>NC_135234.1:373506203-374131203 GCF_051348905.1 Ranitomeya variabilis
CGCATAGCAGTATGTTCGGGCACAGACAAATTAAACAAGCGACCCTTAGGAAACTTACTACCGGGGATCAATTCAATAGCGCAGTCACACTCTCTGTGAGGAGGGAGAGAATCAACTTTAGGCTCTTGAAAGACATCATAAAAATCTGACAGAAATGCTGGGATCTCAGAGGGAGTAGATGAAGAAATAGGAACCAAAGGTGCATCCCCATGAATACCCCGACATCCCCAGCTCAACACAGACATAGATTTCCAGTCCAAGACGGGATTATGAATCTGTAACCATGGTAATCCAAGCACTAAGACATCATGTAGGTTATATAATACAAGGAAACGAATAATCTCCTGATGGTCTGGGGTAAGACGCATAGTCACTTGTGTCCAATATTGTGGTTTATTGCTAGCCAAAGGTGTAGAATCAATACCCTTCAGGGGAATAGAAACTTCCAACGGCTCCAAATCAAACCCACAACGCTTGGCAAAGGACCAATCCATGAGACTCAGAGCGGCGCCAGAATCCACATAAGCATTCACAGTCACAGATGATAAGGTACAAATCAATGTCACGGACAAAAGAAATTTTGACTGCAAGGTACCTGTAGAAAAAGATTTATCAACCTTTTTATCAACCTTATTTATACGTTTAGAGCATGCTGATATAACATGAGCTGGATCTCCACAGTAGAAGCACAATCCATTTTTGCGCCTGTAATTTTGACGTTCGCCTCTAGACAAAACACGATCGCATTGCATATGCTCTAATGCCTTTTCAGAGGTCACCGCCAAATGGTGCACAGGTCTTTGCTCAGAAGACACCGCCATATGGTGCACAGGTTTTTGCTCAGAAGATACCGCCCTATGGTGCACAGATTTTTCCTCAGAAGACCCCGCCATATGGTGCACAGATTTGCGCTCCCGCAAACGCCGATCAATCTGGATAGCCAATTTCATGGCATCATTCAGACCTGCAGGCACAGGGAACCCCACCATGACATCCTTCACGGCATCAGAGAGACCTTCTCTGAAATTAGCTGCTAAAGCGCACTCATTCCATCTAGTAAGCACCGACCATTTACGGAATTTCTGGCAGTATAACTCAGCTTCATCTTGCCCTTGGGAAAGAGCTATCAAGGCTTTCTCAGCCAAAATCTCCAAATTAGGCTCTTCATAAAGCAACCCCAAAGCCTGAAAAAACGCATCTACATTTAACAACGCAGGATCCCCTGGCGATAATGCAAATGCCCAACTTTGTGGGTCGCCGCGCAGTAGAGAGATAACAATTTTAACTTGTTGAGTATGATCACCAGCAGAGTGAGATCTCAGAGACAAAAACAATTTGCAATTTTCTCTGAAACTCAAAAACCGGGATCTGTCTCCGGTAAAGTATTCAGGCAGAGGAATCTTAGGTTCAGACATTGGAGCACGTATAACAAAATCTTGTAGGTTCTGTACTTTTGTCGCAAGGTTATTCAAACCTGCAACTAAACTCTGTGGATCCATGTTTCAAATGGGTGTAACCCAAGCATTCAGAGGTTAAGAGGAGAGGAAAAAAAAAAAAAAAAAAGGCTGAAGACTGCAGTTTAAGCAAGGAATACAAATGATCAAACTAAGGTGCACTTTCAAACACAGAAAAAAAAAAAAACCTTTTCTTCTCCTTCCTGCTTTAGTGCATATTTTAACACATAGATTTTTTATTGGCCGGCCAAACTGTTATGGTTACCCCAATGACCAGGGGAATAAAAATACAAAACGGACTAGCTCTCGGGTGATGGAAACTAAGGTCGACCGTGACCTGAACCTGACCCAACACTTACAGTAGCCGGGGGATGTACCTACGATGCCCTAGACACCACGCGCCAGCCGGAGATCTAACTACCCCTATAAGAGGAATATACAGGCCTGCCTTACCTCCAGTGAGGAACCCCAAAAGATGATAGTAGCCCCCCACAGATATTGACGGTGAGTTCAGAGGAAATGACATACGTAGGATGAACAGCAGATTTAGCACAGTGAGGTCCGCTTACTAGATAGCAGAAGGACAGGAAAGTGTTACTTCACGGTCGACCTAAAAATCACTATTCAAAAACACCATCCAGAAATTACTTTAAACTCCAGTGACAACTCATGCCACTGGAGTAGTAATTTTCTGTCCACAAGAGCTTCCAGCACTGAAGAGTCACATTGCAGATAGCTGGACAAAAATAGCAAAACAAGAAACAAAATTCAACTTAGCTGAACTGGAACTTGAGGCAGGTGAATGCAACAGAATGCTACTAGCACATTGTTGGCCGGCATGTGACTAACAGCCAAGCAGCCTTAAATAGGAAACTCCCCTAGAGGGTGGCGACAGGTAATCAGAGATGGAGGAAGGCACATAAGAGGCACTACCATAACAGACCACCGGGGGAGCCCACAAACCAAATTCACAACAGGACAGACTGAATCAGGTTTTGCTCAAGAATATTCGCGTATTTTCGCCATCCATCTTCCCCTTTACTCTGACCATTTTCCCTGTCCCTGCTGCTGCAAAACATCCCCACAGCATTATGCTGCCACCACTATGTTTCACTTTGGGCATGGTGTTCTTGGGATTATGAGCTGAGCTACTTTGGCACCAGACATAGCATTTACCTTGGTGGCCAGAAAGTTCAATCTTGGTCTCCTCTGACAGCAGGAACTTCCTCCATACATTTGGGGAGTCTCCCACATGTCTTTTGGCAAAGTCAACTGTGTAAGTAAAGGCTTTTTTTTCTACCCAATCTTCCATAAAGGCCACCTCTATAGACTGTACGTCTTATTGTGGTTGTATGAGCAGATACTCCAGTCTCTGCTTGGGAACTCTGCAGCTTCTTCAGGGTAACCTTTGGTCTCAGTGCTGCCTCTCTGATTAATGCCCCTCTTTGCCCAGGCTAAGAGTTCTGGTGGGTGGCCCTCTCTTGGTAGGTTTGTTGTGGTGGTACCATCTTCTTTCCATTTAATGATAATGGATTTGATGTTGGTCCGGGGGATAATCAGAGATTGAGATTTTTTTTATAGCCCAACCCTGACTTGTACTTCTTAACAACTTTGTCCCTGACTTGTCTGGAGATCTCCATGTTCTTCATAGTGTTGTTTGGTTAGTGGTGCCTCTTGCTTATACGCCTTTTAAATGCGGTCGTTAAATGGCCTTATTCCTCAGCGCCGCTTTTTAACGACGCTGAGGAATAAGAGTATAGCGCTGCTAAGCGGCAGCGATTCCCTCGGGTGTTCACTGTATATTACAGCTGACACCCTGCTGTATCGGCCCCGAGTGGTTTTGCGACTGATCAGGGTTGCTTAAGGCTGCTTTCACACATCAGTTTTTTGCCATCAGTCGCAATCCGTCGTATTTTGAAAAAAACGGATCCAACATCTGATGCCACCGGATCTGTTTTTTTCTCATAGACTTGTATTAGCGACGGATGCCCTCACGTTTTATCTGTCATTCGCCGGATGCTTTGAAAATTGTCTGTCCAGTGGCCGGAGACAACGGACAAAGTAACGTTTTTTGTCTCCATCAAAAAAGCGGACAGCGACGGATCTGTCGCAGTCTGTCGTTTCTTAGAATGGAAGCCTATGGGAGCTGGATCCGTCAAATGACGGAATCTGGCAATGGATTCTGTTGTTTTAAGCTGAGCATGCTCCGATTTTTTTAGGATCCTTTAGCCAGCCCCCCTAGTCGGATCCGTCGAAAAAATGGATCCGTCGCATCAGTTTTTCACAATATGCGACGGATCCGTTTTTTCAAAATACGACGGATTGCGACTGGTGGCAAAAAACTGATGTGTGAAAGCAGCCTAATCCCTTAAATACCGCTGTCAATCACGACATTAAAGAGTTCACAGGAATACTGATAGTTAAATAAATAAATAGCTGTGCCAATAGCATATTTTCTATCAGGATAAATTATCATCAGAAAAGTTTTGTAAGGATGAAACTCCAAATAGTTGAACAAAAAGATAGGAGTGCTGAATTCATCAGTAACGATATAGTATAAATTTATTGGGTTTTTTAATGAAAGCTTCAATACATATAACAATAAATAACACAAGAGGTAAACAAAAGAGAATTCAAATGATCACCCTGGGAAAAGGAAAATGGGGAGGACGCAGGTCCGGACTGGCTGTCTGGCAATTCTGGCAATTGCCAGGAGGGCCTGTCTGGTCATGGACTGCCTTGCCTGCTATGTTGTTAACAGAATCGGTGTTCTCAAGACACTCATACTGTTAAGAGTTGTGACAGAGCACAAAGTTGCTCACTCGGTCACATACCCCACCAGGCCACGGATATTATTAGAAATATTGGTCTTGTAGAAAATCTTTCTTTCCTCCATCCAGGGTAATATTAGTAATATGTCCCATCTGGTTCATGGGGACGGTGACAACAAGGGCCTGTGTGATTTTAAATTGCCAGAAGGGCCGGTGCCAGTAGTGGGCCGCTTGATCCGTGCATGCTGTGCCGCTGTCAGCGGCGCCAGGGCAGACTCACCCCCCGCCAGCACTGACTCACCCACCTGCCAGCGCTGACTCATCCCCCCGCCAGCGCCGCCGCATTCAACTATACTGGCGTGACGGTAGTAACAATACCGCTCTTCACAGTCACCGAGCTCAGCGCAAGACCTGGAATATCTGAAGAGTGGTGACGTTACTGATATCACTGCTCTTCAGAGTCGCCGGGTGTCGTGCTGCGCAGCGGAACCAAAAGTGGCTGTAGGCAAAGTTTATGGAGCATCAGAATGAGGTTTCATAGCCTTTGGTCATCTCATTCCCTTCATTATCTACGAGATCCAGTTATGTAGGTAAATTAGCGGCTTTTCTTGGTACTGCAACTAAAAGCAATAAATAGGACTGACCTGTAATGCTGGATACAGCTGTAATTATATGTTATATAGTCGTGTTACACTCCCCTCACTTCTTGTAACCCACAAGTGTTCAAAGATATTATACAGTCACCATGTGACAAGTGGGCCTGTGTAACTTCAAATGCCAGGGCTGAATTTTAGTCCCAGTCTGGCCCTGCTTCTGGCAAATGTAAGAAGGGCCGGTGCCAGTAGTGGGCCGCTCGATCAGTGCATGCTGTGCCGCTGTCAGCAGCGCCAGCGCCGACTCACCCCCCCGCCAGCGCCGCCACATTCAACTATACCGGCGTCTATGACACCAGTACAGTTGAATGCAATGATGGAGGATAGAGCGTCTGCTGACGCTCCCTCTCCCATGATTCCCCACTCTAACTCTCACACTGCTGGTGCACGATGACGTCATATCATCACATACCTGCTGTTTGTCGGGCAGACTGCAGCCGCTGAGACTGGAGCCAGGAGCTGCGCGGGGCACGAGCAGAGGTGAGGATTGTATGTTTTTTTTAAATATATGAATGAGTGATGACTGGATTGTGGGGCTATTGGGGGGGCGCTACATTACATTCTATGGAAGGCTGTATTACATTCTATGGGGGGGCTGTATTACATTCTATGGGGGCTGTAGCACATTCTATGGGGGCTGTAGTACATTCTATGGGGGGGCTGTATTACATTCTATGGGGGATTGTATTATATTCTATGGGGGGAGTATAAAATTCTATGGGGGGGCTGTATTACATTCTGTGGGGGGGCTGTATTACATTCTGTGGGGGGGGCTGTATTACATTCTATGGGGGGCTGTATTACATTCTATGGTGGGCTGTATTACATTCTATGGGGGGTTGTATTATATTCTTTGGAGGGCTGTTTTACATTCTATGAGGGTTGATTGCATCACTCTTTTATGGGGCTACATTATATTCTATGGGGAGGTAGGTGTATTATATTCTATATTAAATGTATTCTATGTATTAAATTAATTATATTCTATGAGAGGTGATTGCATCATACTCTATGAGGGGGCTACATTATATTCTATGGGGAGCTGCATTATACTATATGAGGGCTGCATTGTATTCTATGGAGGGGCTACATTATGCTCTATGAGAGGGCTACCATATATTATACATGCAGGGGCTGCATTATACTATATGAGGGGGCTCCATTATATTCTCTGAGGGGTTACTGTCATGATTCTCAATGGCGAGAGAACATAGCCCAGCATATATGAGAACTAGCTCTTGGAAGATGGAAACTATACTGACCATGAACTAAACCTGCCGCACAACTAGAAGTGGCCGGGTAGCATGCCTACGTTTTTTATCCCTAGATGCCCAGCGCCAGCCGGAGAACTACCTAATCCTAGCAGAGGAAAAGACAGTCCTGGCTCACCTCTAGAGAAATTTTCCCAAAAGGCAGACAGAGGCCCCCACATATATTGGCGGTGATTTTAGATGAAATGACAAACGTAGTATGAAAATAGGTTTAGCAAAATCGAGGTCCGCTTACTAGATAGCATGAAAACAGAAAGGGCACTTTCATGGTCAGCAGAAAACCCTATCAAACACCATCCAGAAATTACTTTAAGACTCTAGCATTAACTCATAACACCAGAGTGGCAATTTCCGCTCACAAGAGCTTTCCAGACACAGTAACGAAACAGCAGCTGTGAACAGGAACAAAATGCAAAAACACACAAGGACAAAAGTCCAACTTAGCTAGGAGTTGTCTAGTAGCAGGAACATGCACAGAAGGCTTCTGATTACATTGTTGACCGGCATGAAACTGACAGAGGAGCAAGGTTATATAGCGACTCCCACATCCTGATAGGAGCAGGTGAACAGAGGGGATGATGCACACAAGTACAATTCCACAAGTGGCCACCGGGGGAGCCCAGAATCCAATTTCACAACAGTACCCCCCCCTCAAGGAGGGGGCACCGAACCCTCACCAGAACCACCAGGGCGATCAGGATGAGCCCTATGAAAGGCACGGACAAGATCGGAGGCATGAACATCAGAGGCAGTGACCCAAGAATTATCCTCCTGACCGTATCCCTTCCATTTGACCAGATACTGGAGTTTCCGTCTGGAAACACGAGAGTCCAAGATCTTTTCCACAACGTACTCCAACTCACCCTCAACCAACACCGGAGCAGGAGGCTCAACGGTAGGCAATGCCGGTACCTCATACCTGCGCAACAATGACCGATGAAAAACATTATGAATCGAAAAGGATGCAGGGAGGTCCAAACGGAAGGACACAGGGTTAAGAATCTCCAATATCTTGTACGGGCCGATGAACCGAGGCTTAAACTTAGGAGAAGAAACCCTCATAGGGACAAAACGAGAAGACAACCACACCAAGTCCCCAACGCAAAGCCGAGGACCAACACGACGACGGCGGTTGGCAAAAAGCTGAGTCTTCTCCTGGGACAACTTCAAATTGTCCACCACCTGCCCCCAAATCTGATGCAACCTCTCCACCACAGCATCCACTCCAGGACAATCCGAAGATTCCACTTGACCGGAGGAAAATCGAGGATGAAACCCCGAATTACAGAAAAACGGGGACACCAAGGTGGCAGAGCTGGCCCGATTATTGAGGGCGAACTCCGCCAAAGGCAAAAAAGCAACCCAATCATCCTGATCCGCAGACACAAAACACCTCAAATATGTCTCCAAGGTCTGATTAGTCCGCTCGGTCTGGCCATTAGTCTGAGGATGGAAAGCAGACGAAAAAGACAAATCTATGCCCATCCTAGCACAGAATGCCCGCCAAAATCTAGACACGAATTGGGTCCCTCTGTCAGAAACGATATTCTCAGGAATACCATGCAAACGAACAACATTTTGAAAAAACAGAGGAACCAACTCGGAAGAAGAAGGCAACTTAGGCAAGGGAACCAGATGGACCATCTTAGAGAAACGGTCACACACCACCCAGATGACAGACATCTTCCGAGAAACAGGCAGATCCGAAATAAAATCCATCGAGATGTGCGTCCAAGGCCTCTTCGGGACAGGCAAGGGCAACAACAATCCACTAGCCCGAGAACAACAAGGCTTGGCCCGAGCACAAACGTCACAAGACTGCACAAAGCCTCGCACATCTCGTGACAGGGAAGGCCACCAGAAGGACCTTGCCACCAAATCCCTGGTACCAAAGATTCCAGGATGACCTGCCAACGCAGAAGAATGAACCTCAGAGATGACTCTACTGGTCCAATCATCAGGAACAAACAGTCTACCAGGTGGGCAACGATCAGGTCTATCCGCCTGAAACTCCTGCAAGGCCCGCCGCAGGTCTGGAGAAACGGCAGACAATATCACTCCATCTTTAAGGATACCTGTGGGCTCAGAATTACCAGGGGAGTCAGGCTCAAAACTCCTAGAAAGGGCATCCGCTTTAACATTCTTAGAACCCGGTAGGTAAGACACCACAAAATTAAACCGAGAGAAAAACAACGACCAGCGCGCCTGTCTAGGATTCAGGCGCCTGGCAGACTCAAGGTAAATTAAATTTTTGTGGTCAGTCAATACCACCACCTGATGTCTGGCCCCCTCAAGCCAGTGACGCCACTCCTCAAAAGCCCACTTCATGGCCAAAAGCTCCCGATTCCCAATATCATAATTCCGCTCGGCGGGCGAAAATTTACGGGAAAAAAAGGCACAAGGTCTCATCACGGAGCAGTCGGAACTTCTCTGCGACAACACCGCCCCAGCTCCGATTTCAGAAGCGTCGACCTCAACCTGAAAAGGAAGAGCAACATCAGGCTGACGCAACACTGGGGCGGAAGAAAAGCGGCGCTTGAGCTCCCGAAAGGCCTCCACAGCATCAGGGGACCAATCAGCAACATCAGCACCCTTCTTAGTCAAATCAGTCAATGGTTTTACAACATCAGAAAAACCAGCAATAAATCGACGATAAAAGTTAGCAAAGCCCAAAAATTTCTGAAGACTCTTAAGAGAAGAGGGTTGCGTCCAATTACCAATAGCCTGAACCTTGACAGGATCCATCTCGATGGAAGAGGGGGAAAAAATGTATCCCAAGAAGGAAATCTTTTGAACCCCAAAAACACACTTAGAACCCTTCACACACAAGGAATTAGACCGCAAAACCTGAAAAACCCTCCTGACCTGCTGGACATGAGAGTCCCAGTCATCCGAAAAAATCAGAATATCATCCAGATACACAATCATAAATTTATCCAAATAATCGCGGAAAATGTCATGCATAAAGGACTGGAAGACTGAAGGGGCATTTGAAAGACCAAAAGGCATCACCAAATACTCAAAATGGCCCTCGGGCGTATTAAATGCGGTTTTCCACTCATCCCCCTGCTTGATTCGCACCAAATTATACGCCCCACGGAGATCAATCTTAGAGAACCACTTGGCCCCCTTTATACGAGCAAACAAATCAGTAAGCAGTGGTAACGGATATTGATATTTAACCGTGATTTTATTCAAAAGTCGATAATCAATACACGGCCTCAAAGAGCCGTCTTTCTTAGACACAAAGAAAAAACCGGCTCCTAAGGGAGATGACGAAGGACGAATATGTCCCTTTTCCAAGGACTCCTTTATATATTCTCGCATAGCCGCGTGTTCAGGCACAGACAGATTAAATAAACGACCCTTAGGGTATTTACTACCCGGGATCAAGTCTATGGCACAATCGCACTCCCGGTGCGGAGGTAGTGAACCAACCTTGGGTTCTTCAAAAACGTCACGAAAGTCAGACAAGAATTCAGGAATCTCAGAGGGAATAGATGATGAAATGGAAACCAAAGGTACGTCCCCATGAGTTCCTTTACATCCCCAGCTTAACACAGACATAGCTCTCCAGTCGAGGACTGGGTTATGAGATTGCAGCCATGGCAATCCCAGCACCAAAACATCATGTAGATTATACAGCACCAGAAAGCGAATAACCTCCTGGTGATCCGGATTAACACGCATAGTCACTTGTGTCCAGTATTGTGGTTTATTACTAGCCAATGGGGTGGAGTCAATCCCTTTCAGAGGTATCGGAGCCTCCAATGGCTCCAAATCATACCCACAGCGTTTGGCAAAGGACCAATCCATAAGACTCAAAGCAGCGCCAGAGTCGACATAGGCGTCCGCGGTAATAGATGACAAAGAACAAATCAGGGTCACAGATAGAATAAACTTAGACTGTAAAGTGCTAATTGAAACAGACTTGTCAGGCTTCTTAGTACGCTTAAAGCATGCTGATATAACATGAGTAGAATCACCACAATAGAAGCACAACCCATTTTTTCGTCTAAAATTCTGCCGCTCGCTTCTGGACAGAATTCTATCACATTGCATATTTTCTGGCGTTTTCTCAGTAGACACCGCCAAATGGTGCACAGGTTTGCGCTCCCGCAGACGCCTATCGATCTGAATAGCCATCGTCATGGACTCATTCAGACTCGCAGGCACAGGGAACCCCACCATAACATCCTTAATGGCATCATAGAGACCTTCTCTGAAAATCGCCGCCAGGGCGCACTCATTCCACTGAGTAAGCACAGACCATTTGCGGAATTTTTGGCAGTATATTTCAGCTTCATCTTGCCCCTGAGACAAGGACATCAAGGCCTTTTCCGCCTGAAGCTCTAAATGAGGTTCCTCATAAAGCAACCCCAAGGCCAGAAAAAACGCATCCACATTGAGCAACGCAGGATCCCCTGGTGCCAATGCAAAAGCCCAGTCCTGAGGGTCGCCCCGGAGCAAGGAAATTACAATCCTGACCTGCTGTGCAGGGTCTCCGGCAGAGCGAGACTTCAGGGACAAAAACAATTTGCAATTATTTTTAAAATTTTGAAAGTGAGATCTATTCCCCGAGAAGAATTCAGGCAAAGGAATTCTAGGCTCAGACATAGGTGCATGAACAACAAAATCTTGCAAATTTTGTACCTTTGTGGCGAGATTATTCAAACCTGTAGCTACACTCTGAAGATCCATTTGAAACAGGTGAACACAGAGCCATTCAAGGATTAGAAGGAGAGAAAGAGAGGAAGGCTGCAGTATAGGCAGACTAGCAAATGATTCAATTAAGAGCACACTCAGAACTAGAGGGAAAAAAAAAAAAAAAAAATTGTAGCAGACTTCTTTTTTCTCTCCTTTCTCAGCCAGTAATTTAACCCTTTTTTGGGCCGGTCAAACTGTCATGATTCTCAATGGCGAGAGAACATAGCCCAGCATATATGAGAACTAGCTCTTGGAAGATGGAAACTATACTGACCATGAACTAAACCTGCCGCACAACTAGAAGTGGCCGGGTAGCATGCCTACGTTTTTTATCCCTAGATGCCCAGCGCCAGCCGGAGAACTACCTAATCCTAGCAGAGGAAAAGACAGTCCTGGCTCACCTCTAGAGAAATTTTCCCAAAAGGCAGACAGAGGCCCCCACATATATTGGCGGTGATTTTAGATGAAATGACAAACGTAGTATGAAAATAGGTTTAGCAAAATCGAGGTCCGCTTACTAGATAGCATGAAAACAGAAAGGGCACTTTCATGGTCAGCAGAAAACCCTATCAAACACCATCCAGAAATTACTTTAAGACTCTAGCATTAACTCATAACACCAGAGTGGCAATTTCCGCTCACAAGAGCTTTCCAGACACAGTAACGAAACAGCAGCTGTGAACAGGAACAAAATGCAAAAACACACAAGGACAAAAGTCCAACTTAGCTAGGAGTTGTCTAGTAGCAGGAACATGCACAGAAGGCTTCTGATTACATTGTTGACCGGCATGAAACTGACAGAGGAGCAAGGTTATATAGCGACTCCCACATCCTGATAGGAGCAGGTGAACAGAGGGGATGATGCACACAAGTACAATTCCACAAGTGGCCACCGGGGGAGCCCAGAATCCAATTTCACAACAGGTTACATTATACTCGGGGCTACAATATATTCTGTGGGGTGGCTGCATTATACTCTGGGGTGGCAGCATTATACTATAGGTGGGCTGCATTATACTGTATCGAGGACTATGGGGAATACATTATACTATATGAAGAACTGTGGGGTGCATTATACTATGGGAAGTGAATTGTACTACATGGATGATTATGGTGGTGCATTATACTATGTGGAGCACTATGAGGAGTGTATTATACTATATGGAGGACTGAGCAGTGTATTTTAAAATATGGAGGACTATGAGGAGTGTATTATACTATATGGAGGACTGAGGAGTGTATTATACTATATGGAGGACTGAGGTGCACATTATAATATATTATAATATATGGATGACTATGGGGTGTATTATACTAAACCAGCAAAATGCTGCCTATTCGAGTGATTGGATTGTTTATGTGGGAACAGAAATCCTTGTTCTCAGCAGCACATTGCCAGTGTAATCTGTAGATGTGCTACTGATGACATGATACCGTATGGGGATAGATTGATCTAATTGTGATTGTTCTGTTCCCTTCATTCTTTCTCAGTTGGTGTAAAGAGGCCGGGAAATAAGAGAACGACTTCAGTATTGTCGATCACACTCGTTTAGCGGCCTGAGATCAGTGCATGTAACTACAGCAGAAATGCTTCGCAGGGAGAACAGGCAAGGATGGTGACAGTTGTAGTTAGCACCCGGCGCCTGGGAATAGCACTAACTCTACTGCTTTTCCCAGCTGCCAAAGCATTTAATTCTGGTATGTGTAATGATTTTTAGGGTTGATGTCAGCTGCGTAATGTCAGCTGCTATCAATCCCTGATGTAACTAATGGAGAGGTGTCTATCAGACACCCCCACTACTAGCCCCGACATGGCGAGACCCAGCGACTCTGAAGAGCGGTCATGGTAGTAACAATACCGCTCTTCACAGTCGCCGAACTCAGCGCAAAACCCGGAATATCTGAAGAGCGGTGACGTTACTGATGTCACCGCTCTTCAGAGTCACCGGGTCTCGTGCTACACAGTGGAACCAAAAGTGGCTGTAGGCAAAGTTTATGGAGCATCAGAATGAGGTTCCATAGCCTTTGGTCGCCTTAATCCCTTCATTAAGTACGAGATCCAGTTATGTAGGTAAAGTAACGTCTTTTCTTGGTAATACAACTAAAAGCAATAAATAGAACTGAGCTGTAATGCTGGATACAGCTGTGATTATTTGTTATATAGTCGTGTTACACTCCCCTCACTTCTTGTAACCTACAAGTGTACAAAGATATTATACAGTCACCATGTGACAAGTGGGCCTGTGTAACTTCAAATGCCAGGGCTGAATTTTAGTCCCAGTCCGGACCTGGTAGGACGAATTATCAATCATAGTGCAGAATCCAATAATTTGGGATTTCATGCTATAGAATTTAATAGATTAAATTCCTCACACATAGAAATCCTACCAAATGGAAGGAGATGACAAGGTGCTTATACTCAAATCAGGAAGCACACCTGAGTATTTACTGAGGGTAATTAAATATACCATAATGGCAAAATGAAGAGAAAGGTAAAGTGCATGTGCATAAACATCAAATGAGATTAACACTTACCCATGGTAACATGAAATGTGAAACGTGCGTCCAGGGCTGTCCTTCGGGAATTATGTTTATGCACTTTACCTTTCTCTTCATTTTGCCATTAATTACCCTCAGCAAATACTCAGGTGTGCTTCCTGATTTCAGTCTAAGCACCTAATAATCCTTTTAATTTCTTCACAGCCATGAAGGACCTTCAATTATAGTCACGCAAGCTGATTATAAAAAAAAGCTTCATGCTAGATCGGCTAATGACACTGTTTTGACTACTTTGGCAGAGCAAGAGGCATTGGCCACTCTTGAAGTGCTGTTACGTGAACAGTGTCGGGAAGCCTCAGTTATGTTCCCCACAAAGATAACATCTAGGTCCAAGACATTCCTCCTTTTGTTTTTCTGTCCACAGGTGGAAATTTTCACCAAGTTAGTAATGGATGATTTAAAAAAATACCCAAATATTTTAAAAATTATATTATTACATCCTCTTAACATAGAACATTAAAGGGAACCTGTCACCCCCCCCCCCCCCAGTCGTTTCAAACTAAAAGAGCCACCTTGTGCAGCAGTAATGCTGCATTCTGACAAGGTGGCTCTTTTAGTTCTGGGTGCTGTAACTTGAGAAATAATCAGTTTTATAATTTGTCTGAAGTACCTGGTCCTCAGTCAAGTGGGCCAGCGTTTCCCCCCTGCTATAGACAGCACAAAGCTGTCACTCTCATCTTCTTGGCGCCGGGCGCTGCTTCCTCCTGACCGCTGTTTTCAAAAGTAGCCGGCGCCTGCGCTCTTTTCCCCTGCCTGGTGCAGGCGCAGTGAGCGCTGGCCGTCTTTCCTCATATGCAGCCCAGCTGACTGCGCCTGCGCGGCCGCCCTGCTTGTGATTCCAAGCCCTGCAATGTGAATAAATCATAAGTCACTGCGGGGCTGGGATTCACAGGCCGGGCGGCCGCGCAGGCGCAGTCAGTTAGACTGCATATGAGGACGGACGGGCAGCACTCACTGCGCCTGCACCAGGCAGGGGAAAAGAGCGCAGGCGCCGGCTACTTTTGAAAACAGCGGTGAGGAGGAGGCGGCGCCCGGCGCCAAGAAGATGTGAGTGACAGCTGTGTGCTGTCTGAAGCAGGGGGGAAATGCCGGCCCACTTGACTGAGGACCAGGTACTTCAGACAAATTATAAAACTGATTATTTCTCAAGTTACAGCACCCAGAACTAAAAGAGCCACCTTGTCAGAATGCAGCATTACGGCTGCACAAGGTGGCTCTTTTAGTTTGAAATGACTGGGGGGGGGGGGGGGGTGACAGGTTCCCTTTAAATTAACTCAAAATGCTGGATGATATTGGAATCAAGATGGACGACAATGTCATAATTTGGCTAGTAGGGAAGTATGAAAAGAGGCTTTCCGACAACTGAACAGTAACGAGACTTATTCCAGACTCTCTCATAATCCTATTACAGCTCATACACACAAACTTTATCTTATCCTAAAGAAGACCTTTGATGAAATTATTATTCCCAAAAGAATACTAGATGGGCTCATCACCAGCAGTCCCAAGATTACTACTTTTTATTTATTACCTAAAGTCCACAGAGACCCAATTAACCCCTTCACCCCCAAGGGTGGTTTGCACGTTAATGACCGGGCCAATTTTTACAATTCTGACCACTGTCCCTTTATGAGGTTATAACTCTGGAATGCTTCAACAGATCTTGGCGATTCTGACACTGTTTTCTCGTGACATATTGTACTTCATGTTAGTGGTAAAATTTATTCGATATAACTTGCGTTTACTTGAGAAAAAAACGGAAATTTGGCGAGCATTTTGAAAATTTCGCAATTTTCCAACTTTGAATTTTTATGCCCTTAAATCACAGAAATATGTCACGCAAAATACTTAATAAGTAACATTTCCCACAGGTCTACTTTACATCAGCACAATTTTGGAACCAACATTTTTTTTGTTAGGGAGTTATAAGGGTTAAAAGTTGACCAGCAATTTCTCATTTTTACAACACCATTTTTTTTAGGGACCACATCTCATTTGAAGTCATTTTGAGGGGTCTATATGATAGAAAATACCCAAGTGTGACACCATTCTAAAAACTGCACCCCTCAAGGTGCTCAAAAACACATTCAAGAAGTTTATTAACCCTTCAGGTGTTTCACATGAATTTTTGGAATGTTTAAATAAAAATGAACATTTTACTTTTTTTCACACAAAATTTATTTCAGCTCCAATTTGTTTTATTTTACCAAGGGTAACAGGAGAAAATGGACCCCCAAAGTTGTTGTACAATTTGTCCTGAGTACGCTGATACCCCATATGTGGGAGTAAACCACTGTTTGGGCGCACGGCAGAGCTCGGAAGGAAAGTAGCGCCATTTGACTTTTCAATGCAAAATTGACTGGAATTGAGATGGGACGCCATGTTGCGTTTGGAGAGCCCCTGATGTGCCTAAACATTGAAACCCCCCACAAGTGACACCATTTTGGAAAGTAGACCCCCTAAGGAACTTATCTAGATGTGTGGTGAGCACTTTGACCCACCAAGTGCTTCACAGAAGTTTATAATGCAGAGCCGTAAAAATAAAAAATCATATTTTTTCACAAAAATGATCTTTTCGCCCCAAATTTTTTATTTTCCCAAGGGTAAGAGAAGAAATTAGACCACAAAAGTTGTTGTGCAATTTGTCCTGAGTACGCTGATACCCCATATGTGGGTGTAAACCATTGTTTGGGCGCATGGCAGAGCTCTGAAGGGAAGGAGCGCCATTTGACTTTTCAATGCAAAATTGACTGGAATTGAGATGGGACGCCATGTTGCGTTTGGAGAGTCCCTGATGTGCCTAAACATTAAAAACCCCCACAAGTGACACCATTTTGGAAAGTAGACGCCCTAAGGAACTTATCTAGATGTGTTTTGAGAGCTTTGAACCCCCAAGTGTTTCACTACAGTTTATAACGCAGAACCGTGAAAATAAAAATTCTTTTTTTTTTCACAAAAATGATTTTTTAGCCCCCAGTTTTGTAATTTCACAAGGGTAACAGGATAAATTGGACCCCAAAAGTTGTTGTCCAATTTGTCCTGAGTACGCTGATACCCCATATGTGGGGGGGAACCACTGTTTGGGCGCATGGCAGAGCTCGGAAGGGAAGGAGCGCCATTCGGAAAGCAGACTTAGATGATTGGTCTGCAGGCGTCACATTGCATTTGCAGAGCCCCTGATGTACCCAAACAGTAGAAACCTCCACAAGTGACCCCATATTGGAAACTAGACCTCCCAAGGAACTTATCTTGATGTTTTTTGAGAACTTTGAACCCCCAAGTGTTTCACTACAGTTTACAACGCAGAGACGTGAAAATAAAAAAATCTTATTTTTCCCACAAAAATGATTTTTAGCCCCCCAAATTTTTATTTTCCCAAGGATAAAAAGAGAACTTGGACCCCAAAAGTTGTTGTCCAATTTGTCCCGAGTACGCTGATACCCCATATGTTGGGGTAAACCCCTGTTTGGGCGCACGGGAGAGCTCGGAAGGGAAGGAGCACTGTTTTACTTTTTCAACGCAGAATTGGCTGGAATTGAGATCAGACGCCATGTCGTGTTTGGAGAGCCCCTGATGTGCCTGAACAGTGGAAACTCCCCAATTCTACCTGAAACCCTAATCCAACAATACCCCTAACCCTAATCCCAATGTAACCCTAACCACACCCCTAACCCTGACACACCCCTAATTCTAATCCCAACCGTAAATGTAATCCAAACCCTAACTTTAGCCCCAACCCTAACCCTAACTTTAGCCCCAACCCTAACCCTAACTTTAGCCCCAACCCTAACCCTAACCCTAGCCCTAACCCTAACCCTAGCCCTAACCCTAGCCCCAACCCTAACCCTAGCCCCAACCCTAACCCTAGCCCTAACCCTAGCCCTAACCCTAACCCTAGCCCTAATGGGAAAATGGAAATAAATAAATTTTTTTAATTTTATTATTTTTCCCTAACTAAGGGGGTGATGAAGGGGGGTTTGATTTACTTTTATAGCGTTTTTTATATCGGATTTTTATGATTGGCAGCTGTCACACACTAAAAGACGCTTTTTTTATAGCAAAAAAGTTTTTGCGTCTCCACATTTTGAGACCTATAATTTTTCCATATTTTGGTCCACAGAGTCATGTGAGGTCTTGTTTTTTGCGGGACGAGTTGACGTTTTTATTGGTAACATTTTCGGACACGTGACAGTTTTTGATCACTTTTTATTCCGATTTTTGTGAGGCAGAATGACCAAAAACAAGCTATTCATGAATTTCTTTTGGGGGAGGCGTTTATACCGTTCCGCGTTTGGTAAAATTGATAAAGCAGTTTTATTCTTCGGGTCAGTACGATTACAGCGATATCTCATTTATATCATTTTTTATGTTTTGGCGCTTTTATACGATAAAAGCTATTTTATAGAAAAAATAATTATTTTGGCATCGCTTTATTCTGAGGACTATAACTTTTTTATTTTTTTGCTTATGATGCTGTATGGCGGCTCGTTTTTTGCAGGACAAGATGATGTTTTCAGCGGTACCATGGTTATTTATATCCGTCTTTTTGATCGTGTGTTATTCCACTTTTTGTTTGGCGGCATGATAATAAAGCGTTGTTTTTTGGCTCGTTTTTTTTTTTTTCTTACGGTGTTCACTGAAGGGGTTAACTAGTGGGACAGTTTTATAGGTTGGGTCGTTACGGACGCGGCGATACTAAATATGTGTACTTTTATTGTTTTGTGTTTTTCTTTTAGATAAAGAAATGTATTTATGGGAATAATATATATTTTTTTATTTAGGAATTTTTTTATTTTTTTTTACACATGTGGACATTTTTTTTTTAAACTTTTTAACTTTGTCCCAGGGGGGGACATCACAGATCGCCGATCTTACAGTTTGCATAGCATAGCACTCTGTGAGATCGGCGATCTCACTCATCGCTGCAGGCTTACAGAGCTGCAGCTGCAGCCTGCTCCTGACCCAGAAGTACTCCCTGCAGGACCCGGATGCAGCCCCGCGGCCATTTTGGATCCGGGGACTGCAGGGAGAAGACGCTCGGTACAAGGTGAGTACATTCCCTTGTACGGATCGTCTCAGGGAAGCCCGCAGGGAGCCCCCTCCCTGCGCGATGCTTCCCGGTACAGCCGGTACACCGCAATCATGTTTGATCGCGGTGTGCCGGGGGTTAGTGTGCCGGGGGCGGTCCGTGACCGCTCCTGGCACATAGTACCGGACGTCAGCTGCAATAGTCAGCTGACACCCGGCCGCGATCGGCCGCGCTCCCCCCGTGAGCGCCGCCGATCGCGCTGGACGTACTATTCCGTCGGTGGTCATACGGGCCCACACCACCTCGACGGGATAGTACGTCCAATGTCAGAAAAGGGTTAATCCTCCTGGTGATTCCATTGTTTTGAGGATGGGGGGTTATGCGACAAAGTTTGCAAGTTTATTGAATTCTAGCTCGAACTTCTTGTGGAAAACATACCTTCCTATATCTGCGACACAACTGATGTTCTAACAAAAATTGATGGTATGTTTTTGGAGCCAGATATGTGGTTGAAGACGGCTGATGTTGAGCCTCTCTACACCTGCATATCCTACTCTGACGGGTTGGAGGCGGTCCATTTCTTTCTGCGGACTGCCATCTTGGACAGCCAACTATGTAATTTGATTTTGGAGCTCCTGGAATTCATTTTGACACATAATGCCTTTGTGTTTAAAGACAGATTATCTTCAGAGACAAGGCACTGCGATGGGGCAGCCTGTGCCCCGTCTTATGCAAATTTGTTCCTTGGATTCTGGGAAAGTTCCATCTTTCAGGGAGATGGGCTCAGGCCGCTGACCATGCACAGTGCTGGTTAACATATATTGATGATTTAGTAATCATATGGCAGGGCTCTGAGATTGATTTGACTAGATTCATGGAGAGTCTCAATCTCAACCCATATAACATCAAGCTTCCTTTTAAAGCCAGTCAACCCCAAATTGAATTCTAGGACATTTCCTTGGAAGTGGGATATGAGGGCGTGATACACACTGATGTATACCGCAAGGAGACAATTCCTTGCTACATGCATCCTCTGCACATACATAATCCACTATCAAGGTTGTCCCAGTTGGCCATTTCCTCAAGATGAGACGGTTTGCTCCACCACTGAGAGATTCGAATGTCAGGCCTCTGACCTAAAATCCAGGTTCCAACAAAGAGCTTATAGCAATCTTAATATAAAAAAAGCTATACCCGTGCACGGAAAATGAGAGAACATCTATTACTTACCAAAAATGCTAAAACTACTGATCAGTCGGACAGATTTATTTCCACACAACTGTCAGTGGAATGAGATTCAGAAAATCCTATGCAAATATTGGTCAGTATTAAAAACATACCCCATTCTAGCGACACAACTACCAGAAAAACCTAAGATGAAAGGCAGGAGAGGGAGGAATGTGAAGGGCATGCTGGTGCAGAGCTACTACATCGTCAAGGTGGCCAACTCTCTTGCTCCGCCTGGTAGCAAACCAAGAAAGGGGTTCATCACCTGTGGCGAGTGAATGGCGTGTGATAACATAATCAGAAGAACTCATTTTAGTACTTCTGATTGGCAAAAACAATTTGAAATCAAAAGTTACATGTATTGCAGTTCAACCTCTTTGTGTACTATGCCACATACAAAAAGATTTACATTGGTCTCACCTCACGACAACTTCGAGTGAGAACAAGAGAGCATTGGCAAAACATTTTAGGGTTCATCATGGCTACAGCAGTGTATGAGACCAGCAACTAAATAAAAAATATACATATCCCAGAGTCAAAAAGTGTGAAAAAAAAGTAAAAGAAAATACGTAAAAAAGTAAAATAAAAACACAAAAGTGAACACAAATCACAAAAATCTGTGTTGCCACTCAAAACGCAGCATTTGTGATAAAACAAAAATAAACAAAAAAAAATACATAATTAGTATCACCACATCCGCAAGACCCGCTCTATAAAACTGGCACTTTTATTCAGTATGGCAAACGCCATAAAAAAAATAAATAAAAAAACTCGCCAAAATGTTGCTTTGTCGTCATTGGGACTCACAAAAAAGTAAATAAAAAGTGAACAAAAAGTCATATGTAAAAAAAGAATGGTATAATGAAAACGCCAAATCTTCCCACAAAAAACAAGCCTCATTCAACAAAAAATAAAAAAGTTACAGCACTCAGAATATTATGATGCAAAACAAATTCATTTTGCTAAAATATTGTTAATAGTATGTAAAAATAGATAAGCTTAAAAAAAGAATCTGGTATTCCTGTAATCGTACCGACCAACAAACAAATCGGTCTTATCACTTTTACCGCACAGTGAATGGTTGCAAAAAATAAAAACAATAACTGAATTGCTGGTTTTTGTTCTGTCTTAAAAATCTGATTAAAAAGCAATAAAAAAAATTATGTACCCCAAAATGGTATAAAAAATCTGCAACTCGTCTTGCAAAAAATAAGCCCTCATACAGCTCTCCTCGCCAAAAAATAAAAAACTTACAGCTCTCAGAATGTGGCAATGAAAATGACTACTTTTTATAAAAAAAAGCATTTTTACTGTATTGAGAAAAGCAAAACCTAAAAAAAACCCCATGATCTAATTCTGGTATTACTGTAATCACACTGAATAGAAGAATAAATCAGCTTTATCACTTATACCGCATGGTGAACAGCGCAAAAATAAAAATAAGAACTATTCTTGTACTGCTATTTGTTCATTCTACCTCCCAAAAGTCGGAATAAGGCTCGGCTGGCATTTATCCTACGCTCTCTGCTGAGCGCTTACATTGAGGTTTCCGTGTAAATTCCCCAAAACCGCGATTCCGACAAACCCCCAGATGGAACCACTCACTTATGAGGCAGATGGAGTAACTTTGGACTGGTCTTTGTTCCAGCAGTGTCTCATCATTTGAGGCATCTTTTTCGTGCACAAGTGTGAATGACTACAGATCTGTGCACACCTACAAAGATTGATACCACGGGAACAGGTGCCAAACAGAGTATGAAGGGGTTTCATCTTAATTGCATTTTTGTGGGATTTACACCGAAACTCCGAAGGAAGTGATCAGCGTACAATACAAGAATGTGATCCCAGCCTTATTCTAGAAGCGATCAAAACATATTAAGTACCACAAAATGTTACTAATAAAAATCCCAATTTATCCCGCACAAAACCAGCCCCTACTCAGGTCTGTTATCTGTCACTGTAGGGGGTTCCCACGTTACTAGTAGAACAAAGAATGTGGAAAAGCTCACGCCCCCTCAGATAAAATCTAGTGAATTCTGCACTCACAAATACAAATGCCCCCTCCTTCTGAGCCCCATTATGCCTAAACCACGGTAAGCTGCCATGTTTGTCCTTATTGTAGTGGGGAGAGAGCACTTAACAATTAACAGGGTGTGTCTTGCCAGAAGCACAAGCTGGGCACAATGTATGGGGGCGCTACAATATATAGGGACACAATGTATGGATTTAGACTGGCAGATTTGCAATTCTCCAGACCAAAAGCCTGGCATAGATGTTACAAGATAGTCACTGCAGCTGTAGATGAATTCATTGAGAGGTAGGATTTCTACAATAGGGTAACTTTTGAGGTTTTTCTGCTGTTCTGGCACCTTCGGGGCTCCGCAAATGTCATCCGCAAACTATTCTAGCAAAATCTGTGCTTCAAAAGCCAAATAGCGCTCTTTCCTTCTCAGCCCTGACATGTGGCCTAACAGTAATTTCTGACAACATATGGGGCATCACCGCGTTAAGGATAAATTGCGCAATAAATTGTGGGGTCTAGTTTCAGCTAACTATTAACCCTTGTATACCTGACAAATTTGCAGCAAATACAAAAATTACATTTTATCACTAAAATGTCATATTTCCACATATCATTTTTATAAAATTCTGAGGCACCTATGGGTTCAAAATGCTCACTACACCCATAGTTGAATTCCTTGAGGGGTCTAGTGTCCAAAATGGGGTCACCTGTGTGGGGTTTCTGCTGTTTACGCATGTCAGATGCTCTTCAAATGCAACATGGCATTTACAATCTATCCAAGGCAAATGGCACTCATTCTGTTCCTAGCCCTGCCATGTGCCCAAGAGTAAGTTTTTGATTACATATGGTATC
This sequence comes from Ranitomeya variabilis, assembly GCF_051348905.1. Lineage (NCBI taxonomy): Eukaryota > Metazoa > Chordata > Amphibia > Anura > Dendrobatidae > Ranitomeya > Ranitomeya variabilis. The sequence continues at coordinate 373,528,750 of NC_135234.1, forward strand.
ATCGTGTTCGGGATAAATAGCGCAACAAATTATGGGGTCCATTTTTGCCTACTATACATTGGGAAAATTACAAATTTGGGTACAAATTTGGGGCTAAAGCAACATTTTCATGAAAAAGATTAAAATTTTCAATATGACGACCTAATTTTATCAAATTCTGTGAAGTACCTGTGGGTTAAAAATGCTCACTATACTCCTGGATAAAATCCTTGAGGGGTGTAGTTTCCAAACTGGGATAACTTGTGTTTTTTTTTTTCACTCTTTAGGCACATTGGGAATCTCCAAACATAACATGACACCCGCAGACCATTCCGTCAAAGTTTGCGCTCCAAACAGTAGTTTTCCTCCACATATGGGGTCTCTGTGTACTCAGTAAAAATTGCATAACAAATTTTGGGGTCCATTTTCTCCTGTTACCATTGTAGAAATTTTAAAAGTGGGGCTAAAAGTACATTTTTGTGGGTAAAATGTGATTTTTTATTTTCGAAACTCTACGATATAAACTTCTGTGAAGCACCTGGGGGTTCAAGGTGCTTAGCACAGAGCTAGATGCATTCCTTCAGGGGTCTAATTTCCAAAATGCAGTCACTTGGGGGGGGGGTGTGTGTGTGTGTTTTCCACTGTTTAGACATACGGGGCTCTTCAAACGCATCATGGCGTCCGATCTCGATTCCAGCCATTTTTGCAATCAAAAAGTCATACAGTGTTCCTTCCCTTCTGAGCTCCGCCATGCGCCCAAATAGTAGTATTCCCCCAACATATGGGGTATCGGCGTACTCAGTAAAAATTGCACAACAAATTGGTCCATTTTCTCCTTTTACCCTTGTGAAAGTAAAAAAATTGGGGCTAAAAGAACATTTTTTGTTGGAAAAATGTGATTTTTTTTATTTTCATGGCTCTACGATGTTAACTTCTGTGAAGCACTTGGGGGTTTGTTGTATATAGTGCATGAGGTTGGCATATGGCAGTTGTTGTGAAAAAAAGTTTGGGGCTTAAGTACCGTATATACTCGAGTATAAGCCGACCTGAGTATAAGCCGAGACCCCTAATTTTGTCACAAAAAAAATGGGAAAACTTAATGACTCGAGTATAAGCCTAGGGTGGAAAATGCAGCAGCTACCGGTAACTGTCGAAGATACAAATAGATACCAATAAAAGTAAAATTGAGACATCAGTAGGTCAACTGTTTTTGAATATCCATATTGAATCAGAAACCCCATATAATGCTCCATAAAGTTTATGATGGGCCTCATAAGATGCTCCATATTAAAATATGCCCCATATAATGTTGCACAAATGTTGATTATGGCCCCATAAGATGCTCTATAAAGATATTTGCTCCATATAATGCTCCACAAACATTGCTTATGGCCCCATAAGACGCTCCATACAGTCATTTGCCCCATGTAATGCTCCACAAACATTGCTTATGGCCCCATAAGATGCTCCATACAGTCATTTGCCCTATATAATGCTCCACAAACGTTGCTTATGGCCCCATAAGATGCTCCATACAGTCATTTGCCCCATGTAATGCTCCACAAACGTTGCTTATGGCCCCATAAGATGCTCTATACAGTAATTTGCCCCATGTAATGCTCCACAAATGTTGCTTATGGACCCATAAGATGCTCCATGTAAACATTTGCCCCATATGCTGTTGCTGCGATAAAAAAAAAAAAAAAAATCATATACTGACCTCTCGTAGCTCAGGCCCCCGGTACTTGCTATATTCACCTGCTCCCCGTTCCGCTGCCGCTGCATTCCCCGTCCTCCGCACTGAATGTTCAGGCAGAGGGCGGCCCACACGCAGCGGCGGTGGAACGGGGAGCAGGTGAATATCGCGCACTGCGTTATACTCACCTGCTCCTGGCGCAGCAGTTCCTGGTTCCCCGGCGGTGGCAGCTTCTTTCTGTAGTGAGCGGTCACATGGTACCACTCATTACAGTAATGAATATGCGGCTGCACCCCTATGGAAGTGGAGTGGGGTCCATATTCATTACTGTAATGAGCGGTACCATGTGACCGCTCACTGCAGGAAGAAGCTGCCGGCGACGAGGAACCAGGGACACCGCGCCAGGAGCAGGTGAGTATTATTGCACAGCTGCTGCTCCCCCTCACCTGCCGACCCCTGAGAATGACTCGAGTATAAGCCGAGAGGGGCAATTTTAGCCTAAAAAAATGGGCTGAAATTCTCGGCTTATACTCGAGTACATACGGTAACATTTTTGTGAAAAAAAATTAAATGTATATTTTTTTCCTTCCACGTTGCTTTAGTTCCTGTGAAGCACCTGAAGGGTTAATAAACTTCTTGAATGTGGTTGAGCATCTTGAGGGGTACAGTTTTTAGAATGGTGTCACTTTTGGGTATTTTCCGCCATTAAGGCTACCCAAAATCACTTCACATGTGATGTGGTCGCTAAAAAAATGGTTTTGTAAATTGTGTTGGAAAAATTAGAAATTGCTTTTCAACTTTGAACGCTTCTAACTTCCTTACAAAAAAAAAAATAATATGTGTAAAGAGTGATGCAGATGTAAATTAGACAAGTGGGAAATGTTATTTATTAACTATTTTGTGTAACAGAACTTTCTGATTTAAAGACATAAGAATTAAAAGTTTAATAAGTGAGATTTTTAAAATTTTTGACAAATTTCCGATATTTTTACAAATAAACGCAAATCATATTGAACAAATTTTACTACTATTATGAAGTGCAACATATCCAGAATAAACATTCTCAAAATCAGTGGGATCCGTTGAAGCGTTCCAGAGCTATAACTTCATAAAGTGACAATGGTCAGATTTCAAAAATTTGGCCTAGTCATTAAGGTCAAAATTGACTTGGGCACTAAGGGGTTAATGGTGTTGCAGCCTCTATGGGCTTTCAGAAAAGTTGTGTATATACTGACAGCCCATGTGACATTGCACACTGGTGGACTTCCTTTCACTAAGCATGTGACTTATGAAGGTAATTGCTAGCACCAAACCATTTTAATGGCTTCATCACAAAAGGGGTGAATACATATGTACATACCAATTTTTAGTATGAGGTGCCCACGCAATGCTTCACAGTGTTCTTGAGGTTGCAGTTATCCTTCTTCCTCCAAACACGGCGAGTGGAATTGATACCAAAAAGTTCTATTTTGGTCTCATCCGACCACATGATCTTCTCCCATGCCTCTCCTAGATCATCCAAATGGTGGTCATTGGCGAACCTCAAATGGGCCTGGGCATGTTCTGTGTGAGCAGGGGGATCTTGCGTACCCTGCAGGATTTGAATCCATGACTCCATGACTGAGTGTTACTAATGGTAATGTTTGAGACTGTGGTCCCAGCTCTCTTCAGGTCATTGACCAGGTCCTCCAGTGTAGTTCTGAGCTGATTCCTGACCTTTCACAGAATCAATCTTAGCCCACATGGAGAGAACGTGCATGGAGTCCCAGACTGAGGAAGATTGAGTCAAGAGGAAGAGGAGAGACACCAGACCCAACAAAGCAGATGAGCAGAAGGCTGCTATCAAAGCAACCTGGGCTTCCATAACACCTCAGCAGTGCCACAGGCTGATCGCCTCCATGCCACGTCGCATTGATGCAGTAAATGATGCAAAAGGAGCCCTGACCAAGTATTGAGTGCATTTACTGAACATACATTTCACTAGGCCAACATTTCTGATTTTAAAATCATTTTTCAAGCTGGTGATATAAAGTATTCTAATTTACTGAGATGTCTTTTGGGTTTTCATTGGCTGTAAGCCATAATCATCAACATTAACAGAAATAAACAATTGAAATAGATCACTGTTTATAATGACTCTATATAATATATAAGTTTCAATTTTTGTATTGAAGAACTAAAATAAATTAACTTTTTGATGATATTCTAATTTAGTGAGAAGCACTTGTACATTGGCATAGGCCATTGCAGCCTCCCAGCTGTCAAATTATTTTTCCATTCCCAGAAGGACTAACAAAGGAACAGCACAACCCAATGATCACTGGACAAGGGAAGGGTGTTCTCTGATGAGTAAGCCCAGTCAAAATTTTTACCATAACGAGGTTCTTCGCATCATGTTCTCACATGCTTTATGCAGTTAATAGCTCTCTGTGTCTGTACTGGTACATACTTAGGCTGCTAACCAGTTCATGCAGCATTACATGAACACCCGAGCCTTACACTATGGCTGGTCCGAACAACGAAAGCAATTGTTACCATCCACCTCTCCTGTCTCCCCTTTTTAACCTCATAGTTTGTAGGCTTGCGAGCAGGGCCCTCATTTCTCTTGGTATCTGTTTTGATCTGTGTTTATTGTTATGCTGTAATGTTTATTGTCTGTACAAGTCCCCTCTATAATGTAAAGTGCTGCGGAATATGTTGGCGCTATAGAAACAAAATTATTATTATTATTAATAAGGAAGCCAGAAGAACAGAGGAACAGCACAAGACTCAATATTAGGGAAGGGCCTGCTTCTGATGACTGTGTAAATATAGAGTGTGTGGGTCACAATTTTCACTAGTAGAATGGAGGAGGGGTGACTACAGGGTGCAGACCTTGGTTAGATATATACAGGCTTGATTTTACTAAATGTATTATCTCAAATTATTATATGTGAAATTATACAACACAGACACAACTGAAACTTGTGTATACATTTTATTACATAGAGGACCCTTGGTTGCCACTGATTAACAATTTACTAAGAAAAAAAAAAAAAGACACAATAACTGTTCCTTTGACAATTATGGGGTATTTTCATCTTTGCTGAAATCGGGTGCTTTATATTTTCCTTCTTTCTCCAACTTTTCTTTTTGCGCTCTAATAATGCTCAAGCGTTGCATCTGTAAGGAAGAGACTTTTATTAGTAGTCTTGATCAGTAGGCTTACACTAAGGGCTCATACTCACTTGTCTGAAACTCGGATGAGTCTCGCACGGCAATACCTGTTGCTGCAGCCGGCACTCAGATCGGAGCGTGCGGCCGCATAGGAATACATGCAGCCGCACGCTCCGCTCCTCTGTGCCAGGTGCAGTGCCGGGTATTGCCATGCGAGACTCAGAGTTTTGCGTAAGTATGAGCCCTAAGACTGTACATCACCAACACCCAGAACCTTTCTGCAAACCTGTACATGTGCAAACCATTCCTTCTAAAATATATACAGAGACAACAATAAGTCGTCACCAAGTCAACATGAAAATTAGCCCTGACAATCCACTGATGCTTCCACCCAATGATGACTATACAAATCAGAATACAGTAATCAGCACCATCCATCACTCCCTGCAGATCGCAGACTGCTCCTGTCAGCTACATACAGCTGAATATTAACGGCTGCTGCATGTATCCTCCTTCCTGGCAGCAGCAAGCACACACAAGAGGAAAATATTAGAATTTAAAGAGGACCTGTAACAAGGTCAAAAGTGGCCAGTGTTTGCTCTTATTTTTATTCCCACTGCTTCTGAGTATTACATACCGTATTTTTCGGACTATAAGACGCACTTTTTTCCTCCAAAAAATGCGGTGCAAAACTGGGGGTGCGTCTTACAGTCCGGATGTCCCTGTTTGACTATGGTGGAAGCAGCATCGGCGGAGCAGCGGGTCACAGGAGGCAGGAGCCGGGTGATGCGGTTAACTCCTGTGCCCAATGCTAAAGAGAAATGAATATACACTGCTTTCCACGGCCATGGGCATGGAAGGCAGTGAATATTAATTTATCTTTAATCGGACACGCTGTTAGCCGCAGGCTTCCTGCAGCTGCTAGGCTTTCACATGTGCCCGCTACTTAAGGCAATGAATATTCACTGCTCTCCACTCCCATAGGTGTGGAATGCATTGAATATTAATTCCCTTTAGCAGAGGACACACATGAATGCCAGGGAGCTGCAGGAAGCCTGCAACTAACACTGTGCCAGCTATTAAAGAGCAGTGAATAGTCACTGCTCTTCAGAAACATAGTTCCGGCGTGGAGAGCAGTGAGTATTTCGACAGCTGTCCTCGGCTTGCAAGCAGCGCAGGATGTCACTGCCATGCATTGCTTAAAGCAGCTGCTGGCATTAGAACAAGACACTGCGAGGGAGTGCAGGAAGGTAAGTATAATGTTTCATTTTTTTTAATGTTTTTCTCATGGGGACTATGCATACGAGGATAGGGATGAGGGAGGCCATGCCTACCAGGACAGTGATGAGGGGGCCGTGCACGCCACGATGAGGGGGCCATGCAGACAAGGATAGGGATGAGGATGCTATGCATACCAGGATAGGGATGAGGGGGCCATGCATACCAGGATGGGGATGAGGGGGCCATGCATACCAGGATGGGGATGCATACAAGGATAGGGATGAGATGATGCATACCAGGGTAGGAATGAGGAGGCCATACATACCAGAATATGGATGAGGGGGCCATGCATACCAGGATAGGGGATAATAACTAGAGAATTGACCACATTTTTTGCTTCAATTTTTTTTTTTCTTACTTCCTCCTCTAAAACCTAGGGGCCTCTTATGGTCCGATGCACCTTCTAGTCCGAAAAATATGTTATTTTTTTCTTCTAAATCTGCCTTCAAGGAGATATAGACCTTTTATTTAGTGCTATTTTTTATGATACTAAAAAGGGTGTATGGCTCACAGGGTAATAATGTAAAGCAATCTAAGTACATGGAAAAAGACCATAAAAATTAGCACTACATAAAAAATGCCAATCTTGGAACCGTATGGCAGATTTTTAACAAAACAAACCAACTAACAAAACAAACCAACATACTAAGTGAGGTGAGCAGTGGGAAAAAATAAGATCAAAAACTGGTCACTACTGAGCTGTTGACATATCTTTTATACCTACCAACAGCATGTACTATGTAGTTCCAAGCTACTTCTCAGCAGAGATACATTTATCAGCAGTAACAACATTTTAATTTATGGGCTCTAAATCCCCTCTAGGGTCGCTACATGACTAGTCAATGTCCCTGAACTAAGCCATTATCTGTGGAATAAAATATAATTGATAAAACACTTTCCAGGTAATGTCTTAATGTTTAATATTTCCCAGATCTTCGTTCCATCTTTCCGTCTAAGGATTGTAATGGTAATGGCAATAGATAAGAGCTTTATAGCAGATGGAATTGCTTTTCATTTCTTTATCGGGATTAATAATGTATGAAAATAAACCTAAGAAATCAGTTTTATTCGTGCTACTGAGTCACCTGACGAAATGCCTTATCTGTACATACTTCTAAAACTCTTTATTGAAGTTCAAATCCTTATTAACTTCCATATCATCACAGCTCGCATTCTTCTCTAATAGGTCATTAATATCAGACTGGTATGGATCTGAAACACAGCCCCCCAAACAATCCGTTGTTATTAGCTCTGACGGTGGCCAGATCTAAACAATGAATTGAGCTTCACTGTACAGCTCCACACAATGTGTAGTGGACACTGCCAGGTACTGCACATCAGTTCCTATTTTCTTTCATAGGAGCTCATCTACAGTACTCAACACTGGCCACTACACGCTCTATCCATTCTCTGTGGGACTGCCAAGAGCAGTGCTTGGCTTTTTCCGGCAGCTGCATATTGAATAAATCAAGCAGCGGTCAAGTATACATAGTGCCGGTTCATTGTAATGGGAATAAAAGTGCACCTTTTGCTGATCAGTGGGGGTTTCATTGCTCTGATCCTCACTGACCTATACGTTATTGATACTCACTGACCTATACCTATAAGTTATTGATCCTCACTGACTTATATGCTTTTGGCCTTCATCTAGCAGGTCTGGATACAACGTCAAATAAGATATGAAATACTGTAGTAGACCAAGACATTCCATCCAATTAAGTCCAATAGTGAACCTGTAGCATGGCATAATATTGGATCCTACAGATCACAATTTCTCATGACCCAATATGTCCTTTAAACATTTAGCTCACTCACCAATTTGCTTCTGTGCATACACTCGAGGAAGTCTTCATACTCCAGCTTACATTCCTTCTGTGCTCGGATGGCTCCAATGCCATGTGCACATTCTACCCAGTCTTTCTCAAAAGAATGGCAACGAGCGCTGTGCCGGAAAGGTTGCTCAGAGCTCTGCAGCAGCATCCATCTGTCAACATCAATTCCCAACTTGCGCTGAAGATCGATAAAAGGCATAGCTGTGAAGTGAGAGCACCAAGAAATAGCATTAATAGCAGAGTATACAAAGCACACACATAACTCAAGATGAAGGAGTCAGAAACGAAGCCTAAAATCCCATGGTCATTGGTCAAGGACTATTAGGAAGAATGTGTCCAACATCTGAAGAACCTTTTAACGCCTGAAATCACTCAAGCAGTTTCAGAGTCAAGACTGGAAGTGGATCTAACTGGAAGGAGAAATAGAATTCCTTCCTTTATATTCGGGTGATTAAAAAAGGATTGGGAAAAATTATAGCATGAATATTGGTAACCAAGAGATCATAACTCAAATTTATTACAATTAAAAAAAAACAAAAAACCTGTATCGAAGTTTTATCTATGCACTATAAATACGTGGGCCAGAATGTCCTCTGGTATGGATGCCACTGTTACAGTGATGTGTTGTCCCGATATTGAGAGGTCTTCCATGATCGCCAGATATAACACCCTGCGACTTTTCTGTGGGGCTACATCAAAGACTGTAAGACCGGATACAATGCATCACTGAAATAGTGGCGTCCATATCCGATGATATGCTGGCAGGTGTCTGCACAGACCTGTAGTACCGCCTAGACATCTGCTGGGTCACCAATGGAAATAGATAAGCCCCAATTCATCATGACAGTCTTTATGAGTCTGCCACTCCCAATTCATAAAGAAGTGTAGACCTTTTCATGAATCGGGAGCGTCAGATGAGTGGCGTACACCTCTGTGTGTGCTTTACCGCAAGTACTAATCCAGTTGCTGCTCGCATACTGAACGCCACCGCTCATCATGAATCTGGCCACATTGTTGGCGTTGGGCAAAAATGGCGGGGGAAAGCCAAAAGTTGTGACACTCTGGTGCAGCCTCAAGTTGTGTCAAAACTTTGTGACTTTTCAAAGCTTGTAACGCCAGAATACTAGTGTTAAAACTTTGATGAATCAGACCGAATGTGTCTCCTTTCATGTTAAGGGGAATCTGTCACCCCTGCGACGTATATGACCTATTGATATGGGTGTACAGGTAATAGAAATGTTACACTAGTCCTACCTGTCTACCTCATATTAATGGTCTTGTTGTTGAGAAATCTTACATTCTTTCCTTATGCTAATTATTTATTCCAGGCTCTGGGGCGTGCGGTGCCTGGAACAAGTCCCTGTCTCCTGTCCTCATTGTAATAATAGTTCTGGCACTGGAATCTGGCGCCTGCGCTCTGCACTCCTTCCACAATAAGTACCATTTCCATCTTCTATGGGCACTGCAGGGATCTTCTGCACAGGCGAGTCACTGTGACCTTCAATGTGCGCACCGATAATATGCTCTTCCCACTTCCTCCCTGCATAGTCATCGCTAGGAACTATGTGTACATAGCAATGACGATGCAGGGTGAAAGTGGGGAGAACATATTATCAAAGCGCACGCCGGAGCGGAAGATCCCTGAATGCAGAGCTCATAGAATGGAGGAAAAAGTACGTATTGGAAGAGCGCGGCGCAGGATTCCGGCACATTACTGACGTGTATGGGAGGGGGGTAGTATTACAATGAGGCGAGGAGGCAGGGATTTCTTACAGCACCGCACACCCCGAAGCCTGGAAGAAATCATTGAACAAAGACAGAATATATAATTTCTCTACAAGGCCATTATTAACCCTGCTGTGGAACCATGGGGTCATATAGACCCCAGCGCTGAATAAATGTAAATATTTCTAAAACTGGTTAATCTCAGGCATTGACCTTCTATGTATTTTCAAGTAACATATTTCTGCTTATGTTGATGATATTTTGAATTTGTTTTTCAATTTTGTTTCAAAGTTATCTTCAACTTTCTGTGTTTGGGACTCTCCTGACCCCATAGTAACTTTATTGTCTGACATTTTTTTGAATATTTTCTATTTATTCACAGGTTTTGTAATATACTTGCAAATAAACAATGGCTAGTTCCAAGTGACACCAGCAGTGTTCCAGGACAGCACAAACGGTGCTATGTTTGTCCACGATCGAAGGACAAAAAGACGAGATTTGTTTGCAATGACTGCAAGAAGTTCATTTGTGAAGAACATGGCACTATGACTTGCAGTGAATGCAAGGGCTAAATTTATTGCCAGATCATTCGTTGTCGTTATGTTTTTACTAAAATCCACACAGTTGCAGTTATTGGGCATTTTTTTTTTATTGACTTGGAATACTTTTAGTTATTAGTATAGCATTTTGGTATACATTTCAGTTTGTGTTTGATGATGACAAATAAATCACTTCAAAGTTAAGTCAAAGTTATGTTTGATTTCATAACTGTGTTCTGAAATAATGACAGAATAAAACTTGATTATTCTGAACAGCCAGCAAGTTCATTTTAATGAAATATGATGATTTTGAGCCTGGGGTCATATAGACCCCATGGTACCAAAGCAGTGATTTTTTTCATAGTTCCACAGCAGGGTTAATGTGAGGCATACAGGTAGCACTAGTGTAACATTTCTATCACCTGTATGCCCATATTAATAGGACACATACGTCCCGGGGTGACACATTCCCTTTAATGAATGTTTATTTTTTATAACTGAATATATTAAGTAGTGAACAGAACTAGTGCAGGGAAGTTTGGGGCGGTCACTACTTTTAGCTGCTATGGCTTTTGAAGCCTAAAGCAATTCAAAGAAGCTAAAAAAAGACGACGTGGTTTTTCCCTTGCAGTGCAGATGGTCAGCCATTTCTAGCATTATTGTTTTGGTTTTGCACAATCCACCTGAAAATAACATAAGTGTGAAAAGTAGCAGGACTGGATGAATGCAGACAGTATACTGCACAGCTGCCACCATTACACGGTGCCCTGGCTCCGGTGCACCCTGGTGTAGGGCGTCATCTGCTGCTCCCATACACTATTGCCCACCGCCATGCGCCCTGCTGGCAGAGGGTCACCCACGGTTACCACACGCGCAGGCTGCTGTCAGTAACAATGGCGCATGTTACAGCCCAGAGAATGACTCAGACATACAGACGTAAATATAAGTGAGCGCTAACACTACGCCGGAGACATAAGCCAGTTTTCTACTGTCACCTGTAGGGATCCGGACGTCCTCTACTCCTGCAGCTTCACGACACTGGCAACAGTAAAGCGCCTGTCACGTGAGGAATAAAGCAGCCGCCATGTTTGTTTTGGGCACACACATATCAATATAGTATTGATTTACGTAGGGTGAAATCGCTACACATATGTATAGAGCTGATTTATAAGTCTCGTGTGTCTAAGTATATGTAGAGAACGTGGCTGCGGATAGTCTGGAATACAGCGCTACTGGCGAGATGCGCGTTAGCTGTTACAGCGCCACCTGCCCATTGGAGGAACAAGGTGCTGGCATGACGTAATAGAAATACAGTATAGTGATAGCAGGCGGTATTACGGCTGCCTGAGCCTGCACTTATAACATCGCGGTCAGCGGCGGGCTACAGACCAGTGCTGTGAGGCTACATACCAGTGCTGACAGGCTAAAGACCAATGCTGTCAGGCTAAAGACCAATGCTGTGAGGCTACAGACCATCGCTGTCAGGCTAAAGACCAATGCTGTCAGGCTAAAGACCAATGCTGTCAGGCTAAAGACCAATGCTGTCAGGCTAAAGACCAATGCTGTCAGGCTACAGACCAGTGCTGTCAGGCTACAGACCAGTGCTGTCAGGCTACAGACCAGTGCTGTGAGGCTAAAGACCAGTGCTGTCAGGCTAAAGACCAATGCGGTCAGGCTACAGACCAGTGCTGTTAGGCTACAGACCGGTGCTGTCAGGCTACAGACCGGTGCTGTCAGGCTACAGACCAGTGCTGTGTGGCTACAGACCAGTGCTGTCAGGCTACAGACCAGTGCTGTGAGGCTACAAACCAGTGCTGTGTGGCTACAGACCAGTGCTGTCAGGCTACAGACCAATGCTGTCAGGCTACAGACCAATGCTGTGAGGCTACAGACCAATGCTGTGAGGCTACAGACCAGTGCTGTGAGGCTACAGACCAGTGCTGTGAGGCTACAGACCAGTGCTGTGAGGCTACAGACCAGTGCTGTCAGGCTACAGACCAGCGCTGTGAGGCTACAAACCAGTGCTGTGTGGCTACAGACCAATGCTGTGAGGCTACAGACCAGTGCTGTCAGGCTACAGACCAATGCTGTGAGGCAACAGACCAGTGCTGTCAGGCTAAAGACCAGTGCTGTCAGGCTAAAGACCACTGCTGTCAGGCTACAGACCAGTGCTGTCAGGCTACAGACCAATGCTGTCAGGCTACAGACCAGTGCTGTCAGGCTACAGACCAGTGCTGTCAGGCTACAGACCAGTGCTGTCAGGCTACAGACCAATGCTGTCAGGCTACAGACCAGCGCTGTGTGGCTACAGACCAGTGTTGTCAGGCTACAGACCAATGCTGTGAGGCTACAGACCAGTGCTGTCAGGCTACAGACCAATGCTGTGAGGCTAAAGACCAGTGCTGTCAGGCTACAGACCAGTGCTGTCAGGCTACAGACCAGTGCTGTCAGGCTGCAGACCAGCGCTGTGAGGCTACATACCAGTGCTGTCAGGCTAAAGACCAATGCTGTCAGGCTACAGACCAGTGCTGTCAGGCTACAGATCAGTGCTGTCAGGCTACAGACCAGTGCTGTCAGGCTACAGACCAGTGCTGTCAGGCTACAGACCAGTGCTGTCAAGCTACAGACCAGTGCTGTGTGGCTACAGACCTGTGCTGTCAGGCTAAAGACCAATGCTGTGAGGCTACAGACCAGTGCTGTGAGGCTACAGACCAGTACTGTGAGGCTACAGACCAGTGCTGTCAGACTACAGACCAGTGCTGTGTGGCTACAGACCAATGCTGTGATGCTACAGACCAGTGCTGTCAGGCTACAGACCAATGCTGTGAGGCTACAGACCAGTGCTGTGAGGCTACAGACCAGTGCTGTGTGGCTACAGACCAGTGCTGTGAGGCTACAGACCAGTGCTGTGAGGCTACAGACCAGTGCTGTCAGGCTACAGACCAGCGCTGTCAGGCTACAGACCAGCGCTGTCAGGCTACAGACCAATGCTGTGAGGCTACAGACCAGTGCTGTCAGGCTACAGACTAATGCTGTGAGGCAACAGACCAGTGCTGTCAGGCTAAAGACCAGTGCTGTCAGGCTAAAGACCACTGCTGTCAGGCTACAGACCAGTGCTGTCAGGCTACAGACCAATGCTGTGAGGCTACAGACCAGTGCTGTCAGGCTACAGACCAGTGCTGTGAGGCTACAGACCAGTGCTGTGTGGCTACAGACCAGTGCTGTCATGCTACAGACCAGTGCTGTCAGGCTACAGACCAATGCTGTGAGGCTACAGACCAGTGCTGTGAGGCTACAGACCAGTGCTGTGAGGCTACAGACCAGGGCTGTGAGGCTACAGACCAGCGCTGTCAGGCTACAGACCAGCGCTGTCAGGCTACAGACCAATGCTGTGAGGCTACAGACCAGTGCTGTCAGGCTACAGACCAATGCTGTGAGGCAACAGACCAGTGCTGTCAGGCTAAAGACGAGTGCTGTCAGGCTACAGACCAGTGCTGTCAGGCTACAGACCAGTGCTGTCAGGCTACAGACCAGTGCTGTGAGGCTACAGACCAGTGATGTCAGGCTACAGACCAATGCTGTGAGGCTGCAGACCAGTGCTGTGAGGCTACAGACCAGTGCTGTCAGGCTACAAACCAGTGCTGTCAGGCTACAGACCAGTGCTGTGACGCTACAGACCAGTGATGTCAGGCTACAGACCAATGCTGTGAGGCTACAGACCATCGCTGTGAGGCTACAGACCAGTGCTGTCAGGCTACAGACCAGTGCTGTCAGTCTACAGACCAGTGCTGTGAGGCTACAGACCAGTGCTGTGAGGCTACAGACCAGTGATGTCAGGCTACAGGCCAATGCTGTGAGGCTACAGACCAGTGCTGTCAGGCTACAGACCAGTGCTGTCAGGCTACAGACCAGTGCTGTGTGGCTACAGACCAGTGCTGTCAGGCTACAGACCAATGCTGTGAGGCTACAGACCAGTGCTGTCAGGCTACAGACCAGTGCTGTCAGGCTACAGACCAGCGCTGACAGGCTGCAGACCAGCGCTGTGAGGCTACATACCAGTGCTTTCAGGCTAAAGACCAATGCTGTCAGGCTACAGACCAGTGCTGTCAGGCTACAGATCAGTGCTGTCAGGCTACAGACCAGTGCTGTCAGGCTACAGACCAGTGCTGTCAAGCTACAGACCAGTGCTGTGTGGCTACAGACCTGTGCTGTCAGGCTAAAGACCAATGCTGTGAGGCTACAGACCAGTTCTGTGAGGCTACAGACCAGTACTGTGAGGCTACAGACCAGTGCTGTCAGACTACAGACCAGTGCTGTCAGGCTAAAGACCAATGCTGTCAGGCTACAGACCAGTGCTGTCAGGCTACAGACCAGTGCTGTGTGGCTACAGACCAATGCTGTGATGCTACAGACCAGTGCTGTCAGGCTACAGACCAATGCTGTGAGGCTACAGACCAGTGCTCTCAGGCTACAGACCAGTGCTGTGAGGCTACAGACCAGTGCTGTGTGGCTACAGACCAGTGCTGTCAGGCTACAGACCAGTGCTGTCAGGCTACAGACCAGTGCTGTCAGGCTACAGACCAATGCTGTGAGGCTACAGACCAGTGCTGTCAGGCTACAGACCAGTGCTGTGAGGCTACAGACCAGTGCTGTCAGGCTACAGACCAGCGCTGTCAGGCTACAGACCAGCGCTGTCAGGCTACAGACCAGCGCTGTCAGGCTACAGACCAATGCTGTGAGGCTACAGACCAGTACTGTCAGGCTACAGACCAATGCTGTGAGGCAACAGACCAGTGCTGTCAGGCTAAAGACCAGTGCTGTCAGGCTAAAGACCACTGCTGTCAGGCTACAGACCAGTGCTGTCAGGCTACAGACCAATGCTGTGAGGCTACAGACCAGTGCTGTCAGGCTACAGACCAGTGCTGTGAGGCTACAGACCAGTGCTGTGTGGCTACAGACCAGTGCTGTCAGGCTACAGACCAGTGCTGTCAGGCTACAGACCAATGCTGTGAGGCTACAGACCAGTGCTGTGAGGCTACAGACCAGTGCTGTGAGGCTATAGACCAGTGCTGTCAGGCTACAGACCAGCGCTGTCAGGCTACAGACCAATGCTGTGAGGCTACAGACCAGTGCTGTCAGGCTACAGACCAATGCTGTGAGGCAACAGACCAGTGCTGTCAGGCTAAAGACCAGTGCTGTCAGGCTAAAGACCACTGCTGTCAGGCTACAGACCAGTGCTGTCAGGCTACAGACCAGTGCTGTGAGGCTACAGACCAGTGATGTCAGGCTACAGACCAATGCTGTGAGGCTGCAGACCAGTGCTGTGAGGCTATAGACCAGTGCTGTCAGGCTACAGACCAGTGCTGTCAGGCTACAGACCAGTGCTGTGAGGCTACAGACCAGTGATGTCAGGCTACAGACCAATGCTGTGAGGCTACAGACCATCGCTGTGAGGCTACAGACCAGTGCTGTCAGGCTACAGACCAGTGCTGTCAGGCTACAGGCCAGTGCTGTGAGGCTACAGACCAGTGCTGTGAGGCTACAGACCAGTGATGTCAGGCTACAGGCCAATGCTGTGAGGCTACAGACCAGTGCTGTCAGGCTACAGACCAGTGCTGTCAGGCTACAGACCAGTGCTGTGTGGCTACAGACCAGTGCTGTCAGGCTACAGACCAGTACTGTCAGGCTACAGACCAGCGCTGTGTGGCTACAGACCAGTGTTGTCAGGCTACAGACCAATGCTGTGAGGCTACAGACCAGTGCTGTCAGGCTACAGACCAATGCTGTGAGGCTACAGACCAGTGCTGTGAGGCTACAGACCAGTGCTGTCAGGCTACAGACCAGTGCTGTGAGGCTACAGACCAGTGATGTCAGGCTACAGACCAGTGCTGTCAAGCTACAGACCAGTGCTGTGTGGCTACAGACCAATGCTGTGAGGCTACAGATTAGTGCTGTCAGGCTACAGACCAGTGCTGTCAGGCTACAGACCAGTGTTGTGAGGCTACAGACCAGTGATGTCAGGCTACAGGCCAATGCTGTGAGGCTACAGACCAGTGCTGTCAGGCTACAGACCAGTGCTGTCAGGCTACAGACCAGTGCTGTCAGGCTACAGACCAGTGCTGTGTGGCTACAGACCAGTGCTGTCAGGCTACAGACCAGTGCTGTCAGGCTACAGACCAGCGCTGTGTGGCTACAGACCAGTGTTGTCAGGCTACAGACCAATGCTGTGAGGCTACAGACCAGTGCTGTCAGGCTACAGACCAATGCTGTGAGGCTCCAGACCTGTGCTGTCAGGCTACAGACCAGTACTGTCAGGCTAAACACCAATGCTGTCAGGCTACATACCAGTGCTGTCAGGCTACAGATCAGTGCTGTCAGGCTACAGACCAGTGCTGTCAGGCTACAGACCAGTGCTGTCAAGCTACAGACCAATGCTGTGAGGCTACAGACCATCGCTGTGAGGCTACAGACCAGTGCTGTCAGGCTACAGACCAGTGCTGTCAGGCTACAGACCAGTGCTGTGAGGCTGCAGACCAGTGATATCAGGCTACAGGCCAATGCTGTGAGGCTACAGACCAGTGCTGTCAGGCTGCAGACCAGTGCTGTCAGGCTGCAGACCAGTGCTGTCAGGCTACAGACCAGTGCTGTCAGGCTACATACCAGTGCTGTCAGGCTAAAGACCAATGCTGTCAGGCTACAGACCAGTGCTGTCAGGCTACAGATCAGTGCTGTCAGGCTACAGACCAGTGCTGTCAGGCTACAGACCAGTGCTGTCAAGCTACAGACCAGTGCTGTGTGGCTACAGACCTGTGCTGTCAGGCTAAAGACCAATGCTGTGAGGCTACAGACCAGTGCTGTGAGGCTACAGACCAGTACTGTGAGGCTACAGACCAGTGCTGTCAGACTACAGACCAGTGCTGTCAGGCTAAAGACCAATGCTGTCAGGCTACAGACCAGTGCTGTCAGGCTACAGACCAGTGCTGTGTGGCTACAGACCAATGCTGTGATGCTACAGACCAGTGCTGTCAGGCTACAGACCAATGCTGTGAGGCTACAGACCAGTGCTGTCAGGCTACAGACCAGTGCTGTGAGGCTACAGACCAGTGCTGTGTGGCTACAGACCAGTGCTGTCAGGCTATAGACCAATGCTGTGAGGCTCCAGACCAGTGCTGTCAGGCTACAGACCAGTGCTGTCAGGCTACAGACCAATGCTGTGAGGCTACAGACCAGTGCTGTCAGGCTACAGACCATCGCTGTCAGGCTAAAGACCAATGCTGTCAGGCTAAAGACCAATGCTGTCAGGCTAAAGACCAATGCTGTCAGGCTAAAGACCAATGCTGTCAGGCTACAGACCAGTGCTGTCAGGCTACAGACCAGTGCTGTCAGGCTACAGACCAGTGCTGTGAGGCTAAAGACCAGTGCTGTCAGGCTAAAGACCAATGCGGTCAGGCTACAGACCAGTGCTGTTAGGCTACAGACCGGTGCTGTCAGGCTACAGACCGGTGCTGTCAGGCTACAGACCAGTGCTGTGTGGCTACAGACCAGTGCTGTCAGGCTACAGACCAGTGCTGTGAGGCTACAAACCAGTGCTGTGTGGCTACAGACCAGTGCTGTCAGGCTACAGACCAATGCTGTCAGGCTACAGACCAATGCTGTGAGGCTACAGACCAATGCTGTGAGGCTACAGACCAGTGCTGTGAGGCTACAGACCAGTGCTGTGAGGCTACAGACCAGTGCTGTGAGGCTACAGACCAGTGCTGTCAGGCTACAGACCAGCGCTGTGAGGCTACAAACCAGTGCTGTGTGGCTACAGACCAATGCTGTGAGGCTACAGACCAGTGCTGTCAGGCTACAGACCAATGCTGTGAGGCAACAGACCAGTGCTGTCAGGCTAAAGACCAGTGCTGTCAGGCTAAAGACCACTGCTGTCAGGCTACAGACCAGTGCTGTCAGGCTACAGACCAATGCTGTCAGGCTACAGACCAGTGCTGTCAGGCTACAGACCAGTGCTGTCAGGCTACAGACCAGTGCTGTCAGGCTACAGACCAATGCTGTCAGGCTACAGACCAGCGCTGTGTGGCTACAGACCAGTGTTGTCAGGCTACAGACCAATGCTGTGAGGCTACAGACCAGTGCTGTCAGGCTACAGACCAATGCTGTGAGGCTAAAGACCAGTGCTGTCAGGCTACAGACCAGTGCTGTCAGGCTACAGACCAGTGCTGTCAGGCTGCAGACCAGCGCTGTGAGGCTACATACCAGTGCTGTCAGGCTAAAGACCAATGCTGTCAGGCTACAGACCAGTGCTGTCAGGCTACAGATCAGTGCTGTCAGGCTACAGACCAGTGCTGTCAGGCTACAGACCAGTGCTGTCAGGCTACAGACCAGTGCTGTCAAGCTACAGACCAGTGCTGTGTGGCTACAGACCTGTGCTGTCAGGCTAAAGACCAATGCTGTGAGGCTACAGACCAGTGCTGTGAGGCTACAGACCAGTACTGTGAGGCTACAGACCAGTGCTGTCAGACTACAGACCAGTGCTGTGTGGCTACAGACCAATGCTGTGATGCTACAGACCAGTGCTGTCAGGCTACAGACCAATGCTGTGAGGCTACAGACCAGTGCTGTGAGGCTACAGACCAGTGCTGTGTGGCTACAGACCAGTGCTGTGAGGCTACAGACCAGTGCTGTGAGGCTACAGACCAGTGCTGTCAGGCTACAGACCAGCGCTGTCAGGCTACAGACCAGCGCTGTCAGGCTACAGACCAATGCTGTGAGGCTACAGACCAGTGCTGTCAGGCTACAGACTAATGCTGTGAGGCAACAGACCAGTGCTGTCAGGCTAAAGACCAGTGCTGTCAGGCTAAAGACCACTGCTGTCAGGCTACAGACCAGTGCTGTCAGGCTACAGACCAATGCTGTGAGGCTACAGACCAGTGCTGTCAGGCTACAGACCAGTGCTGTGAGGCTACAGACCAGTGCTGTGTGGCTACAGACCAGTGCTGTCATGCTACAGACCAGTGCTGTCAGGCTACAGACCAATGCTGTGAGGCTACAGACCAGTGCTGTGAGGCTACAGACCAGTGCTGTGAGGCTACAGACCAGGGCTGTGAGGCTACAGACCAGCGCTGTCAGGCTACAGACCAGCGCTGTCAGGCTACAGACCAATGCTGTGAGGCTACAGACCAGTGCTGTCAGGCTACAGACCAATGCTGTGAGGCAACAGACCAGTGCTGTCAGGCTAAAGACGAGTGCTGTCAGGCTACAGACCAGTGCTGTCAGGCTACAGACCAGTGCTGTCAGGCTACAGACCAGTGCTGTGAGGCTACAGACCAGTGATGTCAGGCTACAGACCAATGCTGTGAGGCTGCAGACCAGTGCTGTGAGGCTACAGACCAGTGCTGTCAGGCTACAAACCAGTGCTGTCAGGCTACAGACCAGTGCTGTGACGCTACAGACCAGTGATGTCAGGCTACAGACCAATGCTGTGAGGCTACAGACCATCGCTGTGAGGCTACAGACCAGTGCTGTCAGGCTACAGACCAGTGCTGTCAGTCTACAGACCAGTGCTGTGAGGCTACAGACCAGTGCTGTGAGGCTACAGACCAGTGATGTCAGGCTACAGGCCAATGCTGTGAGGCTACAGACCAGTGCTGTCAGGCTACAGACCAGTGCTGTCAGGCTACAGACCAGTGCTGTGTGGCTACAGACCAGTGCTGTCAGGCTACAGACCAATGCTGTGAGGCTACAGACCAGTGCTGTCAGGCTACAGACCAGTGCTGTCAGGCTACAGACCAGCGCTGACAGGCTGCAGACCAGCGCTGTGAGGCTACATACCAGTGCTTTCAGGCTAAAGACCAATGCTGTCAGGCTACAGACCAGTGCTGTCAGGCTACAGATCAGTGCTGTCAGGCTACAGACCAGTGCTGTCAGGCTACAGACCAGTGCTGTCAAGCTACAGACCAGTGCTGTGTGGCTACAGACCTGTGCTGTCAGGCTAAAGACCAATGCTGTGAGGCTACAGACCAGTTCTGTGAGGCTACAGACCAGTACTGTGAGGCTACAGACCAGTGCTGTCAGACTACAGACCAGTGCTGTCAGGCTAAAGACCAATGCTGTCAGGCTACAGACCAGTGCTGTCAGGCTACAGACCAGTGCTGTGTGGCTACAGACCAATGCTGTGATGCTACAGACCAGTGCTGTCAGGCTACAGACCAATGCTGTGAGGCTACAGACCAGTGCTCTCAGGCTACAGACCAGTGCTGTGAGGCTACAGACCAGTGCTGTGTGGCTACAGACCAGTGCTGTCAGGCTACAGACCAGTGCTGTCAGGCTACAGACCAGTGCTGTCAGGCTACAGACCAATGCTGTGAGGCTACAGACCAGTGCTGTCAGGCTACAGACCAGTGCTGTGAGGCTACAGACCAGTGCTGTCAGGCTACAGACCAGCGCTGTCAGGCTACAGACCAGCGCTGTCAGGCTACAGACCAGCGCTGTCAGGCTACAGACCAATGCTGTGAGGCTACAGACCAGTACTGTCAGGCTACAGACCAATGCTGTGAGGCAACAGACCAGTGCTGTCAGGCTAAAGACCAGTGCTGTCAGGCTAAAGACCACTGCTGTCAGGCTACAGACCAGTGCTGTCAGGCTACAGACCAATGCTGTGAGGCTACAGACCAGTGCTGTCAGGCTACAGACCAGTGCTGTGAGGCTACAGACCAGTGCTGTGTGGCTACAGACCAGTGCTGTCAGGCTACAGACCAGTGCTGTCAGGCTACAGACCAATGCTGTGAGGCTACAGACCAGTGCTGTGAGGCTACAGACCAGTGCTGTGAGGCTATAGACCAGTGCTGTCAGGCTACAGACCAGCGCTGTCAGGCTACAGACCAATGCTGTGAGGCTACAGACCAGTGCTGTCAGGCTACAGACCAATGCTGTGAGGCAACAGACCAGTGCTGTCAGGCTAAAGACCAGTGCTGTCAGGCTAAAGACCACTGCTGTCAGGCTACAGACCAGTGCTGTCAGGCTACAGACCAGTGCTGTGAGGCTACAGACCAGTGATGTCAGGCTACAGACCAATGCTGTGAGGCTGCAGACCAGTGCTGTGAGGCTATAGACCAGTGCTGTCAGGCTACAGACCAGTGCTGTCAGGCTACAGACCAGTGCTGTGAGGCTACAGACCAGTGATGTCAGGCTACAGACCAATGCTGTGAGGCTACAGACCATCGCTGTGAGGCTACAGACCAGTGCTGTCAGGCTACAGACCAGTGCTGTCAGGCTACAGGCCAGTGCTGTGAGGCTACAGACCAGTGCTGTGAGGCTACAGACCAGTGATGTCAGGCTACAGGCCAATGCTGTGAGGCTACAGACCAGTGCTGTCAGGCTACAGACCAGTGCTGTCAGGCTACAGACCAGTGCTGTGTGGCTACAGACCAGTGCTGTCAGGCTACAGACCAGTACTGTCAGGCTACAGACCAGCGCTGTGTGGCTACAGACCAGTGTTGTCAGGCTACAGACCAATGCTGTGAGGCTACAGACCAGTGCTGTCAGGCTACAGACCAATGCTGTGAGGCTACAGACCAGTGCTGTGAGGCTACAGACCAGTGCTGTCAGGCTACAGACCAGTGCTGTGAGGCTACAGACCAGTGATGTCAGGCTACAGACCAGTGCTGTCAAGCTACAGACCAGTGCTGTGTGGCTACAGACCAATGCTGTGAGGCTACAGATTAGTGCTGTCAGGCTACAGACCAGTGCTGTCAGGCTACAGACCAGTGTTGTGAGGCTACAGACCAGTGATGTCAGGCTACAGGCCAATGCTGTGAGGCTACAGACCAGTGCTGTCAGGCTACAGACCAGTGCTGTCAGGCTACAGACCAGTGCTGTCAGGCTACAGACCAGTGCTGTGTGGCTACAGACCAGTGCTGTCAGGCTACAGACCAGTGCTGTCAGGCTACAGACCAGCGCTGTGTGGCTACAGACCAGTGTTGTCAGGCTACAGACCAATGCTGTGAGGCTACAGACCAGTGCTGTCAGGCTACAGACCAATGCTGTGAGGCTCCAGACCTGTGCTGTCAGGCTACAGACCAGTACTGTCAGGCTAAACACCAATGCTGTCAGGCTACATACCAGTGCTGTCAGGCTACAGATCAGTGCTGTCAGGCTACAGACCAGTGCTGTCAGGCTACAGACCAGTGCTGTCAAGCTACAGACCAATGCTGTGAGGCTACAGACCATCGCTGTGAGGCTACAGACCAGTGCTGTCAGGCTACAGACCAGTGCTGTCAGGCTACAGACCAGTGCTGTGAGGCTGCAGACCAGTGATATCAGGCTACAGGCCAATGCTGTGAGGCTACAGACCAGTGCTGTCAGGCTGCAGACCAGTGCTGTCAGGCTGCAGACCAGTGCTGTCAGGCTACAGACCAGTGCTGTCAGGCTACATACCAGTGCTGTCAGGCTAAAGACCAATGCTGTCAGGCTACAGACCAGTGCTGTCAGGCTACAGATCAGTGCTGTCAGGCTACAGACCAGTGCTGTCAGGCTACAGACCAGTGCTGTCAAGCTACAGACCAGTGCTGTGTGGCTACAGACCTGTGCTGTCAGGCTAAAGACCAATGCTGTGAGGCTACAGACCAGTGCTGTGAGGCTACAGACCAGTACTGTGAGGCTACAGACCAGTGCTGTCAGACTACAGACCAGTGCTGTCAGGCTAAAGACCAATGCTGTCAGGCTACAGACCAGTGCTGTCAGGCTACAGACCAGTGCTGTGTGGCTACAGACCAATGCTGTGATGCTACAGACCAGTGCTGTCAGGCTACAGACCAATGCTGTGAGGCTACAGACCAGTGCTGTCAGGCTACAGACCAGTGCTGTGAGGCTACAGACCAGTGCTGTGTGGCTACAGACCAGTGCTGTCAGGCTATAGACCAATGCTGTGAGGCTCCAGACCAGTGCTGTCAGGCTACAGACCAGTGCTGTCAGGCTACAGACCAATGCTGTGAGGCTACAGACCAGTGCTGTCAGGCTACAGACCAATGCTGTGATGCTACAGACCAGTGCTGTCAGGCTACAGACCAATGCTGTGAGGCTACAGACCAGTGCTGTCAGGCTACAGACCAGTGCTGTGAGGCTACAGACCAGTGCTGTGTGGCTACAGACCAGTGCTGTCAGGCTACAGACCAGTGCTGTCAGGCTACAGACCAGTGCTGTCAGGCTACAGACCAATGCTGTGAGGCTACAGACCAGTGCTGTGAGGCTACAGACCAGTGCTGTGAGGCTACAGACCAGTGCTGTGAGGCTACAGACCAGTGCTGTCAGGCTACAGACCAGCGCTGTCAGGCTACAGACCAGCCCTGTCAGGCTACAGACCAATGCTGTGAGGCTACAGACCAGTGCTGTCAGGCTACAGACTAATGCTGTGAGGCAACAGACCAGTGCTGTCAGGCTAAAGACCAGTGCTGTCAGGCTAAAGACCACTGCTGTCAGGCTACAGACCAGTGCTGTCAGGCTACAGACCAATGCTGTGAGGCTACAGACCAGTGCTGTCAGGCTACAGACCAGTGCTGTGAGGCTACAGACCAGTGCTGTGTGGCTACAGACCAGTGCTGTCAGGCTACAGACCAGTGCTGTCAGGCTACAGACCAATGCTGTGAGGCTACAGACCAGTGCTGTGAGGCTACAGACCAGTGCTGTGAGGCTACAGACCAGGGCTGTGAGGCTACAGACCAGCGCTGTCAGGCTACAGACCAGCGCTGTCAGGCTACAGACCAATGCTGTGAGGCTACAGACCAGTGCTGTCAGGCTACAGACCAATGCTGTGAGGCAACAGACCAGTGCTGTCAGGCTAAAGACCAGTGCTGTCAGGCTAAAGACCACTGCTGTCAGGCTACAGACCAGTGCTGTCAGGCTACAGACCAGTGCTGTCAGGCTACAGACCAGTGCTGTGAGGCTACAGACCAGTGATGTCAGGCTACAGACCAATGCTGTGAGGCTGCAGACCAGTGCTGTGAGGCTACAGACCAGTGCTGTCAGGCTACAGACCAGTGCTGTCAGGCTACAGACCAGTGCTGTCAGGCTACAGACCAGTGCTGTGAGGCTACAGACCAGTGATGTCAGGCTACAGACCAATGCTGTGAGGCTACATACCATCGCTGTGAGGCTACAGACCAGTGCTGTCAGGCTACAGACCAGTGCTGTCAGGCTACAGACCAGTGCTGTGAGGCTACAGACCAGTGCTGTGAGGCTACAGACCAGTGATGTCAGGCTACAGGCCAATGCTGTGAGGCTACAGACCAGTGCTGTCAGGCTACAGACCAGTGCTGTCAGGCTACAGACCAGTGCTGTGTGGCTACAGACCAGTGCTGTCAGGCTACAGACCAATGCTGTGAGGCTACAGACCAGTGCTGTCAGGCTGCAGACCAGCGCTGTGAGGCTACATACCAGTGCTGTCAGGCTAAAGACCAATGCTGTCAGGCTACAGACCAGTGCTGTCAGGCTACAGATCAGTGCTGTCAGGCTACAGACCAGTGCTGTCAGGCTACAGACCAGTGCTGTCAAGCTACAGACCAGTGCTGTGTGGCTACAGACCAGTGCTGTCAGGCTACAGACCAGTGCTGTCAGGCTACAGACCAATGCTGTGAGGCTGCAGACCAGTGCTGTGAGGCTACAGACCAGTGCTGTCAGGCTACAGACCAGTGCTGTCAGGCTACAGACCAGTGCTGTCAGGCTACAGACCAGTGCTGTGAGGCTACAGACCAGTGATGTCAGGCTACAGACCAATGCTGTGAGGCTACATACCATCGCTGTGAGGCTACAGACCAGTGCTGTCAGGCTACAGACCAGTGCTGTCAGGCTACAGACCAGTGCTGTGAGGCTACAGACCAGTGCTGTGAGGCTACAGACCAGTGATGTCAGGCTACAGGCCAATGCTGTGAGGCTACAGACCAGTGCTGTCAGGCTACAGACCAGTGCTGTCAGGCTACAGACCAGTGCTGTGTGGCTACAGACCAGTGCTGTCAGGCTACAGACCAATGCTGTGAGGCTACAGACCAGTGCTGTCAGGCTGCAGACCAGCGCTGTGAGGCTACATACCAGTGCTGTCAGGCTAAAGACCAATGCTGTCAGGCTACAGACCAGTGCTGTCAGGCTACAGATCAGTGCTGTCAGGCTACAGACCAGTGCTGTCAGGCTACAGACCAGTGCTGTCAAGCTACAGACCAGTGCTGTGTGGCTACAGACCTGTGCTGTCAGGCTAAAGACCAATGCTGTGAGGCTACAGACCAGTGCTGTGAGGCTACAGACCATTACTGTGAGGCTACAGACCAGTGCTGTCAGACTACAGACCAGTGCTGTCAGGCTAAAGACCAATGCTGTCAGGCTACAGACCAGTGCTGTCAGGCTACAGACCAGTGCTGTGTGGCTACAGACCAATGCTGTGATGCTACAGACCAGTGCTGTCAGGCTACAGATCAATGCTGTGAGGCTACAGACCAGTGCTGTCAGGCTACAGACCAGTGCTGTGAGGCTACAGACCAGTTCTGTGTGGCTACAGACCAGTGCTGTCAGGCTACAGACCAGTGCTGTCAGGCTACAGACCAATGCTGTGAGGCTACAGACCAGTGCTGTGAGGCTACAGACCAGTGCTGTGAGGCTACAGACCAGTGCTGTCAGGCTACAGACCAGTGCTGTCAGGCTACAGACCAGCGCTGTCAGGCTACAGACCAGCGCTGTCAGGCTACAGACCAATGCTGTGAGGCTACAGACCAGTACTGTCAGGCTACAGACCAATGCTGTGAGGCAACAGAGCAGTGCTGTCAGGCTACAGACCAATGCTGTGAGACTACAGACCAGTGCTGTCAGGCTACAGACCAGTGCTGTCAGGCTACAGACCAGTGCTTTCAGGCTGCAGACCAGCGCTGTGAGGCTACATACCAGTGCTGTCAGGCTAAAGACCAATGCTGTCAGGCTACAGACCAGTGCTGTCAGGCTACAGATCAGTGCTGTCAGGCTACAGACCAGTGCTGTCAGGCTACAGACCAGTGCTGTCAGGCTACAGACCAGTGCTGTCAAGCTACAGACCAGTGCTGTGTGGCTACAGACCTGTGCTGTCAGGCTATAGACCAATGCTGTGAGGCTACAGACCAGTGCTGTGAGGCTACAGACCAGTGCTGTGAGGCTACAGACCAATGCTGTGAGGCTCCAGACCAGTGCTGTCAGGCTTCAGACCAGTGCTATCAGGCTAAACACCAATGCTGTCAGGCTACAGACCAGTGCTGTCAGGCTACAGACCAGTGCTGTCAAGCTACAGACCAGTGCTGTGTGGCTACAGACCAGTGCTGTCAGGCTACAGACCAGTGCTGTCAGGCTACAGATCAGTGCTGTCAAGCTACAGACCAGTGCTGTGTGGCTACAGACCAGTGCTGTCAGGCTACAGACTAATGCTGTGAGGCTACAGACCAGTGCTGTGAGGCTACAGACCAGTGCTGTGAGGCTACAGACCAGTGCTGTGTGGCTACAGACCAGTGCTGTGAGGCTACAGACCAGTGCTGTGAGGCTACAGACAAGTGCTGTCAGGCTACAGTCCAGTGCTGTCAGGCTACAGACCAATGCTGTGAGGCTACAGACCAGTGCTGTCAGGCTACAGACCAATGCTGTGAGGTTACAGACCAGTGCTGTCAGGCTACAGACCAGCGCTGTCAGGCTACAGACCAGCGCTGTGAGGCTACAGAACATCGCTGTGAGGCTACAGACCAGCGCTGTCAGGCTACAGACCAGCGCTGTCAGGCTACAGAACATCGCTGTCAGGCTACAGACCAGCGCTGTGAGGCTACAGACCAGCGCTGTCAGGCTACAGACCAGTGCTGTCAGGCTACAGACCAGCGCTGTCAAGCTACAGACCAGCGCTGTCAGGCTACAGACCAGCGCTGTCAAGCTACAGACCAGCGCTGTATGCCACATTACTGACAGACCAAGGAAACTGTGCAGGCCTGAAGAATCCTACTGCCCCCTAGTGGAGTGATCGCGGTAATGCAGATCCTACTCATAAGACTTCAAGTCATCATAACTGCAACATGCAGTAAACCAGTCAACCAGCCATAACATTAAAAGCCCTGACAGGAATAACATTGATAATTATCTCATGGTGCCTTCCAAGGAGATAGGATAGATTAGCAGTAAGTGAACTGTAAGGGTATGTGCGCACGTAGAGTGGTCCATTGCGGATTTTTCCGCAGCGGATTTGATAAATCCACAGGGCAAAAACACTGCGTTTTTCCTGCAGATTTATCTCAGATTTACCGCGGTTTTTGTAAGGATTCCACTGCGGTTTTGCACCTGCAGTTTTCTATTATGGAGCAGGTGTAAAACCGCTGCGGATTCCGCAGAAAGAATTGACATGCTGCGGAATGTAAACCGCTGCGTTTCTGCGCATTTTTTTCCGCAGCATGGGCACTGCGTTTTCGGTTTCCCATAGGTTTACATTGTACTGTAAACTCATGGGAAACTGCTGCGGACCTGCAGCTGCGGATCCGCAGCAAAATCCGCATCGTGTGCACAGAGCCTAAGGCTATGTGCCCACAATCCGGAGTTACTGCAGGTTGGACGCTGTGTATTTATGCAGCATCAATCCCGCAGCGGCCAGATGTAACAGCATAATGAATGGGATTTCTAGAAATCCTATGTCCACTATGTGTCCAGAGACACCTGCGGATCACCCGCAGACTGAATGGCGCACTTTCCAGACCGCAGCATGTCTATTTATCTTGCACTAGTCTCCGCAAGAGAAATTATATCTATAGAATGTATTGAATGCATTAAATCCGCACGATTCAGTGAACACATACGGAGTTACCTGCGTTCAATAGAAGGCAGCACTTTGGACACAGTGAACATAACAGTGCGTGCAAAATGCTGCTAGTTCCTGATCGTGTGCGCCCGGCTTTAGGAAAAAGGACCTAACCCTGACCAGGTACATGCAGTTATAAAAACCTGTAAAAAAATGTTCTTGTTTACATATTAACTTCATGCATAGATAGATAGATTCTCTTAAAATTTAATCATTTAACCCCCAAGGGTGGTTTGCACGTTAATGACCAGGCCAATTTTTACAATTCTGACCACTGTCCCTTTATGAAGTTATAACTCTGGAACGCTTCAACGGATCCTGATGATTTTGACATTGTTTTCTCATGACATATTTTACTTCATGATAGTGGTAAAATTTCTTTGATATTACTTGCGTTTATTTGTGAAAAAAACGGAAATTTGGCGAAAATTTAGAAAATTTCGCAAATTTCTAACTTTGAATTTTTATGCCCTTAAATCACAGAGATACAGTACAGACCAAAAGTTTTGACATATCTTCTCATTTAAAGATTTTTCTGTATTTTCATGACTATGAAAATTGTACATTCACATTGAAGGCCAAAAAATTATGAATTAACACATGTGGAATTATATACTTAACAAAAAAGTGTGAAACAACTGAAAATATGTCTTATATTCTAGGTTCTTCAAAGTAGCCACCTTTTGCTTTAATGACTTCTTTGCACACTCTTGGCATTCTTTTGGTGAGCTTCAAGAGGTAGTCACCGGGAATGGTTTTCACTTCACAGGTGTGCCCTGTCAGGTTTAATAAGTGGGATTTCTTGCCTTAGGCCGGCGTCACACTAGCGAGTTTTACGGACGTAAGAGCGCAGAAAATACGTCCGTAAAACTCACCAAACAAACGGCACAATTATTCTCAATGGGTCTGGTCCTATCAGCCGTATATTACGGATCTTTATTATATGGCTTTCCACGGCCGTAAAAAATCGCAGCATGCTGCGTTTGTCAGCGTATTGCGCAAAAAATTCGCCAATGAAAGTCTATGGGGGCGAGAAAAATACGGATTCCACACGAACCAGCAGTGTGACTTGCGAGAAATACGCAGCGGTGTTAGTGAAAAGCCGGTAATTCAATTGCCGGCTTTTCATTTCTCCTTCACAAACCCGACAGGATATGAGACATGGTTTACATACAGTAAACCATCTCATATCCCCTTTTTTTTAGCATATTCCACACTACTAATGTTAGTAGTGTGTATGTGCAAAATTTGGGCGCTGTAGCTGCTAAAATAAAGGGTTAAATGGCGGAAAAAATTGGCGTGGGCTCCCGCGCAATTTTCTCTGCCAGAGTGGTAAAGCCAGTGACTGAGGGCAGATAATAATAGCCAGGAGAGGGTCCATGGTTATTGGCCCCCCCCCTGGCTACAAACATCTGCCCCCAGCCACCCCAGAAAAGGCACATCTGTAAGATGCGCCTATTCTGGCACTTGGCCACTCTCTTCCCACTCCCGTGTAGTGGTGGGATATGGGGTAATGAAGGGTTAATGCCACCTTGCTATTGTAAGGTGACATTAAGCCAGGTTAATAATGGAGAGGCGTCAATTATGTCACCTATCCATTATTAATCCAATTGTATGAAAGGGATAAAAAACACACACACACATTATTAAAAATTATTTTAATGAAATAAACACACCGGTTGTTTTAGTATTTTATTGCTCTCTCAATCCACCTGAAAACCCTCGCTTGGCAAAATAATAAACCCACAATATACATACCATCCGAGGCTCTGTCAGGTCCCACGATGTAAATCCTTCTGAAGGGGTTAAATCAATTTACAAGCAGGAGCTGCGCTAAAGCACTCGCTCATGCCTGTAATCCCCGGGTGCTGAAAGGAAAGCTGGGTGATCTGTACTTACATTGAGTCACGGTGAGGCGCCCTCTGGTGGATGTTCTCATGAACTGCAGCCTTGGAAAAGTTCCCACGCTCGAGTTCATATGAGTTCATCCAGCAGATGGCGCCTCACCGCGACTCAATGTAAGTAGAGATCACCCTGCTTTCCTTTCAGCACCCGGGGATTACAGGCACGAGCGAGTGCTTTAGCGCAGCTCCTGCCTGTAAATTGATTTAACCCCTTCAGAAGGATTTACATCGTGGGACCTGACAGAGCCTCGGATGGTATGTATATTGTGGGTTTATTATTTTGCCAAGCGAGGGTCTTCAGGTGGATTGAGAGAGCAATAAAATACTAAAACAACCGGTGTTTATTTCATTAAAATAATTTTTAATAATGTGTGTGTGTGTGTGTGTGTTTTAACCCTTTCATACAATTGGATTAATAATGGATAGGTGTCATAATTGACGCCTCTCCATTATTAACCTGGCTTAATGTCACCTTACAATAGCAAGGTGGCATTAACCCTTCATTACCCCATATCCCACCGCTACACGGGAGTGGGAAGAGAGTGGCCAAGTGCCAGAATAGGCGCATCTTCCAGATGTGCCTTTTCTGGGGTGGCTGGGGGCAGATGTTTGTAGCCAGGGGGGGCCAATAACCATGGACCCTCTCTAGGCTATTAATATCTGCCCTCAGTCACTGGCTTTACCACTCTGGCGGAGAAAATTGCGCGGGAGCCCACGCCAATTTTTTCCGCCATTTAACCCTTTATTTTAGCAGCTACAGCGCCCAAATTTTGCACATACACACTACTAACATTAGTAGTGTGGAATATGCAAAAAAAGGGGGATATGAGATGGTTTACTGTATGTAAACCATGTCTCATATCCTGTCGGGTTTGGGAAGGAGAAATGAGAAGCCGGCAATTGAATTACCGGCTTATCACATATATCGCGCTGAATTAAATATAAATACAGAATATATATATGTGTCTCAATGACATATATATATATATACTGAATATATTTTTTAACGAACATTTGAGCACATAAATCCATTAGATGTCGGTTTTGCAAGCCTGCGAGAAAATATCGCAGTACGGATGCCATACGGATTACATACGGAGGATGCCATGCGCAAAATACGCTGACACACCCTGCCTACGGATCACTATTTTGGGAACATTTCTCCATATTACGGCCGTAAAAAACGGACCGTATTGTCTTACGCTGAGTGTGATGCCGGCCTTATAAATGGGGTTGGGACCATCAGTTGTGTTGTGTTGAAGTCTGGGGAATACACAGCTGATAGTCCTACTGAATAGACTGTTAGAATTTGTATTACGGGAAAAAAAAATAGCTAAGTAAAGAAAAACGAGTGGCCACCATTACTTTAAGAAATGAAGTTCAGAAAGTCCGAAAAATTGGGAAAACTTTGAAAGTTTCTCCAAGTGCAGTTGGACCCAGCGTGCACGCACAGCCGACGAGAGGGAGAAGCCGGGAGCGAGCGCAGAGGAGAAGACGCCAGATGGGGATCCGCAGCAGTGGAGGCGCGCCGGGACGCCGAGGACACGTGAGTATGACAGGGCGCGGAGAGCGGCGGCGGCAGCAATGAAGTGACACCATTTTGGAAAGTAGACCCCCTAAGGAACTTATCTAGATGTGTGGTGAGCACTTTGACCCACCAAGTGCTTCACAGAAGTTTACAATGCAGAGCCGTAAAAATAAAGAAATCATATTTTTTCACGAAAATGAAATTTTCGCCTCCAATTTTTTATTTTCCCAAGGGTACCAGAAGAAATTGGACCCCAAAAGTTGTTGTGCAATTTGTCCTGAGTACGCTGATACCCCATATGTGGGGGGGAATCACTATTTGGACGCATGGCAGAGCTCAGAAGGGAAGGGGCGCCGTTTTTTTCTCAACAAAAATTATTTTTTAGCCCCCAGGTTTTGTATTTTCCTAAGGGTAACAGGAGAAATTGGACCCCAAAAGTTGTTGCCCAATTTGTACTGAGTACGCTGATACCCCATATGTTGGGGTAAACCCCTGTTTGGCGCACGGGAGAGCTCGGAAGGGAAGAGCACTGTTTTACTTTTTCAACGCAGAATTGGCTGGAATTGAGATCGAACGCCATGTTGTGTTTGGAGAGCCCCTGATGCACCTAAACAGTGGAACCCCCCCGAATTCTAACTGAAACCCTAACCCAAACACACCCCTAACCCTAATCCCAACCATAACCCTAACCATACCCCTAACCCGAACATGCCCATAGCCCTAATTCCAACCACACCCCTAACCACAACACACCCCTAACCCTAATCCCAACCCTAACCACACCCCTAACTCCAACACACCCCTAACCTTAATCCCAACCATGATCCTAACCACACCCCTAATCCCAACCCTAATTCCAACCGTAAATGTAATCCAAACCCTAACTTTAGCCCCAACCCTAACCCTAGCCCCAACCCTAACTTTAGCCCCAACTCTAACTTTAGCCTTACCCTAACTTTAGTCCCAACCCTAACACTAACTGTAGCCCCAACCCTAACTGTAGCCCCAATCCTAACCCTAACTTTAGCCCCAACCCTAACTTTATTCCCAACCTTAACCCTAACTGTAGCCCCAACCCTAACTGTAGCCCTAATCCTAACTTTAGCCCCAACCCTAACCCTAACTTTAGCCCCAACCCTAACCCTAATGGGAAAATGGAAATAAATGCATTTTTTTAAAATTTAAAAAAAAAACAACTAACTAAGGGGGTGATGAAGGGGGTTTGATTTACTTTTATAGCGGATTTTTATGATTGGCAGCTGTCACACACTAAAAGACGCTTTTTATTGCAAAAAATAGTTTTTGCGTCTCCACATTTTGAGAGCTATAATTTTTCCATATTTTGGTCCACATGTGTCATGTGAGGTCTTGTTTTTTGCGGGACAAGTTGACGTTTTTATTGGTACCATTTTCGGGCATGTGACATTTTTTGATCACTTTTTATTCCGATTTTTGTGAGGCAGAATGACCAAAAACCAGCTATTCATGATTTTCTTTTGAGGCGGGGGAGCGTTTATACCGTTCTACGTTTGATCAGATTGATAAAGCAGTTTTATTCTTCGGGTCAGTATGATTACAGCGATACCTCATTTATTTAATTTTTTTATGTTTTGGCGCTTTTATACGATAAAAACTATTTTATATAACAAATAATTATTTTTGCATCGCTTTATTCTGAGGCCTATAACTTGTTTATTTTTTCGCTGATGATGCTGTATGGCAGCTCGTTTTTTGCGGGACAAGATGACGTTTTCAGCGGTACCATGGTTATTTATATCCGTCTTTTTGATCGCGTGTTATTCCACTTTTTGTTCGGCAGTATGATAATAAAGCGTTGTTTTTTGCCTCGTTTTTTTTTTTGTTTTTTTACGGTGTTCACTGAAGGGTTTTAACTAGCGGGACAGTTTTATAGGTCGGGTCGTTATGGACGCGGCAATACTAAATATGTGTACTTTTATTGTTTTTTTTATTTAGATGAAGAAATGTATTTATTGGAACAATTTTTTTTTCTTTATTTAGGAATATTTTTTTTTACACATGTGAATATTTTTTTTACTTTTTTACATTGTCCTGGGGGGGACATCATACCATCTGACACTTTGCAGTGCACTGTGTCAGATCAGCGATCTGACAGGCACTGCAGGGAGGCTTCCCGGTGCCTGATCTGAGCAGGCGGTTGAAAGCCATCTCCCTGCAGGACCCAGAAGGCCCCCCCGCGGCCATTTTGGATCTGGGCCTACAGGGAGGAGGAGGTAGGAGACCCTCACATCGCGTTGTTCCGAGGGTCTCAGGGAAGCATGCAGGGAGCCCACTCCCTGCGCGATGCTTCCCTGTGCCGCCGGAACGCTGCGATCATGTGTTGATCGCAGTGTTCCGGGGGTTACGGTGCCAGGAGTGGTCCGTGACCGCTCCTGGCACATAGTGCCGGATGTCAGCTGTAATAATCAGCTGACACCCGGCAGCGATCGGCCGCACTTCCCCCGTGAGCGCGGCTGATTTCGCTGGATGTACTATCCCGTCACTGGGAATTAAGTCCCAGGTCACCTCGACGGGATAGTACGTCCACTGGGATTAAGGTTGCCGTCACACTAGCAGTATTTGGTCAGTATTTTACATCAGTATTTGTAAGACAAAACCAGGAGTGGAACAATTAGAGGAAAAGTATAACAGAAACATATGCGCCACTTCTGCATTTATCACCCACTCCTGGTTTTGGCTTACAGATACTGATGTAAAATACTGACCAAATACTGCTAGTGTGACGGCAGCCTAAGGGGTTAAAATCATGGAGATAATCCCCAAAACACACAGGTGAACACCAAATATGGACTAATTAAATAAGAACTCTGTATGAATATACAGGTGCTTCTCACACAATTAGAATATCATCAACCCCAATGACTTTTGGGGTTTCATTGGCTGTAAGCCATAATCATGAACATTAACAGAAATAAACACTTGAAATAGATCACTCTGTTTGTAATCACTCTATATAATACGCATGAGTTTCACTTTTTGTATTGGAAGAACTGAAATAAATTAACTTGTTGATGATATTCTAATTTTGTGAGAAGCACCTGTATAACACTTATCACATGGATGCTATGTAATAAAGTGCCAAATAAATAATAGTTTAGCTCTCACCCAACTCAGATGTGGAAGTCCATGGAGGACAAAGATGCCATTGTGTACCTTGGATGTATTTCTAACATATTTTATTTCATTTTGGCACTTTGTGCTTAACCCTCTGAGGTAGAAATGCGTCAGGAGGGAACACTCTTTTTTGGGATAACAGAGTTATGACACTTGGGTACTGCCCTAGTCAGGGCAGGAACCACTACATGGGCCACGACATGGTTAGATAGCTTCTCTACCCGTTTACCAGCTACCTATAGGGCTCCATGGACTACTATGGCTCCACGTCTAAATTGGAGACTGCATCACCTAGGATCCAGCAGCTCTTTTTCCCTCGCTATACACAGCAATCACACAAACGCTGGGTAGAGGAAGCAACAGCACATCATAGTTACATAGTTTTATAGGTTGGAAAAAGACCTAGGTCCATCAAGGTCAACCTTTCTCCACCAATTGTAAATTTTTTCACTATATTATCTATAACCCACAATGTTCTGTGTACTGAGGAAATCGTCCAGCACTTTTTTAACCCCTTCACGACATGCCCCGTACTTGCACGGCTCATGTCGTGTCTCCCCCTTTGATGTGGGCTCCGGCGCTGAGCCCACATCAAAGTCGCGACATGTCAGCTGTTATGTACAGCTGACATGTGCGTGCAATAGCAGCAGGTGGAATCGCGATCCACCTGCCGCTATTAACCAGTTAAATGCCGCTGTCAAACACTGACAGCGGCATTTAACTACCGCTTCCGGCCATGCGGACGGAAATGCGCACATCGCCGACACTGTCACATGATCGGGGGTCGGCGATGCATCTGCATAGTAACCAGAGGTCTCCTTGAGACCTCTATGGTTACTGATGCCGGCTTGCTGTGAGCGCCACCTCATAGCAAACCTGCAATTCAGCTACATAGGAGCGATCTGATGATCACTGCTATGCAGCAGAGCCGATCAGGCTATGCCAGCTTCTAGCCTCCCATGGAGGCTATTGAAGCATGGCAAAAGTAAAAAAAAAAAATGTTTTAAAAAATATGAAAAAATTTAAAAAATATAAAATCACCCCCCCTTTTGCCCCATCCAAAATAAAACAATTAAAAAAATCAAACATACACATATTTGGTATCGCCGGGTTCAGAATAGTCCGATCTAGCAATAAAAAAAAAGCATTAACCTGATCGCTAAACAGAACAGCATAGCGAGAAAAAAATTTGAAACGCCAGAATTACGTTTTTTTGGTCGCCGCGACATTGCATTAAAATGCAATAACGGGCGATCAAAAGAACATATCTGCACAAAAGTGGTATCATTAAAAATGTCAGCTCGGCGCGCAAAAAATAAGCCCTCACCCGACCCGTGATCCAGAAAAATGGAGACGCTACGGGTATCAAAAAACAGCGCCATTTTTTTTTAGCCATGCTTTGAATTTTTTTTCACCACTTAGATAAAAAATAACCTAGACATGTTTGGTGTTTATGAACTTATAATGACCTGGAGAATCATATTGGCAGGTCAGTTTTAGCATTTATTGAACCTAGCAAAAAAAGCCAAACAAAAAACAAGTATGGGATTGCACTTTTTTTGCAATTTCACCACACTTGGAATTTTTTTCCCGTTTTCTAGTACAAGACCTGGTAAAACCAATGGTGTCGTTCAAAAGTACAACTCATCCCGCAAAAAATAAGCCCTCACATGGCCATATTGATGGAAAAATAAAAAAGTTATGGCTCTGGAAAGGAGGGGAGCGAAAAACGAAAACGCAATAAAGAAAAAGGGCTGCGTCTTGAAGGGGTTAAAAGCTGTTATAGTGTCTGCTATTACTGCTTCTTGTGGTCGGGCTTTCCACAGTCTAAGGGTATGTTTCCACGGTAAGTAAACGCTGCTTGTTTGACGCTGCAGCGTCAAACAAGCAGCGTCCAGATGTTCCAGCATAGTGGAGGGGATTTTTTGAAATCCCGTGTCCACTATGCGTGGAAACCCGCACGCGGCGGCCCTGCGACTCCGGACATGCTGCGCGTCTTTTCAGATCGCAGCATGTCCGTACACCTTGCGGGGACGCAGCGTCCCCGCAAGGCATATCACAGGGCCCTATGGCGAGGGGTGCGATGATCCCGGATGTGTACTGTACACATCCGGCACCATCGCGTCCCAGAAAGGGGGCGGGGCTTAGCGCCGAGCGGCTTCGCCGCTGCGGCGATACCGCCGCCCCTCCGGACCGTCGAGCCATACCCTTACTGCTCAACGGATAGTAGCGAATCTGAGATTTTTTTTCGTGACATATTGGGCTTCATGTTAGTGGTAAATTTAGGTCGATAATTTTTGCGTTCATTTGTGAAAAAAAACGGAAATTTGGCGAAAATTTTAAAAATTTTGCAATTTTTAAAATTTTGCAATTTTTAAAATTTTAATTTTTATTCTGGTAAATCAGAGAGTTATGTGACACAAAATAGTTAATAAATAACATTTCCCACATGTCTACTTTACATCAGCACAATTTTGAAAACAATTTTTTTTGCTAGGAAGTTATAAGGGTTAAAATTTGACCAGCGATTTCTCATTTTTACAGCAAAATTTACAAAACCATTTTTTAGGGACCACCTCACATTTGAAGTCAGTTTGAGGGGTCTATATGGCTGAAAATACCCCAAAGTGACACCATTCTAAAAACTGCACCCCTCAAGGTGCCCAAAACCACATTCAAGAAGTTTATTAACCCTACAGGTGTTTCACAGCAGCAGAAGCAACATGGAAGGAAAAAAATGAACATTTAACTTTTTAGTCACAAAAATGATCTTTTAACAACAATTTTTTTATTTTACCAAGGGTGTTGTCCAATTTGTCCTGAGTACGCCGATACCCCATATGTGGGGGTAAACCACTATTTGGGCACAAGTCGGGGCTCGGAAGGGAAGTAGTGACGTTTTGAAATGCAGACTTTGATGGAATGGTCTGCGGGCGTCACGTTGCGTTTGCAGAGTCCCTGATGTGCCTAAACAGTAGAAACCCCCTACAAGTGATCCCATTTTTGAAACTAGACCCCCCAAGGAACTTATGTAGATGTGTGGTGAGCACTTTGAACCCCCCAGTGCTTCACAGAAGTTTATAACGCAGAGCCGTGAATAAAAAATCATTTTCTTTCCTCAAAAATGATTTTTTAGCCCGCAATTTATTTTCACAAGGGTGACAGGAGAAATTGGAACCCAAAAGTTGTTGTCCAGTTTGTCATGAGTATGCTGGTACCCCATGTGTGTGGGTAAACCACTGTTTGGACACACGTCGGGGTTCGGCAAGGAGGGAGCACCATTTGACTTTTTAAACGCAAGATTGGCTGGAATCAATAGTGGCGCCATGTCACGTTTGGAGACCCCCTGATGTGCCTTAACAGTGGAAACCCCTCAATTCTAACTCCAACACTAACCCCAACACATCCCTAACCCTAATCCCAACTCTAACCATGACCCTAATCACAACCCTAACACACCCCTAACCCCAACACACCCCTAATCACAACCCTAACCCCAACACACCACTAACCCTAATCCCACACAACCCTAACCACAAGCCTAACCCTAACCCACCCCTAACCCTAATTCCAACCCTAACCCTATGTGCCCATGTTGCGGATTTGTGTGCGGATTTTTCTGCACCGTTTTTGAAAAATCCGCAGGTCAAATGCACTGAGTTTTGCCTGCGGATTTACCGCAGATTTCCAGTGTTTTTTGTGCGGATTTCACCAGCGGATTCCTATACAGGAACAGGTGTAAAACACTGCGGAATCCGCACAAAGAATTGACATGCTGCGGGAAATGCTGAGCAGTATCTTCTGCACCATGGGCACAGCGGATTTGGTTTTCCATTATTTTATTAATTTTATATGTTCCCTACCTATGGGGGTGATACTATTTTTTTTATTTTGATCACTGTGATATGATCACAGTGATCAAAATGAATGAACGAATCTGCCGGCCGTTTCAGCGGGCGCACTGTGTATGCGCCCGCCACTTTGAAAGATGGCGGCGCCCATCCTAGAAGCCGGACGGACACCGGGACTCTGGAGGTACGGGGGGGGGGGGTTTGTGGGATCGGACAGCGGGTGGGTGCCAGACAGGACGGAGGGGAGAGGAGGGCAGCGGAGGATATAACGGAGGGTAGGAAACAATGGCCGCGGGTGCAGATCACCGCTGTCAGTCAGTGGCGGGGTCAGATCGGGGTCTCCAGCCGTGGCTGATGATATTGCAGCATCGGCCATGGCTGGGTTGTAATATTTCACCAATTTTCGTTGGTGAAATATTACGATTGGCTGTTGAAAGTGAAACAGTGAATCAGAGCAATCAGAGTGATCGTAGCCACGGGGGGGGGGGGGGGCGAAGCCACCCCCCTTGGGCTCAAGTACCACTCCCCCTGTCCCTACGGGTCGGGTGAAATTTCAGTTAACCCTTTCACCTAATCTGCAGGAACGCGATCCTGCCATGACGCCACATAGGCGTCAGAGGTCGGATTGGCACCGACTTTCATGACGCCTACGTGGCGTCACAGGTCGGGAAGGGGTTAATATGATACCTTGGTTGATGAAATCCGTCTTGTGGCTGTTTAATCTG
Source organism: Ranitomeya variabilis (assembly GCF_051348905.1). Classification (NCBI taxonomy): domain Eukaryota; kingdom Metazoa; phylum Chordata; class Amphibia; order Anura; family Dendrobatidae; genus Ranitomeya; species Ranitomeya variabilis. Next base: position 373,567,952 of record NC_135234.1, read on the forward strand.
TATTTTCAGTTTTGAGTTAATAATATACTCGTGATGCAGGGCAGCCTGTGGGGGTGGGGGAGTTCTTCAAGTGGTGCTCTGGTTAGGTATTCATGTGTATGGCTTCTGACAGGTTACTGATCCCTCAGCGACCAGCCCCCTAGTTTACATTGATCGGCGATCTGATGGCTGCGCCATCTTCGTGGAGACTTTTTTTTTCTCAAGCAAGAGGTGTATACCATTAATCAGTATAACGGCCCAGAACCGACACTGTCAGTAGGTTACTGTGCACAATCCTGCTGACCTGTTCCCCTTTAAAAGCTCCTCCATCCTGTTAAACATTTTTTCCTCTCAAGCACAGCTGCACCCATCCCATTGAGGTGCAGTCTGTCCCGCCTGTTCCTGACAGAGTAGTAGGCCCAGTTTTCCATGAAACCAACCCTTCCTGCACCAATTTCTAAGCCACTTATCTCTCTAGCTCCTGCTGTCTTTCTAGTGATGCTCGTGGCTCTGGCAGTATTTCTAAAAACACCACCTTGGAGGTCCTGGCCTTCAGCTTCTCTCCTAGTTCCCTGTAATCATTTTTAAAGGACCTCCTACTTCCCTCCAACTTTGCAATTGGTACCGATGTGTGCCATAACCGCTGGGTTTTTACCAGCCCCACCTTTCAATCTGTGTGATTCGCAATATGTTGAACCAGAGCACCTGGCAAATAAAACACTGTTCGGCATTTACGGCCTCGGCGGCAGATGACCCTGCCCGTCTGCCTAATTATAATCCCCTACCACCAATGTCTGTTTGGCCTTTGCTGCACTTCTGTTTCCCTTCTTCTTGCAGCAGTCTTTTTCCTGGTTGCTCGGATAGCTGATGCTACTGTGCAGGCGCCACCGAGACAGATTTTTTTTTTCCATTATACATGCATTACTAAATACAATAACTTAATGCATATAATAAATGCAATCATGCTACAGAGCAGACATCTACCTGCTGAATGTGATTTTTTTTCCCCCATTACATCTTATATTTAGTATGTAAAATAGGGGGCAGGTCAGTGGGGTGGGGGGGAAATCAGTAACCTCTCTTAAGCCATCAGTATGAATACCTAATCAGAGCACCACATAAACCCCCCCACAGGCCACCCCAGGGCACGGGCCTATCATTAACTGAAAACTGCAACTAAAAGATTAAACAACCACGAGACGGATTTCGTCACAGGTATCATTTTACCAGTATAACAGCGCCGACCTGACACTGTAGGTTACCGAGACAAATTCTGCCGACAGGGTCCCTTTAATGCAGCTAATCAGTGGTGTGCCTTTAAAACTCAGTTTGTCAATATGCGGTTCACTAATTTTTCCCCTCAGATTTGCATTAGATGCAAAAAAAGCCACATAAAATGTCTTACAAATGGGGTTTCAGATGTTCCTTAGTTTGCAAAAACCACATCTAAAACTTTTTTTTTTTTTTAAATCATTTTCCTATGCCCGTTACCTCACGTCAGAATCTTTACTTCTGACACAGAAACCTGGTTATACTTCCAAAGCCCTCTCAATAACAATCTATCACACTAAAACATTCCTGCATTGGGTCCCATAAATCTGACAGTGGCCTTCATACAAACACAGAATGTTAGAGTTGGAAGGGACCTCCAGGGTCATAGTGTCCAACCCCCTGCTCAATGCAGGATTCACTAAACCTTCTCAGACAGATGTCTGTCCAGCCTCTGTTTTAAGACCTTGAATCAATGTATCATGAATCCACCAAGCTGAAGAGCTTCTTGAATAGTATACACTTGTATTGTGCTGGTTTCACACTTGCCTTGGGCCGAGCTGCGGAGAGCTGCGTAGTTCCTCCGTTAAGCACCGCCTCACCTCTTCCATTCAGCTCCGCCTACATCAGCATGCGTCCCTATCTTTAACATTGGGTACACAGGCCATGTGAATGTATGTGGATGCTTCTGCATGTGTCGTTTTGACACTGCGCCAAACGCAACATGTTGAATTTTGTTGCGGTTGGCGCAGCATCAAAACAAGGCATGCGGAGGCATCCACATACATTCACATGGCCTGTGTACCCAATGTTAAAGATAGGGACGCATGCTGCTGTAGGCGGAGCTGAATGGAAGAGGTGTGGCAGTGGGCGGGGCTTAATAGGAACTATGCAGCTCTGCCCAACCCAAGTGTGAAACCAGCCTTAGAAAATATGGAAAAAACCCATGCAGATAATAGAAAACATAAATATTTATTTAAAATTAAATACAATTTCAACTTACATTTCTACTTCAGTAACAAAACTCAGGCAAACATATTTATGATACTTGTAAAGAGCGTTTATGTTGCATACTTAAAAACAACAAAGCCAAGATTGGTCCCACATGCTATGCAGAAAACAAAAATTTTACAGATTTTACGTATTGCTACAGGACATATTGGGAATGCCGAAGCTCAGATGATTCTGGCTGGTGCAAATGCAGGAGGTAAGCAAAGAGTATCGGAGATCTCCCAGCCACAGGGCATTGGTGCACAAATGGTTTCCTTCTCTTCAACTTGGAATAATCCCTTCTGTAGCAGCTGAACAGCCTCCCTGGAAAAGACCAATCACAATCATATTTTAGGTTTGTATGAGGATTTGTTATAGATTAATAATCTATCATGTTCATGAGTACATTTAAAGGGAACCTGTCACCCCCCTCAGGCGTTTGTAACTAAAAGCCACCTTGTGCAGCACAAATGCTGCATTCTGACCAGGTGGCTCTTTTAGTTATGATGCCTGCACACGCTGAAATAAACGTTTATAAAATGTGCCCCCTCATACTGTGAAACCGCCCGGGAGGCGGGACTTTCCTTCCTTATCAGACGCAGCACAGCCGTCACTCTGGGCCTGTGCGCCGCCTCCTCTTGCATCATTATCGTCCCCGGCGCATTAAGTGTTTTTTTTTTTTTTTTTCGGGCATGCGCAGTTGTGCTGCCCTTCGTACTTACAGCGCAGGCCTCGGGGACGATGAAGATGCAAGAGGAGGCGGCGCGCACAGGCCCAGAGTGACGGCTGTGCTGCGTCTGATAAGGAAGGAAAGTCCCGCCTCCCGGACGGTTTCCCGGTATGAGGGGGCACATTTTATAAGCGTTTATTTCAGCGTGAGCAGGGAGCATAACTAAAAGAGCCACCTGGTCAGAATGCAGCATTTGTGCTGCACAAGGTGTCTCTTTTAGTTACAAATGCCTGAGGGGGTGACAGGTTCCCTTTAATTATACTACTAACATTTTGCTGGCTTAAAGAGAATCTATTGCTAGGTTTTATTCTCTACTCTGAGAGCAGCATAATTTAGGGGGAAAAAAAACCCTGACTCCAGCGATGTATCACTGACTAGCTGCAGTTTTGATCAAATAACTACTAAGACATTAGACTTTAGGAAAGGTGCAAAATGAAAAACAGGCGAAAAGGCACAAATGCAATTCTGAATCAGGCCCTATGTCTGGAAATATATCTTACCAGGCTGCCCGTGGCATTGCATAGTGAATGCGGGATTGTTGAAAGCCATTGAATGTAGAGGAGGCTGCCACTGTGTAAGCCCCCATGTTATCAAACAGGAGCCAGTCACCAAGTTGAAGCTCTGGTAGCTGAAGATGTTCTGCAATCCGATCTAAGCCATCACATGTTGGTCCCCACAAGCTGCTATTGTAGAATGGCTGATCTGGAGAGGGTTTCTGACGGGAAAACAGAAAGGACTTATTTGTCAAGAGAGTAAAAGTATTCATATTAATGCAAACTTTCAAAAATGTAAAGTTTTCCCAAAATTACAAGTTATATATGTTCTATTCATAAGATAGGGAACAACTTTCTGACAATCCTGAAAATAGGGCTTTGTAGAACTCAGTCTTTGATCCATTCATTGACAATGAGACTGCAAGAAATAGAGTGCTGTTCTTGGCTTTCTGCACCAGTCCCATATACAGGGTGGGCATTTATATGGATACACCCAAATGAAATGGGAATGGTTGGTGATACCAACTTCCTGTTTATGGCACATTAGTAAATGGGAGAGGGAAACTTTTCAAGATGGGTGGTGACCATGGTGGCCATTTTGAAGTCGGCCATTTTGGTTCCAACTTTATTTTGTTTCCAGTGGGAAGAGGGTCATGTGACAAACTTATTGAGAATTTCACAAGAAAAACAATGGTGTGCTTGGTTTTAAAGTAACTTTATTCTTTCATGAGTTAATTTAAAAGTTTCTTTGTTTACAGCCATTGACATGTCGCAGAGGTTAACATGTGAGGAGTGGATAGAAATTGTGTTGATGTCTGGTGAACGCAGTACCCGGTCATTGCAGCAGATTTCAATGCAAGACACCCTACGAGACCACCCATCTCCCATGCTACAGTTAGCAAACTGCTTGCCAAATTTGGTGAAACAGGTTCAGTGTTTGATTTGCCAAAATGTGGACGCAAGAAAACAGTCACTAATGAAGAAACATCAGTGGCTGTCCTAGCTTCATTTAGCAGGAGGCCACAGCGTAGCACTTGCCACATGTCCCTGGAGAGTGGCATCAGTCGAACATCCCTTTGGTAGATATTAGCTACTCACAAATGGCACCCTTACAAAATCCAGCATCTCAACGAGGATGACCCGGATCGGCGTGCTGAATTTAGATTGGGCAAAACAAAATTTGGAACAGGACCCTCAGTTTACAGAGAACATTATGTTCAGTGATGTGGCAAACTTTTGTGAATGGTTAAGTTAACAAGCAAAAAGGAGATTTTTGTTTAATTACCGTAAAATCTTTTTCTCCGAGCCAATCATTGGGGGACACAGACCGTGGGTGTATGCTGCTTGCCACTAGGAGGACACTAAGTGATACAAAGAAAGTTAGCTCCTCCCCTGCAGTATACACCCTCCTGCTGGCCCTCAGCTAACCAGTTCGGTGCAAAAAGCAGTAGGAGATCAGTAACAACATATTAGCTTACAGCATGTCATATTATATATGAGAGTATAGCATGTCGGATTGTAAAAACAAGCATAAGCCAATACTAGGGTGGGAGCTGTGTCCCCCAATGATTGGCTCGGAGAAAAAGATTTTACGGTAAGTAAACAAAAATCTCCTTTTCTCCTACGCCTCATTGGGGGACACAGACCGTGGGACGTACCAAAGCAGTCCCTGGGTGGGGACAACATCAGATCAGGCTCTGTGTAACCGCTACTTACAAGTGCGCCACCGCGGCCTGCAGAGTCCGCCTGCCCAGAGTCACATCTGTGGAAGTCTGGGAATTATAATGCTTCAAGAATGCATGCGGACTGGACGAATCCACAAACGTGCAGGCGTGTCTTGTTGACGCCTGGTGCCTGGAACCCACGATAGACGGGGAGATAGGCTGTCATCTAACACGGAAGGACTACTGGATGGTGAAAGAATACACCAGGCTAAATGGCCGATGGAGACGGCCAAACCCTTCCTGTAAAAGTCAGGAAGCCTTCCTCTTACCGGTAGGAAACCCAAGATACAGTGTCCAACCTTCGGAAGGACGCCGTCCTCAAGACATACCTACTCAGAGCACTTGCTCTGTCCGGAATATGGGGACCTCATTCCATTTTGTGGAGTGGTGCCAAAAGAGATGAGGGAGGAACTATGCCCTCATGACAGTAGTAATACAATACCACCTTGGTAACCAGGGACAGGGAAGGCTTGAGGACAACCTTGCCTTGAAGGAAATAAGAGAAAAAAGTCTGAAAAGACCCGTTAGCACCGAAGACTCGTCAGGATGAGGATATAGCCGAGAGAAAAGGGGGCAACCTTCCCTAATAGAATAGATCCCAATAATCTAACGGTATGCAATAGGGAAGAATTACATGTGAAAAACATCCTGCGAGGTGGTCCCTACTTGCAGTTTTGTTGCAGAAATACAGAAAGCTACCAGCTCCGCAAGTGAACTGACGTGGTCAGTACGGATGTCCGAGGATCACTGGGGCCCTTTCTGCTTCTGAAAAGTTTTCGGAAGTGGAAACTGGTACCACGGAATAACCGGAGCATGCAGTGCGAAGGCTCCTGGATCTCGAGGCCGAACAACCAACTCCAGTACGCCGGCGATCAGTCAGGACGCTATCCGAGCTACAACTGTAGAGCTCCAGTGAAGGCGGGTCTGATGGAATACTTCCGGTGAAGTTCCCACTCACTTGAGGTGAAACCCTGACGACTAAATATGTTCGCAGCCCAGAGTTCTACTTCTGGGATATGAACTGCCAATATCACCGAGTGATAGATCTCGGCCCATGTGAGGTACTTTGGCCATGGTGCTTGAACGTGGGTACTCGCTAGATGATTGACGTATGACACAGCCGTGGCGTTGTCCAATTGAATTCGGATGGGTTGACCCGCCATAAGGAGTGGACCTACTATAGGACTACCCTTGAGATCTCCAGAGCAATGATCGGGAGAAGAGGACTGGCATTGGAAGTTACTAGTAACCATGGAACCGGGAGAAAAAACTCCGGATGAAGAAGGAACTCAGAGGCTATCGTCTGAAAGGCTGCTTGACTTGCTGAAAACTAACGGAGCAAAGGAAACTGTTTCCATTGTCGTCTCCGTTTTTTTTTTTTTTTTTTTTGGAACCCTCCCAGCAAATCGAATGAAATGAGGGGATGAGTGAGCAAGAGCGCGAGCTCCCGTTGAAAAACCATGACCTTGTCCGGAGGGAGATTTACCACCCTTCTGGAGGAATACTGGATCATCCTCAAAAAGGATATCTGCTGGGCTGGAAATGAGGAGTTGTCTAAGTCTAGCCACCAGCCCAGGTGAGAGGGTATCGCAAGAGATATAGACGACTTAGCGTAGTCCTGCAAGGGTGGGTAAACAGTCGGTCAAACAGGATAGGACGACCACGCCTCTAGGTGCAAGATGACAGCCACCATGACCCTTGCGAACACCCTGGATGCGGTAGCAAGGCCGAAGAACAAAGTCGTGACTTAAATGCTATTCACGAATGGAAAAAGCAAAGGAATTTTTGAAGAGGTTAGGCATCCCGAATGTCGATGGATGCCCGAAACTGCACCTTTTTTGTTGAAGTAATGGCTGAGCGGATGAGACTCCATTCGAAGAAGAAGAAGAACCTTGTGAAAAGATTGTTAGAAGTTTGAGGTCCGGAATCGGTCCTACTTATCGTTCCACCTTTTAGTAACCAAGATCCCTTAGATCTAGACTGTCCTGGACAACCCTTTCACTGTTGGTCGGGGCTGCGGAAACGTACGATTGTTCGTTAGTCTCCCGCTCAAGAATATGATTGACCAGCTGAACTGTCTTCAGGAAAGGGATACTGGTGTGAATCAAAGTAGTTAAGGGCTCTAAGCAGGAGACCGTTGCTCTAGCATCCATGCGGCGGATAGGGAGGTTAAAGGGCTGGACCCGTAGTTGCCAAACGGAACAAACCAGATGTGCTATTTGACAGATCGTGGCATTTTTAATTAAGGACATATCGGGCAGGGATACTGGTAGGTAACCCACAGGAGATTGTACCCGGTTAATCTGCCGAGTGGCAGAATGCGCCGCTGCTTCCAGCAGGTCATTGCAGAGTTAAAAATTAGGAGCCTCGATCCACCATCCTCTTAACAAGGAAGTGGAGAGGGAAATTCGCCTACTTGCATCTTCTGTTAAATAGTGGTGATGCAGAGGGGGGTGCTCAGACGCCCGAAAAAAAAAGGATGCCTCTGTACATCCACAGAGTTCAGGTCTCCGGGTGGACAGGACAGGCTGTCTGGCGTTAGGCCTGGACCTTCGAGTGCCCGTCTGTTGATGGTGTGGGGAGACCGGCGCCCATTAAAGTGCCTGTCGCCCTTAAAAATCAGACCAGGCATAGCGTCCCGCGTAGAGGCTTCTGTCCAGTGAATCGCATATCCGGACTGGATGGCAAAAGCTCTACGAGGGAGTTTAGGCTGAGGGAACTAGTTACACTGGGATAAACTGGGATCAGCGGCAGAGGGCTCCTCAATTATGACCAGTTTCGGATTGGTCATGGTGCCCTCAAGACCAGGGAAAACTGGTCGTGTGCCTTTAAGACCAGGGAAAACTGGTCGTGTGCCTTTAAGACCAGGGAAAACTGGTCGTGTGCCTTTAAGACCAGGGAAAACTGGTCGTGTGCCTTTAAGACCAGGGAATACTGGTCGTGTGCCTTTAAGACCAGGGAATACTGGTCGTGTGCCTTTAAGACCAGGGAATACTGGTCGTGTGCCTTTAAGACCAGAGAATGCTGGTCGTGTGCCTTTAAGACCAGAGAATGCTGGTCGTGTGCCTTTAAGACCAGGGAATACTGGTAGTGCGCCATTAAGACCAGGGAATACTGGTCGCGTGCCTTTAAGACCAGGGAAAACTGGACGTGTGCCTTTAAAACCCGGGAATTCTGGTCACGCGCCCTTAAGACCAGGGAATACTGGTCACGCGCCTTTAAGACCAGGGAATACTGGTCACGTGCCTTTAAGACCAGGGAATACTGGTCACGTACCCTTAAGACCAGGGAATACTGGTCACGTGCCTTTAAGACCAGGGAATACTGGTCACGTACCCTTAAGACCAGGGAATACTGGTCACGTGCCTTTAAGACCAGAGAATACTGGTCGTGTGACTTTAAGACCGGGAATACTGGTCATGCGGGTTTAGGTAAAATCTCGCAGCGAGCGAGAAGCGCCAATTTAGGGGACGGAGCTACAGGCACGACGTGGGCGGAGCCTCGAAACTTCCATGATAGGCCCCAGCCGGGGCGTAAATTTCTGCAGCCGGCGTCAGCGTAAGAGTCAGGGGTGGTCACCCGTTGCTCGAGAAAATTGAGCGCTTCCGCGTCAGGCGCTAAGCGCCAGGAAAAAAGGCTAAGCCGCCTTGAGGCGACAGTGCGCTTCTGGAGGTGCGGACTACACATCGGCCGAAGCCGGGAGCTAAATTTGTTAGCCGGCTGGAGCGATACCTCAGGGAGGTGGTCACAGGGAAGTCTGAGACTGCCTGTCAATATCCCGCTGCAGAAGCCCATTGCTGGCAGGATCCACTTACCAACGGTGCGCGTCCCGGCATGGAGCCGCCGCGGATGTCGGGTATTGCAGCGTGGACGGTGCAGGGGTAGAGAGATAAACCTCAATCCATCATCCCTTTGTTAGGGAGGTGGAGAGGAACCGTCCGCCTCCTTGTCCGCTTTCACAGTGGTGGAGGCTGCCCGGACCATGGAGGGGGGCTTCTTCCATGAAGTTCAGCCCATCGGGTCCATGAAAGCACCTCCGCTCCTGAAAGGTATTTCACTGCGGCCTAGTCCGGCTGCAAAAGCCGGGGGCTAAATTTGTGGAGCCTGCCGGTGGAGCGCGTCGGCGGGCCGCGCGCCGGATGATTGCCGCTGGCGTACCGGCCAGTGGCACCCCCAAGACCGCATCTTCCAGGCAGGCAGCGTGAGGAAGCATGGAACCCGAGATCTGCAGGGCGCCTCTCGTCCCAGACGAGAAGCGCCGATATAGGGGGCGGAGTTACGGCCGTGGGAGGGATCTGCCCACTGCGGCCTACTCCAGCTGAAAAGCCGGGTACTAAATTTCCAGCCTGCCTGGGGATGCGCGGCGGCCGCAACGGAGCGACGCTAACCGCCGCAGTTCCCGACCGCCGGCGCCTGTCCCCAGGGGCTCTGTGGGAGGGATCTGCCGAAAGTACCGCCGGCGCCAACCCCATAGAGGCCACTGCGGCCTACTCCGGCTAAAAAGCCGGGGACTAAATTTCCGGCCTGCCCGGCGGTGTGAGGTGGCGCGGCCGCAAAGCGATCCGGAGCGCAGGAGGGGAACTCCTGATGTACTCACAGTCCGGTAATGCAGGTCCCCCTGTCCCTGCGCGCTCCATCCTCATCTGCAATCCCTTTGGGCTCTGCCGCAAGTATGCAACGCCATGTGATGTGGGCCTTGTATGTCGGGCCACCGGAGAGGAACATTAGAGCAGGCTCTATGTGCTCGCCGTCTTGCAGGGGGAAGGGAAATCGGGACCAAAGATGGAAACCCGTTGCCCGAGTAAAATTTGGCGTGCTCCCGCGTCGCAGGAGAGGGACGGGGAGGTATACTCGCCGTGCTCGCCTGTTGCTGGTTCGGGGGAGAGCGGGTCCCATAAAAAAGGATCCGTCGCCCCCTTCACTCCGTTGAATAAAAAATAAAAATTTACAGAAAAATAAAAATTAAAATAAGTTGGGGTCTGAAAACAGACCCAAGTGCCTCCTACAGACACTAAGCAAGAACTGGTTAGCTGAGGGCCAGCAGGAGGGTGTATACTGCAGGGGAGGAGCTAACTTTCTTTGTATCACTTAGTGTCCTCCTAGTGGCAAGCAGCATACACCCACGGTCTGTGTCCCCCAATGAGGCGTAGGAGAAACCACCGCTATTGATCAATGCCACTGGATATGTGAAATTGCTACATGATGATGTGCCCGTTTTTCCAGCAAGATTGTGCACCAACAAATTATGGGTGTCAGATCCAAGAATTTCTACATGAACAGTTTCCTGGAAAGTAGATTGGTAGTTATGGGCCAGTTTAATGGCCACCAAGGTCTCCCGATCTGACCCCCTTAGACTTTTATCTTTGGGGGTCATCTGAAGGCAATTGTCTATGCTGTGAAGTTGCGAGATGTGCAGCATCTGAAACAATGGATACTGGAAGCCTGTGCTAACATTTCTTCTGTGGTGTTGCTATCAGTGTGTCAAGAGTGGGAGAAGAGGGTTGCATTGACAATCCAACACAATGGGCAGCACTTTGAACACATTTTATAAGTGGTCATAAACTTGTAAATAACTCATGAAAGAATAAAGTTATGTTAAAACCAAGCACACCATTGTTTTTCTTGTGAAATTCTCAATAAGTTTGATGTCACATGACCCTCTTCCCATTTTAAAAAATAAATTTGGATCCAAAATGGCCACATTCAAAATGGCCATCATGGTCACCACCCATCTTGAAAAGTTTTCCCCCCTCCCATATACTAATGTGCCACAAACAGGAAGTTGATATCACCAACCATTCCCATTTTATTTAGGTGTATCCATATAAATGGCCCACCCTGTACAATGAATGGAGCAGAGGCCAAGCATGTGCAATCAATATGGAGCCCTTTTACAAGGTGCAAATTATTCCCTATTGCATGGATAGGAGATAACCAGCGATGTTAAAAAAAACCCCTTTAATTAAAAGCTAGCAGAACTGGCACCAACTTGTAGAAAGATTTTTTCTATTCTTAACCATTTCTGTTATTGATATCAACTTTAAAAAGGGCATTGGTCAGAGTTGCACATCTAATGAGACATGTTTAACCCCTTCCCGACATGTGACGGAATAGTACGTCACATGTCGGGACCCCCGCTTTGATGTGCGCTCCGGCGGTGAGCGCACATCAAAGTCGCGACATGTCAGCTGTTTTTTTACAGCTGACATGTGCGCGCAATAGCGGTGGGTGAAATCGCGATCACCCGCCGCTATTAACTAGTTAAATGCCGCTGTCAAACTCAGACAGCGGCATTTAACTACCGCATCCGGCCGTGCGGCCGGATATGAGCGCATCGCCGACCCCCGTCACATGATCGGAGGTCGGCGATGCTTGTACATTGTAACCATAGAGGTCCTGGAGACCTCTATGGTTACTGATCGCCGGTGGCTGTGAGCGCCCCCCTGTGGTCGGCGCTCACAGCACACCTGCATTTTAGCTACATAACAGCGATCTGATGATCGCTGTTATGTAGCAGAGCCGATCGGGCTGTGCCTGCTTCTAGCCTCCCATGGAGGCTATAGAAGCATGGTAAAAGTTAAAAAAAAAAAGTTAAAAAAAAATGTGAAAAAAATAAAATATAAAAAGTTTAAATCACCCCCCTTTCGCCCCAATCAACATAAATCAATTAAAAAAAACCCCAACCTACACATATTTGGTATCGCCGCGTTCAGAATCGCCCGATCTATCAATAAAAAAAAAGCATTAACCTGATCGCTAAACGGCGTAATGAAAAAAAAAAAATCGAAACGCCAGATTTACGTTTTTTTGGTCGCCACGACATTGCATTAAAATGCAATAACGGGCGATCAAAAGAACGTATCTGCACCAAAATGCTATCATTAAAAATGCCAGCTCGGCACGCAAAAAATAAGCCCTCACCCGACCCCAGATCACGAAAAATGGAGACGCTACGGGTATCGGAAAATGGCGCAATTTTATTTATTTATTTTTTTGCAAAGTTTGGAATTTTTTTTCACCACTTAGGTAAAAAAGAACCTAGTCATGTTAGGTGTCTATGAACTCGTACTGACCTGGAAAATCATAATGGCAGGTCAGTTTTAGCATTTAGTGAACCTAGCAAAATAGGCAAGCAAAAAACAAGTGTGGGATTGCACTTTTTTTTGCAATTTCACTGCACTTGGAATTTTTTTCCCGTTTTCTAGTACACGACATGGTAAAACCAATGATGTCGTTCAAAAGTACAACTCGTCCCGCAAAAAATAAGCCCTCACATGGCCAAATTGACAGAAAAATAAAAAAGTTATGGCTCTGGGAAGGAGGGGAGCGAAAAACGAAAACGGAAAAAGCTCCGGGGGTGAAGGGGTTAATATCAGTGTAATTAAAGTATTCTTGATTGATTTAAATATTAGCAGTGCACATGGGAAAGTTGGGGTTTCTCAAGTTAAAGGCTGATCACCAGCTTTAAATATAGGCATCACCCATGCAAAATATCCATAGAAATGTATCAGACAATACCTTGTGAAGAACAGGTTTAGGGTGAGCATGGTCAAAGAAGATGCAGTTGAACGACCCATAAACGCCATCATTGACATAATACATGATGTTCTTGTTAGGACAAGTTTCTTCATCTAAAAATAAATAATTACATAGTGAACCATATATCTAGACTAAATATCACATTAAAAAAAGCAAATGTTATGGTCAATCAGAAATCAAGCAATAAGAGAACATCGTAAGAAAATCTGATCTAAGTATCCCATTTTCAACTTTGCCTGAAGAATAGGTTTTCCACTTTAAGACTTAGCCAAACTGATTTTCCCCTTTAATTGTGCATTTTTTATTAAACCAAATATTACGTTACATTAGAAGTATAGCACTTGAGGTAGATTTTGTAAAATTATGGCATAGGATATAAATATCAGATTGGTGAAGGTTTGACATCTTCAGCTGAAAATCACATATTACAGCTCAGTCCCATTCACTTTAATAGGACACAGCAGCAGAGAGTTGGCGTACCGGCTCTTTGACCTATCCTAAAGACATATCAATATTGAAGTCCCAAAAACCGTATCAAAAGGGAACCTGTGTTTGGACTTGTGCTCCTCGAATAGCAATGAGTGAACGTGCTCTGGTCTTATCCAAGCATGCTCGGGTGTTATCAGAGTATCTTGGGCATGTTCGGATAATATGTTAGAGTCCCTGTGGCTGCATGTTTTGCAGCGTCTAGACTCAAACTTATTATCTGAGCACGTTCGCTCATCACTATCCCAAAACCATGGGCAGAATAAATCAGGGAAAACATACTTTGAGCATGTTGTCAGGTACTGTGAGTTTTAGATGACAAGCCCAAAGACAGTCCACAGTGGCTTCCCCCTGGCCGGATCCCCTTGACTGACAGCTCTCTCCCTATGTCTGTACATCAGAAGAGACCTGTCAGTCAAGAGGATTTGGGCAGGAAGAAGCCACTGGAGACCGGCAATAATACAGCCAGTGTCTGATTCATCCTGTCCATGGTTCAGGCAGCATGAACCTTCTGCTGTATACCAGCTAAAACACAAAAAATAAAAAAAATTAACAGTAGTAAAAAGGGAACCTGACAGGTCCCCGATGCCCCCAGAACCAGCAGAAGTTGTCTGCATATATAAATTACCTAAACCCATAATCCTATTGAGGTAGGCAGTAAGCACTTTAGTATGTAATAAAACACATATTCAACCAAGCCAATGGTACAAAGTGACTAGAAAAAGGTTTAGGAATAAAATTATTATTTTTATTAAATACAAAATATTTAAAACTAAATTTTAAGAAGACAGGGGAGAAGATACCTCAAAAAATATTCAGGGAATGGTACAGTGCCTGTACCACACAGTGTCAGAATGTTAATCTGCAGGTTCACCCCATATAGCTGCAGGTAAATAGCGGTTACATGACATAACGGTCAGTGAGAAATTTCTATACCTTATATAACCAATACTGTAAGCATTGGTGCAAAATTTTAGAGTATTTTACCATATAAAGACACGCTTCTAAAAATAGTTAGTATGAAGTGCATGTTCTCCTTAGATCTTAAATAGACAAATAAAATGCTTAGCCATTTCCAGTTCATGTCCTAGAAAAAGATTGCATCAGTAATGAACGCTACTGAAAGCTTTTGTGCCATGGCAATACTGACGTGTAGGACGTACCATCTGATCCCGAGTTGTCCAAGTGCACTTCCTTCTTAGCAATGATGTTTACAGCCAGAGAGAAGGCGGATGCTACATAGTATCTTCCGGGTTCCGCAATGATTTTCACAGCGGAGCCTTCGGGGAAGTACAGGTCCAGTGCTGGGTTTATCACTGCTGAAATCTGTTTCCAAAATACATGTTAAGTTAGTTTTTCATACACGGGCCGACATTCACAGAATGTGCTCACATTCTAACAGTATGTTTTCTTACCTCTTCAAATCGAATTCTTGAATCATCAGTCCCAGGGAAGCCCCCTCCAATATCCAGCAACCACATCTTGTACCCAAACTCTGATGCCATCTCAAACACCAGCCTGGCATCGGAGATGGATTGCACGTATGCCTTGGGATCGCTGCAGCCGCTCCCCACATGGAAACTGAAATGAAAGCTTTGTATTTTAGCTACAGGCAAACAAAAAAGAAAACATTTGCTACAAATTGTTTGCACTACAAGTAAACAGATCTGCTATGGAAATTAGCAACAGAACAGTATACGCTGACTTTACAGGTCATTCTTCCAAATGACCAAATCATCTGAAATATAATGAAGGTCTAGCTAGAAGAGTCTAGGTGGCAGTAGCTGTCCTAAACCCCAAAAATGATATTTATAGCTATAAAACTTACCTAACACCAATAACATCGACATTTAGATTCTTAGCCAATTCGAGAAGCTGCCTGCAGGATTTTAAGGGTGCCCCAAATTTCACACTAAGTCGGGAAGAAGACTTGGAGTCATCGGTAGCAATGCGAAGTACCATCCTATGAACAGAATATCTCAGTTTAGGTGTTAAACGCTCTAGGCAGTTTTCAGATGAGAGTGATGTAGCCTCCTATCTGTAAACTATGGCTTTTCAGCAGCAGGTACATACTTTGCATTCGGGTGGCTTCGTGACACTTTGGATAACTCGACTTCGTTGTCAAACGTCATCATTTGGACTCCATTCTTGGCAGCAAATTTAATCTGGGATATCTGCTTACATGGGTTGGCATAAATGATATTTTCTGGGCTTACACCTGTGCTTTGGACCAATTCAATTTCTGCCTGTGTAGAAGAATAAATAGAATCGAGTGTTACACATACAATATTCCACATTGCAGCATGCAGGCGGAGATTAGGTGAAAGTCCGCCATTACCTTGCTGGCACAGTCAAAGCCTGCTCCAAGTTCTGCTAGGATCTGGACTACGCCTCTGCTGCTATTGCACTTCACAGCGTAGAAAGGCTTCACACGTGGCAGAGCTTTAAGAAAACGCAGATGCTTCCTCACAACATCCCCCAAATCCGCAACAAAGAAAGCATCCTTGTCATCCTGGAAACACAAAACAAGAGTTAGAAAATGGAAATCGGCACACATTTTCTAAATAATTTTCTTTTCTCATGAAGAATTTTACTTATGTGCAACCCCCATTCCAAAAAAAAAAACAAAACACAACTTTAGAAATGTCAGAAGGTTTGATTGTTGATGGTCCTTGTTCTGAGCCCCCAATGACCTCTGAAATTGAGTGGTAGAATCAGATGAGAGCTGCTCCCCTTGGGTAGGTAGGTTTAGCCTAAGATAGGATTAGAGACTATCTATAGGGTAACCTGAGCCCTCTAAGCGGCAGGTGGGTCTTACTAGACCCCATGATTAAAATTTCTGACATGTCGCTATGAAGTCACAGGAATTTTTCTGGGTCAGGGATTAAACATTAGTGGTGCTACAAAATACTCACAGTCTCTGAGACGTCATTAATGATTTCCTCCATCAAGTCTCTGGCCACAAAGCCTTCCTCCACCATGATGAAGTCAGACTCCTGGATGTACCTTGGCATTTTTGTGTTCTAATGGGGTCCAACGGACTGGCCAAAACTTTGTTGTTTAGAAGTATGCAACAAGCTGAAGAGGACAATAGAAAAAGGATTGGAAATATAGACATGAAATAATACCAATAAATCACATGTCAGGGATATTACACTTACAATGCTAATGAATACAGCCACATTAAAGGGCACCGGCCACAGAGTGGGTGCAGCCACAGGCGAGGGCACCGGTCGGGGGGGGGGGGGGATTATGCAGCCACAGGCGAGGGCAAGGACCAAGCGGGCCAGCCACAGGCGAGGGCAAGGACCAAGGTGGGGCAGCCACAGGCGACAGCAAGGACCAAGGTGGGGCAGCCACAGGCGACAGCAAGGACCAAGGTGGGGCAGCCACAGGCGACAGCAAGGACCAAGGTGGGGCAGCCACAGGCGAGGGCAAGGACCAAGGTAGGGCAGCCACAGGCGAGGGCAAGGACCACAGAGGGGGGGGGAATGCAGCCACAGGCGAGGGCAAGGACCAAGGTGGGGCAGCCACAGGCGAGGGCAAGGACCAAGGTGGGGCAGCCACAGGCGACGGCAAGGACCAAGGTGGGGCAGCCACAGGCGACGGCAAGGACCAAGGTGGGGCAGCCACAGGCGACGGCAAGGACCAAGGTGGGGCAGCCACAGGCGACGGCAAGGACCAAGGTGGGGCAGCCACAGGCGACGGCAAGGACCAAGGTGGGGCAGCCACAGGCGACGGCAAGGACCAAGGTGGGGCAGCCACAGGCGAGGGCAAGGACCAAGGTGGGGCAGCCACAGGCGAGGGCAAGGACCAAGGTGGGGCAGCCACAGGCGAGGGCAAGGACCAAGGTGGGGCAGCCACAGGCGAGGGCAAGGACCAAGGTAGGGCAGCCACAGGCGAGGACCAAGGTAGGGCAGCCACAGGCGAGGGCAAGGACCAAGGTAGGGCAGCCACAGGCGAGGGCAAGGACCACAGAGGGGGGGGGAATGCAGCCACAGGCGAGGGCAAGGACCAAGGTGGGGCAGCCACAGGCGAGGGCAAGGACCAAGGTGGGGCAGCCACAGGCGAGGGCAAGGACCAAGGGGGGAGAATGCAGGGCGGGGGGGGGGAATGCAGCCACAGGCGAGGGCAAGGACCACATTGTGGGACTGAGGGGCATAAAGTACAGATGGCATCACACTACATGCAGTGAGCCATAATGATGCTGCAGTAGTGTCCCGTGCCCAGGCCAGAAGTCCTCACCTGTTATCAGAAGGCCCAGGGAGGCGCTCCTCTCAGCCCAGGACGTGTGCGGTCGCCGCTGCTGGCGTCTTGTAATCTCTGCAGGAAGAGCATACAGTAATGAGGATGAGCATTGCGGCAGCTGGCGGACATGGCAGCAGTGGCAGGCGATGCCACCCGGCCTCAGTAGTGGCTCCTCACCTTAAAACACATTTACACGGCCGCTTCCCATGTGGTGGCAGTAAAAGAATGACCGTAATCCCGTCCTCACCGCAGCGCGCTTCTGGCTCTCTTGTCTTCACTAATGGCGCATCTCCCTTTATAGTGACAGAGCCTGCAGTGATGTCATGGGTTTCCAGGCAACAGTGTTCTTCGAATTCAGTCTTTGCTCCGCCCATGACCACGCCCACCCCATACATCAAGGTAGTATGAAGTGCTGGTGCCTGGGAGTTCCCGGCTGTCGTAGCACGTGACGGTGACTAATAACGGCGGAATCCGTACAGTGTCACGTGATCAATTTAGTGAGGTCATCTCGTTTCTCAGGACACTAAGGTGGTCCTTTCCAGTAACATGTTAGGGAATTGCTTAACTAATAGTTACCCAATGCACTCAACAACACAACTGCTATGGAGGAGACAATGGGTGGGAGTTCATGTTACACTGAATCCCATCTGCAGACCATTGTCTACAGAACCAGCTTTCTGGTGTCTCACTATATGGTGGAGGAGCGTTTATGTGCTATTCAACACTGGGGAGCAAGAATGACTGCTGCCCCCTTACCCCTAATACGCCCCTCATTCTGCTGCCCCTTACCCCTAATACGCCCCTCATTCTACTAACGCTTACCCCTAATACGCCCCTCATTCTGCTGCCCCTTACCCCTAATACGCCCCTCATTCTACTAACGCTTACCCCTAATACGCCCCTCATTATGCGGCCCCTTACCCCTAATACGCCCCTCATTCTGCTGCCCCTTACCGCTAATACGCCCCTCATTCTGCTGCCCCTTACCCCTAATACGCCCCTCATTCTACTACCGCTTACCCCTAATACGCCCCTCATTCTGCTGCCGCCTACCCCTAATACGCCCCTCATTCTACTGCCGCTTACCCCTAATACGCCCCTCATTCTGCTGCCGTTTACCCCTAATACGTCCCTCATTCTACTGCCGCTTACCCCTAAGCCCCTCATTCTGCTGCCGCTTACCCCTAATACGCTCCTCATTCTGCTGCTGCTTACCCCTAATACGCCCCTCATTATGCGGCCCCTTACCCCTAATACGCCCCTCATTCTGCTGCCGCTTACCCCTATTACGCCCCTCATTCTGCTGCCGCTTACCCCTAATACGCCCCTCATTCTGCTGCTTACCCCTAATACGCCCCTCATTCTGCTGCCGCTTACCCCTATTACGCCCCTCAGTCTGCTGCCGCTTACCCCTAATACGCCCCACATTCTGCTGCTGTTTACCCCTAATACGCCCCTCATTCTGCTGCCGCTTACCCCTAATACGCCCCTCATTCTGCTGCTTAACCCTAATACGCCCCTCATTCTGCTCCCGCTTACCCCTAATACGCCCCTCATTCTGCTGCCGCTTACCCCTAATACGCCCCTCATTCTGCTCCCGCTTACCCCTAATACGCCCCTCATTCTGCTGCCGCTTACCCCTAATACGCCCCTCATTCTACTCCCGCTTACCCCTAATACGCCCCTCATTCTGCTGCCGCTTACCCCTAATACGCCCCTCATTCTGCTGCCGCTTACCCCTAATACGCCCCACATTCTGCTGCCATTTACCCCTAATACGCCCCTCATTCTGCTGCCGCTTACCCCTAATACGCCCCTCGTTCTGCTGCTTACCCCTAATACGCCCCTCATTCTGCTCCCGCTTACCCCTAATACACCCCTCATTCTGCTGCCGCTTACCCCTAATACGCCCCTCATTCTGCTGCCGCTTACCCCTAATACGCCCCTCATTCTGCAGCCGCTTATCCCTAATACGCCCCTCATTCTGCTGCCGCTTACCCCTAATACGCCCCTCATTCTGCTGCCGCTTACCCCTAATACGCCCCTCATTCTGCTCCCGCTTACCCCTAATACGCCCCTCATTCTGCTGCCGCTTACCTCTAATACGCCCTTCATTCCGCTGCCACTGTACCCCTAATACACCCCTCATTCTGCTGCCGCTTACCCCTAATACGCCCCTCATTCTGCTGCCGCTTACCCCTAATACACCCCTCATTCTGCTGCCACTTACCCCTAATACGCCCCTCATTCTGCTGCCACTGTGCCCCTAATACGCCCCTCATTCTGCTGCCGCTTACCCCTAATACGCCCCTCATTCTGCTGCCACTGTGCCTCTAATACGCCCCTCATTCTGCTGCCGCTTACCCCTAATACGCCCCTCATTCTCCTGGCGCTTACCCCTAATACGCCCCTCATTCTGCTGCCACTGTACCCCTAATACGCCCCTCATTCTGCTGCCGCTTACCCCTAATACACCCCTCATTCTGCTGCCGCTTACCCCTAATACGCCCCTCATTCTGCTGCCGCTTACCCCTAATACGCCCCTCATTCTGCTGCCAGTTTTATTAGAAATGTGTCAAGGGAACATTGGATGCTATTCTTCCACACCACCCAATGGGTGCGAATTTGTTAAAAAATAATATATTATTACAGTATTACCCAGAAAGTAGTGTTCTGGCTGCCATTTTCTTACTCCAGGTACTCGGCTACAACCGCCTCTACTGGTGGATCTCTCTAGAAGTATGCAGATCCAATATCACCACCTGCATCCACTGTTGTTGCATCAGCATTTAGACTGAGCAAAGGAAACATAAAAAATGTAGTCCCTGCCAGAAAAATCGGAGGCTGAAAAAGGCGCCACGAGCCCTTTATGTCCTATTGGCACCATGCTCCGGATCGGCACTGAATCTGCAGAGTAAAGGGGTCTCCAACTTTTAACATCAGTCTTCTAAATACTTTGTCCTCCCTTTCTCCCATCACTTACCACGGCCCAATGTGAAAGGGCAGCATGTTAGGGTTATTAGGACCCTATTCTTGGGGTAGATTCTGTGGATTATTATTATTATTATTTATTTATATAGCACCATTAATTCCATGGTGCTGTACATGAGAAAGGGGTTACATACAGGGTTATAGATATCATTTACAGTAAACAGGTTTACAGTGACACACTGGTACAGAGGGGAGAGAGCCTTGTCCTTGCGGACTTACATTCTATGGGATAGTGGGGACGAGACAGAAGGTCGGGGTGAGGCGGCGGCGGCTCTGGCGGTGGTGAGGCGGCAGCACGGTTACTGTAGGCTGTAGGCTTTCCTGAAGAGATGGGTTTTCAGGTTCCGTCTGAAGGATCCGAGGGTGGTGGATAGTCGGACGTGTTGAGGCATGGAATTCCAGAGGATGGGGGATATTCGGGAGAAATCTTGGAGGCGATTGTGTGAGGAACGAATAAGTGTGGAGGAGAGTAGGAGGTCTTGGGATGAACGAAGATTACATGAGGGAAGATATTGGGAGATTAGTTCAGAGATATAGGGAGGGGACAGGTTGTGGATGGCTTTGTAGATCAGTGTTAGTAGTTTGAACTGGATTCGTTGGGGGATTGGGAGCCAGTGGAGGGATTTGCAGAGGGGAGAAGCAGGGGAGTAGCGGGGAGAGAGGTGGATTAGGCGGGCACCAGAGTTGAGGACAGACTGGAGTGGTGCAAGAGAGTTAGCGGGGAGGCCACAGAGGAGGGTGTTGCAGTAATCGAGGCGGGAGATGATGAGAGCATGTACAAGAGTTTTGGTAGATTGTGGGCTGAGGAAGGAACGGATTCTGGCAATATTTTTGAGTTGGAGGCGACAGGAGGTGGCAAGAGCTTGGACGTGAGGTTTGAAGGACAGGGCAGAGTCAAGAGTTACCCCGAGGCAGCGGATTTCAGGAGTGGGAGAGAGCGTGATGCCGTTTACCATAATAGATAGATTGGGTAGGGGTGATACGTGAGGTGGGGGAAAGATGATGAATTCAGTTTTGTCTACATTGAGTTTGAGGAAGCGAGAGGTGAAGAAGGAGGATATGGCTGACAGACACTTCGGGATTCTGGACAGCAGGGAGGTGACATCTGGGCCAGAGAGGTAGATCTGAGTGTCGTCTGCATACAGGTGGTACTGGAAGCCATGGGACTTTATGAGTTGTCCTAGGCCAAGGGTATAGATGGAAAAAAGTAGGGGTCCTAGGACAGAGCCTTGAGGGACTCCAACAGAGGGCGGGATGAAGAGGTAGTGTGGGAGTGGGAAACACTAAATGTGCGGTTGGAAAGGTATGAGGCAATCCAGGACAGGGCAAGGTCTTTGATGCCAAGGGAAGAAAGAATCTGTAGCAGTAGGCAGTGATCGACTGTGTCGAAAGCAGAGGACAGGTCAAGAAGGAGGAGGATGGAGAACTGTCTGTTAGCTTTGGCTGTGACTAAGTCATTAGTAATTTTTGTCAGGGCAGTTTCGGTGGAGTGATTGGGGCGGAAGCCAGATTGGAGGTTGTCAAGGAGAGAGATGAGAGGTGGGAGGAAAGTTGACAATGGACATGCTGCTCAAGGAGTTTTGAAGCAAACGGGAGCAGTGATATGGGGCGATAGCTGGGCATAGCAGTTGGGTCAAGGTTAGTTTTTTTGAGGATGGGTGTGATGGTGGCATGTTTGAAGGCAGAGGGGAAGGTACCAGAAGAGAGCGATAGGTTGAAGAGATGGGTTAGGGCTGGAATAAGCGTGTTAGTGAGGTTGGGGAGCAGGTGGGAAGGCATGGGGTCAAGTGCACAGGTGGTGAGATGCGATTTGGAAAAGAGGCGAGTAAGCTCTCCTTCAGTGATGTTGGAGAGGGAGGTTATTAGGGAAGGGCAGAGGTCTGGTATATGGAGTGGTTGGGGTGGTGGACAAGTAAAGGTTTGCATTGTTTGGTCGATCTTGTTTTTGAAGTAGGTGGCAAAGTCCTCGGAAGAGATGTAGGGAGTTGGAGGTGGCAATGGTGGGCGGAGGAGAGAGTTAAATGTGCTGAACAGTTGTTTTGGGTTGTAGGATAGTGAAGATACAAGGTTAGTGAAATAGGTCTGTTTAGCAGAGGTAAGGGCTGATTTGAAGTCAAATCAGCTTGTTTGAAGGCAGTGAAGTCGTCTGGCAGGCGTGTTTTCTTCCAACGCCGCTCCGCAACCCTGGATGCTTGTCGAAGTTTTTTTGTGACATTGTTATGCCAAGGTTGCCTATTGGTTTGTCGCACTGTGCCATGCATGAGAGGGGCGACTGAGTCTATGGCTGATGTGAGGGTCGAGTTATAGAAAGTGGTGGCACTGTCAGTGTCGTGCAGTGAAGATATGGAGGACAGGGGTAGGAGAGAGTCTGAGAGTCTGTGAGTGTCTATATGTGCGAGGTTTCTGCGAGGATGTGGTAATGGCTGGACATGGGGGCAGGTGAGGAGGACAAGGATGAGAATGTGAGTAGGAGGTGGTCAGATAGGGGGAAGGGAGAGGTTGTGAGATTAGATAAGGAACAAAGGCGGGTGAAGATGAGATCTAGTGTATGTCCGTCTGTGTGGGTGGCTGTGGTGGACCAATGGGTGAGTCCAAAGGATGAAGTAAGGGCTAGTAGTTTGGAGGCTGCTGGCTGGTGGGTGTCAGTAGGGATATTAAAGTCGCCCATAATGATGGTGGGGATGTCGGCAGAGAGAAAGTGAAGGAGCCAGGTGGAGAATTGGTCGATGAAGGCAGTGGCTGAGCCAGGTGGTCGGTATATGATGGCCATTTGGAGATTGGAGGGAGCATAAATACGGACAAAGTGAACCTCGAAAGAAGGGAGGATAAGGGAGGGTGCGGGTTGGATAGGGTTGAAGGAGCAGTTTTTACAGTAGAAAGAAGGATACCCACTCCTCCACCATGTCTGTTGCCAGAGCGAGGAGTGTGGGTAAATTGGAGGCCACCGTAACTCAGTGCTGCAGGCGAGGCCGTGTCAGGGGGCGTCAGCCAGGTCTCAGTGAGGGCCAGGAAGAAAAGGTTGCAAGAAGTGAAGAGATCATGGACCATGTGGAGCTTGTTGCAGACAGAGCGGGCATTCCAAAGTGCCCCAGAGAGGGGAAGCAGGGTGGTGGGGGTCAGTGGCACAGGTTTTAAGTGTGAGGGGTTGCGGTGGTTTCTCATAGTGTGAGAAGGATAGGGTAAGGGGTAGTAATGTATGAGGCGGGGGGCAGGATTGGGGGATGTGTCACCAGCAGTGAGACTAAGTGGAGAAAGGGAAACAGGTGGGTGAAGGAAAGTGAGGATTAGTGGAGCAAAAACGGTGGTGAAAATGTGAGCATGGTTAAAGAGCAGGGGAGGAAAAGAAAGGCAAGTAAATTTAGAAGATGGTGATTAGTGGATGTGCCATAAACAGCAACAAAAGATCTCATATATACTGTATGTATCCTATTTCTACAATATACAGTTATCCAATGGAACACAGTAACTCCAGGTTCCAAGACCTGCTCCAGAAATAAATGTCCTGTGAAATCACCTTACCCATGGCAGCAATGGGGCTGCGCCCTACAATCTCATTGGATTAGAGCGTACATGTATTTTAAATCATGTTTTTTTATAATTATTGATTTAATAATTTTTTAACGGAGACAAGTGTCTTCTCTGTGGGCTTTGGGCAAGGTGCTGCTGCCTCCAACAGCAGTCTATCTCTTCCAGGGACAATGGATCCTGCACCTGATTCATGCTACCCAAACCAAGGGGAACATGGGCACAACTGCAGCCAGGATATATTTCTCGGAAACACTTCAGCATTTCGGAGTAAAAATACTTTAGAGATCCAGCTTCAGACCATAGGCAAAGATGAGACTAATTCGGTACCGCCCCTGGCCGGCTCCTCCCAGCACTGGTAGAAATGATTGACATTACTGTCCCATAGCAAGAGACCTGTGATCGGCACTGGAAAGAACCAGCCTGAGACGAGGCCGACCTGAGGTCCCCGGCTGGATCTGCTGTGACACCGGACACATCTCTGAGACACCGGCATGTTTCAGTGAAACATATACTTGTGTGGCCAGGCTCTGATTTGTGCTGCCCATGGTTTGGGAGTGCGGCGCCCCAGGGTCCTGGTCGTCGCAGTGGTATTGCTTTCCTCTCGGGGAGAGCGATGTTACGTTTGGAGGCAATGAAGGCTAACTGCATCCAGGTATCACAAACATGCAACACATTTCACACTCCAAGCCACCAGGGGGAGCTCTGCTCCTATTTATTAGGTCACGCCCCACATAGGTAAAACTGGTCGCCTGTAGGGAAAGTTAGTTAGTTGCTGGCTGAACTCAGCTCAGGTAGTTGGTCCCTGATGGGTGGGATCCTGTCAGAGAATGAAGAAGAAAGGACACGGAGCTGTGCATGCCCTCACAGCTGCAGACCCCAGAAAGAGACACCCAGAAGGCAGATCTGTATTGCAACGAGCGTGAAGGAAGTCATAGCAAAGGAGAGGATACCAGAAGGGGACCTGCCCTACACAGGCTGCCTCCTTCTGAGGCGCAGAAGCCCGGTAGCTGGAACACTGAGGGAGTAAAGACCTTTATGCTTTGCTCCAGAGACCGGCAGGACAGCTAATTGCAAGTTACCTGTCCGCACTACATCCAGGAGGCACGGGGGCAACCCATGGAGGCCGGGGCGTGCAGGAGTCCCTATAAACAGCCTCAAGCCACCAGTCACACGGGTTTTGTCCTATCTTATATGGGGGACAGAGAGAGAGACATTACATCTGTGAGACCCTTATGTGAAGCCATAGGCAGTAAGGGACTACAACACTGCAGTGCAAGGGAAGGCTACTGACAAGGGGACTCAGGACTTGCCTCCAAAACGTCCGGACTCTGCCTGCCCTGTGATCTGGTGTCCTGGACTGTGGATGCTGAAGTCTTCAGTAAAGGTAAAGAGACTATTTCATTACAAAACCCACAGCTGCAGTACGGTTCTGAACAAGGGTCCATCCATTTCAGTAAGGGGATGTCTACCCAAGGAAATAAATGTATGGGCAAATATGGAGAACGATCTCTAATGCGGAAACTGAAACAATTACACTCAGTACCCGATAAATTGGTTTCAGCAGTATATCTCAATGAAGTGTGCGGTGCCATAGAAGTGTTTGGCCAGTAACACCAACGGCTGTATGGCAACTGAGACAAAAATGTGGCTTAAAAATCCTAAATTCTGCAAAAAAAAATCCCAAATTATTCAATAAAAATCCCAAATTATTCAATACCAAATGTAAACAAACAAAGTCCTCTATAGTACAGCTGCTGTCACAGAGGTGACATGCTCCATGCCACACAATACATGTCACTGGCGGTAACTGGAGAAGATGTCGCGGCTTTGTTATGGTAACAGTGGGATCTAGATTAGGTGCAGCTTGTTCCAAATTCCAAGCACACAGCAGGCTAAATCTGGACATGAAAGGCTATTGTGTGCCCCTGTCAAGCCCGTACCTACCATTACTGGTCACATCCAGTTTCTCTGACAAGTGTAATCATCTTGGTCGTTAACTGTAAAGATATGTCTATTACCAAGTGCATGAAAACACTAAATACGGTATATTTACTGACATGCCTTTGTGTAATTATGGTACTTCCTAAAAAAGAAGTATTCATATAACAAAAAAGACATTTTCCAGCATCACAAACGATTGCCATACTTAATTATCCAGACTCAGACCGCGTGATGCACATTATCATGATTTACTGACAGAGTGTCAGATTATTTACTGAAAACAGGGCTTCTAGAGGAAAATTTGGTCACGGATCCACAACCCCATTACCCCAAACTTTGGGGCTCATGCTGAGGTTTGCAATACAAATTCCATACTGTGCACCGAGTATGGGCCGCGCTGCAGATGGTCAAGTCCTCGAAGACTTAACTGTGCCTTCACTTATTCCATTAAAAATGGTTCCTCACACAGTCCTTTTGCCATGTTCCTACTTAGCATAAACATAAATGCTTCAGGACTGTGCACTCTTTGGTACCTCTTTTCCCCACAGACTCCTCAGGAACCTGAGAAAAAATGCAATGAAAATGCTGCATTAAATTCACACAAACGGGCGTAAGAAAAGGAAAATGCATTAAAAAAAGCAACCAAAGCATAATGAACCCAGGCGAAGGCTGAGGTTATGAATCAAGTGTATGGGGTCTCATTCTGACGCTCCATAGTCTTACAATGTAATAGCCACTTCCAGGTCACGCAGAGCGCGTGTGACCCAGGGTGGCAGCATCAGGGGTGCGCGTGGATTTTCACATGTTATTTAGCTCAGTATTATGAGCAACTGACAGGTCTTCTGTAAGGCCGGCGTCACACTCGGCGTAAGACAATACGGTCCGTATTTTACGGCCGTAATACGGCCGAAATACGGTGAAATGTTCCCAAAATAGTGATCCGTAGGCAGGGTGTGTCAGCGTATTTTGCGCATGGCATCCTCCGTATGTAATCCGTATGGCATCCGTACTGCGAGATTTTCGCGCAGGCTTGCAAAACCGACATCTAATGGATTTATGTGCTCAAATGTTCATTAAAACATATATACAGTATATATATATATATATGTCATTGAGACACATATATATATATTCTGTATTTAGATTTCATTCAGCGCGATATCTGTGAACAGCCGGTAATTCAATTGCCGGCTTTTCATTTCTCCTGCACAAACCCGACATGATATGAGACATGGTTTACATATAGTAAACCATCTCATATCCCCTTTTTTTTTGCATATTCCACACTACTAATGTTAGTAGTGTGTATGTGCAAAATTTCAGCGCTGTAGCTGCTAAAATAAAGGGTTAAATGGCGGAAAAAATTGGCGTGGGCTCCCGCGCAATTTTCTCCGCCAGAGCGGTAAAGCCAGTGACTGAGGGCAGATATTAATAGCCAGGAGAGGGTCCATGGTTATTGGCCCCCCCGTGGCTACAAACATCTGCCCCCAGCCACCCCAGAAAAGGCACATCTGGAAGATGCGCCTATTCTGGCACTTGGCCACTCTCTTCCCACTCCCTGTAGCGGTGGGATATGGGGTAATGAAGGGTTAATGCCACCTTGCTATTGGAAGGTGACATTAAGCCAGATTAATGATGGAGAGGCGTCAATTATGTCACCTATCCATTATTAATCCAATTGTAGGAAAGGGTTAAAAAACACACACACACATGATTGAAAAGTATTTTAATGAAATAAACACAGCGGTTGTTGTAATAATTTATTGTTCTCTCAAAACCATTTGCAGTCCCTCGCTTGGCAACATAATAAACGCACAAGATACATACCTTCTGATGTCCTGTCAGGTCCAACGATGTAATCCATCTGAAGGGGTTAACTAATATTACAAGCAGGAGCCCTGCTATAATGCAGCTGTGCTCCGTGCTTGTAATTCCCCTGCGAATGAATGAAATGTAGGTCATTGACCTACATTTCCTTCAGTCGCGGTGATGCGCCCCCTGGTGGATGTCCTCATATGACCTGGAGCGTGGGAAAAAGTTCCCAGGCTGCAGTTCATGAGAACATCCACCAGAGGGCGCCTCACCGCGAATGAATGAAATGTAGGTCAATGACCTACATTTCATTCATTCGCAGGGGAATTACAAGCACGGAGCACAGCTGCATTATAGCAGGGCTCCTGCTTGTAATATTAGTTAACCCCTTCAGATGGATTACATCGTTGGACCTGACAGGACATCAGAAGGTATGTATCTTGTGCGTTTATTATGTTGCCAAGCGAGGGACTGCAAATGGATTTGAGAGAACAATAAATTATTACAACAACCGCTGTGTTTATTTCATTAAAATACTTTTCAATCATGTGTGTGTGTGTTTTTTAACCCTTTCCTACAATTGGATTAATAATGGATAGGTGACATAATTGACGCCTCTCCATCATTAATCTGGCTTAATGTCACCTTCCAATAGCAAGGTGGCATTAACCCTTCATTACCCCATATCCCACCGCTACAGGGAGTGGGAAGAGAGTGGCCAAGTGCCAGAATAGGCGCATCTTCCAGATGTGCCTTTTCTGGGGTGGCTGGGGGCAGATGTTTGTAGCCACGGGGGGCCAATAACCATGGACCCTCTCCTGGCTATTAATAGCTGCCCTCAGTCACTGGCTTTACCATTCTGGCGGAGAAAATTGCGCGGGAGCCCACGCCAATTTTTTCCGCCATTTAACCCTTTATTTTAGCAGCTACAGCGCTGAAATTTTGCACATACACACTACTAACATTAGTAGTGTGGAATATGCAAAAAAAAGGGGGATATGAGATGGTTTACTATATGTAAACCATGTCTCATATCCTGTCGGGTTTGTGCAGGAGAAATGAAAAGCCGGCAATTGAATTACCGACTTTTCACTAACAGCGCTGCGTATTTCTCGCAAGTGAGGCCGGTTTCACACGTCAGTGGCTCCGGTACGTGAGGTGACAGTT
Organism: Ranitomeya variabilis; assembly: GCF_051348905.1. Taxonomy (NCBI): domain Eukaryota; kingdom Metazoa; phylum Chordata; class Amphibia; order Anura; family Dendrobatidae; genus Ranitomeya; species Ranitomeya variabilis. The sequence continues at coordinate 373,596,850 of NC_135234.1, forward strand.
TCCTCCCGTACCGGAGACACTGACACACGTAGACCCATAAAAATCAATGCATCTGTTCAGATGTCATTGATTTTGTGCGGACCGTGTGCGGACCGTGTGCGGACCGTGTCTCCGTGTGCCAAACACGGAGACATGTCAGTGTTCGTGGGAGCGCACGTTTTACACGGACCCAATAGAGTCAATGGGTCCGCGTAAAACACGCACCTCACACGGACATTCTCCGTCTGGGGTCCGTGTGGCGTGCCGGAGACAGCGCTACAGTAAGCGCTGTCCCCCCCACATGGTGCTGAAGCCGCGATTTATATCTTCCCTGTAGCAGCGTTTGCTATAGAGAAAATATGAATGATAGTGTTTAAAATAAAGATCCATGTGTCCGCCGCCCCCCCACCCCCTGTGCGCCCCCCCCCCCCCCCCCCCCCCCGCTGGTCAGCAAATACTCACCCGGATCCCCCGTCGGCAGTCGCTCCTTCCTGGTCTGGCCGCGGCTTCTCTACTGTATGCGGCCGATTACACTCATGAATATGTGGCTCCACCTCCAATAGGGGCGGAGCCGCCTATTCATGAGTGTAAATGAGCGGCCCCACGTGACCGCATACAGTAGGAGGCGCGGCCAGACCAGGAAGGAGCGACAGCCGACGGGGGACCCGGATAAGTATTTTCTGACCAGCGGGGGGGCGCACAGGGGGTGGGGGGGCGGCGGACACATGGATCTTTATTTTAAACACTATTCTTCATATTTTCCCTGCAGCAAACGTTGCTGCAGGGATGATATGAATCGCAGCTTCAGCACCATGCAGAGTGGGTACCACACGCTCCGTGTGGTACCCACTCGCCATACGGGCGGCACACGTGTGCCGCAGGTATGGCCTCCGTGAGTTCCCAGGCACACGGACACGGATAACTCCGGTACCGATTTATTCCGGTACCGGAATTATCTGGACGTGTGGGACAGCCCTCACACTGCTGGTCCGTGTGGAATCCGTATTTTTCTCGCCCCCATAGACTTTCATTGGCGATTTTTTTGCGCAGTACGCTGACAAACGCAGCATGCTGCGATTTTGTACGGCCGTAGAAAGCCGTATAATACTGAACCGTAATATACGGCTAATAGGAGCAGCCCCATTGAGAATAATTGTGCCGTATGTTATGCGAGTTTTACGGACGTAGTTTCTGCGCTCTTACGTCCGTAAAACTCGCCAGTGTGACGCCGGCCTAAATGTGTTGTCCGGGCTAAGTACAATCTTGACTGGGAACTTGGAGTCTGTGAATAGAATAAAATACGATCATTTCGGTGTACCCAGCGCTGGGCTGTCAGCGGCGTGCGCTAGCTATAGAAGTGTTCCTCTGTCACAGGACTGCTGGGGCCCAATGAGCATCTGTAGTAGTTAAGTGACAAGAATAGCAGTTCATTATATGTCTTTCACAATCCCAAGATCCAAAGGCTCATCCTGTGACTACCTTCCACTCTGTTCTGTCTTTTTCCGGTCATATGCCGACTGGTCTTCTCAGCAAGTGAGATTACCGTCATTCATAGGAGGGTCCTTGTGCGCAGAACAGGGATTATTGTTGTTTTACAGAAAGCTATGTGCTATGATCTATGAAGCTAGCACTAGCTATTAAGGTTTTGGAGGACTAAGGCTACGTGCCCACAATCAGGAATAGCAGCGTTCTGGTCACAGTTCACCTGCGCTGCATCCACCCCGCTGCGTTCTACATTACAAGCACATTGGATGAGATTTCTATAAATCTCCTGCCCCCTGTGCTTCTACTTACCGCTGTGTAATCTCACCCACAGTGCGGGTTTACAAGATGCAGCGTGTCAATTATCTGCTGCATAGTCTCACCAATAGCCAGTCATTACATGCAGTAAATCCGCATGATTCACTGAACACAAATTTACCCCCGTGATTAGATCGTAGCATTTTGGATGCAGCGAAAATATGCTGCATCCAAAACGCTGGTATATCCTGATGGTGGGGACACACCCATAGGCAACCAGAATCGAGAAAAGCAGAAAGTGGTCAAAGTAAATTAACAAGCAATGATAACAGGAAAGGCAACATTAAAACTATCAAAGGCCATTTTTACTGTATGACATCATCGTTAACAGTGATCATAGAAAACAGAAAATCACTAAATCCCAAGGTGCCTTATTTATTAATAGCGATGCACACATGCAACGACATTTCTGAAATAAACAAAATAGGCAACCCTGATTGCATAAATATCAGCAGGTATCATAAGGAATGAAAAGAGGGGTGGGGTCAATTGGTAAGATAACAAGTGTATCACACATATATCAATATTGGAATGATCTCACCAATTGCCGAGGACCAGTTAGGCGGAGCTGAAGCTTGCTGAAGTGGAAAAGTCCATTAAACCACAGCGTCGGGAGACAATACCCTGTCAATCCCTAAGGGGCTATCAATTAAACTGAATCCCCAAGCTCCCGCCCTTACAAGGGCAGTCCACATCTACCCCTAAATAATAACATGCCCTGCACTCTCCCTATTTGGGTGTCCCAACGCGTTTCTCTCAAGCCGGATCATCAGGGGACTAGCTTGTATGGGAGATAAAGTGCATTAGTGCTATTGCTATGTGAAGGAACATAGAGACCTGCCACCCTCTATGCTACACTGCAGAGGGTGGGACAAACAATCAGTTCTCCTTAAGTAGTATGCTAAAGGGCATAGGTAGCCTATCACATCCTATACCAGGATCATGTGACAGGCTTAATTATACAGATGGTGCATGCCGCATTGTAATAACACAGGGTGTGCACTGCGGGATTTGCCAGAGATGGAAAAAACATACCGCAGTATCTAATACCCAATAGAGCAATGCATTTTACCTGTCAGATCTCTTCTAGCGGTATTACAAACGCCATAAATCCGCTGTGAAACCACGAGGACAGTAGCTTCCGGTAACAACTGGAAGTTGAAGAACAATGCTAGGATACCAGGGCGCTTGCATCACAGCACGTGAGCGAAGCGTCAGTGTCACCATAGAGACAAGCGCCGTAACTGCCGGAAGTTGACGAACAGTACTAAGATACCAGGACGCTCGCAACATGGCACGTAAACAAGGCGCTAGTGTCTCTATGGAGACGAACGCCAGTGGGCAGTAAAATATATCGAGTTACTATGATGTAACTCAGAATGGCCTAATTAGAAAAAAACTGGCGCTCACATATCAAAACAATAAGTTATGAAAAAAACGCCCACATCTATCTAGTGAGACGGCGCATGCGCACATGTGAAAAAGTGGACACTCAAACGAAACTCCGCGTCTCTAAGAGTACACCTGCCAATGGGCAGAAAAGGGTCACAGACTGCTCCAAAATGGCCAAAAATAGCCTGTAATAAGGTTGAGCGTGCTTATGCCAGCATAGAAGGAGTTAAATATATCCAACAAATTTGCGTAACCAGAACAAACACAAAACATGCTCACATGTAACAGAAATTTTTAGCCCTATGGTTCCCAGCATATAAGGAACTGAACCTCATTCCATTCCTTCACAGTGTTATCTAGGAATGCTCGAGGTAGAGAAACAACATAACCATCTAAGATTATTGTAACACATACATAGGCAAGACGATTAGAGAATTTAAAAGGAGAATTGGTGAGCACATTGGCGATGGCACACACAATAGGGACACACCTGTATCTCGACATGTCAATCACTTGCATAGTGGACAAACTAAAAATCTACGTTTTGTAGCGATAGAAAAAGTCTCTGCACCCACTCGGGGGGGCAACTGGGACCAGCTGCTGTTACAGAAGGAGGCAAAATGGATTTTTTATTTGAATACTGTTTCACCTTACGGTCTTAATGATCAAATTAATTATGGATGCTTTATTTGATGTGTCTGTCTGAATTCCCCCCTTTTTTTCTTTGGTTGATACCTAATTGTCAGCTCACACATAATGTGTGCCTTTCCAAAAATCCTTTTTTTGTCACCTTTTTTTGGGATTTGTATATTTATTGATTGATATCATTATGGCCTCAATTACATCAACATTATATGGGACATTTTTGTTACAATAATCTTAGATGGTTATGTTGTTTCTCTACCTCGAGCATTCCTAGATAACACTGTGAAGGAATGGAATGAGGTTCAGTTCCTTATATGCTGGGAACCATAGGTATAGGTATATTCCCTAAATAGGTTACACCACACAGTACTTCCTTTTTTATAAAAAGTCTTTTTGGTGACGTCATTTTGATTTTTATTTTTTAACATAATAAAAGTTAAGTTTTATAATTCCTGCTTATGCTATGTTTCCATGGGGCTTTGCAGTTCACATTGTTGTTGCAGTTTTGCTCTATTCAAATGAATGGCAGGCACAATGGGGGAAATAAGTATTTGATGATTTTGCAAGTTTGCCCACTGACAAAGACATGAACAGTCTATAATTTTGACCCCTTAGTGACGGAGCCAAATTTTTGAAATCTGTCCAGTGTCACTTTATGTAGTAATAACTCTGGAACGCTTCAACAAATCACAGTGATTTTGATATTGTTTTTTTCGTGACACATTATACTTTATGATAATGGTAAATTTAGGTCGATATGTTTTGTGGTTATTTATAAAAAATATCAGAAATTTGAGAAAAATGTTAAAAAATTAGCAATTTTCAAACTTTGAATGATTATCCCTTTAAGGGCTCATACTCACTTCCTAGAAAAAAAACGGTCCGTAATCTGGACCGACAAAATTGGATGCAAACTATGCGATTGTCATGCGAGTTCAATGTGATTTTTAATCGCACCATCCATTTTACATCCGTATGACATCCGTATGCAATACGTTTTTTTTCTCTGCAACAATTTTTATACAATCATTTACAGGACCATTTACAGTGTTCTATGCCACAGAATGGTAAGGTATCTGTAAAAAACGGACGCAAAACGGATGGTCTGTATTCTGTCCGTTTTTTTTCTCGCACGCATTGACTTGCATTGGCGAGACTCGCAGCAAATAGCAGCATGCTGCGATTTTTTTCTCAGTCCGATTTCGGCTGAGAAAAAAAAATCGCAAATGAGATGTCACCTATTGAATAACATTGGTCCGAGTGCAATCCGATTTTTTATCGGATTGCACTAGTCTGTTTTGCTCGCAAGTGAGCCCTAATTCAGATAGTCATACCACAGCAAAACATTAATAAATAACATTACCCTCATGTCTGCTTTACATCAGCACCATTTGTAAAATGTTCTTTTATTTTGTTAGCATTTTATGAGGTTTATAAATGTAGCAGTAATTTTTCATTTTTTCAAGGAAATTTACAAAATTTAATTTTTTAGGGACTTAGCCATGTTTGAAGTGCCTTTAGGGGTCCCATATATTTGGAAACCCCCAAAAGTGATACCATTTTAAAAACAGCACCCCCTGACATATTGAAAACTGCTGTCAGGTAGTTTATTAACCCTTCAGTTGCTTTTCAGGAATTAATGCAAAGTGACATGACAGAAATGAAAATGTGCATTTTTACCACCTAAATGCCTCTAACTTCTGAACAGGTTACAACAGCTGGCAGACTCTTAGGGTACCGTCACACAGTGGCATTTTTATCGCTACGACGGCACGATTCGTGACGGTCTAGCGATATCGTTACGATCTCGCAGTGTCTGACACGCTACTGCGATCAGGCACCCAGCTGAGAATCGTACGTCGTAGCACATCGTTTGAAACTTTCTTTCGTCGCTGGATCTCCCGCTGTCATCGCTGGATCGTTGTGTGTGACAGCGATCCAGCGATGCGTTCGCTGGTAACCAGGGTAAACATCGGGTTACTAAGCGCAGGGCCGCGCTTAGTAACCCGATGTTTACCGTGGTTACCAGCATAAAAGTAAAAAAAAACAAACCGTACATACTCACCATCTGATGTCCGTCAGGTCCCTTGCCGTCTGCTTTCCGCTCTGACTGTCTGCCGGCCGGAAAGTGAGAGCATATCACAGCGGTGACGTCGCCGCTGTGATCTGCTTTCACTTTACGGCGGCACTCAGTCACAGCGGGAAGCAGACGGCAAGGGACCGGACGGACATCAGATGGTGAGTATGTACGGTTTTTTTTTTTTTACTTTTACGCTGGTAACCACGGTAAACATCGGGTTACTAAGCGCGGCCCTGCGCTTAGTAACCCGATGTTTACCCTGGTTACCCGGGGACTTCGGCATCGCTCCAGCGCCGTGATTGCACAGTGACCGAAGTCTACGACGCTGGAGCGATAATCATACGACGCTGCGACGTCACGGATCGTGCCGTCGTAGCGATTAAAATGGCACTGTGTGACAGTACCCTTAGGCCAGAATTTGGTCATGAATTGCCAATCGCAAGCATCAGGACCACAAAATCATGATCTGAGGGCACCAATTGGGATTAGGAAGAAGCCATACAGTCTGTTAACCATTTATAATGATGTAGTCACTATTGAAAGCAGCATCTAAGGGGTTAAACAGATTTGGATGGTGCAAACGCTGATCGTGGCTGATGCAGCAAGTTGTCAGCTACAGTGTACAGCCGACAGCTGCGGGATTGTCACCTGTATGAGGATACTGTTCTCTTATATCCCAGGTCAGTTAAAAGACGTATTGGCTGTCATTAAGGGGTTAAGGGTAGATTGAGACATAGAATATCGAAAATAAAATCCAGAAAATCACATTGTATGAATTGTATAAATTTATTTGCATTTTGCAGTGAGAAATAAGTATTTCATCCCTCTGGCAAACGATACTTAGTTGCAAAACCCTTGTTGGCAAGCACAGCGGTCAGATGTTTTTTGTAGTTGATGATGAGGTTTGAGCACATGTCAGGAGGAATTTTTGTCCACTCCTCTTTGCAGATCATCTCTAAATCATTAAGATTTTGAGGCTGTCGCTTGGCAACTCGGAGCTTCAACTCCCTCCATAAGTTTTCTATGGGATTAAGGGCTGGAGACTGGCTAGGCCACTCCAAGACCGTAATATGCTTCTTTTTGAGCCACTCCTTTGTTGCCTTGGCTGTATGTTAAGGGTCATTGTCTTGCAGGAAGACCCAGCAAAGACCCATTTTTAATGTCCTGGCAGAAGGAAGGAGCTTGTCACTCAGGATTTTACAGTACATGGCTCCATCCATTCTCTCACTGATGTGGTGAAGTAGTCCTGTGTCATGAGAGAAACACCCCCAAAACATAACGTTTCCACCTCCATGCTTGACAGTGGGGATGGTGTTCTTTGGGTCATAAACAGCATTTCTCTTCCTCCAAACACGAAGAGTTGAGTTAATGTCAAAGACCTAAATTTTTGTCTCACCTGACTGCAGCACCTTCTCCCAATCACTCACAGAATCATCCAGGTGTTCACTGGCAAACTTCAGATGGGCCTGCACATGTGCCTTCTTGAGCAGGGGGACCTTCCAGGCACTGCAGGATTTTAAACCTTTACTGTCATGATCTCAATGGCAAGAGATCATAGCATCAGCATATATAGGAACTAGCTCTTGGAAGATGGAAACTGAGCTGACCATGAACTAAACCTAACACACAACTAGCAGTGGCCGGGTAGCATGCCTACGTTGATTCTAGATGCCCAGCACCAGCCGGAGGACTAAATAATGCTAGCAGAGGAAAATATTAGTCCTAGCTCACCTCTAGAGAAATACCCCGAAAGGAGACAGAGGCCCCCCACATGTATTGGCGGTGAAGTAAGATGAAATAACAAACGCAGCATGAAAATAGGTTTAGCAAATTTGAGGTCCACTTACTACATAGCAGAAGACAGAAAGGACACTTTCATGGTCAGCTGAAAACCCTATCAAAACACCATCCAGAAATTACTTTAAAACTCTGGCATTAACTCATAACACCAGAGTGGCAATTCCTGTTCACAAGAGCTTTCCAGACACAGTAACAAAACTACAGCTGTGAACTGGAACAAAAATGCAAAAACAAACATGGACAAGAGTCCAACTTATCTAGTAGTTGTCTAGGAGCAGGAACAAGCACAGAGAGGCTTCTGATAACATTGTTGACCGGCAAGCAACTAACAGAGCAGCAAGGTTATAAAGCGACTCCCACATCTTGATGGGAACAGGTGAACAGAGAAGATGAAGACACCAGTTCAATTCCACCAGTAGCCACCGGGGGAGCCCAGAATCCAAATTCACAACAGTACCCCCCCCTCAAGGAGGGGGCACCGAACCCTCACCAGAACCACCAGGGCGATCAGGATGGGCCCTATGAAAGGCACGAACCAGATCAGAGGCATGAACATCAGATGCATTCACCCAAGAATTATCCTCCTGGCCGTATCCCTTCCACTTGACCAGATACTGGAGTCTCCGTCTGGAAACACGAGAGTCTAAGATTTTCTCCACAACGTACTCCAACTCACCCTCAACCAACACCGGAGCAGGAGGCTCAACGGAAGGCACAACCGGTACCTCATACCTGCGCAATAATGACCGATGAAAAACGTTATGAATAGAAAAGGATGCAGGGAGGTCCAAACGGAAGGAAACAGGGTTAAGAATCTCCAATATCTTATACGGGCCGATGAACCGAGGCTTAAACTTAGGAGAAGAGACCCTCATAGGGACAAAACGAGAAGACAACCACACCAAATCCCCAACACAAAGCCGAGGACCAACACGACGGTGGCGGTTGGCAAAAAGCTGAGTCTTCTCCTGGGACAACCTCAAATTGTCCACCACCTGCCCCCAGATCTGATGCAATCTCTCCACCACAGCATCCACTCCAGGACAATCCGAAGATTCCACCTGACCAGAGGAAAATCGAGGATGAAACCCCGAATTACAGAAAAACGGGGATACCAAAGTGGCAGAGCTGGCCCGATTATTGAGAGCGAACTCCGCCAATGGCAAAAAAGCAACCCAATCATCCTGGTCAGCAGACACAAAACACCTCAGATATGTCTCCAGGGTCTGATTAATCCGCTCGGTCTGGCCATTCGTCTGAGGATGGAAAGCGGACGAGAAAGATAAATCTATGCCCATCCTAGCACAGAATGCCCGCCAAAATCTAGACACGAATTGGGTCCCTCTGTCAGAAACGATATTCTCAGGAATACCATGCAAACGAACAACATTTTGAAAAAACAGAGGAACCAACTCGGAAGAAGAAGGCAACTTGGGCAGAGGAACCAAATGGACCATCTTAGAGAAACGGTCACACACCACCCAGATGACAGACATCTTCTGAGAAACAGGCAGATCTGAAATAAAATCCATCGAGATGTGCGTCCAAGGCCTCTTAGGAATAGGCAAGGGCAACAACAATCCACTAGCCCGAGAACAACAAGGCTTGGCCCGAGCACAAACGTCACAAGACTGCACAAAGCCTCGCACATCTCGTGACAGGGAAGGCCACCAGAAGGACCTTGCCACCAAATCCCTGGTACCAAAAATGCCAGGATGACCTGCCAACGCAGAAGAATGAACCTCAGAGATGACTCTACTGGTCCAATCATCAGGAACAAACAGTTTATCAGGTGGGCAACGATCAGGTCTATCCGCCTGAAACTCCTGCAAGGCCCGCCGCAGGTCTGGAGAAACGGCTGACAATACCACTCCATCCTTAAGGATACCTGTGGGCTCAGAGTTACCAGGCGAGTCAGGCTCAAAACTCCTAGAAAGGGCATCCGCCTTAACATTCTTAGAACCCGGTAGGTATGACACCACAAAATTAAACCGAGAGAAAAATAATGACCAGCGCGCCTGTCTAGGATTCAGGCGCCTGGCGGTCTCAAGATAAATCAAATTTTTGTGGTCAGTCAATACCACCACCTGATGTCTGGCCCCCTCAAGCCAATGGCGCCACTCCTCAAAAGCCCACTTCATGGCCAAAAGCTCCCGATTCCCAACATCATAATTCCGCTCAGCGGGCGAAAATTTACGGGAAAAGAAGGCACAAGGCCTCATCACGGAGCAGTCAGAACTTTTCTGCGACAACACTGCCCCAGCTCCGATCTCAGAAGCGTCGACCTCAACCTGAAAAGGTAGAGCAACATCCGGCTGACGCAACACAGGGGCAGAGGAAAAACGGCGCTTAAGCTCCCGAAAGGCCTCCACAGCATCAGGGGACCAATCAGCAACATCAGCACCCTTCTTGGTCAAATCGGTCAATGGCTTAGCAATATCCGAAAAACCAGCAATAAATCGACGATAAAAGTTAGCAAAGCCCAAAAATTTCTGAAGACTCTTAAGAGAAGAGGGCTGCGTCCAATCACAAATAGCTTGAACCTTGACAGGATCCATTTCAATGGAAGAGGGGGAAAAAATATATCCCAAAAAGGAAATCCTCTGTACCCCAAAAACACACTTAGAACCCTTCACACACAAAGAATTAGACCGCAAAACCTGAAAAACCCTCCTGACTTGCTGGACATGAGAGTCCCAGTCATCCGAAAAAATCAGAATATCATCCAGATACACAATCATAAATTTGTCCAAATAATCGCGAAAAATATCATGCATAAAGGACTGGAAAACTGACGGAGCATTTGAAAGACCAAAAGGCATCACTAAATACTCAAAGTGGCCCTCGGGCGTATTAAATGCGGTTTTCCACTCATCCCCCTGCCTGATTCGCACCAAATTATACGCCCCACGAAGGTCAATCTTAGAGAACCACTTGGCCCCCTTTATGCGAGCAAACAAATCAGTCAGCAACGGCAATGGGTATTGATATTTAACAGTGATTTTATTCAAAAGCCGATAATCAATACATGGTCTCAAAGAGCCGTCTTTTTTTGACACAAAGAAAAAACCGGCTCCTAAGGGAGATGACGATGGACGAATATGTCCCTTTTCCAAGGACTCCTTTATATATTCTCGCATAGCAGCATGTTCAGGCACAGACAGATTAAATAAACGACCCTTTGGGTATTTACTACCCGGGATTAAATCTATGGCACAATCGCACTCTCGGTGCGGAGGTAACGAACCAAGCTTAGATTCTTCAAAGACGTCACGATAGTCAGACAGGAACTCAGGAATTTCAGAGGGAATAGATGATGAAATGGAAACCACAGGTACATCCCCATGAGCCCCCTTACATCCCCAGCTCAACACAGACATAGCTCTCCAGTCGAGGACTGGGTTGTGAGATTGCAGCCAAGGCAATCCTAGCACCAAATCATCATGTAGATTATACAGCACCAGAAAGCGAATAATCTCCTGGTGATCCGGATTAATACGCATAGTTACTTGTGTCCAGTATTGTGGTTTATTATTAGCCAATGGGGTGGAGTCAATCCCCTTCAGAGGAATAGGAGTCTCCAAAGGCTCTAAATCATACCCACAGCGTTTGGCAAAGGACCAATCCATAAGACTCAAAGCGGCGCCAGAGTCGACATAGGCGTCCGTGGTAATAGATGACAAAGAGCAAATCAGGGTCACAGATAGAATAAACTTAGACGGTAAGGTGCAAATGGAAACAGGTTTACCAAGCTTTTTAGTGCGCTTAGAGCATGCTGATATAACATGAGTAGAATCACCACAATAGAAACACAACCCATTTTTCCGTCTAAAATTCTGCCGCTCGCTTCGGGACAGAATTCTATCACATTGCATACTCTCTGGCGATTTCTCATAGGACACCGCCAGATGGTGCACTGGTTTGCGCTCCCGCAAACGCCTATCGATCTGAATAGCCATTGTCATGGACTCATTCAGACCCGCAGGCACAGGGAACCCCACCATAACATCCTTAATGGCATCAGAGAGACCCTCTCTGAAAGTCGCCGCCAGGGCGCACTCATTCCACTGAGTAAGCACAGACCATTTACGGAATCTTTGGCAGTAAATTTCCGCTTCATCTTGCCCCTGAGATAGGGACATCAAAGTTTTTTCTGCCTGAAGCTCCAAATGAGGTTCGTCATAAAGCAACCCCAAGGCCAGAAAAAACGCATCCACATTGAGCAACGCAGGATCCCCTGGTGTCAATGAAAAAGCCCAGTCTTGAGGGTCGCCCCGGAGCAAGGAAATCACAATCCTGACCTGCTGTGCAGGGTCTCCGGCAGAGCGAGATTTCAGGGACAAAAATAATTTGCAATTATTTCGAAAATTCTGAAACCCAGATCTATTCCCCGAGAAAAATTCCGGCAAAGGAATTCTCGGCTCAGATACAGGTGCATGACAAACAAAATCTTGCAAATTTTGTACCTTCGTGGCGAGATTAATCAAACCTGCAGTTACACTCTGAAGATCCATTACAAACAGGTGGACACAGAGCCATTCAAAGGAGAGAAAAAAAAAAAAAAAAAAAAAAATTTCAGCAGACTACTTATTTCTCTCCTTTCTCAGCCAAGGATTTTAACCCTTTAGTGGGCCGGTCAAACTGTAATGATCTCAATGGCAAGAGATCATAGCATCAGCATATATAGGAACTAGCTCTTGGAAGATGGAAACTGAGCTGACCATGAACTAAACCTAACACACAACTAGCAGTGGCCGGGTAGCATGCCTACGTTGATTCTAGATGCCCAGCACCAGCCGGAGGACTAAATAATGCTAGCAGAGGAAAATATTAGTCCTAGCTCACCTCTAGAGAAATACCCCGAAAGGAGACAGAGGCCCCCCACATGTATTGGCGGTGAAGTAAGATGAAATAACAAACGCAGCATGAAAATAGGTTTAGCAAATTTGAGGTCCACTTACTACATAGCAGAAGACAGAAAGGACACTTTCATGGTCAGCTGAAAACCCTATCAAAACACCATCCAGAAATTACTTTAAAACTCTGGCATTAACTCATAACACCAGAGTGGCAATTCCTGTTCACAAGAGCTTTCCAGACACAGTAACAAAACTACAGCTGTGAACTGGAACAAAAATGCAAAAACAAACATGGACAAGAGTCCAACTTATCTAGTAGTTGTCTAGGAGCAGGAACAAGCACAGAGAGGCTTCTGATAACATTGTTGACCGGCAAGCAACTAACAGAGCAGCAAGGTTATAAAGCGACTCCCACATCTTGATGGGAACAGGTGAACAGAGAAGATGAAGACACCAGTTCAATTCCACCAGTAGCCACCGGGGGAGCCCAGAATCCAAATTCACAACACTTTACGGCGTAATGTGTTAGCAATGGTTTTCTTGGTGACTGTGGTCCCAGCTGCCTTGAGATCATTATCAAGTTTCCCCTTATAGTTTTAGGCTGATTTCTCACCTTCCTCATGATCAAGGATACCCCCACGAGGTGATAATTTGCCTGGTGCCCCAGATCGATGTCGATTGACAGTCATTTTGTAGTTCTTCCATTTTCTTACTATTACACCAACAGTTGTCTCCTTCTCGCCCAGCGTATTACTTATGGTTTTGTGGCCCATTCCAGCTTTGTGCAGGTCTATAATCTTGTCCCTGACATCCTTATAAAGCTCTTTGGTTTGCCCATGTTGTAGAGGTTAGAGTCTGACTGATTAATTGAGTCTGTGGACAGGAGTCTTTAATAAAGGTGACTATGTAAGACAGCTGTCTTTAATGCAGGTAACGAGCAGATTAGGAACAACTAACTGGTCTGTAGGAGCCAGAACTCTTAACCCCTTTACCCCCACGGGTGGTTTGCACGTTATGGACCAGGCCAATTTTTACAATTCTGACCACTGTCCCTTTATGAGGTTATAACTCTGGAACGCTTCAACGGATCCCGCTGATTCTGACAATGTTTTCTCGTGACATATTGTACTTCATGATAGTGGTAAAATTTCTTTGATATTACCTGCATTTATTTGTGAAAAAAATGGAAATTTGGCAAAAATTTTGAAAATTTCGCAATTTTCCAACTTTGAATTTTTATGCAATTAAATCACAGAGATATGTCACAAAAAATACTTAATAAGTAACATTTCCCACATGTCTACTTTACATCAGCACAATTTTGGAACCAAAATTTTTTTTTGTTAGGGAGTTATAAGGGTTAAAAGTTGACCAGCAATTTCTCATTTTTACAACACCATTTTTTTTTAGGGACCACATCTCATTTGAAGTCATTTTGAGGGGTCTATATGATAGAAAATACCTAAGTGTGACACCATTCTAAAAACTGCACCCCTCAAGGTGCTCAAAACCAGATTCAAGAAGTTTATTAACCCTTCAGGTATTTCACAGGAATTTTTGGAATGTTTAAATAAAAATGAACATTTAACTTTTTTTCACAAAAAATTTACTTCAGCTCCAATTTGTTTTATTTCACCAAGGGTAACAGGAGAAAATGGACCCCAAACGTTGTTTTACAATTTGTTCTGAGTATGCTGATACCCCATATGTGGGGGTAAACCACTGTTTGGGTGCATGGCAGAGCTCGGAATGGAAGGAGCGCCGTTTGACTTTTCAATGCAAAATTGACAGGAATTGAGATGGGACGCCATGTTGCGTTTGGAGAGCCACTGATGTGCCTAAACATTGAAACCCCCCACAAGTGACACAATTTTGGAAAGTAGACCCCCTAAGGAACTTATCTAGAGGTGTGGTGAGCACTTTGACCCACCAAGTGCTTCACAGAAGTTTATAATGCAGAACCGTAAAAATAAAAAAATCATTTTTTTTCACAAAAATTATCTTTTCGCCCCCAATTTTTTATTTTCCCAAGGGTAAGAGAAGAAATTGGACCCCAAAAGTTGTTGTACAATTTGTCCTGAGTACGGTGATACCCCATATGTGGGAGTAAACCACTGTTTGGGCGCATGGGAGAGCTCGGAAGGGAAGGAGCGCCGTTTGACTTTTCAATGCAAAATTGACAGGAATTGAGATGGGACGCCATGTTGCGTTTGGAGAGCCACTGATGTGCCTAAACATTGAAACCCCCCACAAGTGACACCATTTTGGAAAGTAGACCCCCTAAGGAACTTATTTAGATGTGTGGTGAGCACTTTGACCCACCAAGGGCTTCACAGAAGTTTATAATGCAGAGCCGTAAAAATAAAACAAAAATTTTTTCCCACAAAAATTATTTTTTAGCCCCGAGTTTTGTATTTTTCCGAGGGTAACAGGAGAAATTGGACCACCAAAGTTGTTGTCCAATTTGTTCTGAGTGCGCTGATACCCCATATATGGGGGGGAACCACCGTTTGGGTGCATGGGAGGGCTCGGAAGGGAAGGAGCGCCATTTGGAATGCAGACTTAGATGGAATGGTCTGCAGGCGTCACATTGCGTTTGCAGAGCCCCTAATGTACCTAAACAGTAGAAACCCCCCACAAGTGACACCATTTTGGAAAGTAGACCCCTTAAGGAACTCATCTAGATGTGTTGTGAGAGCTTTGAACCCCCAAGTGTTTCACTACAGTTTATAACGCAGAGCCATGCAAATAAAAAAATATTTTTTTTCCACAAAAATTATTTTTTAGCCCCCAGTTTTGTATTTTTCCAAGGGTAACAGGAGAAATTGGACCCTAAATATTGTTGTCCAATTTGTCCTGAGTACAATGATACCTGATATGTGGGGGGGAACTACCGTTTGAGCGAATGGCAGAGCTCGGAAGGAAAGGAGCATCATTTGGAATGCAGACTTAGATGGATTGGTCTGCAGGCGTCACATTGCGTTTGCAGAGCCCCTAATGTACCTAAACAGTAGAAACCCCCCACAAGTGACCCCATATTGGAAACTAGACCCCCCATGGAACTTATCTAGATGTGTTGTGAGAACTTTGAGCCCCCAAGTGTTTCACTATAGTTTATAACGCAGAGCCGTGAAAATAAAAAATCCTTTTTTTCCCACAAAAATTATTTTTTAGCCCCCAGTTTTGTATTTTCCCAAGGGTAACAGGAGAAATTGGACCCCAAAAGTTGTTGTCCAATTTGTCCTGAGTATGCTGATACCCCATATGTTGGGGTAAACCCCTGTGTGGGCACACGGGAGAGCTCGGAAGGGAAGGAGCACTGTTTTACTTTTTCAACGCAGAATTGACTGGAATTGAGATCGGACGCCATGTCGCGTTTGGAGAGCCCCTGATGTGCCTAAACAGTGGAAACCCCCCAATTATAACTGAAACCCTAATGCAAACACACCCCTAACCCTAATCCCAACGGTAACCCTAACCACACCTCTAACCCAGACACACCCCTAACCCTAATCCCAACCCTATTCCCAAGCGTAAATGTAATCCAAACCCTAACCCTAACTTTAGCCCCAACCCTAACTTTAGTCCCAACCCTAACTGTAGCCTTAACCCTAGCCTCAACCCTAACCCTAGCCCTAACCCTAACCCTAGCCCTAACCCTAGCCCTAGCCCTAGCCCTAGCCCTAACCCTAGCCCTAACCCTAACCTTAGCTCTAACCCTAATCCTAACCCTAACCCTAATGGGAAAATGGAAATAAATACGTTTTTTAAATTTTTAAAATTTTTCCCTAACTAAGGGGGTGATGAAGGGGGGTTTGATTTACTTTTATAGCGGGTTTTTTAGCGGATTTTTATGATTGGCAGCCGTCACACACTGAAAGACGCTTTTTATTGCAAAAAATATTTTTTGCGTTACCACATTTTGAGAGCTATAATTTTTCCATATTTGAGTTCACAGAGTCATGTGAGGTCTTGTTTTTTGCGGGGCAAGTTGACGTTTTTATTGGTAACATTTTCGGGCACGTGACATTTTTTGATCGCTTTTTATTCCGATTTTTGTGAGGCAGAATGACCAAAAACCAGCTATTCATGAATTTCTTTTGGGGGAGGCATTTATACCGTTCCGCGTTTGGTAAAATTGATAAAGCAGTTTTATTCTTCGGGTCAGTACGATTACAGCGATACCTCATTTATATAATTTTTTTATGTTTTGGCGCTTTTATACGATAAAAACTATTTTATAGAAAAAAATAATTATTTTTGCATTGCTTTATTCTGAGGACTATAACTTTTTTATTTTTTGCTGATGATGCTGTATGGCGGCTCGTTTTTTGCGGGACAAAATGACGCTTTCAGCGTTACCATGGTTATTTATATCTGTTTTTTTATCGCGTTTTATTCCACTTTTTATTCGGCGGTATGATAATAAAGCGTTGTTTTTTGCCTCGGTTTTTTTTTCGTTCTTACAGTGTTTACTGAAGGGGTTAACTAGTTTGACAGTTTTATAGGTTGGGTCGTTACGGACGCGGCGATACTAAATATGTGTACTTTTATTGTTTGTTTTGTTTTATTTAGATAAAGAAATGTATGTATGGGAATAATATATATTTATTTTTTTTCTTTATTTAGGAATTTTTTTTTTTTTTTTTACACATGTGGAATTTTTTTTTTAACTTTTTTACTTCGTCCCAGGGGGGACATCACAGATCGGTGATCTGACAGTTTGCACAGCACTCTGTCAGATCACCGATCTGCCTCACAGCACTGCAGGCTTACCAAGTGCCTGCTCTGAGCAGGCACTCGGTAAGCCACCTCCCTCCCTGCAGGACCCGGATGCCGCGGCCATCTTGGATCCGGGACCTGCAGCGAGGAAGGAGGTAGGAGACCCTCGGAGCAACGCAATCACATCGCGTTGCTGCGGGGGTCTCAGGGAAGCCCGCAGGGAGCCCCCTCCCTGCGCGATGCTTCCCTATACCGCCGGCACACCGCGATCATGTTTGATCGCGGTATGCCGGGGGTTAATGTGCCGGGGGCGGTCCGTGACCGCTCCTGGCACATAGCGCCGGATGTCAGCTGCGGTAGTTGACACTTGGCCGCGATCGGCCGCGCTCCCCCCGTGAGGGCGGCCGATCGCGCTGGACGTACTTTTCCGTCCTTGGGAAGTAGGGCCCACCCCACATGGACAGAATAGTACGTCCAATGACAGAAAGGGGTTAATTAAGGTTGAGCGAAACGGATCGGACAAATTCAAAAATCGCTGACTTTCGATAGTGTGGGATCGGCCATACGGTCGGCGATCAGCGCGCCAAAGTCGTGTTTCGTATGACGCGTTCAGCGCCATTTTTCAGCCAATGAAGGAAGATGCAGAGTGTGGGCAGCGTGATGACATAGGTCTCGGTCCCCACCATCTTAGAGAAGGGCATGACAGTGATTGGCTTGCTTTCTGCAGCGTCACAGGGGCTATAAAGGGGCATGCACGCCAACCGCCATCTTACTTCTGCTGATCGTAGCATAGGGAGTGATTGCTGCAGCTTCATCAGAAGAAGGGATATAGTTAGGGAGGGAAGATTAACCCCCAAACTGCTTGTGCTGCAGCGATTTCCACTGTCCAACACCACCTTTGTTTTGCAGGGACAGTGGAGGCTATATTTTTGTGCATCAGCTCTGTAGCTTATTAGGCTGCCTTATAAGACTCCCTGATAGCTGCATTGCTGTTTGCACGCTGCTGTGCAAACCAACTGCTTTTTTAAAAGCAAAAATCCTGTTGCTCCTTTCTGCACAGTTATCTTGTTTATTTGTCCACACTTTTGTGTGCAGCTGTCCTTTTTACTGCTGCCATACTTGTCCTGAGATCATTGTAGGGAGATTGAAATTGTACTACAGTCCTTGTATTTTTTCATATATCTTCCAGCCACTTGCTGCCACTTACATTGCGTTGTTTTATACACTGGTCCTGAGTTTGGGTTCAGTCACCCCCCCAAAAAAGGGAGATTCAAATTCTCACAAAGTGGATATATTTCAGTCCTTTTAGTTTGTCGTATATCAGCCAGCCACTTGCTGCCACTCACATTGCGTTGTTTTATACACTGGGCCTGAGTTTGGGTTCAGTCTCCCCCCAAAAAAGGGAGATTCAAATTCTCACACAGTGGATATATTTCTGTCCTGTTAGTTTGTCGTATATCAGCCAGCCACTTGCTGCCACTCACATTGCGTTGTTTTATACACCGGGCCTGAGTTTGGGTTCAGTCTTCCCCCCAAAAAAGGGAGATTCAAATTCTCACAAAGTGGATATATTTTTGTCCTGTTAGTTTGTCGTATATCAGCCAGCCACTTGCTGCCACTCACATTGCCTTGTTTTATACACTGGGCCTGAGTTTGGGTTCAGTCCCCCCCCCTAAAAAGGGAGATTCAGATTCTCACAAAGTGGATATATTTCAGTCCTGTTAGTTTGTTGTATATCAGCCAGCCACTTGCTGCCACTCACATTGCCTTGTTTTATACACAGGGCCTGAGTTTGGGTTCTGTCTCCCCCCCAAAAAAGGGAGATTTAAATTCTCAACAAGTTTATATACACCTTCTACTTTGTTTTACAGTACCATATAACGGTTGTTATTTTGGTTAGATTTTCCAAAAAATGAGGAAGTCTGGTGGAAGAGGCCGTGGGCGTAAGTTGCCAGCTGGTACTGATGGTGGTGGTGGTGGTGGTGCATCTGGTGGTAGTGGGAAAAGCACAATAGCACCTAAAGGCCCCGTCTCACACAGCGACGCTGCAGCGATACAGACAACGATGCTGATCGCTGCAGCGTCGCTGTGTGGTCGCTGTGTGGTCGCTGGGGAGCTGTCACACAGACAGCTCTCTCCAGCGACCAACGATCAGGGGAATGACTTCGGCATCGTTGAAACTGTCTTCAACGATGCCGAAGTCCCCCTGCAGCACCCGGGTAACCAGGGTAAACATCGGGTTACTAAGCGCAGGGCCGCGCTTAGTAACCCGATGTTTACCCTGGTTACCAGCGTAAATGTAAAAAAAAACAAAACAGTACATACTCACCATCTGTTGCCCGTCAGGTCCCTTGCCGTCTGCTTCCTGCTCTGAGTGCCGTACAGTGAGAGCAGAGCGCAGCGGTGACGTCACTGCTGTGCTCTCACTTTACGGCGGCTCAGTCAGAGCAGGAAGCAGACGCCAAGGGACCTGACGGGCAACAGATGGTGAGTATGTACTGTTTGTTTTTTTTTACATTTACGCTGGTAACCAGGGTAAACATCGGGTTACTAAGCGCGGCCCTGCGCTTAGTAACCCGATGTTTACCCTGGTTACCAGTGAAGACATCGCTGGATCGGTGTCACACACACCGATTCAGCGATGTCAGCGGGACCTCAACGATCAAAAAAAGGTCCAGGCCATTCTGACACGACCAGCGATCTCGCAGCAGGGGCCTGATCGCTGGTACGTGTCACACATAGCGAGATCGCTACTGAGGTCGCTGTTGCGTCACAAAACTTGTGACTCAGCAGCGATCTCGCTAGCGATCTCGCTATGTGAGACGGGGCCTTAAGGCTGGAGGTGTTGAGCCAGCGTCATCGTCTGGCTACACAAGGCATCGAAGGCTCCCTTATCTGGGAGTAGGAAAACAGCTTTTAAAGCCGGAGCAGCAGGAAAAAGTTTTGGCTTTCCTTGCTGACTCAGCCTCTAGCTCTTTTGCCTCCTCTTCAGAAAGTTCCAAATATAAAAGCAGCGAGTCATCAGTGGATGCTCCCGGTCAGGAAGAAGACCTTTCCTTGTGTCCTTCACCCAAACCAAAAGTGAAGGATGCGTCAGGCGACACTACAGGTTATTCCATGGAGCTCTTTACACATACCGTGCCTGGGTTAGAAAGGGAAATTGTTAACTGCCCATTACAAGATGAATCGGACATGGAGTGCACTGATGCACAGCCACAGCTAGATTATTATGCTGTTCCATTGACTCAGATCACTACATTGCCCTTGCAGTGTACTGAGCCAGAATCTGACCCTGATGAGACTATGGTGCCCCATCCCGAACGCTATAGCACCTTACACGGTGACACAGAGGAAGGTGCACATGACATTGAAGAGGAAGTGATAGATGACCCAGTTGTTGACCCAGATTGGCAGCCATTGGGGGAAGAGGGTGCCTCTGCCAGTAGCTCAGAAGCGGAGGAGGATGATCCGCAGCAGCCATTTACATCGCAACAGCTGTCATCTGGCAGGCCTGTATCAGGCCAAAAATGTTTGTCAAAAACAAAAACAGTTTTAGGACAGCGTGGCCATCCAGTGAAAGTAGCACAGCGTGCAATGCCTGAAAAGGTATTCCATAGTAGGAAGAGTGTAGTGTGCCAATTTTTCAACCAAGATCTGCATGATCATTGCAAAGTTATCTGTAAGAAATGCTCAAAGACCTTTAGCAGAGGGAAGAATCTTCAAAATTTAAATACAATGTGAATGCTTAGACATTTAACCAGCATGCACTAGCAAGTCTGGACTAACTACCAAACGTCCCGTACCGTTGGTGCACCTGCTCAGAATGAAGGTAGTCAGCAACGCTACATTGCTTCCCTCACTGTAAGCCCACTGGTTAGGACACCACCAGCAGCAAATGTGGAGGTATCGTCGCAAGGCCAAAGCAGTCAGGGAATCACAAGGTTCTTGGTAGGAAACACTGTATGTAGGCCAACATCAAGAATACCATCACCAACCCTCTCTCAATCCACCACCACTAGTTCTACCATATGCAGCTCGCCAGTCCAGCTCACCCTACAAGAGACTCTCGTTAGGAAAAGAAAGTACTCATCCTCTCATCCGCGTACACAGGGTTTGAACGCCCACATTGCTAGACTAATCTTGATGAGATGATGCCCTACCGGTTGGTTGAAAGCGATGGTTTCAAAGACCTGATGGCCTACGCAGTACCACGCAATGACCTACCCAGTCGGCACTTCTTTGCGAGAAAAGCTGTCCCAGCCCTCCACCAGCATGTCAAAGACAGCATTGTCCATGCATGGAGGCAATCAGTCAGTGGAAAGGTGCACCTCACAACAGATGCATGGACCAGTAGGCATGGCCAGGGATGTTACGTGTCCATCACGGCACACTGGGTTAATGTGGTGGATGCAGGGTCCACAGGGGACAGCCATAGTGGGACAGTTCTGCCTAGCTCACGTCTAGGAAACAGTTGGCTGTAGGCATTCGCCACCCCTCCTCCTCCTCCTACAGAAGCGAAAGCTTGTCCACAGAGCGCAGTAGCATGACCACTCCATCCGCAGCTGCCAGTGTTGCACACGAGGTGTCCCATTATCGAACAGCTAGTGGTAAGCGTCAGCAGGCTGTGTTACAAATGAAGTGTTTGGGCGACAACAGACACACCGCGGTAGTACTGGCTGAGTACTTGCAGCAACAAACTCAGTCATGGCTGGGCAGTGTACATCTTGAGGCAGGCAAGGTAGTCAGTGATAACGGAAGGAATTTTATGGCTGCCATAGCCCTTTCAGAACTGAAACACATACCTTGCCTGGCTCACACCTTGAACCTGGTGGTGCAGTGCTTCCTCAAAAATTATCCGGAGTTACCAGCCCTGCTACTGAAGGTGCGAAGACTTTGCTCGCACATCCGCCGCTTGCCCGCAGGGCCGGCCCGAACGTATAGGCGAACTAGACGGCTGCCTAGGGCGCCAACCCTAAGGGGGCGCCAGAGAAAAAATAGAAAAAATTATAAAAAATCTTTTCAAAAGGCAAAAGGTGTATGGAGCAGAGCAGAATGTGTATGAGGTGTATGGAGCAGAGCCATGTGTGTATGAGGTGTACGGAGCGGAGCCGTGTGTTTGAGGTGTACGGAGCGGAGTCGTGTGTGTATGAGGTGTATGGAGCGGAGCTAAATGTGTACGAGGTGTACGGAGCGGAGCCGCGTGTGTACGAGGTGTATGGAGCGGAGCGCATGTGTACGGAGCGCAGCCGCGTGTGTAGGAGTAGCTATGTGTGGCCATTATACGGTACGAAGTATCAAGTGCGGCCAATATACAGTATGGAGCATCATGTGTGGTCATTATACAGTATGGAGCGTCATGTGTGGCCATTATACAGTATGGAGCACTGTGTGGCCATATTTTTTTGTTTATAATTATTCTTTATGAAACAGTGTGATCAGCAGTGCTAAATGGGTGTGGTTGGGACGTGGATATGGGTGTGGCTAGTTATGAATGGGTGTGGTCAGAGGCGTGGCCTAAAATTTGCGCGCCAAAAACTTTGTCCCTCTTTCCCATCTTCAAAAGTTGGGAGGTATGTTAAAAGTAGTAGGGGCGCAACAAAATAGTTTCGCCTAGGGCGCCGTAATCTCTCGGGCCGGCCCTCGTCGCCCGTACACTCCAGCCGTATGCTGAACCATCAGCGTTCGCTGAATCTTCCCCAGCACCGCATAATAATCGACGTTGCAACAAGGTGGGACTCCACACTGCACATGCTTCAGAGGCTGTGCGAACAGAGGCGTGCTGTAATAATTTGTGGGAGGATACACATACACGGGCAGGCACTTGGATGGCAGACATGGAGTTGTCTGGTGTGCAGTAGGGTTGAGCGAAACGGGTCGATCATTTTCAAAAGTCGCCGACTTTTGGCTAAGTCGGCGTCTCATGAAACCCGATCCGACCCCTGTGCTTGTCGGCCATGCGGTACGCGACTTTCGCGCCAAAGTCGCGTTTCAATGACGCGAAAAGCGCCATTTCTCAGCCAATGAAGGTGAACGCAGAGTGTGGGCAGCGTGATGACATAGATCCTGGTCCCCACCATCTTAGAGAAGGGCATTGCAGTGATTGGCTTGCTGTCTGCGGCGTCACAGGGGCTATAAAGGGGCGTTCCCGCCGACCGCCATCTTACTGCTGCTGATCTGAGCTTAGGGAGAGGTTGCTGCCGCTTCGTCAGAAGCAGGGAGAGCGTTAGGCAGGGTCCACTAACCACCAAACCGCTTGTGCTGTAGCGATTTCCACTGTCCAACACCACCTTCGGTGTGCAGGAACAGTGGAAGCTATTTTTTTTTTTTTTCCTCAGCGCTGTAGCTCATTGGGCTGCCCTAGAAGGCTCCGTGATAGCTGTATTGCTGTGTGTACGCCACTGTGGAAACCAACTGCTTTTTTCAAAGCACATATCCTCTTGTTCCTTTCTGCACAGCTATCTTTTTTGTTTGTCCACACTTTTTATTTAATTTGTGCATCAGTCCACTCCTATTGCTGCCTGCCATACCTGGCTTAGATTACTGCAGGGAGATAGTAATTGTAGGACAGTCCCTGTTTTTTTTTTGTTTTTTTTTTGTGGGAGATTAAGATTGGCATTTCTGCTACAGTGCCATCCCTGTGTGTGCCATCTCTCACTGAGTGGGCCATAGAAAGCCTATTTATTTTTTCCGTGATTTGTGTTCTAAATTCTACCTCAACACAAAAACACTACATCAATCAGTGGTAGAAAAATATTGGCCTCAGTCAGGGCTTGTGTGCCACTGCTGTGTGTGCTATCTCTTATTCAGTGGGCTATAGAAAGCCTATTTATTTTTTATTTTTTTTCTTATTATTTGGTTTCTAAAGTCTCCCTGAAAAAAAATAAATAAATAAAAAAACAGTGGGAGAGTAATATTGCCCTTTCAGCTTGTGTGCCAGTCTTGACTCCTGGGTGTGCCACCTCTCTCTCTAATTGTGGGCCATAGAAAGCCTTTTTTTTTTTTTTTTTAAATATTATTGGGTTTCTAAAGTCTCCCTTAAAAAACAAAAAATACATAAAAAAACAGTGGGAGAGTAATATTGCCTTTTCAGCTTGTGTGCCAGTCTTGACTCCTGGGTGTGCCACCTCTCTCTCTCATTCAGTGGGCCATAGAAAGGCTATTTATTTTTTTGGTTTTTTTAATATTATTTGGTTTCTAAAGTCTCCCTGAAAAAAAAAAAAAAAACATAAAAAAACAGTGGGAGAGTAATATTGCCCTTTCAGCTTGTGTGCCAGTCTTGACTCCTGGGTGTGCCACCTCTCTCCCTCTCATTCAGTGGGCCATAGAAAGCCTATTTTTTTTTTTTTTAAATATTATTTGGTTTCTAAAGTCTCCCTTAAAAAACAAAAAATACATAAAAAAACAGTGGGAGAGTAATATTGCCCTTTCAGCTTGTGTGCCAGTCTTGACTCCTGGGTGTGCCACCTCTCTCTCTCATTCAGTGGGCCATAGAAAGGCTATTTATTTTTTTGGTTTTTTTAATATTATTTGGTTTCTAAAGTCTCCCTGAAAAAAAATAAAAATAAATAAAAAAACAGTGGGAGAGTAATATTGCCCTTTCAGCTTGTGTGCCAGTCTTGACTCCTGGGTGTGCCAACTCTCTCTCTCATTCAGTGGGCCATAGAAAGGCTATTTATTTTTTTGGTTTTTTTAATATTATTTGGTTTCTAAAGTCTCCCTGAAAAAAAAAAAAAACATAAAAAAACAGTGGGAGAGTAATATTGCCCTTTCAGCTTGTGTGCCAGTCTTGACTCCTGGGTGTGCCACCTCTCTCCCTCTCATTCAGTGGGCCATAGAAAGGCTATTTATTTTTTTGGTTTTTTTAATATTATTTGGTTTCTAAAGTCTCCCTGAAAAAACAAAAAATACATAAAAAAACAGTGGGAGAGTAATATTGCCCTTTCAGCTTGTGTGCCAGTCTTGACTCCTGGGTGTGCCACCTCTCTCCCTCTCATTCAGTGGGCCATAGAAAGGCTATTTATTTTTTTGGTTTTTTTAATATTATTTGGTTTCTAAAGTCTCCCTGAAAAAAAAAAACATAAAAAAACAGTGGGAGAGTAATATTGCCCTTTCAGCTTGTGTGCCAGTCTTGACTCCTGGGTGTGCCACCTCTCTCCCTCTCATTCAGTGGGCCATAGAAAGCCTATTTATTTATTTTTTTAAATATTATTGGGTTTCTAAAGTCTCCCTTAAAAAACAAAAAATACATAAAAAAACAGTGGGAGAGTAATATTGCCCTTTCAGCTTGTGTGCCAGTCTTGACTCCTGGGTGTGCCACCTCTCTCCCTCTCATTCAGTGGGCCATAGAAAGCCTATTTATTTATTTTTTTAAATATTATTGGGTTTCTAAAGTCTCCCTTAAAAAACAAAAAATACATAAAAAAACAGTGGGAGAGTAATATTGCCCTTTCAGCTTGTGTGCCAGTCTTGACTCCTGGGTGTGCCACCTCTCTCTCTCATTCAGTGGGCCATAGAAAGGCTATTTATTTTTTTGGTTTTTTTAATATTATTTCGTTTCTAAAGTCTCCCTGAAAAAAAAAAAAACATAAAAAAACAGTGGGAGAGTAATATTGCCCTTTCAGCTTGTGTGCCAGTCTTGACTCCTGGGTGTGCCACCTCTCTCCCTCTCATTCAGTGGGCCATAGAAAGCCTATTTATTTATTTTTTTAAATATTATTGGGTTTCTAAAGTCTCCCTTAAAAAACCAAAAATACATAAAAAAACAGTGGGAGAGTAATATTGCCCTTTCAGCTTGTGTGCCAGTCTTGACTCCTGGGTGTGCCACCTCTCTCCCTCTCATTCAGTGGGCCATAGAAAGGCTATTTATTTTTTTGGTTTTTTTAATATTATTTGGTTTCTAAAGTCTCCCTGAAAAAAAAAAAAAACATAAAAAAACAGTGGGAGAGTAATATTGCCCTTTCAGCTTGTGTGCCAGTCTTGACTCCTGGGTGTGCCACCTCTCTCTCTCATTCAGTGGGCCATAGAAAGGCTATTTATTTTTTTGGTTTTTTTAATATTATTTGGTTTCTAAAGTCTCCCTGAAAAAAAAAAAAAACATAAAAAAACAGTGGGAGAGTAATATTGCCCTTTCAGCTTGTGTGCCAGTCTTGACTCCTGGGTGTGCCACCTCTCTCCCTCTCATTCAGTGGGCCATAGAAAGGCTATTTATTTTTTTGGTTTTTTTAATATTATTTGGTTTCTAAAGTCTCCCTGAAAAAAAAAAAAAACATAAAAAAACAGTGGGAGAGTAATATTGCCCTTTCAGCTTGTGCGCCAATCTTGACTCCTGGGTGTGCCACCTCTCTCTCTCTAATTGTGGGCCATAGAAAGCCTTTTTTTTTTGTTGTTTTTTTTTATATTATTTGGTTTCTAAAATCTCCCTGAGAAAAAAAAAAAAATAAATTAGGTGGGAGATTAATATTGACATTAGTGCTTGAGTGACAGTCCTGCGTGTGTGTCATCTCTGTGATTTTGTGCCACAGAAAACAGAGTGTGTAACATTGTGCCTGATTTTCCTTGTGGTCTCACCAACCTGTTAAGGGATATTGAAATCATACTGAAGTTATAGCTCACCGTGTAAGTTGTTTGACAGCAACAAATAAAGTTACTTTGGTTAAGATTTTAAAACAATGAGGAAGTCTGGTGCAAGAGGTCGTCGTGGGCGTTCATTGTCAGCTGTTAATGATGGTAGTGGTAGTGGAGCATCAGGTGGTCGTGGGGATAAAAATATTCCACCTAAGTCTGGAGCTGTGGAGCCAGTTTCGTCGTCAGGCTACACAAGGCCTCGAACGCTCTCTTTTCTGGGAGTAGGAAAACCGCTTTTAAAGGCGGAGCAGCAACAGCAAGTTTTGGCTTACATTGCAGACTCAGCCTCTAGCTCTTTTGCCTCCTCTTCAGAAACTGGTAAATGTAAAAGCAGCGCGTCGCTTGTGGATGTTCACGGTCAGGGACAAGTCGCTTCCTTGTCCTCCTCAGCAAAAACTACAACAAGAGAGAAGGATGCAGCAGGCGACACAACGGGTCACTCCATGGAGCTCTTTACACATACCGTCCCTGGCTTAGAAAGTGAAACATTTAACAGGCCATGCCCATTACAAGTAGATTCTGAGATGGAGTGCACTGATGCACAGCCACAGCCAGAGTACTATGCTGCTCCTTTGACTCAGACCACCACATTGCCCTCTCAGGGTACAGATCCACAATCAGACCCTGATGAGACTATGTTGCCCCGCCACGAACGCTATACCACCGACCGACACAGTGACACAGACGAAGTTGCACACGAGCTCGAAGAGGAGGTAATAGATGACCCAGTTATTGACCCCGATTGGCAGCCATTGGGGGAACAGGGTGCAGGCGGCAGTAGTTCAGAAGCGGAGGTGGAGGAGGGGCCGCAGCAGGTATCAACATCGCAACAGGTTCCATCTGCCGGGCCCGTATCTGGCCCAAAACGCGTGTCAAAGCCAAAACCTGTTGGAGGACAGCGTGGCCATCCGGTTAAAGCTCAGTCTGCAATCCCTGAAAAGGGATCCGAGTCTAGGAAGAGTGCAGTCTGGCATTTTTTTAAACAACATCCAACTGATCAGCGCAAAGTCATCTGTCAAAAATGTTCAACTAGCTTAAGCAGAGGTCAGAATCTGAAAAGTCTAAATACTAGTTGCATGCATAGACACTTAACCACCATGCATTTTCAAGCCTGAACTAACTACCAAACGTCCCTTAAGGTTGTAGCACCCTCGGCCAATGAAGCTAGTCAGCAACGCAACATCCCTTCCGTCACTGTAAGGCCACCATTTTCCGCACCACCGGCAGTATCTGTGCAGGTTTCTTTGCCAGCCAAAAGCAGTCAGGGTCAGGGAATCATCAGTTTTGTAGGAGGAAATATTGCATCTAGGGCACCGGCGGAAACAATACCGTCTCCAACCGTCTCTCAGTCTGCCATGTACACCGGCACACCCGAAAGTTCCACGATCTCCAGCTCTCCAGTCCAGCTCACCCTACATGAGACTCTGGTTAGAAAAAGGAAGTACTTATCCTCGCATCCGCGTACACAGGGTTTTAACGCCCACATAGCTAGACTAATCTCGTTAGAGATGATGCCCTACCGGTTAGTTGAAAGCGAAGCTTTCAAAGCCCTGATGGAGTACGCTGAACCACGATACGAGCTACCCAGTCGACACTTTTTTTCCAGAAAAGCCATCCCAGCCCTGCACCAGCATGTTAAACAGCGCATCGTCCATGCACTCAGGCAATCTGTGAGTACAAAGGTGCACCTGACTACAGATGCATGGACCAGTAGGCATGGCCAGGGACGTTATGTGTCCATCACGGCACACTGGGTGAATGTGGTGGATGCAGGGTCCACAGGCGACATCAATTTAGGGACAGTTGTGCCTAGCCCACGGTCTAGGAAACAGTTGGCTGTAGGCGTTCGCACCCCCTCCTCCTCCTCCTCCTCGTCCTCCTGCAGAAGCTACAGCTCTTCCACAGAACGCAGTCTGCCAACCACTCCATCGGCAGATGACACTGTTGCACACCAGTTGTCCCATTATGGGCCAGCTACTGCCAAGCGTCAGCAGGCTGTATTGGCTATGAAGTGTTTGGGCGACAACAGACACACCGCGGAAGTTCTGTCCGAGTTCTTGCAACAAGAAACGCAGTCGTGGCTGGGCACAGTAGATCTTGAGGCAGGCAAGGTAGTGAGTGATAACGGAAGGAATTTCATGGCTGCCATCTCCCTTTCCCAACTGAAACACATTCCTTGCCTGGCTCACACCTTAAACCTGGTGGTGCAGTGCTTATTGAAAACTTATCCTGGGTTCTCCGACCTGCTCCTCAAAGTGCGTGCACTTTGCTCACATATCCGACGTTCGCCTGTACACGCCAGCCGTATGCAGACCTATCAGCGGTCTTTGAACCTTCCCCAGCATCGCCTAATCATAGACGTTGCAACAAGGTGGAACTCAACACTGCACATGCTTCAGAGACTGTGCGAACAGAGGCGTGCTGTTATTTATTTGTGGGAGGATACACGGGCAGGCAGTAGGATGGCAGACATGGAGTTGTCAGGTGTGCAGTGGTCTAAGATACAAGACATGTGTCAAGTCCTTCAGTGTTTTGAGGAATGCACACGGCTGGTTAGTGCAGACAACGCCGTAATAAGCATGAGCATCCCCCTAATGCGTCTGCTGATGCAAAGTTTGACGCACATAAAGGAGCAGGCGTCTGCACCAGAGGAAGAGGAAAGCCTTGATGACAGTCAGCCATTGTCTGGTCAGGGCAGTGTACAGGACGAGGTAGCGGGCGAAGAGGAGGTGGAGGACGAGGAGGATGATGGGGATGAGTATATTTTTAATGCCGAACCTTTCCCGGGGGCACAGGAAATTGGTTGCGTGTCACGGCCGGGTTCTGGTTTTTTGAGGGACACAAGTGACGTAGATTTGCCTGCAACTGCCCCTCAACCAATCACAACCGGAGATTTGACAACTGGAACTTTGGCCCACATGGCGGATTATGCCTTACGTATCCTAAAAAGGGACACACGCATTACGAAAATGATGAACGATGACGATTACTGGTTGGCCTGCCTCCTTGATCCACGCTATAAAGGAAAATTGCAAAATATTATGCCACATGAGAACTTGGAACTAATATTAGCAACCAAACAATCAACTCTTGTTGACCGTTTGCTTCAGGCATTCCCAGCACACAGCGCACGTGATCGTTCTCACACGAGCTCCAGGGGGCAGCAGACTAGGAGTGTTAGGGGTGCACACATCAGAAGTGGCGTTGGACAGAGGGGTTTTCTGACCAGGTTGTGGAGTGATTTTGCTATGACCGCAGACAGGACAGGTACTGCTGCATCAATTGAAAGTGACAGGAGACAACATTTGTCCAGTATGGTTACTAACTATTTTTCATCCCTTATCGATGTTCTCCCTCAACCGTCATTCCCATTTGATTACTGGGCCTCCAAATTAGACACCTGGCCAGAATTGGCAGAATATGCATTGCAGGAGCTTGCTTGCCCGGCAGCAAGTGTCCTATCAGAAAGAGTATTCAGTGCTGCAGGTTCAATATTAACCGAAAAAAGGACTCGTCTGGCTACCCAAAATGTTGACGATCTAACATTCATTAAAATGAACCACAACTGGATTTCGAAATCTTTTGCCCCACCTTGCCCGGCCGACACCTAGCTTTCCTATGAAAAGCTCTTGCCTGTGAATTACTTTTCTAATGTCTAATTTGCTGCAGCTGATTGTACAGCATACGACATGTTTACACCTCCCTAAATGGCCAAACTCCCCACACGGGGCCGTGGTATCGCGACTTGGCGCAAGCACCCGTGAGACTGCTGTTTGTCTGAAGAGGTGGGTGTGCTCGCTTTTGGTTGACGGCATTGCTACTGGGTCCCTCATAGTACAATGTAGTGTCTCTGGCGGTGGTGGTGCGCACCCAACGTCAGACACACCGTTGTAACATGAGGGGCCCTGGGGCGGTCCCGCCGGCCTCAAGAGAGTTCCCCCCTACCCCAGCTCAAAATGTGCTCTACCACGTGCAAAATTATGTCGCACAGCTCCACCAATCTTTAGTCTATTCGCTGACATCATTCAATGTCTGGCACTGACAATACAAATTTGTAGACATCTATGATGCAACTTAAAGTAGTCTGTGTCTGTGTCTGTGTCCTATATTGGCACCATTAAATAGTTACTGCCAAATTACTATGTCAGAAACTCAGTAGATGAGACCACCCCTGTACCTAAGTATGCCACCTTTTTTTTTGTTTTGGTTGTTTTGCGAGACATTAACATCTATTTATATTTTGGGAGTACTGGGACAGACACTCCTTGCACTACTCCTCCACTCACCACCAAGCTGCCTGTGTATCCATGTAACCGCTGTAAAACTGCCATGAGCCTATTGTTTGTTATTTTAGGCCTTTGATAGCCTGTCTGCGGTCCCTACTTTAAATACTCCTCCACTCACCACCAAGCTGCCTGCCCGTGTATCCATGTAACCGCTGTAAAACTGCCATGAGCCTATTGTTTGTTATTTTAGGCCTTTGATAGCCTGTCTGCGGTCCCTACTTTAAATACTCCTCCACTCACCACCAAGCTGCCTGTGTATCCATGTAACCGCTGTAAAACTGCCATGAGCCTATTGTTTGTTATTTTAGGCCTTTGATAGCCTGTCTGCGGTCCCTACTTTAAATACTCCTCCACTCACCACCAAGCTGCCTGTGTATCCATGTAACCGCTGTAAAACTGCCATGAGCCTATTGTTTGTTATTTTAGGCCTTTGGTAGCCTGTCTGCGGTCCCTACTTTAAATACTCCTCCACTCACCACCAAGCTGCCTGTGTATCCATGTAACCGCTGTAAAACTGCCATGAGCCTATTGTTTGTTATTTTAGGCCTTTGATAGCCTGTCTGCGGTCCCTACTTTAAATACTCCTCCACTCACCACCAAGCTGCCTGCCCGTGTATCCATGTAACCGCTGTAAAACTGCCATGAGCCTATTGTTTGTTATTTTAGGCCTTTGGTAGCCTGTCTGCGGTCCCTACTTTAAATACTCCTCCACTCACCACCAAGCTGCCTGCCCGTGTATCCATGTAACCGCTGTAAAACTGCCATGAGCCTATTGTTTGTTATTTTAGGCCTTTGATAGCCTGTCTGCGGTCCCTACTTTAAATACTCCTCCACTCACCACCAAGCTGCCTGTGTATCCATGTAACCGCTGTAAAACTGCCATGAGCCTATTGTTTGTTATTTTAGGCCTTTGATAGCCTGTCTGCGGTCCCTACTTTAAATACTCCTCCACTCACCACCAAGCTGCCTGTGTATCCATGTAACCGCTGTAAAACTGCCATGAGCCTATTGTTTGTTATTTTAGGCCTTTGGTAGCCTGTCTGCGGTCCCTACTTTAAATACTCCTCCACTCACCACCAAGCTGCCTGTATATCCATGTAACCGCTGTAAAACTGCCATGAGCCTATTGTTTGTTATTTTAGGCCTTTGATAGCCTGTCTGCGGTCCCTACTTTAAATACTCCTCCACTCACCACCAAGCTGCCTGTGTATCCATGTAACCGCTGTAAAACTGCCATGAGCCTATTGTTTGTTATTTTAGGCCTTTGATAGCCTGTCTGCGGTCCCTACTTTAAATACTCCTCCACTCACCACCAAGCTGCCTGTGTATCCATGTAACCGCTGTAAAACTGCCATGAGCCTATTGTTTGTTATTTTAGGCCTTTGGTAGCCTGTCTGCGGTCCCTACTTTAAATACTCCTCCACTCACCACCAAGCTGCCTGTGTATCCATGTAACCGCTGTAAAACTGCCATGAGCCTATTGTTTGTTATTTTAGGCCTTTGATAGCCTGTCTGCGGTCCCTACTTTAAATACTCCTCCACTCACCACCAAGCTGCCTGCCCGTATATCCATGTAACCGCTGTAAAACTGCCATGAGCCTATTGTTTGTTATTTTAGGCCTTTGATAGCCTGTCTGCGGTCCCTACTTTAAATACTCCTCCACTCACCACCAAGCTGCCTGCCCGTGTATCCATGTAACCGCTGTAAAACTGCCATGAGCCTATTGTTTGTTATTTTAGGCCTTTGATAGCCTGTCTGCGGTCCCTACTTTAAATACTCCTCCACTCACCACCAAGCTGCCTGCCCGTGTATCCATGTAACCGCTGTAAAACTGCCATGAGCCTATTGTTTGTTATTTTAGGCCTTTGATAGCCTGTCTGCGGTCCCTACTTTAAATACTCCTCCACTCACCACCAAGCTGCCTGTGTATCCATGTAACCGCTGTAAAACTGCCATGAGCCTATTGTTTGTTATTTTAGGCCTTTGATAGCCTGTCTGCGGTCCCTACTTTAAATACTCCTCCACTCACCACCAAGCTGCCTGCCCGTGTATCCATGTAACCGCTGTAAAACTGCCATGAGCCTATTGTTTGTTATTTTAGGCCTTTGATAGCCTGTCTGCGGTCCCTACTTTAAATACTCCTCCACTCACCACCAAGCTGTCTGCCCGTGTATCCATGTAACCGCTGTAAAACTGCCATGAGCCTATTGTTTGTTATTTTAGGCCTTTGATAGCCTGTCTGCGGTCCCTACTTTAAATACTCCTCCACTCACCACCAAGCTGCCTGCCCGTGTATCCATGTAACCGCTGTAAAACTGCCATGAGCCTATTGTTTGTTATTTTAGGCCTTTGATAGCCTGTCTGCGGTCCCTACTTTAAATACTCCTCCACTCACCACCAAGCTGCCTGTGTATCCATGTAACCGCTGTAAAACTGCCATGAGCCTATTGTTTGTTATTTTAGGCCTTTGATAGCCTGTCTGCGGTCCCTACTTTAAATACTCCTCCACTCACCACCAAGCTGCCTGTGTATCCATGTAACCGCTGTAAAACTGCCATGAGCCTATTGTTTGTTATTTTAGGCCTTTGGTAGCCTGTCTGCGGTCCCTACTTTAAATACTCCTCCACTCACCACCAAGCTGCCTGCCCGTGTATCCATGTAACCGCTGTAAAACTGCCATGAGCCTATTGTTTGTTATTTTAGGCCTTCGAAGCCTGTCTGCGGTCCCTCCTTCCAGTAGGCCTCCACTGACCAGACCACTGCTGCCCGTGTACCCCTGGAACCAATTTTAAAGTGCCTACAGCCAGCCCATTTTATTGTGTTAGGCCTTCGAAGCCTGTCTGCGGTCCCTTCTTCCAGTAGGCCTCCACTGACCAGACCACTGCTGCCCGTGTACCCCTGGAACCAATTTTAAAGTGCCTACAGCCAGCCCATTTTATTGTGTTAAGCCTTCGAAGCCTGTCTGCGGTCCCTCCTTCCACTAGGCCTCCACTGACCAGACCACTGCTGCCCGTGTACCCCTGGAACCAATTTTAAAGTGCCTACAGCCAGCCCATTTTATTGTGTTAGGCCTTCGAAGCCTGTCTGCGGTCCCTCCTTCCACTAGGCCTCCACTGACCAGACCACTGCTGCCCGTGTACCCCTGGAACCAATTTTAAAGTGCCTACAGCCAGCCCATTTTATTGTGTTAGGCCTTCGAAGCCTGTCTGCGGTCCCTCCTTCCACTAGGCCTCCACTGACCAGACCACTGCTGCCCGTGTACCCCTGGAACCAATTTTAAAGTGCCTACAGCCAGCCCATTTTATTGTGTTAGGCCTTCGAAGCCTGTCTGCGGTCCCTCCTTCCACTAGGCCTCCACTGACCAGACCACTGCTGCCCGTGTACCCCTGGAACCAATTTTAAAGTGCCTACAGCCAGCCCATTTTATTGTGTTAGGCCTTCGAAGCCTGTCTGCGGTCCCTCCTTCCAGTAGGCCTCCACTGACCAGACCACTGCTGCCCGTGTACCCCTGGAACCAATTTTAAAGTGCCTACAGCCAGCCCATTTTATTGTGTTAGGCCTTCGAAGCCTGTCTGCGGTCCCTCCTTCCACTAGGCCTCCACTGACCAGACCACTGCTGCCCGTGTACCCCTGGAACCAATTTTAAAGTGCCTACAGCCAGCCCATTTTATTGTGTTAGGCCTTCGAAGCCTGTCTGCGGTCCCTCCTTCCAATAGGCCTACACTGACAAAGGTACACCTGACAACAGACACATGGACCTGTAGGCATGGCCACGGAAGGTTACGTGTCCTTTGTGGCTCAATGGGTTAATGTATTGGATGCATGGTCCACACAGGGGACAGCCTGCTAAGTCTGTCTGCAGTCCCTAATTCAAGTTGTCCTCAACTGAATAAAGCTGAGCTTCTACCTTCCGGCTCTGATTAACTGCTGTTTTTAAACACATTGGTGGTTCCGGCCTACTAACGGTGTCTGCCCCTGCCTGGTGTTGCCCTCAACTGAATAAAGCTGAGCTTCAACCTTCTGGCTCTCATTAAGTGTTTTTTAAAAAACAAAATGGTGGTTAGGGCCTACTAACGGTGTCTGCCCCTCCCTGGTGTTGCCCTCAACTGAATAAAGCTGAGCTTCAACCTTCTGGCTCTCATTAAGTGTTTTTTAAAAAACAAAATGGTGGTTAGGGCCTACTAACGGCTTCTGCCCCTCCCTGGTGTTGCCCTCAACTGAATAAAGCTGAGCTTCTACCTTCCGGCTCTGATTAACTGCTGTTTTTAAACACATTGGTGGTTCCGGCCTACTAACGGCTTCTGCCCCTCCCTGGTGTTGCCCTCAACTGAATAAAGCTGAGCTTCTACCTTCCGGCTCTGATTAACTGCTGTTTTTAAACACATTGGTGGTTCCGGCCTACTAACGGCTTCTGCCCCTCCCTGGTGTTGCCCTCAACTGAATAAAGCTGAGCTTCTACCTTCCGGCTCTGATTAACTGCTGTTTTTAAACACATTGGTGGTTCCGGCCTACTAACGGTGTCTGCCCCTGCCTGGTGTTGCCCTCAACTGAATAAAGCTGAGCTTCAACCTTCTGGCTCTCATTAAGTGTTTTTTAAAAAACAAAATGGTGGTTAGGGCCTACTAACGGCTTCTGCCCCTCCCTGGTGTTGCCCTCAACTGAATAAAGCTGAGCTTCTACCTTCCGGCTCTGATTAACTGCTGTTTTTAAACACATTGGTGGTTCCGGCCTACTAACGGTGTCTGCCCCTCCCTGGTGTTGCCCTCAACTGAATAAAGCTGAGCTTCTACCTTCCGGCTCTGATTAACTGCTGTTTTTAAACACATTGGTGGTTCCGGCCTACTAACGGTGTCTGCCCCTGCCTAGTGTTGCCCTCAACTGAATAAAGCTGAGCTTCAACCTTCTGGCTCTCATTAAGTGTTTTTTAAAAAACAAAATGGTGGTTAGGGCCTACTAACGGCTTCTGCCCCTCCCTGGTGTTGCCCTCAACTGAATAAAGCTGAGCTTCAACCTTCTGGCTCTCATTAAGTGTTTTTTAAAAAACAAAATGGTGGTTAGGGCCTACTAACGGCTTCTGCCCCTCCCTGGTGTTGCCCTCAACTGAATAAAGCTGAGCTTCTACCTTCCGGCTCTGATTAACTGCTGTTTTTAAACACATTGGTGGTTCCGGCCTACTAACGGTGTCTGCCCCTCCCTGGTGTTGCCCTCAACTGAATAAAGCTGAGCTTCAACCTTCTGGCTCTCATTAAGTGTTTTTTAAAAAACAAAATGGTGGTTAGGGCCTACTAACGGTGTCTGCCCCTCCCTGGTGTTGTCCTCAACTGAACAAAGCTGAGCTTCCACATTCTGGCTTTCGGCCTATACTATCAGATATTAAAATGCATTTGGCCTACTAGTGTGGTTAGGCCCTTGAAACAGTGTCTGCTGCTCTTGGGTTTGCTACTCCACTGAACAAAGCAATGCCGCCTGTTTAGTCCTGTTACCAATTTTGATCTGCATTTAGCCTACTTTATTCTTTGGCCCTATATCTGTTTCCTCCTCATCCTGCCCATTGCCCAGCCACTGCTAGATGAGTCTGCTGGTACATTGACCTAGACCACTACATTCCCCTTGTACTCTACACAGCCAGAATCTGACCCTGCTGAAAGTAAGGTTCCCCTTCCCGCATATTATACCACCTTACACAGGGACAAAGAGGAAGGTGCAGATGAAAGTGCAGGTTCCTTCATCAGGTGGGGGGGCATACTCGTTGGCGACGTCACTGGCACAGGGCCACTCAGAGTACGCAAAAGTGTCGCTGCTGGTGGGAGGCGCCCCCGCCATGCAAACACACCGCCGTACTTTGAGGGGCCCTGTGCCAGTGCCAATGCGAACGAGTGGGCCCCCCCTGCTTGCTCAGGATCACAGCACTTGCAACGTTGAAATACTTACCTCTCCCTGCTCCACCGCCATGACATAGTCCATGTTTCCTGGGCCCACTAAAACCTTGAACCAGCCCTACCCCCACAACTTTTGCCAAATGACCCCCAATTTCCAGTGCCCAACTATTATTATAAAGTTAATTAAGATTGACAAGCTTCAGAAAACAAGAATGGATGTTTTTGGCAGTAAAATGTGCACTGTAGGTGTTTTCCTGGCCTCCACTCACTGCCGGCTATGCTTCCCCATTGACTTGCATTGGGTTTCGTGTTTCGGTCGATCCCCGACTTTTAGCGATAATCGGCCGACTTCACTCGACTCGACTCTGGACTAAATCGGGTTTCACAAAACCAGACTCGATCTTAAAAAAATGAAAGTCGCTCAACCCTAGTGTGCAGTGGTCGAAGCTACAAGACCTCTGTCAAATCCTTCAGTGTTTTGAGGAATGCACACGGCTGGTAAGTGCAGACGATGCCATCATAAGCATGAGCATCCCACTAATGCGTCTGCTGATGCAAAGTTTGATGCACATTAAGGAGCAGGCGTCTGCAGCCGAGGAGGAGGGAAGCCTTGATGACAGTCAGCCATTGTCTGCTCAGGGAACTCTCCTGGACGAGGTGGCGGACGAAGAGGAGGAAGATGATGGGGGTGAATATTTATGGGAGGAGGATGCTTCTCAGGGGGCAATAGAAACTGGTGGCGTTGCAAGGTCAGGTACAGGGTTTTTGCGGGACACAAGTGATGTTGATTTGCAAGAAAGTGCTCCTCAACCCAGCACAAGCAGTGAATTGACACCTGGAACATTGGCCCATATGGCTGAGTATGCCTTGCGTATCCTAAAAAGGGACCCCCGCATTATCATGGCCTGCCTCCTGGATCCACGATATAAAGGAAAATTACAAAATATCATGCCACATGAGAACCTTGAGCAAATATTGGCTACCAAACAAGCAACTCTTGTAGACCGTTTGGTTCAGGCATTCCCAGCACACAGCGGCGGTGATGGTTCTCACACAAGCCGTAGGGGGCAACATGACAGAGGTGTTAGAGGTGCAAAAATCCGAAGTGGCGTTAGACAGAGGGGTTTTATGATCAGGTTGTGGAGTGATTTCTCAATGACCGCTGACACGAGATGTACTGCTGCATCGATTCAAAGTGACAGGAGACAGCATTTGTCCAGTATGGTACGAACTACTTTTCCTCCCTTATCGATGTTCTCCTTCACAGGTCATTCTCCTTTGATTACTGGGCATCTAAAATAGACACCTGGCCTGAATTGGCAGATTATGTATTACAAGAGCTCGCTTGCCCTGCTGCTAGTGTGCTATCAGAAAGAGTCTTCAGTGCTGCTGGTTCAATACTGACCAAAAAAAGGACACGTCTGGCTAACCGAAATGTTGATGATCTAACCTTCATTAAAATGAACCAATCATGGATTTAAAATTATTTGGCCCCACCTTCCCCTGCTGACATGTAGCTTACCTGAAAAATGTCTTGCTTTTGGCCTCCTCTTACTGACCTCCAATTCCTCCATTTGCAGCTGCTGACTGTCCACCATAGGCCATTTTTATACCTCCCTAAATGGGCTGACTCCCCCCACAGGGCCGTGGTTACCACCTGGTCCAAGCACCCGTGCGAGTGCCGTTTGCCTGGACAGGTGGGTGTGCCCACTCTTGGGCGACGGCACTGGCACAGGATCCCTCTGTCATGTCGGACACTGTCCAGACCAGGTCGTCTGACATACAGCGGTAATTCCGCGTTTGACCACTGTTTGCTCA
Source organism: Ranitomeya variabilis (assembly GCF_051348905.1). Taxonomy (NCBI): domain Eukaryota; kingdom Metazoa; phylum Chordata; class Amphibia; order Anura; family Dendrobatidae; genus Ranitomeya; species Ranitomeya variabilis. The sequence goes on from NC_135234.1 coordinate 373,635,735, forward strand.
TTGGCGTCGGCTAGTTTTCATCTGGCTGCTCCGGGGTTAATTTATCTGATCCTCGGATTGGAAGCTGGGCCATGCCCATTTCCTTTAAATGGTTCTCCTGATCTTTGGGCGTCGCCGATTATAGCTTCTGTCTTATCCGTAGTTATCTCGGTCCGGAGTGGAGAGCTGGTTGTTAGAGAATCGTTGCTGGTGGTGTATTTTCCTTTGTCTTATTTACTCCTTCCTATATTTGTATTTATTTTGCCCTGCACCTTTATAGTGTATTCCTGATTGACTGCGGCGTGGTATATATTTTCCTTTATCCTTGTTTGTTATAACTGTGGGTATTGGTCTATTGCATTCACTGGGTGGTGGGTGGTGGTATTCAGTCTAGGGCTGAATCAGGAGTCAGGGTGAGGGTGGAGGCCTGAACATGCACACCTTCAGTGTAAACTTCAGGTAGAGGGTCAGACAGGGTTTCCCTAGTCTGAGGGAAATTGCAGGGGCCCGGGTTATTAGCTCTCGCCCTCCTTGTATCCCCGTGACACCCTCATAGTACAATGAAGTGTCTCTGATGGTGGTGGTGCACAACCAACGTCAGACACACCATCGTAATATGAGGGGCCCTGTGCCAGTACCCCCGCCCACGAGAGAGTGTTCCCCCCCAGCTTGAACAGTGCTCTACCACTTGCAATACTTACCTCTCCCTGCTCCACCACTGTGTAGTCTGTGCTGTTAAATCCTTCTATGGCACTGCCAATACAAATTTGTTGAAATGATAGATGATAGTTAAAATATACAGGGGCCCTGGCCTCCATTTAGACCAGTTAATACTTTGCGCCTACTACCACTGTCTGCTACACAGCAGAGGAGCCCACCCCTGTACCTAGCTATGCCACCTGTTTATTTATGAACAATTTTTGGCAGACATTTAGCCCACTTTATTATTTGGGCCTACTAACTGTGTCTGCCACTCCTTACAGTTGTCCTCCGCTGAACAAAGCAATGCCGCCTGTTTAGTCCTGTTACCAATTTTGAACTACATTTAGCCCACTTCATTATTTGGGCCTACTAACTGTGTCTGCCACTCCTTACAGTTGTCCTCCGCTGAACAAAGCAATGCCGCCTGTTTAGTCCTGTTACCAATTTTGAACTGCATTTAGCCCACTTTATTATTTGGGCCTACTAACTGTGTCTGCCACTCCTTACAGTTGTCCTCCGCTGAACAAAGCAATGCCGCCTGTTTAGTACTGTTACCAATTTTGAACTGCATTTAGCCCACTTTATTATTTGGGCCTACTAACTGTGTCTGCCACTCCTTACAGTTGTCCTCTGCTGAACAAAGCAATGCCGCCTGTTTAGTCCTGGTACCAATTTTGAACTACATTTAGCCCACTTCATTATTTGGGCCTACTAACTGTGTCTGCCACTCCTTACAGTTGTCCTCCGCTGAACATAGCAATGCCGCCCGTTTAGTCCTGTTACCAATTTTGAACTGTATTTAGCCCACTTTATTATTTGGGCCTACTAACTGTGTCTGCCACTCCTTACAGTTGTCCTCCGCTGAACAAAGCAATGCCGCCTGTTTAGTCCTGTTACCAATTTTGAACAGCATTTAGCCCACTTCATTATTTGGGCCTACTAACTGTGTCTGCCACTCCTTACAGTTGTCCTCCGCTGAACAAAGCAATGCCGCCTGTTTAGTCCTGTTACCACATTTGAACTGCATTTACTTTATTATTTGGGCCTATATCTGTGTTTCCTCCTCATCCTGCCCATTGCCCAGCCACTGCTAGATGAGTCTGCTGGTACATTGACCCAGACCACTACATTCCCCCTGCACTCTACACAACCAGAATCTGACCTTGCTGAAAGTCAGGTTCCCCTTCCCGCATACTATATCACCTTACACGGGGACAAAGAGGAAGGTGCAGATGAAAATGCAGGCTCCTTCATCAGGTGGGGGGGCATACTCGTTGGCGACGTCACTGGCACAGGGCCCCTCATAGTACGCAAAAGTGTCTCTGCCGGTGGGAGGCGCCACCCGCCGTCAAACACACCGCCATACTATGAGGGGCCCTGTGCCAGTGCCAACGAGTGGGCCCCCCTGCTTGCTCAGGATTACAACACTTGCAAAGTTGAAATACTTACCTCTCCCTGCTCCATCGCCGTGACGTATTCTGCGTTTCCTGGGCCCACAAAAATCTTGAGCCAGTCCTACCCCCCACAACTTTAGCCAAATGACCCCCTGTTTTCAATGCCTAACTATTATTATAAAGTAAATTAAGATTGACAAGCTTCAGTAATAAGAATTGATGTTTTTGGCATTAAAATGGGCACTGTAGGTGTTTTCCTGTCCTCCACTCACTGTCGACTTTGATTCCCCATTGACTTGCATTGGGTTTCGTGTTTCAGTCGGCCCCCGACTTTTCACAATAATCGGCCGATTTCACCCGACCCGACTTTTGACAAAGTCGGGTTTCGCGAAACCCGACTCGATCCCAAAAAAGGAAAAGTCGTTCAACTCTATTCTTAATGGTTGGTAGGGGATCAAATACTTATTTCTCCTTGCAAAATGCACATAGATTTATATAAATTTATACAATTTGATTTTCTGGATTTTATTTTGGATATTCTGTCTCTCAATGTTAAAATTATCCTACCCTTAAAATTATAGACTGTTCATGTCTTTGTCAGAGGGAAAACTTACAAAATCAGCAAGGGATCAAATACTTATTTCCCCCACTGTACATATATTGGAATTTATTATTAATATGTTTATTTATATAGCACCATCATATTTTGCAGGGCATTACAGACATTATCATCACTGTCTCCACTGGTGCTCGCAATCTAACTCCCTATCAGTATGTCTTTATAGTGTGGGTGGAAACTAGAGAACACCCACCCAAACATGGGATAATATACAACCTCCTTGCAGATGTTGTCCTTGGTGGCAGAGCTTCTGAGTGGGCCCCTTTCCAGGTAACCTTGATTACAACTCAGTGACACACCCTAATAGTGAAAGAGAACCTCAGCAGATGACAGAGATGTTACTGAAAATAATCTCTATATAAAGACCAATATTGATATTACCGCCATATGGTCAGTGGTAAATACCAGCCCTACAGAACATATAACAGATCACTGCACAGTTACAGATAATGTCTTAACGCTGACGTTCTTTCTGATGGAATCGTTCACTTTTCCCGTCTTTTCCATCTGGCCCAGACCGACATGACAACTTCTTCCAGCCAGGACACGGCTGCAGAGAATACAGCAAAGACACATTTCACTTCTCACATTCCAGCCCCATCACCATCTATTCCCAACCTGCACAAACTCCTCATCCTGCTGATACCCCAATACTGAGCCGCTGCTGCCGTATGTGTCCCTATTACTGCACCTGATACCCCAATACTGAGCCGCTGCTGCCATATGTGTCCCTATTACTGCCCCTGATACCCCAATACCGAGCCACTGCTGCCGTATGTGTCCCTATTACTGCCCGATACCCCAATACTGAGCCGCTGCTGTATGTGTCCCTATTACTGCACCCGATACCCCGATACTGAGCCGCTGCTGCCATATGTGTCCCTATTACTGCCCCTGATACCCCAATACTGAGCCGCTGCTGCCCTATATGTCCCTATTACTGCACCTGATACCCCAATACTGAGCCGCTGCTGCCGTATGTGTCCCTATTACTGCACCTGCTGTGTGGTTCTCTGTGCCCTAATTCTAAAGCACCCCTCTATAATATAGTAATGCCGGGTGCAAGTGCCCTAGACAACAGTGCCCACATTTTGCCCCTAGAAAGTAATATTGCCCTGTGTGCCCCTTTGATAGTCACAGTGACCTGAGTTCCCCTATAACAATGAGTGCCCATTTTACATTTAATAATGTCCCGAGTTTTCCCCCCTGTGCAGCTTCCCTATACACAGTATACTGCCCCCTAACTGTATAGTACAACCCACACAGTATACTGACCCCTTAGTAGCCTCCAAACTGATGGCTCCAACACTGTATGATGGCCCCTTCACTGTAATCCCCACACTGTATGATGGCCCCATAGATAACCTCCATATAGTATAATGTGCCAGATAGTCCTCAATATAGTACAAGAACGCATCCCCATAGGCAGACCCTGTAGTATAAGGCAGCACCCCATAGGCAGACCCTGTAGTATAAGACAGCACCCCTATAGGTAGACCTTGTATTATAAGGCAGCACCCCATAGGCAGACAATGTAGTATAAGACAGTACCCCTATAGGCAGACCCTGTAGTATAAGACAGCACCCCATAGGCAGACCCTGTGGTATAAGACAGTACCCTATAGGCAGACCCTGTAGTATAAAGCAGCACCCCCATAGGCAGATCCTGTAGTATAAGGCAGCACCCCCCATAGGCAGATCCTGTAGTATAAGACAGCACCCCATAGGCAGACCCTGTGGCATAAGACAGTACCCTATAGGCAGACCCTGTAGTATAAAGCAGTACCCCCATAGGCAGATCCTGTAGTATAAGACAGCACCCCATAGGCAGACCCTGTGGCATAAGACAGTACCCTATAGGCAGACCCTGTGGTATAAAGCAGTACCCCCATAGGCAGATCCTGTAGTATAAGGCAGCACCCCCCATAGGCAGATCCTGTAGTATTAGGCAGCACCCCCCATAGGCAGAGCCTGTAGTATTAGGCAGCACCCCCCATAGGCAGAGCCTGTAGTATTAGGCAGCACTCCCATAGGCAGAGCCTGAAGTATTACGCAGCACCCCCATAGGCAGATCCTGCAGTATTAGGCAGCACCCCTCCATAGGCAGAGCCTGTAGTATAAGGCAGCACCCCCCCATAGGCAGATCCTGTAGTATAAGACAGCACCCCATAGGCAGACCCTGTGGCATAAGACAGTACCCTATAGGCAGACCCTGTAGTATAAAGCAGTACCCCCATAGGCAGATCCTGTAGTATAAGGCAGCACCCCCCATAGGCAGATCCTGTAGTATTAGGCAGCACCCCCCATAGGCAGAGCCTGTAGTATTAGGCAGCACCCCCCATAGGCAGAGCCTGTAGTATTAGGCAGCACTCCCATAGGCAGAGCCTGAAGTATTACGCAGCACCCCCATAGGCAGATCCTGCAGTATTAGGCAGCACCCCTCCATAGGCAGAGCCTGTAGTATAAGGCAGCACCCCCCCATAGGCAGATCCTGTAGTATAAGACAGCACCCCATAGGCAGACCCTGTGGCATAAGACAGTACCCTATAGGCAGACCCTGTAGTATAAAGCAGTACCCCCATAGGCAGATCCTGTAGTATAAGGCAGCACCCCCCATAGGCAGATCCTGTAGTATTAGGCAGCACCCCCCATAGGCAGAGCCTGTAGTATTAGGCAGCACCCCCCATAGGCAGAGCCTGTAGTATTAGGCAGCACTCCCATAGGCAGAGCCTGAAGTATTACGCAGCACCCCCATAGGCAGATCCTGCAGTATTAGGCAGCACCCCTCCATAGGCAGAGCCTGTAGTATAAGGCAGCACCCCCCCATAGGCAGATCCTGTAGTATAAGACAGCACCCCATAGGCAGACCCTGTGGCATAAGACAGTACCCTATAGGCAGACCCTGTAGTATAAAGCAGTACCCCCATAGGCAGATCCTGTAGTATAAGGCAGCACCCCCCCATAGGCAGATCCTGTAGTATTAGGCAGCACCCCCCATAGGCAGAGCCTGTAGTATTAGGCAGCACCCCCCATAGGCAGAGCCTGTAGTATTAGGCAGCACCCCCATAGGCAGAGCCTGAAGTATTACGCAGCACCCCCATAGGCAGATCCTGCAGTATTAGGCAGCACCCCCATAGGCAGATCCTGCAGTATTAGGCAGCACCCCTCCATAGGCAGAGCCTGTAGTATTAGGCAGCACCCCCCATAGGCAGATCCTGTAGTATTAGGCAGCACCCCCATAGGCAGAGCCTGTAGTATTAGGCAGCACCCCCATAGGCAGAACCTGTAGTATTAGGCAGCACCCCCATAGGCAGAGCCTGTAGTAGTAAGCAGCACCCCCCATAGGCAGAGCCTGCAGTATTAGGCAGCACCCCCCCATAGGCAGAGCCTGTAGTATTAGGCAGCACCCCCCATAGGCAGATCCTGTAGTATTAGGCAGCACCCCCCATAGGCAGAGCCTGTAGTATTAGGCAGCACCCCCATAGTAGATCCTATAGTATTAGGCAGCACCCCCCCATAGACAGAGCCTGTAGTATTAGGCAGCACCCCCCATAGGCAGAGCCTGTAGTATTAGGCAGCACCCCCCCATAGACAGAGCCTGTAGTATTAGGCAGCACCCCCCATAGGCAGAGCCTGTAGTATTAGGCAGCACCCCCCCCATAGGCAGAGCCTGTAGTATTAGGCAGCACCCCCCATAGGCAGAGCCTGTAGTATTAGGCAGCATCCCCCCATAGACAGAGCCTGTAGTATTAGGCAGCACCCCCCATAGGCAGAGCCTGTAGTATTAGGCAACACCCCCCCATAGGCAGAGCCTGTAGTATTAGGCAGCACCCCCCCATAGGAAGCGCCTGTAGTATAAGGCAGCCCCCCCATAGGCAGAGCCTGTAGTATTAGGCAGCACCCCATAAAAAAACACAATACTCACCTCTCTTCCTCCTTGTTCCAATGGTCAGGGCCGCCATCAGGGCATGACAGCCATGACTGGCGTATGGGGCCCGGTGAGCAGAGGGGGCCCGCATCGGGCCCCGTCTAATCTGCTCACCGGGCCCCCCCCTGCCGGCGCTGCGGGCCCCCCCCCTGCCGGCGCTGCGGGACACTATTGACGTGCGGGCCCGTGCCCGCACGTCAATAGTTAACAGCCGCCGGCCGCCGCCAGCCAGTCGGAGGCTGGCAGCTGACTTCAGCGGCCGCAGTGCGCAGTCGCACTTCGCCGGCGTCTGACGTCATTGTCAGCCGCCGGCGAGTGCGTCCTTCACCTGCGGCTGCGTGGAGGAAGTGAGGTTCCCCGCCGCAGGAGCATGGCAAGGTAAGAACTCGGCTTTTTTTTTTTCAGAGCGGCGATCCCAGGGGGGTGGGGCCCGGGGCAGAACGCTGGACATGCTGGGGCAGAAAGCTGGACACGGGCAGTATGCTGGACACAGGGGCAGAGATGCTGGACACAGGGGGCAGAGATGCTGGACACAGGGGGCAGAGATGCTGGACACAGGGGGCAGAGATGCTGGACACAGGGGGCAGAGATGCTGGACACAGTGGCAGAGATGCTGGACACAGGGGGCAGAGATGCTGGACACAGTGGCAGAGATGCTGGACACAGGGGGCAGAGATGCTGGACACAGGGGCAGAGATGCTGGACACAGGGGGCAGAGATGCTGGACACAGGGGGCAGAGATGCTGGACACAGGGGGCAGAGATGCTGGACACAGGGGGCAGAGATGCTGGACACGGGGCAGAGATGCTGGACACAGTGGCAGAGATGCTGGACACGGGGCAGAGATGCTGGACACAGGGGGCAGAGATGCTGGACACAGGGGGCAGAGATGCTGGACACAGGGGGCAGAGATGCTGGACACGGGCAGAGATGCTGGACACAGGGGGCAGTATGCTGGACAAGGGGGCAGAATGCTGGACACAGGGGGCAGAATGCTGGACACAGGGGGCAGAATGCTGGACACAGGGGGCAGAATGCTGGACAAAGGGGCAGTATGCTGGACAAAGGGGCAGAGATGCTGGACACGGGGCAGAATGCTGGACACGGGCAGTATGCTGGACGAAGGGGCAGAGATGCTGGACACGGGGCAGAATGCTGGACAAAGGGGCAGTATGCTGGACAAAGGGGCAGAGATGCTGGACACGGGGCAGAGATGCTGGACAAAGGGGCAGTATGCTGGACAAAGGGGCAGAGATGCTGGACACAGGGGGCAGTATGCTGGACAAAGGGGCAGTATGCTGGACAAAGGGGCAGAGATGCTGGACAAAGGGGCAGAGATGCTGGACACAGGGGGCAGTATGCTGGACACGGGGCAGAATGCTGGACACAGGGGGCAGAGATGCTGGACACAGGGGCAGAATGCTGGACACGGGGCAGAGATGCTGGACACAGGGGCAGAGATGCTGGACAAAGGGGCAGAATGCTGGACAAAGGGGCAGTATGCTGGACAAAGGGGGAAGAGATGCTGTACACGGGGCAGAGATGCTGGACACAGGGGCAGAGATGCTGGACACAGGGGCAGAGATGCTGGACACGGGCAGTATGCTGGATAAAGGGGCAGTATGCTGGACACAGGGGCAGAGATGCTGGAAACAGGGGCAGTATGCTGGACAAAGGGGCAGAGATGCTGGACACGGGGCAGAATGCTGGACAAAGGGGCAGAGATGCTGGAAACAGGGGCAGTATGCTGGACACAGGGGGCAGAGATGCTGGACACAGGGGCAGTATGCTGGACACGGGCAGTATGCTGGACACAGGGGCAGAGATGCTGGACAAAGGGGCAGAGATGCTGGACACAGGGGTAGTATGCTGGACACAGGGGCAGAGATGCTGGACACGGGCAGTATGCTGGACACGGGGGCAGAGATGCTGGACACGGGCAGTATGCTGGACAAAGGGGCAGTATGCTGGACAAAGGGGCAGTATGCTGGACAAAGGGGCAGAGATGCTGGACATGGGGCAGAATGCTGGACACAGGGGCATTATGCTGGACACAGGGGGCATTATGCTGGACACAGGGGCAGAGATGCTGGACACAGGGGCAGAGATGCTGGACACAGGGGCAGAGATGCTGGACACAGGGGCAGAGATGCTGGACACAGGGGGCAGAGATCCTGGACACAGGGGGCAGTATGCTGGACACAGGGGGCAGAGATGCTGGACACAGGGGCAGTATGCTGGACACAGGGGCAGTATGCTGGACACAGGGGCTGAGATGCTGGACACAGGGGCTGAGATGCTGGACACAGGGGCTGAGATGCTGGACACAGGGGCTATGAATGATGCTGGACACAGGGGCTATGAATGATGCTGGACACAGGGGGCTATGATGCTGGACACAGGGGCAGAATGGAGATATGGGGTATGATGAAAGACATGGGGGCATGACTGGAGACACTGGGGGCAGAATTGGAGACAGGTTGTGCAGGATCATGGGGCAGGATGGATACGATGGAGACAGATGGGGCAGGATGGGGAGATCATATGGTGCAGAAAGGATACTCATGAGGGCAGGATGGGAGAACATATGGCTGACGCCAGGAATGAGACACACGGGGGCCAGGATGGGGAATATTATTACCATAGGGACTAATTAAGGGATATTATTACTGCAGTGATGTATTTATTTTTTGAGGACAGTGTTTGAAATGAGGGGGCGGTCCTGTTACTGTGTAGAGTGACACTATGTCGCCTCTTTTTCTTTATGCGGTGTAATGTAGAAGTTGGGAAAAATTAAGTAATGTGTTCTACAAGCGGAGCTCGAGATAACTGTGTTATTTCCTGCAGAAACGAGTCCTGGCTGGAAGACATGATGGCGGTCTGTGCTGGATGAAAGATGAAGGACTTCACATAGAGACGTCACTGGTGAGTCAGTGTTACCTATACACTGACACTATACACTGTATACTATATACAGAGCTCCTGTGTATAATTTCACTAGTGATCACTGTATTATCTGTACACAGACACTGCATACTAAGTAGAGATCTCCTGTGTATAATGGCACTTATGGTGATAGTGTGGTGCTTTTTTTTTATTACTGATCAGAATTGTAGTATTCAGTCACTATGTGGTGGTAATATGTGGTCTGGACATGGTGTTGCGGTATTTGTCCCTTGTATGTGATATTATTCGATCACTGTGGTGGTAATATGCGGTCTGGTCATGGTGTAGCGGTATTTGTTCTATGTATGTGATATTATTCGATCACTGTGGTGGTAATATGTCATCTGGTCATGGTGTAGCGGTATTTGCTCTTTATATGTGATATTATTCGATCACTGTGGTGGTAATATGTCATCTTGTCATGGTGTAGCGGTATTTGTTCTTTTTATGTGATATTATTGGTCATTTTAAAAATTGAAAAATAAATAAAAATATACCTAAATTGTTTTGCATATTTTAACAAATATTTAATAGGTTACAGCAGAGTAGTGCCCGGCCAAAAGAGTCTACCGTGTTATGGTGGCGGCTTACAAAAGCTGCCGGCTATATGTGTGATCTGGTGATGGGAACTGTTAGGGTATGTGTCCACGTTAAGTAAACGCTGCGTGTTTGACGCTGCGTGGGTGGGGCCACAGCGTCAAACACGCAGCGTCCAGATGTTCCAGCATAGTGAAGGGGATTTTAGGAAATCTCGTCTCCACTATGCATGGTAACACGCACCCGTCGGCCCTGCGACTCCGGACATGCGGTGCTTCTTTTAAGATCGCAGCATGTCCGTGTTCCTTGCGGCAGCTGCGACGCCGCAAGCTATAACACAGGGCCCTATGTGTGGGGTGCGATGATCCCAGATGTGTGCAATGAACACATCCGGCATCATCGCATCACAGTAGGGGGCGGGGCTTAGCGCCGAGCGGGTTTGCCGCTCTGACGAAACCGCTGGCCATCCTGAAGGTGGACACGTACCCTCAATGTGTGATTGGTGAGAAGTGGAGTTTTTCCAAGAGAGAGCGGTGGGACCGTGGACAGTTCGAGGGGTGGAGCATGGAGGCGGGGCTGGGGTGGAGCCTGGGTGGAGTCTCAAGGGGGCCCCGAAAATTTTGCCAGTATGGGGCCCCGAAATTTCTAGTGGCAGCCCTGCCAATGGTGCTCCTTGCTGCCGCTCGTCTCTTCCTGACAGCGGGCACCGGGCGGTGACGACATCGCGCCCTCTGTCAAGGGGATGATGGGAGAAGGAGCGCAGCGCTCCTTCCCTCATCACCGCGGTCAGCTGTATCGCCCCCTCTGTCCCCCGGTAGCTACACTACTGCTTGGTGGGTTTTGAACCCAGGACCCTAGCGCTGCAAAACAACAGTGAGCCCCAAATCACCATTACCAGAAAAAAACTGTGACTCGAGATCTCATCATGAGTCGGCTGAAGTAAAGAAAAATGGTCGGCCTCATATGACACAGGATACATTTACCTTCCTAATGACAATTCTAGTTTTCTGAAGTCAAGTACATAGTTGTGGAGAGCAGCCATTTACTAGGTCACAGCAGTGTCTTCCCTTTGTTCTGTTTGTATAGTGTCCTCATTACACAGATAAGAATAAGTAGACATCACAGGATGATGACAGTATTGCGTAAAGTTCCCAGCTCCATGCTCTTCCTGTGGAGGAAAGGGGTTGTACCTTTCTCCTTTAGAACTTTACGATGTTCCGCTTTGCTCCGGTTTAAGCTTGCTAGGCTTCCTGAACAGTGATGATGACATTACTGTGCTACAACAACAATATTAGGGATCCGTCACAACAGTGGAAGTTACAGATGTTGTGTAATACTTGCTGAAAAGTCAGGAAATACAATTCTCCAAGCTCTATGCTAAAATAATCCTATAAAAAACCAATAGCTATTATGAAACTAGAATTCTAGCCATGTGCTTACACACATTACTGTACATAGTTACAACCTGAATTTATAGTAGCCAAGAATGATTAGGGACAAACAAAAATATTAGCCATTGTTGACAAAAGTCATTAGCAATTTATAAAATTAAAATTATTTCTAATTCATGAATCTTTGAAGTTTCTTGTTAAGGGGAATCTGTCAGCAGGATTTCACCTCCATACACTACTTACTGTATATGTGCATGTAGCTCTTTCAAACAGAAATCCAGCTACATCTTTACCTGTCCAGTTAGTTCTGCTACTGAGAACTTAGCTTTTGAATGGAAATGCAAATGAGGCTGAAGTGCTTTTGGTGCATAGAAGTTCTTCCCCAGCCGTAACCCCTTCACAACCCCAGCTTTTTTCGGTTTTGCGTTTAAGTTTTTCACTCCCCTCCTTCCCAGAGCCATAACTTTTTTAATTTAGCATCAATATGGCCATGTAAGGGCTTATTTTTTGCAGGACAAGTTGTACTTTTGATCGACATTATTGTTTTTTGCATGTCATGTACTAGAAAACAGGAAAAACATTTCAAGTGAGATGAAATTGCAAAAAAAGTGCAATCCCACACTAGTTTTTTGTTTGACCTTTTTGATAGGTTCACTAAATGCTAAAACTGACCTGCCATTATGATTCTCCAGGTAATTATGAGTTCATAGACACCAAACATGTCTAGGTTCTCTTTTATCTAAAGGTACCGTCACATTAAGCGACGCTGCAGCGATATCGACAACGATGCCGATCGCTGCAGCGTCGCTGTGTGGTCGCTGGAGAGCTGTCACACAGACAGCTCTCCAGCGACCAACGATGCCGAAGTCCCCGGGTAACCAGGGTAAACATCGGGTTACTAAGCGCAGGGCCGCGCTTAGTAACCCGATGTTTACCCTGGTTACCATTGTAAATGTAAAAAAAAACCAGTACATACTCACCTTCTGATGTCCGTCAGGTCCCTGGCCGTCTGCTTCCCGCACTGACTGTGAGCTCCGGCCGGCCATAAAGTAAAAGCAGAGCACAGCGGTGACATCACCGCTGTGCTGTGCTTTACGGCAGGATTTCTTTTTTTTTTTTTTTTTAGCAAAGTTTTGAATTCTTTTCACCACTTAGATAAAAAGTAACCTAGACATGTTTGGTGTCTATGAACTCGTAATGACCGGGAGAATCATAATATCAGGTTAGTTTTAGCATTTAGTGAACCTAGCAAAAAAGCCAAACAAAAAACAAGTGTGGGATTGCACTTTTTTTGCAATTTCACCACACTTGGAATTTTTTTTCCATTTTCTAGTACAAGACATGGTAAAACCAATGATGTCGTTCAAAAGTACAACTCGTCCCGCAAAAAATAAGCCCTCACATGACCATATTGACGGAAAAATAAAAAAGTTATGGCTCTGGGAAGGAGGGGAGCGAAAAACGAAAACGCAAAAACAAAAAAGGGCAGCAGCGTGAAGGGGTTAAGGGTAATATATTTCAAGAAACCACTCACCTGCTGATGTGAGACACACACTCAAATTGTCAGCTGTTGCAGATCCACGGGACGGTAACTGTCCATATATTAAAATGTATAGGAAGTGTGTGGATATTTTCTGCGCTGCTGCAACAATATTATTTCAAAACTTGATGAGGTAGCAATGATGGTTTATTCAACACTTTTCAGAGTCTCAGTGACCCCTTCTTCAGGAAATGCCACACAAGAACTAAAGAAACGATATGCTTACACTTCTTAAGTTTGACATTTCCCATGTACTTAAGAAGTGCAAGCATATTGTTTCTTTAGTTCTTGTGTGGCATTTTGCTGAAAAAGGGGTCACTGAGACCCTGAAATCCACACACCTCCTATACATTTTAAAGTTTCAGATCTATGATATTTGAGGTGCAAGGTGAGGATATTCCCATGATATGTGATCAACTTGTGATTTACAGTGCAAAACTGCAAAAAATGATGAAGATCTGTGGTTTGCAGCAGTCTGCCATTATCAGCAATAGATAGATCTAGTCTGCTCTCATCTCTCACTGATTCTGCCTTACTCCTCCCAACAGCCCCAAACAGGAGCACATGCAGAACCAGCAGCAGTGTGATCCACATGAGCCATCACTGTTATCAGTACTCACAAAAGTATCACTATTATCTGTGGCGTTACATGGGACCAGGGCCACCATCAGGACATTACTGCCCTGACTGACGTATGGGCCCCAATGACCAGGGGAGGCCCTCATCGGCCTCTCTTCCGCTCATTGGGCCCCAGCGACAGGCTTTTGCCGATGCAGTAACTGAACCCAGGTCCAAGACGCAGGTTCAGTTAAACTCTACTGCCATGTGGGCCCGTTTAGTTAAAAGCTGCCAGCCAATCGGAGGCTGGCAGCTGCCAGCAAATCGGAGGCTGGCAGCTGTTAGCGCGCATGTCACTGGCATATGATGTCATTGTCATTCGCTGGTGAGTATGCGCTTGAAATGCCTGCGGTGGATGTCGGCGCTGGAGCGCAGCCAGGTAAGGAAAAAGGTTTGTTTGTTTTTTTAACTTGAAAGTGGCGGGGGCAAAATGGAGACATTTGGGGCTTGATGGAGACACAGGGGGCAGGAATTGAAACACAAGGGGCAGGAATTGAAACACAGGGGTCAGGAATGGAAACACTGGGGGCAGGAATGGAGACACAGGGGGCAGGAATGGAAACACAGGGGGCAGGAATGGAAACACGGGCAGAATGGAGATACAAGGGGCAGGATGGAGACACAGGGGGCAGGATGTAGACATGGGCAGAATGGAGAAACGGGGCAGGATGGAGACTCAAGGGGCAGGATGGAGACACGGGGCAGTATGGAAATGGGGCAGGAATGGAAACACGGGACAGGAATGGAAACACAGGGGACAGAATGGAGACACGGGCAGAATGGAGACACAGGGCAGGATGGAGACACGGGGGCAGGATGGAGACACAGGGGGCAGGATGAAGACAAAGGGCAGGAATGGAAACACGGGCAGGAATGGAAACATAGGGGGCAGGATGGAGACATGGGCAGCATGGAGACACAGGACAGGATGGAGACACAGGGGGCAGGATGGAGACACGGGGCAGGAATGGAAACACAGGGGGCAGGATGGAGACATGGAGCAGGATGGAGACAGGGGGCAGGATGGAGACATGGGGCAGGATGGAGACACGGGGCAGGAAAATGGGGCAGGATGGAGACACAGGGGCAGAAATATGGGGCAGGATGGAAACACAGGGCCGGAATATGGTGCAGGATGGAGACACCAAGGCAGGAATATGGGGCAGGATGGAGACAGATCTGGCAGGATGGAGACATAGGGCAGGATGGAGACACATGGCGCAGAATCATGGGGCAGGATGGAGACAGATGGGGCAGGATCATGGGGCAGATAGGGCAGGATGGATACTCATGAGGGCAGGATGGGAGAACATATGGCTGGAGCCGGGAATGAGACACGAGGGCCAGGATGGGGGATATCATAGGGGCTAATTAAGGGATGATATTACTGCAGTGATGTATTTATTTTATTTTTTGAGGATACTGTTTTAAATGGGGGACGGTCCTGTTAATGTGCAGAGCGACACTATGTGTGCTTTTTTTCTTCATCTAGTGTAGTTTAGAAGCTGTTAAAAAATTGTTCAGCAAGCAGTGCTCTGTTATTTCCTGCAGAGATGAGCCCTGGCTGAAAGAAGTGATGGTGGTCTGTGCTGGATGGAGATGAAAAATGAAGATGACGGACTTCACCTAGAGACGTCACTGGTGAGTCAGTGTCTTACCTGTACACTGACACTATACACTGTATACTGTATACAGAGGTCCTGTGTACAATGTCACCAGTGATCACTGTATTACCTTTTCACTGACACATATAAACAGAGCTTCTGCGTATAATGTTATTGATCACTATATAATCTGTACACTGATACTGTATACAGAGCTCCTGTGTATAATGTTACCGGTAATCACTGTATTACCTGTGCACTATACACTATATACAGAGCTCCTGTGTATAATGTCACCGGTAATCATCGTATTACCTGTACCAGGACACTGCATACTAAGTACAGATCTCCTGTGTATAATGGCAGATGATATTAGTATTGTGTTTTTTTTATTAATGATCAGTATTGTAATATTCAGTCACTATGTGGTGGTAATATGTTGTCTGGTCATGGTGTGGTGGTATTTATTCCTTGTATGTGCTGTTATTTGGTCACTGTGTGGTGGTAATATGTGGTCTGGTCATGGTGTGGTGGTATTTGTTCCTTGTATGTGATATTATCCGGTCACCATGAGGTGCGATAACCATGTGGTGGTAATATGTGGTGCGATAGTATTTGTCCCTTGTATGTGATATTATTGGTAATTTTAAAAAACGAAAAATAAATAAAAATATACCTAAATTGTATTGCATATTTTAACAAATGCTTAATAGGTTAGAGTAGAGTAGAGCTCGGCCAAAAGAGTCTACCTTGTTGTGGTAGCGGCTTAAAGAATCTTTTGACCAAAACAAAAGCTGCTGGCTATATGTGTGATCTGGTGATGGGAACTGTAAATGTGTGATTGGTGAGGACGTGGTGCAGATGTGGAGTTTTTCTATGAGTGGGCGGTGGGACTGTGGAATGTTCGAGGGGTGAAGACAGGGCTGGGGTGGAGCCTGGGCGGAGTCTCAAGGGGCCCCGAAATGTTTGCCCTGAAATTCCTAGTGGCAGCCCTGCATGGGACTGCAGGTCACATCTAATACATTATCATCTCAGTGGGAGCCCACCAAAAGCAGGGTGCTGCTGGCATAGATAGTTGGTCTTGTAAGCCCAGAAGGCACGGCAGAAAAGTGAGATTCTGTCACTTGTACCACCTTGTGTTCTTGCTGAGAATGTATGATATGTTTTTGAAGTGGTGTACCTTGAGTATGAAGGGCCCCAGTGCGAAATTTGGACCTGCCCCTCCGACACACACATTGGTCAGATGTATGGGCCCCTGTAGCGTTCTAAATTCTATAAAGACTTATGAATTGCCCCCTTCATTATGTAGTAATGTCCCCCATCCTGGTATATATGCCCATCATCCTGGTGACTATGTCCGCATCCTGGTATATATGTCCCAATGCTGGTATATATAGTCCCCATGCTGGTATGTATGGTCAACATGGTCTCCATCCTGGTATATATGCCCCCTTCCTAGTATATATATCCCCATCCTGGTTTACATGGTCCCCAATCCTACTGTATGTGTCCCCGTTCTGCACCTAATGCATAATTAAAAACAAAACATTCTACTCATCTTTCCTCTGCTCCCACGTTGCCCAGTGTCTTTCGTAACCACTGCACAGCCCGGCAGCTGACATCGGAGTGTGCGCCATTGTCAAGCGCCGCTCCATGTGGCTGCACCACTGACATCAGCTCACAGCCACTGCGCCGGCAGCATGTATCGCAGTGCAGGGACCCGACAGGCCTCTGCAACACGATGCATGATATACTTAAGGAGAATAGCTAATTTGCAGTGAAATGGCTAATTTGCAGGTATGCAATGCAGGGCCGGATTTAAGAGGTGGGTGGCCCAGGGCCTAATTTGGAGGGAGGCCCATTTTTTAAGGAGTTGCAATATGTAATACAAAAACACAAAATGAAACGAAAGCATATTATTATATTATATTATTTACAAAAACTATTTACGCAGACTAATTCAGGTAAAATCATTCATTTTTTACAATCCAGGATCATTGATTTTTTACAATCCAGGCACTTTCCTTGATTTTCGTGCTGCAAAATCACTAATGATGTCAATAAAGTCCAATTCACGCTGTATATCTGAGTCAGATATACTGCGTGAATTGGATTTTAGTGGGCTGTATATATATGAGGGGCTGCTGCCAGGCTGTATATTTCAGAGGCTGTTTACCTGTATATATCAGAGGCTGTTGCTGTGCTGGCTGTATATAGAATAGAGGCTGAGGGGCTGTATAAAGTGTATGCACAGAACTATACTGTAAACAGGTCCACACTATATACATGCAGTATACACAGACACACTATAATGCAGGATACAGTGTGGACCTGTATATACAGTATGGTACTGTGTAGGACAGGAGCTGCAAGAAAGATACACAGACAGACAGACAGAGATCATACTCACCCACCGCGACACTGTGAAGACTGAACCACTTCACCTCTTAATCTTCAGAAGTCCTGCCTCGCTCCGCGGTGGAGAATCCTCTTCTCGCGCTGACATTGTGCCTCCTTCCTCGAAGGTAGCTGAACAAACTCTCATCTGATCTAATCTGAGAGAGCAATCACCTAGCTAAATAGGATGCACCTAGAAGCTTCTGTTGGGATCGGAGAAGGCTGCCGCATGCCATAAGCTAAGCATTAGGTACAGGGAGGGTATTAAGGAAGTCTGGCTAGGCTAGCCAGGTCAGTGGATGCTGACGCAGGTCAAGTGCCATGACTCTGCCGCTCTGCGCCAGCCACAGAGATGTAGGACCGTAGCCAGGTCCCTACACTTTCAATAGTTTCTCTTTTGTTAAATGTTCCTTATCATTAGAAACGGTTCACAGCAAAGAGACGTGTATTTTACATGTTTTAAGATATTTATCCCTATATTGGTGGGAGGCCCCCGCTAGGTGGGTGGCCCACGGCCCGGGCCCCTTGGGCCCCCCTAAATCCGGGCCTGGTGCAATGATTGTTTACTAAACCGGAGTTATTGTTGCTATTAGGCCGGGTTCACATTAGCGTTCGGGGGCTTTGCGGAGGGCTACGTATGTCCTCCGTTAAGCCCCACCTACTTTTGCATACTTCTGCATGCGTCATGCATACCTATCTTTAACACTAGGTACGCAGGACATGTGGATGTATGCGGATGCGTTATTTTGACACGCCCACCATCTGCACAAAACGCAACTTGTTGCGTTCCCGTACAGTCGGCGGGCGCGTCAAAACAATGCATCCGCATACATCCGCATGTCCTGCGTACCCAGTGTTAAAGATAGGCATGCAGGACGCCTGCAGAAGTATGCAGAAGTAGGCGGGGCTTAACAGAGGACGTACGCAGCCCTCCGCAAGCCCCCGAATGCTAATGTGAACTTAGCCTTAGACCTCTTTAATAAGCTGTTACTGTTCAGGACTATCACCAGGTGGCTAATTATTTGCAGGTGTGCAATGATTGTTTAATAAACTGAAGTTATTGTTGTTATTAGACCTCCTTAACCCCTTAACGACCGCCGATACGCCTTTTAACGGCGGCAGTTAAGGGTACTTAAACCACAGCGCCGTTAATTAACGGCACTGTGTAAAAAGTGAATAGCGCCCCCCAGAGTCGGATTTTCTCTGGGGTCTCGGTTACCGGGGGTAGCCGAGACCCCAGAGAACATGATTCAGGGGTTTTTTACCGACCCCCGAGTTGCGATCACTGGTAATTAACCGTTTACCGGCGGTCGCAAAAAAACCCCAAAAAAGCGTTTTGCCATTTAATTTCTCTGTCCTCCGATATGATCGCACACCAGAGGACAGAGAAATGGAGTCCCCGATCACCCCCGATAGCCCACCGATACTCACCTGTCTCCCCCGGTGCTCCTCGTGGCTCCCGATGGGTGCCTCCATCTTCTTCCTGCCAAAAAATGGCGGGCGCATGCACAGTGTGCCCGCCGGCCGGCACCCGGGAGATCTTTGGGGTCTCGGCTGCCGGGGGTAGCCGAGACCCCAAAGAACATGATCGGGGTTGGTTTTTACCGACCCCTGTTTTGCGATCGCCGGTAATTAATTGTTTACCGGCGACCGCAAAATAAAAAAAAAGCGATGTGTAATTCTCTGTCCTCTGATGTGATCGCACATCAGAGGACAGAGAAATAGGGGGATTCGGGGACCCTATCATACTTACCGGTGTCCCTGGGTCCTCCTGTGTCCTCTCCTGGCCGCCGGCTTCTTCCTTCGGTAAGAAAATGGCGGGCGCATGCGCAGTGCGCCCGCCATGATCTGCCGGCTGGCAGCTAGAGGAGTTGGGGCTAAATTTAGGGTTAGGGTTAGGGCTAGAGCTAGGGTTAGGGTTAGGGTTAGAGCTTGGGTTAGGGCTAGGGCTAGGGCTAGGGTTAGGGCTACGGTTAGGGTTGGGGCTAAATTTATGGTTAGTGTTAGGGTTGGGGCTAAATTTAGGGTTAGGGTTGGGGCTAAATTTAGGGTTAAGGCTAAATTTAGGGTTAGGGTTGGGGCTAAATTTAGGGCTAGGGTTAGGGTTGGGGCTAAAGTTAGGGCTATGGTTAGAGTTGGGGCTAAATTTAGGGTTAGGGTTAGGGTTGGGGCTAGGGCTAGGGTTGGGGCTAAAGTTAGGACTAGGGTTGCGGCTAAAGTTAGGGTTAGAGTTGGGATTAGGGTTGGCATTAGGGTTACGTTTGGGATTAGGGTTAGGTTTGGAATTAGGGTTAAGGTTAGGGTTGGGATAAGGGGTGTATTGGGATTAGGGTTAGGTTTGAGGTTAGGGTTGAGATTAGGATTAGGGGTGTGTTGGATTTAGGGTTCTGATTAGGGTTATGGTTGTTTTGGGGTTAGGGTTGTGATTATCATTAGGGTTGTGATTAGGATTATGGATCGGGTTGGCATTAGGGTTAGGGGTGTGTTGGGGTTAGGGTTGGAGTTAGATTTGGGGGGGTTTCAACTGTTTAGGTACATCAGTGGGTCTCTAAACGCCACAGCCAATTTTGCGCTCAAAAAGTAAAATGGTGCTCCCTCCCTTCCGAGCTCTGCCGTGCGCCCAAACAGTGGTTTACCCCCACTTATGGGGCATCAGCATACTCGGCATAAATTGGACAATAACTTTTAGGGTCCAATTTCTCCTGTTACCCTTGTGAAAATAAAAACGTACTCGGCATAAATTGGACAATAACTTTTAGGGTCCAATTTCTCCTGTTACCCTTGTGAAAATAAAAACGTGGGGGCTAAAAAATCTTTTTTGTAGAAAAAAAAATATTTTTATTTTCACAACTCTGCATTATAAACTTCTGTGAAGCTCTTGGGCATTCAAAGTTCTCACCACACATCTATATAAGTTCGTTGGGGGGTCTAGTTTCCAAAATGGGGTCACTTGTGGGGGGTTTCTACTGTTTAGGTACATCAGGGTCTCTGCAAACGCAACATAATGCCCGCAGATCATTCTATCAAAGTCTGCATTCCAAAATGGCGTGCGTTCCTTCCCTTCCGAGCTCTGCCATGCGCCCAAACAGTGGTCCCCCCCACACATGGGGTATCAGTGTACTCAGGACAAATTGGACAACAACTTTTGGGGTCCAATTTCTCTTGTTACCCTTGTCAAAATAAAAACTTGGGGGCTAAAACATCTTTTTTGTGGAAAAAAAAAAAATTATTTTCACGACTCTGCATTATAAACTTCTGTGAAGCACTTGGGCATTCAAAGTTCTCACCTCACATCTAGATAAGTTCCTTGGGGGGTCTCGTTTCCAAAATGGGGTCACTTGTGGGGGGTTTCTACTGTTTAGGTACATCCGGGGATCTGCAAACGCAACATAAGGCCCGCAGACCATTCTATCAAAGTCTGCTTTCCAAAACGGCGCTCCTTCCCTTCCGAGCTCTGCCATGCGCCCAAACAGTGGTTTACCCCCACATATGGGGTATCAGCCTACTCAGCATAAATTGTACAATAAATTTTGGGGTCCAATTTTTCCTGTTACCCTTGTGAAAGTAAAAATTTGGGGGTGAAAAATCATTTTTGTGGAAAAAATATGATTTTTTTTTATTTTCATGGCTCTACATTATAAACTTCTGTGAAGCAGTTGGGGGTTCATAGTGCTCACCACACATCTAGATAAGCTCTTTGGGGAGTCCAGTTTCCAAAATGGGGTCACTTGTGGGGGGTTTCTACTGTTTAGGTACATCAGGAGCTCTGCAAATGCAACATGACGCCCGCAGACCATCCCATCAAAGTCTGCATTCCAAGCGGCGCTCCTTCCCTTCCGAGCCCCGATGGGTGCCCAAACAGTGCCCCCCCCACATATGGAGTATCAGCGTACTCAGGACAAACGTCAACAGATTTTGGGGTCCAATGTCTCCTGTTACCCTTGAGAAAATAAAAAATTGCAGGCTAAAAAATAATTTTTGAGGAAAAAAAAAGGATTTTTTTTATTTTCACGGCTCTACTTTATAAATTTCTGTGAAGCACTTGGGGGTTTAAAGTGCTCACCACACATCTAGATAAGTTCCTTAAGGGGTCTAGTTTCCAAAATGGGGTCACTTGTGGGGGGTTTCTACTGTTTAGGCACATCAGGGGCTCTCCAAACGCGACATGGTGTCCGATCTCAATTCCAGCCAATTCTACATTGAAAAAGTAAAACGGCACTCCTTCTCTTCCGTGCTCTTCGGTGCGCCCAAACAGTGGTTTACCCCCACATATGGGGTATCGATGTACTCAGAAGAAATTGCACAACAACTCTTGTGGTCTAATTTCTCCTGTTACCCTTGTCAAAATAAAAATTTTGGGGCAAAAAATCATTTTTGTAGAAAAAATGCGACTTTTTATTTTCACGGCTCTACGCTATAAACTTCTGGGAAGCACCTGGGGGTTTAAAGTGCTCACCACACATCTAGATAAGTTCCTTAAGGGGTCTAGTTTCCAAAATGGTGTCACTTGTGTAGCGTTTCCACTGTTTAGGCACATCAGGGGCTCTCTAAACGTGACATGGCATCCGATCTCAATTCCAGCCAATTCTGCATTGAAAAAGTCAAACTCCTTCTGTTCCAAGCTCTGCCGTGCGCCCAAACAGTGATTTACCCCCATGTATGGGGTATCGGCGTATTCAGGAGAAATTGCACAACAACATTTATGGTTAAATTTCTGTTTTTACACTTGTGAAAATAAAAAAATGGTTCTGAAGTAAAATGTTTGCAAAAAAAAAGTTAAATGTTCATTTTTGCCTTCCACATTGTTTCAGTTCGTGTGAAGCACGTAAAGGGTTAATAAACTTCTTGAATGTGGTTTTGAGCACCTTGAGGGGTGCAGTTTTTAGAATGGTGTCACACTTGGTTATTTTCTATCATATAGACCCCTCAAAGTGACTTCAAATGTGATGTGGTCCCTAAAAAAATGGTGTTGTAAAAATGAGAAATTGCTGGTCAAATTTTAACCCTTATAACTCCCTAACAAAAAAAAAAAATTGTTTCCACAATTGTGCTGATGTAAAGTATATATGTGGGAAATGTTATTTATTAACTATTTTTTTGACATAGCTCTCTGATTTAAGGGCATAAAAATACAAAGTTTGAAAATTGCAAAATTTTAAACTTTTTTGCCATATTTCCGTTTTTTTCATAAATAATCGCCAGTAATATCGAAGAAATGTTACCACTAACATGAAGTACAATATGTCCCGAAAAAACAATCTCAGAATCAGCAGGATCCGTTGAAGCGTTCCAGAGTTATAACCTCATAAAGTGACAGTGGTCAGAATTGTAAAAATTGGCTCGGTCATTAAGTACCAAATTGGCTCTGTCACTAAGGGGTTGATAAACTGTTCTTAATAAACTTGTGGGTAATTTTCTGTGTGGGCAATTTTCACCGACATTCTTCTGTGCTGCAGAGCATCTCACCTATAACTCTATACCATTCTCCTGCCCTGCAGAGCATGTCACCTACAGTGTAGAGGCACACTAGGGTATGCGTTATCAAAGCGATTTTGATGCATGACAGTCGCGCGACTGCTTTCCGTATGGTCATGCGACTGTGATGAGATTTTGCATTTTTTCCTCAGCTAACATCAATGTGACATCCGTGTGACATCTGTGTGGTGTCCGTGTGCAAGGTGTTTTTAACATGGTCTTTCCCATGCTGTATAAAGTTCGAAAAGAGAAGACAGACAGATAGGATAGATAGATAGACTGAATAGAATAGAATAGACAGATAGATAAATGCTAGAAAAGGTAGATCAGGCTTACCAGTCTCCCGCCCATTAAGCCTCATGCATCTTCATTGCATTGACTGGCATATTACTCTCCTGTTCTGCAGAGCATCTCACCTATAATTCTATACTATTCTCTGTCCTGCAGAGCATCTCACCTATAATTCTATACTATTCTCTGTCCTGCAGAGCATCTCACCTATAATTCTATATTATTCTCCTTCTCTGCAGAGCATCTCACCTATACCTATACCTGTATACCTGTATACCAGCCCTGGTCCTGCAGAGCATTTAACCTATAATTCTATACTATTCTCTGCCCTGCAGAGCATCTCACCTATACCTGTATACTATCCCCCTGCCCTGAAGAACATCTCACCTATAATTCTATACTATTGTCTGCCCTGCAGAGCAGCTCACCAATAATTTTGTACTATTCTCTGTCTTGCAGAGCAGCTCACTTATAATTCTACTAGATGGCAGCCCGATTCTAAAGAATCGGGAGTCTAGAATCCATATATACTTTATTTATTCAAATGTAAGAATAATACAATTAATAAATAATAGTAAGAAAGAACAAAAAATGGCTGCACTCACCAGCTCTTGACAATTCTTGTTATTTAAGGTACAGTTACACAGGATCCATGAACATGCTTATGAGGGGAGGAATGAAAGACATCAGACAACAACTTTGCGTGTTGTGGCAAATGCCACAACAACGGTTCTTTGCTTAAGAACAATAATGTAAATAATAAATAATATGTATCAATAACTATGTATATTGGTATGTTCTATGACATTTTAAAATATTTCATTATTATGTGGAAAAGCTCTTAGTACCCATACTGGCGCATACTTGTGTGCCCATCAGGTATTTTCACAGTAATTTTACATCTGATGGGTTGGTATGAAACGTTTTTAATCATCTCTTGGGCTTAGCTAAGCCTTCATTTTAAATAATTCTAATAAGTACAACAGAAATAAAAGCCTTTTTGTGTATCCAAATTTTTTGTGTTTATTTTTACAGAAGTGTAAAATTTAAGAAATCAACGTTCATAGTACACCGATGGGCTAATATAAGCATGCCCATCAACCACGTCACGGTAGCCTTTGAACTGATGGGTCCTAACTAACTGATTCCTATTTCTTAATACTCAAACCTCTTTCACATCTGCATGTTTCTGATATTTGCAGAAGTAATGTTAAAAACAATACAACTTCCACACTTGGCACCAAAGAACTGACCTACAACACACTTTCAGCAAGTGCCATGCAATGTAGATGAAGCTTGGAGTTAACTTGCAGTAAATGCGGCAAACGCGGCTTCGACAATTGCATTAAATGCAGCAACAACAAAAACACTGGTAAGTGGAGATTTTGTGGCGAAAACTGCAGAAACCACATGTGCCGCACCTGCCGCAAGTGAAGTACAAATTCCGTATACATTGCATGCAACTTACAGCAAGAGTGGCGTGGGTCAGCCCTTAGGCAGGAAGTGCAGAAATAGCCTTTTTTCCACCATAAATTCTCCAAATAGCAGAAAAATGTTGATGTGAAAGCAAAATCTCTATTCTATGATATCTATCTAAATATGTACCTATCTATATATCTATTTCTATGTACAGAACACACCTGGAGATAGAGATGTGTGTGAACAGCCATCCCACCCGTCTCTTACCTGTTCACAAAAACCTCACCCTTTTTAAAAACAAAATGAAATCTCTCAGCAGCTATACTGCTGGAGCTTCAAATACAGGTTCCTATCACCAAATACAGGCATTTGGATGATACACATCTTACATCTTGTACTTAATGTGTGTTCTACTTACCTATAAAAATATGTATTGATACATCATATTTCTAAATTTATGTAGATATGATATAGAGTTATTAACCCTATATGCTAATGAGTACGTATGTTATATACGTATTTCCTACATAAGTACTTAAAATCTATATGTCTATGGCTACACTAATTTTTTTTTGTTTTTGTTTTTTTTCCTTATCTCTATACATAGAATTTGCCTATTGCTGTCTATGTTATTAGAAAAACTGAATAATGAAAAAAAAGAAAAGTAACTTTAAACTAAAATATTTTTGTAGATAATATTACGTGTGAAGACTTTAGTACTATCAGCCAATAATTGTCCTTGAAGTGGTGTATTAACCACTTTAACCCTCACATTGCAACATTGCTTCACCCTGGAAAAAGCAACATACAATTGACCATGGGCAAAAGCAGGTTCTGGTAGATAAATGCCAACTCGATGGAGGGTCTGGCCTTGAGATTTATTTATGGTCATTGCAAATGCGGGCTTGATGGGAAATTGTCTCCGTCTTAATTTAAAAGGTAATCCAGTCTCTGATGGACACAAATCAATTCGTGGAATGAATACCACATTTCCTGCTGCTGACCCACTAATTACATTAGCCAGTATGATATTGGCATGTAAGGCAGTGACAATGAGCCGCGTACCATTGCAGAGACCTTTGTTCGTGTTCAGATTACGTAATAACATGACAATGGTGCCAATTTTAAGTTTCAGCCGATGTGAAGGCATTCCAGTTGGTGTTAGTGAATTCAAAAACTCAAGTGGGTATTGATCGAGGTCATCAGCTTCATCAGGATCGATGGAATCATCACTGATATATTCAGTATAGTCACCTATCAATAAATCCATGACTTGGGAATTGACTTTCTCAACGTCCTCATTTTTTGGACATAAAATTGCATGAGATGCAGCTGTATTTATGCTTTCGGTGTCATTCACATCAATACAAAGATTATCTCCAAAAATTTCAATTATTAAAGAGCCAGTGCATACCATGTCTGGAGGAATTTCAATTACATCATCTCCAAGGTTATGTTCATTAGATAGTTCACCATTTCCCAGTTGAAGCAACCAACTGCTGTAGTGAGGATCAATGGAGCGCATGTTGTTAATAAGTGGCAGGCGAGTAAAATGTTGCCAGTGTTGTGAATATTTTATACAGCTCTCTACAACATCAGTTCTTGTCCCATGAGGGATGACAGGAAGACATTGTCTAAAGTCGCCTCCAAAAACAATCACTTTACCTCCAAACGGTGTTTTTTCTTTGTGAGCTACATTTGTTGTCATGACATCACGTAAAACTCTATCAATGACATGCAATGCATATTTGGATACCATTGTGCACTCATCAATAATAAAAAGTTTAGTGCTGTGCAAATCTTTTGCTGCATCGGTATCATTCTTAATCCTGGAAACAGATGTTTCATTCACAGGAATTGGAATCCCATAAAGAGAATGAATGGTTCGTCCACCTTGTAGCAAGTTGGCGGCAATTCCAGTAGTGGCAGCAGGTGACACAATGTCTCCTTGTCCTCTTAGCTGATGTAGGAGTAGATGATATAGGTACGTTTTTCCGCTGCCACCAGGACCATCAAGGAAAAAACACTTTGCTGTAGAATTAGTGTCTTCTAAAGCTTGAGTGATAGCATCAAAAGCAAAAAGTTGGTCCTCATTTAGAGTAGCTTTCATTTCAGCAGCTGCTGATAACTCATAATCTTTATCATACTGTGGGAGGAGGTGTTGTTTCTTGACTGGACGTGGCAAATTAAAATCAGTATAAGTTTTGCCATGAGCTTTAAGAACATGTTGGACATCTGTCATAGCATAGCCTTCACAATTGACACACTCCAGAGTGTCGGAGTGGTATGCATAGCAGTAGTCTTCTACAAAGTGTTCCTTAAATTCATCCCATAAGTCCCGAGGTTTAGCTGGAGGACCAAAAATACAAATGTAGGCAAACATGTCACGTAGCTGTGCTGGCATGTTGAGAATACTGGCATCAAGTAATGTATTTCTCCACAGACTATCATCAAATAGTAAGCCAAGAGCTAATGCCGCATCTTTGAAGGTTTCATGTGTGACTCCGTGTACAGTTTTTATGCTGTCAAAACTGGTTGCACCTTTGACATGTAACAATAACAATCTTAAATAGTAGCGTTCTTGGTCTTTCACACTGACAGTATACATTCGTCCAATCACAGAACCACCTGCTCGCTTTCTAACTTCCCAAGAACCTTCCTTCCAAACATAGTTTTTGGGAATTTCATGGTATAAATAAATATGAGCATGATGGTCGTTCTGATTAAGCTTGAAGTAGGCCATAAGTGTAGAATTTTGATGGAGCTTTTGTTTGATGTTTCCAATAGAGTCATCCTCATGAAAATAGAGTGGCTGAGAATGCGGTAGATGTACAGCAAGGCGAATGATGCTATGAGATTGTTTATGCATTGGATATGAGAATATTCGCCAAGCTGCCTCTGGTGCACTGACATATCTTGAATCCATGAATTGGTGTGTTTCATCATGTTGGATGTTAGTCTGGCAGATTTCAAGATTGGCTTTATCATGTCCTTTGTAGACGTATTTAAATAAATATTTCACAGCCTGAATGGAACCACAAACTTCGACATTTATATGGCACTTGTATTTTAATAGCAGGAACGGATTATATGGAACCACCCACGAATTGTCAATCATGTTAGAATGGTGTTGAAAAGATGGGCCAAAGTGTCTGCGATAAGTAGGATAGGCGTCCTTAGCTATGATGGTTCTTGGTTGTGGAGCGCCCCCACACCGCCGCAGGGCTGAGGGGTACCCGGAGCCGGGCCTCTGGGTCTCTGCTCTGGGGTTGTCACGGTGGCTAGACCCGGTCCGTGGCCCTGTCTGTCAGTGGGGGACGTCCGGTGCAATAAGTGGTGTTGTAACGGTGCAGTTGTGGGGTGCAGGTCGCGGTAAATAACGAAGACACCAGGTTGCAGTCTCTTTACCTCTTTACTGGAGATCTCTGAGTCCTCAGTCCAGAATACGGTTCACCAGGCTGCGCAAGTCCGGCCGGTCCAATGGCACCTTCAGAGTTCACTTCACAGGTGGAAATCGGTGCCTTCCTTCTTAGCGCTATGTGTTGTAGTCCTTCCCTGCTGTGCTTACGGAAAGTACCCCACAACCGTTGTGTCTGTTTCTTAAGTTCTATCACAACTCGATTAAATGATGTTCTTCTAATCTTCCGTCCCTTCCTGATGTTACAGTTAGAACGGCACCCGTTTGTCGGATAGGCCTGGAGTTCTTCCGGGACCCTAGAGACGCCCCTCTCCCGCAATTGCCTCCCAAGACTTCATAGGTGATATGTGTTAGACAGCCCGCCTTAAACTGACTGTCCTGCCGCTGTTTAGAGTATTGCTTGAAGCTGAATGTTATAATACTCCCTCGGCGTTCCGGCCACCGGTAGTGCGCCTCAGTAGGGTGTTGCTCCGGTCTTACAGCACGACCCCTACTGGAATTCTCCTATTGCTTGATCTCGTTTCTCACTCAGCACAATCTATCTCGCTTCTAGTCCTTTCTTGGGTCCCGCCGCTTCCCGGAGCTGGCGCGGACCCGTTACGTTCTTTTCAATGCCAAGCCTCTGTCAGGATCCCACCCCTGACAGAGACCCTACTGTCTCTTCCTCCACAACACCCTCTGCCACCAGGTGTTGCTTCGTCCAATCCAGTCAGCTTTCTCATCTAACTTCCTGCCTGACCCCCAGTTTACCCACTATGGTGGGGAGTGGCCTAATGAATAGAACCCTTAGCTCCCCCCGGAGGCCCGGCTGTGAAATGTATTGGTGTCTGTGATACCTGATCAGATGAACTCCTTCAGTGCCATCGGACGCACCATGGCTCCCCATAGTGGCGGAGCCACAGTACTGCAACGACCAGGACTCTGGGGCGCTGCACTCCCCCCTGGTTAAACACAGTACTCCGGGACTGGGAAGAAAACAACAATACAAGTTAGCAAAAAGACATACAATTTTGTTGAGTGCAATGACAATAAGTATACTTGAACAGGCTTCCCTTTATGGGAGGTAAGGACACTTGAACGTTACAAACATGGCAAAAATATCATAGCAACATGCTATAATTAACTTTTGTTACCCAACCGGGCATTCTACTTAAGTGCAAAATTGTTGAACAATAATTTAACATTGCCTTTAAGGACTCACACTCTAAATCCACTAAAGACCTTCCTATAATCACATTACAAGGTATTTTAACTTTTTCATTCTCCTACTTTGGATCTGCAGGACCGCCTGTCCTATCGGCACCAGACCTACTGCCTCTCCTTTCTGTTACAGGACCGCCCCGTTCAGCCAGGGCCTACTGCCTTTTCAACTACTATACACAGTATAGAACATAACTTTTCTTTCAGTTTGAGAACACTGAGCCGGCTCTACTTGGCTCCTATAAGGACTCACCCACTAACCCTTACGGGTTAACTTTCTGTCCTTAGTAACACATTACTAACTTTCGATGGGGAACGCAGGGTTTACCTTCTATCCCCCCCTTTTCTTATCAACATTATCAACTATCTTCTTTTCACAACATTAAACTTTCTCATTACTTCCTTTTACTTTTTCTTTCAGAGAACATTATCAGCATTCCTTTACAATTAACTAATGGCATACATATAACTTTTACATGTAAATATTATCAGCATTTTCTTCCATTGACATTATTGCTACCGGTCTTAAAGCAATATCACCATTTACGTGCAACAAATGAACATCCCCTTTAAGAGGGGACCAAATCTCTGTGAGGTAGCACATCTTCTCAAGCTACCAGTCCATACTCATCAAAGGTTCCAGTGCGGTATCTTCGCAAAGAGTCCTTGTTTAAGTAAAACCAGTAGGGAGCGCCTTTAATAAGGTGCAAACTATATACAAAAGAGTTCGGATCATGCACTGTTCATGATTCAGCAGTTTTTAAAACTTGTGCAAAACTTTTGGTAACAAAAACAAACAAACAATAGGGATCCCGGGTCCATAGAAGGATCCCCTTAAGAGTTTACCCTGAACGGGTGTTAGCAATCATAAAAGCAATAAAACAATAACTATTTACAAGTAAAAGAAGTACAGTAAAATCTTACTGTGGTGGTCTCCTATCCGGTCTCACCAGGCCAACAGATCGCACTGGTGAGCCAGGACGCCGTTCCGGTCCCAGCAGTGATAAAATCCCTCGCCGGGAGGCCCTTCTCGTTGGCAGGCGTACACGTTCCTCCGGGGCACGGCGAGGTTGGGCTTCCCGAGGTTCCGCGGGATCGGGCTCTGCTGTTTTCCTCATGGGATCACCTTCTTCCGGTGCTTCAGCAGCAGCCTGGAGGGCGATGCACCGCTGGACACCTCGGGCGACCCAGCCCGTCTCGTCAGCGTCCCTCCTCCACCTCGTGTAGGTGACGGCATCACCTGGCTCCAGATCACGAGCGAACCTCCCGCTGCAAGGCTCCACCTCCTCCCGGTCTACGCGGACCTGCAACGGCTCCCCGATCTCTTGGATCACTCCTCTTCCATACTGAGGATTAAAGGCCACCACTACACCCCAGTGTGATGGCGGAATCTCCGGAGCGCTAATTAAATCAATCTGCTCTGCAGGCTGGGGCCGGCTCCGCCACGCTGCCATCAGACGCCGTAGATGTTCGGCGTCTGGCAAGATCTTCAGGTCCGGCGTCTGTAGCGTACCTCCAGCCGCGGCCAGGCGGGAGGGAACAGGGGACACTGGAGACAAACGGATCTCCGTGGGCTGGCCTAGCCGGGTAAGTACGCGGGCATCGGCCTCCAGCCGGCGGGCTAGCTGTCGGGCCTCGGCTGCAGCCACATATTCCTCCGACAGCGGCAAAGGGGGTCGGACCATCGGTGGCCCTGTGAGGGTCAGACCCCGCAGCGTTGGCGTTTCTGGGGCTAGGTCAGGTTGCGCAGCCTCAGGCCGGACCGGGTCAGCCCCGCGTGGTGCTCCTGGTGTCGCCATCTTTGTCTTTTCTTCAATGTCTTCTTCCCGCGGTCTCTTTCGTGGGCGGCCCCGTCTCCATGGTCTCCACCCTCCAAACAGGATCAGGAGGCGGACCTCAGCTGTTGACGGACACGTCCTCAGGACACAGAAATATTTAGACTGGGCGGCCATGGTTGTTCGCGCTCTCCAGCTTGTCTACGCCCACTCCACGCCCCTCTTCTTCTCCGGCGCTCTCCTCAGCGCTGTAATGGCGGTGGATTTTGGTGGCAAGTGGCGCAGCACAGTCCTTGCAATAAAGTACAGTCCAAGCACAACAAATCACAGTTCCAAGGCACACATGACCTGATTCCTCAGGCTTAAGTAGATCCTGTTCGTGACGCCACGTTTGGAGCGCCCCCACACCGCCGCAGGGCTGAGGGGTACCCGGAGCCGGGCCTCTGGGTCTCTGCTCTGGGGTTGTCACGGTGG
The DNA here is from genome assembly GCF_051348905.1 of Ranitomeya variabilis. Classification (NCBI taxonomy): domain Eukaryota; kingdom Metazoa; phylum Chordata; class Amphibia; order Anura; family Dendrobatidae; genus Ranitomeya; species Ranitomeya variabilis. The sequence goes on from NC_135234.1 coordinate 373,667,442, forward strand.
CTAGACCCGGTCCGTGGCCCTGTCTGTCAGTGGGGGACGTCCGGTGCAATAAGTGGTGTTGTAACGGTGCAGTTGTGGGGTGCAGGTCGCGGTAAATAACGAGGACACCAGGTTGCAGTCTCTTTACCTCTTTACTGGAGATCTCTGAGTCCTCAGTCCAGAATACGGTTCACCAGGCTGCGCAAGTCCGGCCGGTCCAATGGCACCTTCAGAGTTCACTTCACAGGTGGAAATCGGTGCCTTCCTTCTTAGCGCTATGTGTTGTAGTCCTTCCCTGCTGTGCTTACGGAAAGTACCCCACAACCGTTGTGTCTGTTTCTTAAGTTCTATCACAACTCGATTAAATGATGTTCTTCTAATCTTCCGTCCCTTCCTGATGTTACAGTTAGAACGGCACCCGTTTGTCGGATAGGCCTGGAGTTCTTCCGGGACCCTACAGACGCCCCTCTCCCGCAATTGCCTCCCAAGACTTCATAGGTGATATGTGTTAGACAGCCCGCCTTAAACTGACTGTCCTGCCGCTGTTTAGAGTATTGCTTGAAGCTGAATGTTATAATACTCCCTCGGCGTTCCGGCCACCGGTAGTGCGCCTCAGTAGGGTGTTGCTCCGGTCTTACAGCACGACCCCTACTGGAATTCTCCTATTGCTTGATCTCGTTTCTCACTCAGCACAATCTATCTCGCTTCTAGTCCTTTCTTGGGTCCCGCCGCTTCCCGGAGCTGGCGCGGACCCGTTACGTTCTTTTCAATGCCAAGCCTCTGTCAGGATCCCACCCCTGACAGAGACCCTACTGTCTCTTCCTCCACAACACCCTCTGCCACCAGGTGTTGCTTCGTCCAATCCAGTCAGCTTTCTCATCTAACTTCCTGCCTGACCCCCAGTTTACCCACTATGGTGGGGAGTGGCCTAATGAATAGAACCCTTAGCTCCCCCCGGAGGCCCGGCTGTGAAATGTATTGGTGTCTGTGATACCTGATCAGATGAACTCCTTCAGTGCCAACGGACGCACCATGGCTCCCCATAGTGGCGGAGCCACAGTACTGCAACGACCAGGACTCTGGGGCGCTGCAGTTGCAAATCTTTAGGGAAACCTTTTGTACACTTCCCCAGATCCATACAGGGAGAATTTGGGTTGTGTTCTCCACACGGACCATGAATCATATGTTGGAAAACAATTTTACGGAGCTGAGGGTAGTGGGTAGGATTGGGAATTTCAGCCCACACTGTATTGTCTATGTCCTCCTCAGTCCTTAATTTGGAGTTGCTGTCCAGAATAATCAAAATGTGAGCGTGTGGAAGGCCACGTTTTTGAAATTCAATTACATGAATCATAGCGCAAACTTTCCCAAATAATCCGTTGTTAATGTCTTTTAAGAGTGCTTCCAGTTTTATTTTGAAAACACGTGCCACCAAATCAGGTCTATGTTCCACACGCTGCCAAGGTTCCAAATTCTCAGTAATCTCATTCCATTTCGGATTACAGGTCATGGTGATGAATAGACCAGGACGACCATATTTAGTCACAATAGCCATGGCATCCTGGTACCGCTGCTGCATATTCCTGGGACTGCCTTCAAACGAAGATGGTAAAATGACCATTTTTCCAATGGGGATGCCCTTCTCAATGGATTTTTTCTTGAGATGTTCCTGGAGTACACAATAATCCTCTACTTTCAAATCCTTTTGGTGTTGACGGATATAATTTAGGCGATTTGCCTCGATTTTCACATAAGCATCCACTAAGTACTGCTGAGTGAGTTTGCCACCATTCAGGAGTGGATTAAACTGATTACGGACAGACAGCACAAAGCAATAATATTGCAGTTGTGTAACTCTGCGTGGACTTTGCCCTTGTTGCTTGAGGCCATCATGCCAGCCCTGGTCTCCGTAAGGGAAAAATAAAGGATAGAGTAAAGCATCTAAATTACTGTGTAGAATGCTGACCTGTTGTGTTCTTGGCGCCAAAGGATTTTTGGGGTCCGGTTGTAAATGTATTAAAATATCACGATTAAATGGTGGCTCTCCATTGTCATTTTCAAATACGACAGCAACTTCATTGACAGTTGGATTATTATATCGGCGAGGGTCTTGATTCCGATCTTGTTTAAGGGCCATGATGATATTTGGCATGAGAGTGCCATTAGCTTCAGCTTTAAGATGTTCTTCATGTTCCACATCTCGTAACATTTTGTAGGCAGCAACAAAGGGATTCACATTGTCTAACTGAAGAGCAATTATACTCATCAAAGTGGGATGACATTTTTGATTTTGTTCACAGTTTAAACGTTGTTCATTCGCGGTAGCGGTATCCAAAATATACAGTTGGGCATAAGCTGGAACTTGATCATCACTGGGATGTAGGGTTCCAGTACGATGATATATTTGTCCATGTATACGGAAACAGTAAGGGCCATGTCCAGGTGGAGGGGATATATTGGCACCCATGGAGGCGAAAGCAAATGAGCTGTTAATACTACGAATATTTTCCATGAGATTCTTACTGAACTCACTCTCCCCTGTCAGCAATCGTTTAAAGACCTCGGGATATTGGGGTATAGGTATATGCACTTTACTCTTGTGACAACACAGAGTAAAATTTTTATCTGCTGGTATCTCAGCATTAAAATGTAATGCTTGACAATGTTCACATAAATAGTTCATAGGACCACAGGAGTGTTCTACTATGGTACTGTCATCATTAGTAAAACCTGTAGGATGTTGAGGTACAGGTTGTGGTAACGGAGCATTGGAATGTTTCTTTAAGCCAACATATATAAAGCGTGGACCTGGTAGAGGATCTTCACTGTCCACAGATTCAATCACTGAGGAGTTGGAAGGTGTATCGTGGTCAGGGTTTATTAATATGGAGGTGCAAGCGGTTTTTTTGCGCCGTTCACGGCGTGCACCAGCTGCATTTGGTAATGGTTTGTTTGTTGCCTTAGAAGAGTCAGGTGTGAAGCATGTCTTATAAGCAGACTTAACGATGTACAGGCGACGGCGTTTATCATTTGGAGTGTAAGTAGGACAGTGTTTGCGCTTACGTGCAGATTTACCAACGGTTAAAGGAGCTTGAGGCTGCACACATTCTATGAATGGAGACAAAGAAGCTGTATTGTGGGCAGAATCTATGACTGAGGACGTGGAAATATTATGTTTGCAACGTTGAGAGCGTGCAGCAGCAGCTTTATTACTTAATCGATTAGTTTTGTCCTCAAAAGACTCATTAGTAATGCGTTTATTGCAAGCAGCATTAACAGTGTCCAGGCGCTTCTGTCTGTCCTCTGTAGTCTCGTTAGCACGCTGTTTGCGCTTACGTGCGGCATCGGCGGCTTTTCGCTCTGCGTCATTGGTATACTTATTATCAGACCTGATGTTACGTGCGCCATCAGCAGCTTTGGGCTCTGTGTCATTAGTATACTTAACAGTGTCCAGGCGCTTGCATCTATCCTCTGTACTCTTGTTAGCACGCTGTTTGCGCTTACGTGCAGCATCGGTGTCTTTTCGCTGTGCGTCATTGGTATACTTATTATCAGACCTGATGTTACGTGCGCCATCAGCAGCTTTGGGCTCTGTGTCATTAGTATACTTAACAGTGTCCAGGCGCTTGCATCTCTCCTCTGTACTCTTGTTAGCACGCTGTTTGCGCTTACGTGCAGCATCGGCGGCTTTTCCCTCTGCATCATTACCATACTTTATATCAGACCTGATCTTACATGCGCCATCAGCAGCTTTGGACTCTGTGTCATTAGTATACTTAACAGTATCCAGGCGCTTGCATATATCCTCTGTACTCTTGTTAACACGCTGTTTGCGCTTACGTGTGGCATCGGCGGCTTTTCGCTCTGCATCATTACCATACTTTATATCAGACCTGATCTTACGTGCGCCATCAGCAGCTTTACACTCTGTGTCATTAGTATACCTAACAGTATCCAGGCGCTTGCATCTATCCTCTGTACTCTTGTTAACACGCTGTTTGCGCTTACGTGCGGCATCGGCGGCTTTTCGCTCTGCATCATTACCATACTTTATATCAGACCTGATCTTACGTGCGCCATCAGCAGCTTTGGGCTCTGTGTCATTAGTATACTTAACAGTATCCAGGCACTTGCATCTATCCTCTGTACTCTTGTTAACATGCTGTTTACGCTTACGTGCGGCATCGGCGGCTTTTCGCTCTGCATCATTACCATACTTTATATCAGACCTGATCTTACATGCGCCATCAGCAGCTTTGGACTCTGTGTCATTACTATACTTAACAGTGTCCAGGCGCTTGCATCTATCCTCTGTACTCTTGTTAGCACGCTGTTTATGCTTACGTGCGGCATCAGCGTCTTTTTGCTCTGCATTATTAGTATACTTTATATCAGACCTAATCTTACGTGCGCCATCAGCAGCTTTGGGCTCTGTGTCATTAGTATCCTTACTATTAGAGCTCATGTTGGCTAAGCTAAACAGCTTTAAGAGTGGTGGTGGCAAACAACAGGTTAATAAGAGGCAGTGTCAGGTAGTAGGAAAATAGCCAGTTAATAATAGGCAATAGTTCTTTGCAGGAATACAGATATTAATAAATAGGCAGTTTATATTGCAGAGAAATTGCTGGGCAATAATGGACAATGTCCTTATGTGGCAAATAATAGAGCAATAAACCCAGTGTGGCAAAGAAGAGGTTAATAAACGGCAGTCTCTCAGTATAACAGTCAGTGAATAATAGGCAGTATATGGAGAAAACACCAAACAAAAGTTCAAAATTGGTGTGAAAATGTCACTGAACCACTTCACAACTAAATATATATAGTTTTGGTAAATGGTATTATCATTTTTTTGACGAAATTCGGCAGGAGCTTGAAGAGCGACGTCACTGGGACCGCCTCCACGCAGTAGAAACTTGCTGTGAGGTAAAAATTCAAAAATCACACCAAAATGGCGGGCGGAGTGTGTCACAGTACGGCACATTTCTGATTGGTCGCTCGCGGCAGGCGGCAACCAATCAGAAAAGTGCCGCGCACCACGAAGGCATATATCTTTGTCCACCCTGAGCGGGTGTAGGACGCTGGTGACGTCACTTATCTCCGGACATTATCTCCGGACAAAGCCACGGAAGTTGGCACAAATTGCCGGAAGTAGTATTCTAGGCAATTATATATTAGATTTTAATGTTATCAGTGTTTACCTTTGAACGTTTATATTGTATTGTCCTGTCACCAGCCATGTGTACGATTATCGGCTGAAAGCCTCTCTGGAACCAATAATCACCACATGTAAAGGTATCTTTATTAAGTTAAAGATTCAGAATACTATGACTTTTATCATATCCTGAACAGTCAAGTTTTTTATGAACCGTTAAGGTTTTCTGGTTGAAGTAAAAAAAACTCTGAGTGTTTACAGTTTGAAACCATAAAATGTTGAAAAATTATGTCATTCTTGAGTATATCACTCAATGGTGCTCATAAACGTGTCAAATTTGATCTATAATATACTTTAATATACGTTACTTTAATCTTTAATATACTTAAGAACAGGGCCCCAGACATCACACAGGGGGTCTGAAACACCGCACAGTGGTCCAAAATATCGCTGTGCTCTGCCTGGGGCCCCATATGCTGCCTGGGGCCCCTGTGCTCTGCCTGGGGCCCCATATGCTGCCTGGGGCCCCTGTGCTCTGCCTGGGGCCCCATATGCTGCCTGGGGCCCCTGTGCTCTGCCTGGGGCCCCATGTTCTGCCTGGGGCCCCTGTGCTCTGCCTGGGGCCACTGTGCTCTGCCTGGGGCCCCATATGCTGCCTGGGGCCCCTGTGCTCTGCCTGGGGCCCCATATGCTGCCTGGGGCCCCTGTGCTCTGCCTGGGGCCCCATAGGCTGCCTGGGGCCCCTGTGCTCTACCTGGGACCACTGTGCTCTGCCTGGGGCCCCATATGCTGCCTGGGGCCCCTGTGCTCTGCCTGGGGCCCCATGTTCTGCCTGGGGCCACTGTGCTCTGCCTGGGGCCCCATAGGATGCCTGGGGCCCCTGTGCTCTGCCTGGGACCACTGTGCTCTGCCTGGGGCCCCATATGCTGCCTGGGGCCCCTGTGCTCTGCCTGGGGCCACTGTGCTCTGCCTCGGGCCCCATATGCTGCCTGGGGCCCCTATGCTCTGCCTGGGGCCCCATATGCTGCCTGGGGCCCCTGTGCTCTGCCTGGGGCCCCATGTTCGGCCTGGGGCCCCTGTGCTCTGCCTGGGGCCACTGTGCTCTGCCTGGGGCCCCATGTTCTGCCTGGGGCCACTGTGCTCTGCCTGGGGCCCCATAAGCTGCCTGGGGCCCCTGTGCTCTGCCTGGGACCACTGTGCTCTGCCTGGGGCCCCATATGCTGCCTGGGGCCCCTGTGCTCTGCCTAGGGCCACTGTGCTCTGCCTGGGGCCCCATATGCTGCCTGGGGCCACTGTGCTCTGCCTGGGGCCCCATATGCTGCCTGGGGCCCCTGTGCTCTGCCTGGGGCCCCATATGCTGCCTGGGGCCCCTGTGCTCTGCCTGGGGCCCCTGTGCTCTGCCTGGGGCCCCATGTTCTGCCTGGGGCCCCTGTGCTCTGCCTGGGGCCACTGTGCTCTGCCTGGGGCCCCATATGCTGCCTGGGGCCCCTGTGCTCTGCCTGGGGCCCCATATGCTGCCTGGGGCCCCTGTGCTCTGCCTGGGGCCCCTGTGCTCTGCCTGGGGCCCCATATGCTGCCTGGGGCCCCTGTGCTCTGCCTGAGGCCCCTGTGCTCTGCCTGGGGCCCCATGTTCTGCCTGGGGCCCCTGTGCTCTGCCTGGGGCCACTGTGCTCTGCCTGGGGCCCCATATGCTGCCTGGGGCCCCTGTGCTCTGCCTGGGGCCCCATATGCTGCCTGGGGCCCCTGTGCTCTGCCTGGGGCCACTGTGCTCTGCCTGGGGCCCCATAGGCTGTCTGGGACCCCTGTGCTCTGCCTGGGACCACTGTGCTCTGCCTGGGGCCCCATATGCTGCCTGGGGCCCCTGTGCTCTGCCTGGGGCCACTGTGCTCTGCCTGGGGCCCCATATGCTGCCTGGGGCCCCTGTGCTGTGCCTGGGTGTAGGACACTGGTGACGTCACTTATCTCCAGACATTAGCTCCGGACATTAGCTCCGGACATTATCTCCGGACATTAGCTCCGGACATTATCTCCGGACATTAGCTCAGGACAAAGCCACGGAAGTTGGCACAAATTGCAGGAAGTAGTATTCTAGGCAATTATATATTAGATGGGCATTTCCTGAAGGAAATACATGGTGCTTGAACAGCGCTACCAGCTTTACAGCAGCACTTTTCACACACGGGACTGGGGGGCGCGCTTACTTTTGCACCCGGGGCCGGGGGCGTGCTTACTTTTGCACCCGGGGGCGCACTTACTTTTGCACCCGGGGGCGCACTTACTTTTGCACCCGGGGACGCACTTACTTTTGCACCCGGGGGCGCACTTACTTTTGCACCCGGGGGCGCACTTACTTTTGGGGCCGCACTTACTTTTGGTGGGCGGGGCTCCTCGGCCTCCGATTTGGTTGGTGGGGCCCCTCGTCCTCCGATTTGGTGGGTGGGGACCCTCGGCCTCCGATTTGGTGGGCGGGGACCGGCCTCCGATTTGGTGGGCGGGGACCCTCGGCCTCCGATTTGGTGGGCGGGGACCCTCGACCTCCGATTTGGTGGGCGGGGACCCTCGGCCTCCGCTTTGGTGGGCAGGGCCCCTCGGCCTCCGATTTGGTGGGCGGGGTCCCTCTGCCTCCGATTTGGTGGGCGGGGACCCTCGGCCTCCGCTTTGGTTGACGGGGCCTCACGGCCTCCGATTTGGTGGGCGGGGTCCCTCTGCCTCCGCTTTGGTGGGCGGGGCTCCTCGGCCTCCGATTTGGTTGGTGGGGCCCCTCGGCCTCCGATTTGGTGGGCGGGGCCCCTTATCCTCCGATTTGGTGGGCGGGGACCCCCGGCCTCCGATTTGGTGGGCGGGGCCCCTCGGCCTCCGATTTGGTGGGCGGGGACCCTCGGCCTCCGATGTGGTTGGCGGGGCCCCTCGGCCTCCGATTTGGTGGGCAGGGACCCTCGGCCTCCGATTTGGTGGGCGGGGACCCTCGGCCTCCGATTTGGTGGGCGGGGACCCTCGGCCTCCAATTTGGTGGGCGGGGACCCTCGGCCTCCGATTTGGTGGGCGGGGACCCTCGGCCTCCGATTTGGTGGGCGGGGACCCTCGGCCTCCGATTTGGTGGGTGGGGACCCTCGGCCTCCGATTTGGTGGGCGGGGACCCTCGGCCTCCAATTTGGTGGGCGGGGACCCTCGGCCTCCGATTTGGTGGGCGGGGACCCTCGGCCTCCGATTTGGTGGGTGGGGACCCTCGGCCTCCGATTTGGTGGGCGGGGACCCTCGGCCTCCGATGTGGTGGGCGGGGACCCTCGGCCTCCGATTTGGTGGGCGGGGCCGGGCCCCTCGGCCTCTGCTTTGGTGGGCGGGGCCGCTCGGCCTTCGATGTGGTGGGCGGGGCTCCTCGGCCTCCGATTTGGTTGGCGGGGCCCCTCGGCCTCCGATTTGGTGGGCGGGGACTCTCGGCCTCCGATTTGGTGGGCAGGGACCCTCGGCCTCTGATTTGGTGGTCGGGGACCCTCGGCCTCCGCTTTGGTGGGTGGGGCCCCTCGGCCTCCGATTTGGTGGGCGGGGTCCCTCTGCCTCCGATTTGGTGTGCGGGGACCCTCGGCCTCCGCTTTGGTGGGCGGGGCCACTCGGCCTTCGATTTGGTTGGTGTGGACCCTCGGCCTCCGATTTGGTGGGTGGGGCCCCTCGGCCTCCGATTTGGTTGGTGTGGACCCTCGGCCTCCGATTTGGTGGGTGGGGACCCTCGGCCTCCGATTTGGTGGGCGGGGACCCTCGACCTCCGATTTGGTGGGCGGGGCCCCTCGGCCTCCGATTTGGTGGGTGGGGACCCCTGGCCTCCAATTTGGTGGGCGGGGCCCCTCGGCCTCCGATTTGGTGGGTGGGGCCCCTCGGCCTCCGATTTGGTGGGTGGGGACCCTCGGCCTCCGATTTGGTAGGCGGGGCCCCTCGGCCTCCGATTTGGTGGGCGGGGACCCTCGGCCTCCGATTTGGTGGGCGGGGACCCTCGGCCTCCGATTTGGTGGGCGGGGACCCTCGGCCTCCGATTTGGTGGGCGGGGCCCCTCGGCCTCCGATTTGGTTGGCGGGGCCCCTCGGCCTCCGATTTGGTGGGCGGGGATCCTCGGCCTCCGATTTGGTGGGCGGGGCCCCTCGGCCTCCGATTTGGTGGGCAGGGACCCTCGGCCTCTGATTTGGTGGGCGGGGCCCCTCGGCCTCCAATTTGGTTGGTGGGGCCCCACGGCCTCCGATTTGGTGGGCGGGGACCCTCGGCCTCCGATTTGGTGGGCGGGGACCCTCGGCCTCCAATTTGGTGGGTGGGGTCCCTCGGCCTCCGATTTGGTGGGCGGGGACCCTCGGCATCTGATTTGGTGGGCGGGGACCCTCGGCCTCCGATTTGGTGGGTGGGGACCCTCGGCCTCCGATTTGGTGGGCGGGGCCCCTCGGCCTCCGATGTGGTGGGTGGGGCCCCTCGGCCTCCGCTTTTGTGGGCGGGGCCGGGCCCCTCGGCCTCCGCTTTGGTGGGCGGGGCCGCTCGGCCTTCTATTTGGTGGGCGGGGCTCCTCGGCCTCTGATTTGGTTGGCGGGGCCCCTCGGCCTCCGATTTGGTTGGCGGGGCCCCTCGGCCTCCGATTTGGTGGGCGGGGACTCTCGGCCTCCGATTTGGTGGGCGGGGACCCTCGGCCTCCGATTTGGTGGGCGGGGACCCTCGGCCTCCGATTTAGTGGTCGGGGACCCTCGGCCTCCGCTTTGGTGGGCGGGGCCCCTCGGCCTCCGATTTGGTGGGTGGGGTCCCTCTGCCTCCGATTTGGTGTGCGGGGACCCTCGGCCTCCGCTTTGGTGGGCGGGGCCCCTCGGCCTTCGATTTGGTGGGCGGGGCCCCTCGGCCTCCGATTTGGTTGGTGTGGACCCTCGGCCTCCGATTTGGTGGGCGGGGACCCTCGGCCTCCGATTTGGTGGGTGGGGACCCTCGGCTTCCGATTTGGTGGGCGGGGACCCTCGGCCTCCGTTTTGGTGGGCGGGGCCTATCGGCCTCCGATGTGGTGGGCGGGGCCCCTCGGCCTCCGATTTGGTGGGCGGGGACCACCGGCCTCCGATTTGGTGGGCGGGGACCCTCGGCCTTCGATTTGTTGGGCGGGGCTCCTCGGCCTTCGATTTGGTTGGCGGGGCCCCTCGGCCTCTGATTTGGTTGGCGGTGCCCCTTATCCTCCGATTTGGTGAGCAGGGACTCTCGGCCTCCGATTTGGTGGGCGGGGACCCTCGGCCTCCGATTTGGTGGGCGGGGCCCCTCGGCCTCCGATTTGGTTGGCGGGGCCCCTCGGCCTCCGATTTGGTGGGCGGGGACCCTCGGCCTCCGATTTGGTGGGCGGGGCCCCTCGGCCTCCGATTTGGTGGGCGGGGCCCCTCGGCCTCCGATTTGGTTGGCGAGGCCCCTCGGCCTCCGATTTGGTGGGCAGGGACCCTCGGCCTCCGATTTGGTGGGCGGGGACCCTCGGCCTCCGATTTGGTGGGCGGGGACCCTCGGCCTCCGATTTGGTGGGCGGGGCCCCTCGGCCTCCGATGTGGTGGGCGAGGCCCCTCGGCCTCCGCTTTGGTGGGCGGGGCCAGGCCCCTCGGCCTCCGCTTTGGTGGGCGGGGCCGCTCGGCCTTCGATTTGGTGGGTGGGGCTCTTCGGCCTCCGATTTGGTTGGCGAAGCCCCTCGGCCTCCGATTTGGTTGGCGGGGCCCCTCGGCCTCCGATTTGGTGGGCGGGGACTCTCGGCCTCCGATTTGGTGGGCGGGGACCCTCGGCCTCCGATTTGGTGGGCGGGGACCCTCGGCCTCCGATTTAGTGGGCAGGGACCCTCGGCCTCCGATTTGGTGGTCGGGGACCCTCGGCCTCCACTTTGGTGGGCGGGGCCCCTCGGCCTCCGATTTGGTGGGTGGGGTCCCTCTGCCTCCGATTTGGTGTGCGGGGACCCTCGGCCCCCGCTTTCGTGGGCGGGGCCCCTCAACCTTCGATTTGGTGGGCGGGGCTCCTCGGCCTCCGATTTGGTTGGTGGGGCCCCTCGGCCTCCAATTTGGTGGGCGGGGACCCTCGGCCTCCGATTTGGTGGGGGAGGACCCTCGGCCTCCGATTTGGTGGGCGGGGACCCTCGGCCTCCGCTTTGGTGGGTGGGGCCCGTCGGCCTCCGATTTGGTGGACGGGGCCCCTCGGCCTCTGATTTGGATGGTGTGGACCCTCGGCCTCCGATTTGGTGGGCGGGGACCCTCGGCCTCCGATTTGGTGGGCGGGGACCCTCGGCCTCCGATTTGGTGGGCGGGGACCCTCGGCCTCCGATTTGGTGGGCGGGGCCCCTCGGCCTCCGATGTGGTGGGCGGGGCCCCTCGGCCTCCGATTTGGAGGGCGGGGACCCCCGGCCTCCGATTTGGTGGGCGGGGACCCTCGGCCTCCGATTTGGTGGGCGGGGACCCTCGGCCTCCGATTTGGTGGGCGGGGACCCTCGGCCTCCGATTTGGTGGGCGGGGACCCTCGTCCTCCGATTTGGTGGGCGGGGACCCTCGGCCTCCGATTTGGTGGGCGGGGCCCCTCGGCCTCCGATGTGGTGGTCGGGGCCCCTCGGCCTCCGCTTTGGTGGGCGGGGCCGGGCCCCCCGGCCTCCGCTTTGGTGGGCGGGGCCGCTCGGCCTTCGATTTGGTGGGCGGGGCTCCTCGGCCTCCGATTTGGTTGGCGGGGCCCCTCGGCCTCCGATTTGGTGTGTGCTCTGCCTGGGGCCACTGTGCTCTGCCTGGGGCCCCATATGCTGCCTGGGGCCCCTGTGCTCTGCCTGGGGCCCCATATGCTGCCTGGGGCCCCTGTGCTCTGCCTGGGGCCCCTGTGCTCTGCCTGGGGCCCCTGTGCTCTGCCTGAAGGCACTACTGGAGGAATCCCACATGCAGCCTAATGTGATGAATTTTCTTATGGAACTCTTGGAAATTGTCCTTACAAAAAACTTTTTCATGTTTGAGGATCAATTTTATCTTCAATTACAGGGTACTGCGATGGGGTCCAATGTGGCCCCACCCTACGCAAATTGTTTTATGTCCCGTTTTGAATTGGAGTATGTCTATCCCAATAGACTTTACCAAGCACATTGCCTTTTATGGCGTCGCTATATTGACGACGTCTTTTGCTTGTGGCATGGTACCAGTGAGAGTCTACTACAATTTTTGGATGACATTAACTCGATTTGGCCAGAGTTAAAATTTACACTTAATTTCAATCAAAATGAGATTAATTTTTTAGATACTAAAGTCATACAGGGAGAGGATGGCAACTTGACTCTGGATCTTTATACTAAAGACACTGATCGTAATAATTTATTACTTTTTCAAAGTTGTCATCCCGCAGCTGTGAAGAGGTCAGTACCAATTTCTCAGTTTGAAAGAGTAAGGAGGATAGTGAGTAATCCTCAAACACGCGTGCAGCGACTAAAAGAGATGAGTGACAAATTTCTGCAAAGAGGCTATCCTCCCCATCTCCTCCATCAGGCACAAAACAATGAGACCAGACCTTCAAGACTAGACACCTCCCATCGTGTGGCATTTGTACATACCTACCATCCATTCATGTATAGAATACACAGGAAAATCCGTAAACATTGGCACATTCTAAAAGAAAGTTTCCCTGACATTCCAGGATTCCAAAAACCATTTTTGCCCTGCTTTAGGAGACCAAAGAACCTAAAAAATAAGATTATTAGAGCAGATATAGGTTCAGCCCGGGTAAGTTCCAGACAAACCTTTTTATCAACTCAACGCAAGGGTACGTTTCCCTGCTTACAATGTGCGCAATGCGCAAATGTTCTGAAGGGCCCTAAGATATCACATCCCCAAACAGGAGCAGACATTCCAATCAATGGTTTCTTTACTTGTGATTCGAAATCAGTAGTTTATGCAATTAAGTGCCCCTGTGGTAAGATTTATGTGGGTGAAACCACACAGGCAATCAAAGACCGCATCTCCCATCATAAGTCTGACATCCGCTGCAAAAAGAACCACCTTCCAGTACCATTTCATTTTAATACCGAAGGACATTCAATAGCTCAGCTGCGTTTTTTGGTTTTGGAACAAATTTCTATGAGTAGAAGGGGCGGTGATATAACTAAGAGACTACTAACAAGAGAGGCTTATTGGATTCATTTCCTACAGAGTATGGAACCACGGGGGCTCAATAGAGACTTTGATGTCATTAGCCTATTTTGACTCTTGTATCATGATCATCTACTGCCCGTCCTTCCTCTTTTAATTGTGTATGTATTAATGTTTACATACTTACTCTTATATTACAATATTTACGTAAAATTAGCCATGTATTTCTGATACTTTGTATATATTTCATATATTGATTGATCTTCCTTTAATGTCTCCTAGGTCTACTCATGATATTCCTCTTCTTTGCATTTTTTCCTTTCTGTCTGTTGGAACGTTGTACTGATCCAGCACTTCAGCGATGAGGACTGCCTCCTACACCGCCTTCTTTCCCCTCCCCTCTACCTCCGAGCACTGTTTGCGCTCCACCAGAGCGTTTCACTGAGCACTTCCGCCGGACCGAGGAGCACGGTGACGCACTTCCGGTTGAGACGCGCTGTGTTAAGGTACCGTCACACTAAGCGACGCTGCAGCGATAGCGACAGCAATGCCGATCGCTGCAGCGTCGCTGTGTGGTCGCTGGAGAGCTGTCACACAGACCGCTCTCCAGCGACCAGCGATGCCGAGGTCCCCGGGTAACCAGGGTAAACATCGGGTTGCTAAGCGCAGGGCCGCGCTTAGTAACCCGATGTTTACCCTGGTTACCAGCGTAAACGTAAAAAAAACAAACAGTACATGCTCACCTGCGCGTCCCCCAGCCTCTGCATCCTGACGCTGACTGAGCTCCGGCCCTAACAGCAGAGCGGTGACGTCACCGCTGTTGCTTTCACTTTCAGTTTAGGGCCGGCGCTTTAGTGTCAGGAAGCAGAGGCTGGGGGACGCGCAGGTGAGTATGTACTGTTTGTTTTTTTAACTTTTACGCTGGTAACCAGGGTAAACATCGGGTTACTAAGCGCGGCCCTGCGCTTAGTAACCCGATGTTTACCCTGGTTACCAGTGTAAAATATCGCTGGTATCGTCGCTTTTGCTGTCAAACACGGCGATACACGGCGACCTAGCGACCAAATAATGTGCAGACCTTCTAGCAGCGACCAGCAATTTCACAGCGGGATCCAGATCGCTGCTGCGTGTCAAATACAGCGATATCGCCATCCAGGTCGCTGCAACGTCACGGATTGCTGGCGATATCGCCTAGTGTGACGGTACCTTTAGACAGGATCACTTATAACAGTGACGCTCATTGCGAGCGCGACTTAGGACAGATTTGCGCTCCATATGCGGTCCAGTGACACTTACCACGTCACTTAAGCGCCGCTACCTAATTCTTCCGGTCTAGCCACTACTTAAAGAGGGAGCCGCTTCTTGTAAGCTCATGGCGTCCATGCACCATCTCCTGTACTCCACACGCGATAGCGTCGGATCCCACCACTATACTTTTGACTGGTAAGAAACTTCACTTTTATGACAGGGACATTTCGGTAAGCACTGTTAATGAGGGCTTGAACTAGTTAAACGGGGTACACTTATATATTATATCTTGATTGCTGTCTTACCTTAGGACATTTACATGGATGGCCCCTCTTCCTTATAGAGAACTCACAGGTCTTCATACATGAGCACATATGCTTTAACGAGTCTTTGGTAAGAGAATCAGCCCGCCTTCTATTTTTTTTCTACTTCTTTTTTTTCTATTTTTTACTGTTTTTGTATTCATACTTTGCCCCTTTCTTTCCCTTTATTCCTTTTTTCTTCCTTGGTTTCTGTTTTTATTTTACTTTATTTTATTTTGCTTTTTTGTTCATTTTGTTCGTACCAGGAGACATCTTTATTTTCTAAATATGCTTTGAGTATGATCAGTCATAATAATTGTGTGACCAGATTACCTTGCTTGAACCCACTATAGAGGGATTATTAGAGATATTGGTCCCATATTAGACCCCCTTGCAGTTAGCCACTTATTGGTCGTTATCCTACTATTATATTGGCATAATAATATACTGTTACATTTTTTTTGGTTTCTTTTTTCTTTCTTCTCTATTATGTTGCTCTCTTAGGAAAAGGTTGTCTACTTTTCTAAAGTGTTATGGATTTATATTTTTATGAAATGTATAATCGATGGATGTATATATTCTCAAATATTTAATTTTTTTCTTTATTTTGTTTATGCATTCCAGTCTGATGAAGGTCATTTAAAAGACCGAAACGTTACTAAATTTCTGGAATACATTCCTTCAATAAAAAACCTTTTGTCAAAAAAGAATGCTTCTTTGAGTGCCAAGACTGTTTTTCTGATTCCATGTTCTGCCTGGGGCCCCTGTGCTCTGCCTGGGGCCACTGTGCTCTGCCTGGGTGTAGGACACTGGTGACGTCACTTATCTCCGGACATTAGCTCCGGACATTAGCTACGGACATTAGCTCCGGACATTAGCTCCGGACATTATCTCCGGACAATATCTCCGGACAATAGCTCCGGACAAAGCCACGGAAGTTGGCACAAATTGCAGGAAGTAGTATTCTAGGCAATTATATATTAGATTTTAATGTTATCAGTGTTTACCTTTGAACGTTTATATTGTATTGTCCTGTCACCAGCCATGTGTACGATTATCGGCCGAAAGCCTCTCTGGAACCAATAATCACCCCATGTAAAGGTATCTTTATAAGTTAAAGATTCAGAATACTATGACTTTTATCATATCCTGAACAGTCAAGTTTTTTATGAACCGTTAAGGTTTTCTGGTTGAAGTAAAAAAAACTCTGAGTGTTTACAGTTTGAAACCATAAAATGTTGAAAAATTATGTCATTCTTGAGTATATCACTCAATGGTGCTCATAAACGTGTCAAATTTGATCTATAATATACTTTAATATACGTTACTTTAATCTTTAATATACTTAAGAACAGGGCCCCAGACATCACACAGGGGGTCTGAAACACCGCACAGTGGTCCAAAATATCGCTGTGCTCTGCCTGGGGCCCCATATGCTGCCTGGGGCCCCTGTGCTCTGCCTGGGGCCCCATATGCTGCCTGGGGCCACTGTGCTCTGCCTGGGGCCCCTGTGCTCTGCCTGGGGCCCCATGTTCTGCCTGGGGCCACTGTGCTCTGCCTGGGGCCCCATATGCTGCCTGGGGCCCCTGTGCTCTGCCTGGGGCCCCATATGCTGCCTGGGGCCCCTGTGCTCTGCCTGGGGCCCCTGTGCTCTGCCTGGGGCCCCATGTTCTGCCTGGGGCCCCTGTGCTCTGCCTGGGGCCACTGTGCTCTGCCTGGGTGTAGGACACTGGTGACGTCACTTATCTCCGGACATTAGCTCCGGACATTAGCTCCGGACATTAGCTCCGGACATTATCTCCGGACAATATCTCCGGACAATATCTCCGGACAATAGCTCCGGACAAAGCCACGGAAGTTGGCACAAATTGCAGGAAGTAGTATTCTAGGCAATTATATATTAGATACTATTCTCTGTCCTGCAGAGCATCTCACCTATACCTGTATACTATCCCCGTCCTACAGAGCATTTAACCTATAATTCTATACTATTCTCTGCCCTGCAGAGCAGCTCATCTATACCTGTATACTATCCCCCTGTCCTGCAGAGCATTTAACCTATAATTCTATACTATTCTCTGCCCTGCAGAGCAGCTCATCTCTACCTGTATACTATCCCCCTGTCCTGCAGAGCATTTAACCTATAATTCTATACTATTCTCTGTCCTGCAGAGCAGCTCACTTATGATTCTATACTATTCTCTGTCCTGCAGAGCATCTCACCTATAATTATGTATTATTCCCCTGCCCTGCAGAACATCTCATGCTATCCCCCTGTCCTGTAGATCTATGCTATTTTCTGTCCTGCAGAGCATGTCACCTATAACTCTCTACTTTTTTCCTGTGGGTATTCATGTCTGTGTACATTGTTCACATATCATGTGAACATCCTCACCTTGCACCTAAAATATCATAGATCTGAAACTTTGTGATGCTGCAATTGGCAATTTTCTGTGTGGGCAATATTCCGTGTGGGCAATATTCCGTGTGGGCAATATTCTGAGTGGGCAATTTTCTGTGTGGGCAATTTTCCATCTGGGCAATTTTCCTGTGAGCATTTTTCCTGTGGGCAATTTTCCTATGGGCATTTTTCCTGTGGGCATTTTTCTGGTCACCCAGTCATGGCTTGGACTCGGAGTTCAAGTCTACCATTCTGACCTTGAGGTCAGCTGTTGCAGTTTGGGAACTGCCCATGGAATGGTACCTGGCGTCCACCTGCAGGTCAAGCCTAACTCCACCATCAGGAGTAGTGATGAGCGAGTGTACTCATTGCTCGGGTGACCTCCCGAGTATTTGTAAGTGTTCGGAGATTTAGTTTTCATCACGACAGCTGAATGATTTACAGCTATTAGCCAGGCTGAGTACAAGTGGGGGTTGCCTGGTTGCTAGGTGATCTCCACATGTAATCAAGATGGCTAATAGCTATAAATCATGCTGCTGAGGCGATGAAAACTTAATCTGTGGCGCCCCAGGGTCCTGGTCGTCACAGTAACATTACTTTCCTCACGGGAAGAGTGGTGTTACGCTTGGAGGCAAGGAAGGATAACTGTCACCAGGTAAACACAAGCATGCAACATGTTCACACTCCATGCCACCAGGGGGAGCTTTTGATCCTATTTACTAGGTGACTCCCCATATATATAGTAGTTTATAGGGAAAGTTAGACAGTTCTTGCCAGGAAAGAGACTGGAGCAGTCTGTGGCAGAAAAAGGTGTACGGAGCTGTGTAGCAGCATGGCTGCAGCTCCAGGGAAGAGATTATACGAAAGCCGAATATATTGCAGTGAGTGTGTAGGAGAGAGAAGCACAGGAGAGGATACCAGTGGGAGACCAGCCACGAGCAGGCTGCCTCCTTCTGAGGCGTAGAGACCGGTAGCCAGAACACCAAGGTTGTAAGGGCCTCTACGACTTACATCAGAGACCGGCAGGACAGCTGAACTGCAAGTTACCTGTCCGCCCTAATACTTAGGAGGCATGGTGACACCTTTAGAGCCCGGGGCGTGCTAGAGTCCCTTTAAAAAGGCTCAACTCACCAGTCATACGGGTTATATCCTATCCTATATGGTGGACAGTGAGAGAGAACATCTGTGAGGACCTTATATTAAGCCAAAGGCAGTAAGGAACTACAACACCACAGTGCTAGAGGAAGGCTTTGATCTCCACCTGGATAAGGGGACTCCCAACTTGCCTCCAAGCCGGCCGGACCCTGCCTGCTCTGTGATCTGGTACCCTGGATTGTGGCTGCCTGAAGTCTTCAGTAAACCAGGTAAAGAGACTGCAAACCTGTGTCCTCGTTCTTTACTGTGCCATTCACCATCTACACATCGGGAGCCCTAGGGATATACTTCACCTGTGGGAAGTTATACCATCTAGCTGCCATAACATCACCCCAGAGGACCCCTTAAAGTAGCGTCGGTCCCCACTGACCGAATACTATAGGTGGTGTCACGAACATAAACTCTATTTAAATTTCCCCTTTTTCATGGGCACCCAGGGCCACGGACCGGCTCGCCGCCGTGACACGTCCCCTTAAGTACTGGACCCGGTACAGAGTACCCCAAGGCTCTGGCGGGCCACTCAAATCTCCGAGCAGTCATAAATACTCAGAGACCACCCGAGCGTGCTCGGGAAAACCCAAGCAACGAGTACACTCGCTCATCACTTTAGAGAAAACCAGGTGGCCAATTAGCCACGCCAAAGGAACTCGGCCACGATGCATTGGGTCCACGATCCATGTGTGTGACAAGCATGTTACCCATACAAACGCATTTTATATACACACTGCAAGTTAACCACACACAGTAAATGTACATACTAGTCTTGCTCCACCTTTTCAGTTCCTCTATATTTCCAAGGGTTAAAGACCTTTGGTCACATTACTATAATGTCACCAAAGTCAGGGCCGGCCCGAAAGTACAGGCGAACTAGGCGGCCACCTAGGGCGCCGACCCTAAGGGGGCGCCAGAGAAAAAATATAAAAAAATTATAAAAAATCTTTTCAAAAGGCAAAAGGTGTATGGAGCAGAGCTGAATGTGTAAGAGGTGTATAGAGCGGAGCCGTGTGTGTATGAGGTGTATGGAGTGGAGCTGTGTGTAGGAGGTGTACAGAGCGGAGTCGTGTGTGTATGAGGTGTATGGAGCGGAGCTAAATGTGTACGAGGTGTATGGAGCGGAGCGCGTGTGTACGGAGCGCAGCCGCGTGTGTAGGAGTAGCTGTGTGTGGCCATTATATGGTACAAAGTATCATGTGTGGCCAATATACAGTATGGAGCATCATGTGTGGTCATTATACAGTATGGAGCGGCATGTGTGGCCATTATACAGTATGGAGCATCATGTGTGGCCATTATACAGTATGGAGCACTGTGTGGCCATATTTTTTTGTTTATAATTATTCTTTATGAAACAGTGTGATCAGCAGTGCTAAATGGGTGTGGTTGGGACGTGGATATGGGTGTGGCTAGTTATGAATGGGTGTGGTCAGTGGCGTGGCCTAAAATTTGCCGCGGCGTGCAAAGCGCGACGAAAACTTTGTCCCTCTTTCCCATGTTCAAAAGTTGTGAGGTATGTTAAAAGTAGTAGGGGCGCAACAAAATAGTTTCGCCTAGGGCGCCGTAATCTCTCGGGCCAGCCCTGACCAAAGTCCTTCTAGATTTCTAACCTTTGGAACTGCACTGATAATTTGTTATTTTCCCAAGGGTACCAAGAGAAATTGGACCCCAAAAGTTGTTGTCCAGTTTACCCTGATTACGCTCTGAAGGGAAGGAGCACTGTTTTACTTTTTCAAAGCAGAATTGGCTGGAATTGAGATCGGATGCCATGTCGCATTTGGAGAGCCCCTGATGTGCCTAAACAGTGGAAAACCCTCAATTCTAACTCCAACCCTAACCAGAACACACCCCTAACCCTAATCCCAACCTTAACCATAACCCTAACCACACCCCTAACCCGAACACGCCCCTAACCCTAATCCCAACCACACCCCTAACCCCAACACACCTCTAACCCTAATCCCAACCCTAACTCCAACACACTTCTAACCCTAATCCCAACCATAACCCTAACCATACCCCTAATCCTGACACACCCCTAACCCTAATCCTAACCGTAAATGTAATCCTAACCCTAACTTTAGCCCCAACCCTAACCCTAACTTTAGCCCCAACACTAACCCTAACTTTAGCCCCAACCCTAACCCTAACTTTAGCCCCAACCCTAACTTTGGCCCCAACCCTTTTTGATCGCGTGTTATTCCACTTTTTATTTAGCGGTATGATAATAAAGCGTTGTTTTTTGCCTTGTTTTTTTTTTTTACGGTGTTCACTGAAGGGGTTATGCTAAATATGTGTACTTTTATTGTTTTGTTTTTATTTAGATAAAGAAATGTATTTATTGGAACAATATATTTTTTTTTCTTTATTTAGGATTTTTTTTATTTTTTTTTTACACATGTAAAAATATATTTTTTTAAACTTTTTTACTTTGTCCCAGGATGGGACATCATGCTATAGTGTTAGACAGGCATTGCTGCAGGCTTGCCAGCGCCTGCTCTCAGCAGGCGCTTGCAAGCCACCTCCCTGCAGGACCCGGAAGGAGCCCTGCGGCCATTTTGGATCCGGGGCCTGCAGGGGGGAGATCGAAGGAGACCCTCGGAACAATGCGATCACATCGCGTTGTTCCGAGGGTCTCAAGGAAGCATGCAGGGAGCCCCCTCCCCGCGTGATGCTTCCCTATGCCGTCGGAACGCTGCAATCATGTTTGATCGCAGTGTTCTGGGGGTCAATGTGCCAGGAGCGGTCCGTGACTGCTCCTGGCACATAGTGCCGGATGTCAGCTGTAATAATCAGCTGACACCCGGCGGCGATCAGCCGCGCTCCCCCGTGAGCGTGGTCGATCGCCTATGACGTACTATCCCGTCAATGGGAGTTAAGTCCCAGGTCACCTCGACGGGTAGTACGTCTAATGGCAGAAAGGGGTTAAGGAGCGAGCCACTTTGTACATTAATGACTGAGCCTCATTTTTTAAATTATAAATTGAAGTATCCAATGAGTAGTTCTGCAATACATACCACATTTGTGATCGCACAAATTCTTTTGGAAAACATTGTCTCCCTCTTGTGGACCACCGACTTTTAAATGCAGTGTATTATATGTAAAAAAAAAGGAAAAATGGTGTCTGTGCTGATCTTGAATATGCTTGTCTTGTCCATCTACACCTGTTTGAGTATTCTAATGCTTTTGACCAATCAGGTGCGCTGCCTGCAGTAGATAGAATCTGTGCACGGAACCTTCACGTGCAGCCACAATGGGCTTTTATCTATTGGCTCCGGAACGCTTACGTATCACAATGCGCCCTTGGCCTATAACAGGCAGTGTAAAATGCCCGCCGTCTTCAGTCTGCTGCTGGAGCAGCAGCAGATCACATGGCAGGGGGTCTCTACGCCCAGCTTCAGGAGAGCTGGGAGGGAAGACAACTGCTCGCCTGTCTGTTTTTTGAATTTCCCTCTCTTTCTCGCACTCAGTTGCATGTCATGATCTCCATGGCCAGAGAACTAGCATAAGCCTCAATAGGAACAAGCTCTTGGAAGATGTAACTGTACTGACCATGAACTAAACCTACCGCATCATCTAGAAGTAGCCAGGTAGCATGTCCTACTTTTTATCCCTATATGCCCAGCGCCGGCCGGAGAACTAAATAATGCTAGCAGAGGGAAATATAAGACCTGACTCACCTCTAGAGAAATGCCCAAAAAGGAGACAGAAGCCCCCCACATATATTGGCGGTGATATGAGATGAAACAACAAACGCAGCAGGAAAATAGTTTTAGCAAATTTGAGGTCCGCTTTCTAGATAGCAGAAGACAGAAAGCATACTTTCATGGTCAGTAGAAAACCCTAACAAAACACATCCAGAAATTACTTTAGGACTCTGGCATTAACTCATAATACCAGAGTGGCAATTCCTGATCAACAAGAGCTTTCCAGACACAGTAACGAAACTGCAGCTGTGAACTGGAACCAAAATACAAAAACAAAACATGGACGAATGTCCAACTTATCTAGTAGATGTCTGGGAGCAGGAACAAGCACAGAGAGGCTTCTGATAACATTGATGACCGGCAAGCATCTAACAGAGAAGCCAGGTTATATAGCGACACCCAGATCTAATCAGAACAGGTGAACAGGGAAGATGATGTCACAAGTTCAATTCCACCAGTAGCCACCGGGGGAGCCCAGAATCCAAATTCACAACAGTACCCCCCCCTCAAGGAGGGGGCACCGAACCCTCACCAGAACCACCAGGGCGATCAGGATGGGCCCTATGAAAGGCACGAACCAGATCAGAGGCATGAACATCAGATGCAGTGACCCAAGAATTATCCTCCTGGCCGTATCCCTTCCACTTGACCAGATACTGGAGTCTCCGTCTGGAAACACGGGAGTCTAGGATTTTTTCCACAACGTACTCCAACTCACCCTCAACCAACACCGGAGCAGGAGGCTCAACGGAAGGCACAACCGGTGCCTCATACCTGCGCAATAACGACCGATGAAAAACGTTATGAATAGAAAAGGATGCAGGGAGGTCCAAACGGAAGGAAACAGGGTTAAGAATCTCCAATACTTTATACGGACCGATGAACCGAGGCTTAAACTTAGGAGATGAGACCCTCATAGGGACAAAACGAGAAGACAACCACACCAAATCTCCAACACAAAGCCGAGGACCAACACGACGGTGACGGTTGGCAAAAAGCTGAGTCTTCTCCTGGGACAACTTTAAATTGTCCATCACCTGCCCCCAGATATGATGCAATCTCTCCACCACCGCATCCACTCCAGGACAATCCGAGGATTCCATCTGACCGGAGGAAAATCGAGGGTGGAACCCCGAATTACAGAAAAACGGGGACACCAAAGTGGCAGAGCTGGCCCGATTATTGAGGGCG
This sequence comes from Ranitomeya variabilis, assembly GCF_051348905.1. Classification (NCBI taxonomy): domain Eukaryota; kingdom Metazoa; phylum Chordata; class Amphibia; order Anura; family Dendrobatidae; genus Ranitomeya; species Ranitomeya variabilis. The sequence continues at coordinate 373,690,658 of NC_135234.1, forward strand.
AACTCCGCCAATGGCAAAAAAGCAACCCAATCATCCTGGTCAGCAGACACAAAACACCTCAGATATGTCTCCAGGGTCTGATTAGTCCGCTCGGTCTGGCCATTAGTCTGAGGGTGAAAAGCAGACGAAAAAGACAAATCTATGCCCATCCTAGCACAGAATGCCCGCCAAAATCTAGACACAAATTGGGTTCCTCTGTCAGAAACGATATTCTCAGGAATACCATGCAAACGAACAACATTTTGAAAAAACAGGGGCACCAACTCGGAAGAAGAAGGCAATTTGGGCAGGGGAACCAAATGGACCATCTTAGAAAAACGGTCACACACCACCCAGATGACAGACATCTTCTGAGAAACAGGCAGATCTGAAATAAAATCCATCGAGATGTGTGTCCAAGGCCTCTTAGGAATAGGCAAGGGCAACAATAATCCACTAGCCCGAGAACAACAAGGCTTGGCCCGAGCACAAACGTCACAAGACTGCACAAAGCCTCGCACATCTCGTGACAGGGAAGGCCACCAGAAGGATCTTGCCACCAAATCCCTGGTACCAAAAATTCCAGGATGACCTGCCAATGCAGAAGAATGTACCTCAGAGATGACTCTACTGGTCCAATCATCAGGAACAAACAACCTATCAGGCGGACAACGATCCGGTCTATCCGCCTGAAACTCCTGCAAGGCCCGCCGCAGGTCTGGAGAAACGGCTGACAAGATAACTCCCTCCTTAAGAATACCTGTGGGGTCAGAGTTGCCGGGTGAATCAGGCTCAAAACTCCTAGAAAGGGCATCCGCCTTAACATTCTTAGAACCCGGTAGGTACGATACCACAAAATTAAACCGAGAGAAAAATAATGACCAGCGCGCCTGTCTAGGATTCAGGCGCCTGGCGGTCTCAAGATAGATCAAATTTTTGTGGTCAGTCAATACCACCACCTGATGTCTGGCCCCCTCGAGCCAATGGCGCCACTCCTCAAACGCCCACTTCATGGCCAAAAGCTCCCGATTCCCAACATCATAATTCCGCTCAGCGGGCGAAAATTTACGGGAAAAGAAGGCACAAGGCCTCATCACGGCGCAGTCAGAACTTTTCTGCGACAACACTGCCCCAGCCCCGATCTCAGAAGCGTCGACCTCAACCTGAAAAGGAAGAGTCACATCAGGCTGACGCAACACAGGGGCAGAAGAAAAACGGCGCTTAAGCTCCTGAAAGGCCTCCACAGCATCAGGGGACCAATTAGCAACATCAGCACCCTGTCTAGTCAAATCGGTCAATGGCTTAACGACATCCGAAAAACCAGAAATAAATCGACGATAAAAGTTGGCAAAGCCCAAAAATTTCTGAAGACTTTTAAGAGAAGAGGGCTGCGTCCAATCACAAATAGCTTGAACCTTGACAGGATCCATCTCAATGGAAGAGGGAGAAAAAATATATCCCAAAAAGGAAATTCTCTGAACCCCAAAAACGCACTTAGAACCCTTGACACACAGAGAATTAGACCGCAAAACCTGAAAAACCCTCTTAACTTGCCGGACATGAGAGTCCCAATCATCCGAAAAAAATCAGAATATCATCCAGATACACTATCATAAATTTATCCAAAAAATGGCGGAAAATATCATGCATAAAGGACTGGAAGACTGAAGGGGCATTAGAAAGACCAAAAGGCATCACCAAATACTCAAAGTGGCCCTCGGGCGTATTAAATGCGGTTTTCCACTCATCCCCCTGCCTGATCCGCACCAAATTATACGCCCCACGGAGATCAATCTTAGAGAATCACTTGGCCCCCTTTATGCGAGCAAACAAATCAGTCAGCAACGGCAATGGGTATTGATATTTAACCGTGATTTTATTCAAAAGCCGATAATCAATACATGGTCTCAAAGAGCCGTCTTTTTTAGACACAAAGAAAAAACCGGCTCCTAAGGGAGATGACGATGGACGAATATGTCCCTTTTCCAAGGACTCCTTTATATATTCTCGCATAGCAGTATGTTCAGGCACAGACAGATTAAATAAACGACCCTTTGGGTATTTACTACCCGGAATTAAATCTATAGCACAATCGCACTCTCGGTGCGGAGGTAGTGAACCCAGCTTGGGTTCTTCAAAGACGTCACGAAAGTCAGACAGGAACTCAGGGATTTCAGAGGGAATAGATGATGAAATGGACACCAAAGGTGCGTCCCCATGAGTCCCCTTACATCCCCAGCTCAACACAGACATAGCTCTCCAGTCAAGGACTGGGTTGTGAGACTGCAGCCATGGCAATCCCAGCACCAAATCATCATGTAGATTATACAGCACCAGAAAACGAATAGTCTCCTGGTGATCCGGATTAATACACATAGTCACTTGTGTCCAGTATTGTGGTTTATTATTAGCCAATGGGGTGGAGTCAATCCCCTTCAGAGGAATAAGAGTCTCCAAAGGCTCTAAATCATACCCACAACGATTGGCAAAGGACCAATCCATAAGACTCAAAGCGGCGCCAGAGTCGATATAGGCGTCCGTAGTAATAGATGACAAAGAGCAAATCAGGGTCACAGACAAAATAAATTTAGACTGTAAAGTGCCAATGGGAACGGATTTATCAAGCTTTTTAGTACGCTTAGAGCATGCTGATATAACATGAGTAGAATCCCCACAATAGAAACACAACCCATTTTTCCGTCTAAAATTCTGCCGCTCGCTTCTGGACAGAATTCTATCACACTGCATGTTTTCTGGCGTCTTCTCAGTGGACACCGCCAGATGGTGCACTGGTTTGCGCTCCCGCAGACGCCTATCGATCTGAATGGCCATTGTCATGGACTCATTCAGACTTGCAGGCACAGGGAACCCCACCATAACATCCTTAATGGCATCAGAAAGACCCTCTCTGAAAGTAGCCGCCAAGGCACACTCATTCCACTGAGTAAGCACAGACCATTTACGGAATTTTTGGCAGTAAATTTCAGCTTCATCTTGCCCCTGCGATAGGGACATCAAAGTTTTTTCTGCCTGAAGTTCCAAATGAGGTTCCTCATAAAGCAAGCCCAAGGCCAGAAAAAACGCATCCACATTGCGCAACGCAGGATCCCCTGGTGCCAATGCAAAAGCCCAATCTTGAGGGTCGCCGCGGAGCAAGGAAATCACAATCCCAACCTGCTGTGCAGGGTCTCCAGCAGAACGAGATTTCAGGGACAAAAATAACTTACAATTATTTCTAAAATTCTGAAAGCTAGATCTATTCCCTGAGAAGAATTCCGGCAAAGGAATTCTCGGCTCTGATACCGGAGCATGAATAATAAAATCTTGCAAACTTTGTACTTTCGTGGCGAGATTATTCAAACCTGCAGTTACACTCTGTAGATCCATTATAGACAGGTGAACATAGAGCCATTCAAAGATTAGAAGGAGAGAGAAAAAAAAGAAAGACTGCAGCATAGACAGACTGGCAAGTGATCCAATTAAGAGCACACTAACTACTAGAGAAAAAAAAAAAAAAAAAAAAAAAAAAAACCTCTCAGCAGACTTCTTATTTCTCTCCTTTCTCAGCCAAGGATTTTAACCCTTTAGTGGGCCGGTCAAACTGTCATGATCTCCATGGCCAGAGAACTAGCATAAGCCTCAATAGGAACAAGCTCTTGGAAGATGTAACTGTACTGACCATGAACTAAACCTACCGCATCATCTAGAAGTAGCCAGGTAGCATGTCCTACTTTTTATCCCTATATGCCCAGCGCCGGCCGGAGAACTAAATAATGCTAGCAGAGGGAAATATAAGACCTGACTCACCTCTAGAGAAATGCCCAAAAAGGAGACAGAAGCCCCCCACATATATTGGCGGTGATATGAGATGAAACAACAAACGCAGCAGGAAAATAGTTTTAGCAAATTTGAGGTCCGCTTTCTAGATAGCAGAAGACAGAAAGCATACTTTCATGGTCAGTAGAAAACCCTAACAAAACACATCCAGAAATTACTTTAGGACTCTGGCATTAACTCATAATACCAGAGTGGCAATTCCTGATCAACAAGAGCTTTCCAGACACAGTAACGAAACTGCAGCTGTGAACTGGAACCAAAATACAAAAACAAAACATGGACGAATGTCCAACTTATCTAGTAGATGTCTGGGAGCAGGAACAAGCACAGAGAGGCTTCTGATAACATTGATGACCGGCAAGCATCTAACAGAGAAGCCAGGTTATATAGCGACACCCAGATCTAATCAGAACAGGTGAACAGGGAAGATGATGTCACAAGTTCAATTCCACCAGTAGCCACCGGGGGAGCCCAGAATCCAAATTCACAACAGTTGCACCTTTAGAACAAAAGGGGGATGGAGGGTGTGTTAAAATAGGTGGAGATATGCAGATTCAAAACGCGTTGTGCACAGCTTGACCACACACACACAGCAGAACTGTCATTGAGAATGCATCCAGAGTTTCTAGAAATGTCTTCCCCTTGGCAATCTTTTGCTCTGTCTCCACAATGGGTGTCGGTTTTAGGCCTTGGTGCGGCAGAAGTGGCAAACCATTTCTGGTTATCACTTCTCGGCCTTTTGGCTAAGATCAGGTGTAGTGACCATATAGTTGCTGCCTTGGTCTTGACTGGAAGGTGCCTGGGGTACCCGGCTCCTTGGCCTGGGGGGATTGTCTCACTTATGGTGGGACTTCACCCCCCTGCTGCTATTAGGGAGCTGGATTAGTCCCCAGGCAACGAGTTGTGATCCCCTGGCGAAAGGCCGAGCCCGTGGTGATGGTAAGCCTTAGCCAAACTGCTGCGATGCCATGCGAGTGGCAATTTTCATCTGGCGCCGGCCAGATAAGGAACTCGATCAAGATCGAGGTTCCGGAAACACATGTCGGTTACGATAACCCCCGGGAGTTTTACATACAGATTCTGAGTAATCTATTGGGCGTTAAGGAGAGTGAAGTCTACCGCCTGCAGGAGAAGGGGCAGAACTCGTATGTCCTAACGCTAGCAACCAAGATTGCCTGTCAAAACTTCTATGAGCGAGTTAAGGGCGAGTGTTTCGGCAAGCTGTTGAATGGAGTGGTCTTCACTGCTCTGTATGGCGAACTTGACATACCCCTCGTGGTACATATGTTCAATCCTCATGTGTCCCGAGAGGATATTGAGCTGTTCCTGAACAGATACTGCACATCTGTAAGGTTCACGGGGAACGTCAAAGGGAGAAGCTTAGACCTGACCCTGGGGGTGTGGAAAGCCTTATGCACCCCCCCTCCACAGTGGTGCTGGGGAGAGACCACGGCTATCTGTTTTACAATGGACAGCCGTTCAGATGTCGAAAGTGTGGCGACCTTGGTCACATGCAGAGTGACTGCAAAAATGAGCGGATGAGTCAGTGCCACAACTGTGGTAAATGGGGTCATGCCTCAAAGGAGTGCAAAAATAAAAAGACCTGCAGTAGTTGCGGACAGGCTGATCACCTGTTCAGCAATTGTCCAATGCAGACAAGGTCTCGTGGTGGCTCTAGGGCATCTGCAGCTAGCTCCGCAGGGGTCCCTGCTGATGCCGGTGGGGCAAGCTCAGTAGTCACCGGTGTGAGCTTTGCGGACATCACTGCGGGTCTAATGCGGTCTAATGCGGTCTGACTCAGTTGAAGCTCGGACGGTACCCAAGTCAAATGACTCAGCTCCCACAGCTGAAGTGGTACCCGTGCCTACTCCTGTGGGTGTCCAGGTTCCTCCTGGCAGGGAGGGGGCACTTCCTCAGAGGAGATCTGAGAAGGATCAAAAAAAGAGGCGTGTATCCAGAGCGGTTGGTGCCATTCCTGATGCCCATCCAGAGGTCCCTGCTGATGACCATGCTGACGGTGGATCTGATGTCTGCCCTGAAACCTGTCTGAAGGCCCAGCCAGATGCCAATCCAGAGGGATGTCCTGATGTTTGTTCGAAGGATGGAGGCCATGAGTCAACTGGTGATCCTGGTGCCGGATCCGCTGGTCGCCGGTTCCTGGGGATGCATCGGTTGGTGACCCTGACGGGGTTATGGACGTTCCATCGGCTGCAGTGCCAGGAGATGACCCTGCGATCCTGGAGGACCAGATGGATACCAGTGCCAGTGGTAAGAGGAGCCGTGAGGAGACTCGGGAGGAGGAGTGCCCGCCTGAGTCGTCCCGTAAAATCTTCCTGGCTGTTGCTTCACATCTTCTCAGCCCAGAAGGGACTAATTTAATAGAGGAATACACGGACTCTGATGATACTGCTAGTTTACTGACTGTATCTTCTTTATCACCTGCCATATCACAGCTTATTGAGTCTGATTCTGACAGCCAGGAATCAATAAAAAAGACTTAACATGGCAGACATCCGCATTGCCTCACTGAATGTGAGAAGCCTAAAGAGCCCAACCAGGAGGGCTGCTTTGTTTGCTTTGCTGATGACTGAGCTTTGAGGTCTTTTTCCTGCAAGAATGCGGTATTGATCATGGACTATCGTATCCCAATCTAATTAAAGACTGGACAGCAGGACCCTCTGTCTGGTCAGGGTCGAATGAAAATAAATCTGCTGGAGTTGGGATTTTATTCAAAGGTCAAAATGTACATATTTTATCTGTCACTGAAATCATTCCAGGTCGGGCCTTATTAACCCACGTTGTTTTAAATGGTTTTACCTGTCGTTTTATGAATATTTATGCATCCCCAAAGAAAAATGAACGTGCCTCTCTTTTTAATGACATATCTTTGTTTTTAACAGGTCCATCCTAAATAATAGTGGGAGGGGATTTTAATTGTGTCATGTTGGGAGAGGGGCGAAGTGGTGGCGATAGTACTGGAAGAACAGACAAAACATCTAGTCTGTTAAAACACCTAGTGACAGACCTTAAATTATTAGATGCGTGGAGGAAGTCCCACCCTTCGGACCCGGGATACACATGGAAGGGTAGAGGGCTGTCTTCTCGTATTGATTTTGTTTTTTGTTCTAACGATGTTTTTAAATCCAGAAACACAGGGCTGATGGAAAACATCTTCTCTGATCATGTATTGCTACATACCGTCCTGCAGGTTCCAAGGGATGCAAATGTAGGTAAAGGTATGTGGAAGCTGAATACACTCCTTCTAGAAGATGAGTTCATAAGGGCAGACTTTATAGCCAAATATGAATCTTGGAGGAGGCGGAAACACCCAAAACAGAGTATGTTGGGGTGGTGGGACTGTGTTAAAACTCGCATTAAAGAGTTTTTTTTTATCAGAATGGGTAAAAGAAAGGCATGTGAAAAAAGGAAATATTTTAGAGATTTTAATGTCAGGCTGCAAACTCTCCATAGGCTTAAGGAGTGGGGAGTGCCTGGGGTGGATGGTGAGATGGCAAAAATCCAAACTGAAATCCACAAATTCCTGGAACAAAAGGGTAAAGGTACCGTCACACTCAGCAACTTTGCAAAGAGAACGACAACAATCCGTGACGTTGCAGCATCCTGGATAGCGATCTCGTTGTGTTTGACACGCAGCAGCGATCTGGATCCCGCTGTGCCATGGCTGGTCAGAGCTAGAAGTCCAGAACTTTATTTCGTCGCCAGGTCGGCGTGTATCGTCATGTTTGACATCAAAAGCAACGACGCCAGCAACGAGCATAGGGGGCGTCGCAGCGTCTCCTTCTAGCCAGTCGGTACACTCCGGCTGTTTAACATGGAGCTAACAACCAGCGAGAACGAGAAGTGAGTCGCCGTTACGTCACTGGATCGCTCCTGCATCGTTCTGGAGTTGTTGTGTTTGACGTCTCTACAGCGACCTAAACAGCGACGCTCCAGCGATCTAGTTTATGTCGGCTTGTTGTCTATATCGCCGCAGCGTCGCTGAGTGTGACGGTACCTTAAAGAAGTAATTTTTAGTGCTCGTGTGAAATATTTAGAAGAGGGTGAGTCATGTTCCAGGTTTTTCTTTAAAAAAGTTAATGATAAAAAACAAGTGATTGTGGAATTGGAAGGAGAGACTTCCACTGGGGGCATTTTAGAGAAAACTTTTAATTTTTATAATGATCTTTTTAGTACAAAAAATATCGATGAGACCTCTTTTATAGGAAATCTTAATGTTTTATCCCAGTTTTTAAATAAGGAGGACCAGGAGTTTTTATAAAACGATGTTTTAACATCTGAAGTTGAAGCAACCCTAAAGAGTTTTGCTAATGGCAAGGCTCCTGGATCAGACGGCCTCACTATTGAATTTTACATTTGTTTTGGGGATATTATTAAAACTGATTTCTTACAAGTGGTTAGTGAAGCCTTTATGGCCGACTCTTTACCGTACTCATGGCGCAAAAGCATGATCACCCTCATTTTAAAAAAAAGGCGATAGAACAAAACTGGAAAATTGGAGGCCCATTTCATTATTGAATACAGACTATAAAATCCTTGCAAAAATTATTTCTGGCCGTCTAAAGGTTGTTATTAAAAATGTGATCCACCTTGATCAGGTGTGTGGTGTCCCCGGGTGATCAATCTGGGAGCACCTTAATTTAATTCGGGATCTGATCTCGTATCAGAAGGACAGAAAACAACTATTAGCTATTTTAGATGTAAGGAGAAAAGTGATGCATGGCACTGCTACTAAATATTTCTAATACCGCCACAAAAATTCAAAGCTGTTGTGCCTATATGCCTGCTGCTGGATACTAGGGTGCACGTCTGTCAGTCCATGATAATCCAAAACAAAGAAAAAAATGAAGTGCACTCACCGGTCCAACATGCAAACAGTCCTTTAATCAAAACATGTGCAGGTACAATGGGAGAACGTGGAACAGAAGGATGACGGCCGTTTCGTTCTGTTGCTCTTCAACGGGTCCTGACACCAAATGTGCATGGGAAAGGATTTTTACCTTGTTCCTCTGACAGGGAACACCCACCTGACGTCACTATAAAAACAAGGAACCACTGAACAAGTGAAAAACAATAAGTGACAAATAAAACTAATTAAAACCCAAAGCAAATATGTCTAATCTGTGACAAAAAAAACACTGGAAATACGTCCTGGCATAATGATAATTATAAACATTTATAAAAACACCGCCATGTCAATTTTTTCATTTAGACCTAACGGACCCATCGCATTAGTGCGTAGGATCCATTTACCTTCTCTTCTCAGAAGTGACCTGTGGAGGTTTCCCCCTCGTTGCGGTAATGTTACCTGTTCTATGCCGGCAAAGTGGAGGGTGTTAGTATCACCTGCATGGACTGATCTTACGTGGTTAATGAGTCTCGGAGCTCCTTTTCCTGTCCGGATGGAATTAAAATGCTCTCTTATTCTGATAAAGAGTGGACGAATGGTTTTACCAATATAAAAATAACCGCAAGGGCAAGTAATTACGCAGACTATATTGCTAGATCTGCAGGAAATTTTTTTTCGCACATAATGGGACACTGTTCCCACTTGTAATCTATTTCCAGTGATGTGGAAAGCACAAAAATTACAGTGACCACATTTGTGATTCCCCTTAGGGGCTCCCATTTCTAGCCAATTTCTACCATCATTTACAAAACAATTATGTACCAGTAAATCTATAATATTTTTACTTCGCCGACATGCAAATAGAGGGCCATTTGAGGTCATCTCAGTAAGATCTGCATCTTTTCTCAAAATATGCCAGTTCTTGCGAATAATAGATCTAATTATGTGGTCCATCGGGCCAAACGTAAAAGAAAAAACAAATCTCTTATTTTTGTTATTAACGCTGGAGGTTGTATCGTCACTACTAGCCGCTTTTTCCAGGGCTGTATTTAGAATAGAGCGAGGATAACCTCTCGCTTCAAAACGTTTGTACAGATCTTGTGATTGTTTTACAAAACCCCCAAAACTGCTGTTAGTTCTCCTAACTCTAAGGAATTGACTGAAAGGTAAGGATTGTTTTATGTATTGAGGGTGGGAACTATCAAAGTGCAATAGTGCATTGGATGCTGTCGGTTTCCGGTAGACTTCCGTGTGGATTTTGCCTTCCCGTATTATTAACCTGACGTCAAGAAATTCCAACACATCACCACCAAAATTTGACGTGAATTTCAAATTCATGGTATTGGAACGGTCCAGAAAATCTACAAAGTCTGAGAAGACCTCCTGGGTACCGTCCCATACCACGAATATGTCGTCCACATATCTCACAAATAATTTAATGTGTTTGAGGTATGGATTATTCAATGTATAAACAAATTTGTCTTCGAAGGCTGCCAAGAACAGGTTTGCTAGGGTACATGCAACGGGCGTACCCATTGCAGTGCCCTCTATTTGTGCATACCAGGTTTTGTCAAACATGAACGCATTATGTTTTAAAATGAAAGTAAGACCTTCACAGATAAAGTCTGTCACTTGGCCATCTGTGGGAGTAGTGTCTAGAAACTACTAAAGTAGATCTTGTTAAGACAAAAGAAGAGCTAAAAACCAGGTTGTCTGAAAACCAATGGTTAAATTTGGAAAAAAGACTAGACAACAAACTGGTAACCTTACAAGCGGACATCAAACAAAGGAGACGTGACAAGTTTATCCGTGACAAAGGAGACTTTGAAACAGGCAAGATTTTTTCATGGAAAAAGTTTAATCAACCACAAAGTAATCGTAAATATCTGCGAAAGAATAAAAGACAAAGAAATTTTCAACGGAAAAATAAAAAAGACTATCTCACCACTGATTCCGATTCCAGCAGCAATGATGACAGCTCCGTAACCACAGGTGTTTCAACTCCTACAAGCCAACCATCATCTACTATGGTCCCTTTAGATGGAAGACGCGGCGTGGCGGTAGAAGGTCCACAGATCGAAAACCAACGGAAAAGGAAAGAAGTCTCTTGGAGATCAACAACGGAATAGAGACTCCCGCCAGTTCGGTTATTAATTTAACCCACCATGTGCTTAGTGAAGCACATTTCACGCTGCTGTCTAAAGGACTTAATTTTTGTTTGCCAGAGAACTTCGATATAGTGGACTTTAAAATAGATTTGTTTAAGGCGATTAGGAAAATACATTTGTTTAAAAATTCTGTCAGTAACAAAAAAGTACAGCCAGCTCAGCGTCCAGATGCGGTTCCATGCAGAGTGGGTCCATTAGGTTTTTCAGCGTCTAGCGATCCTACTCCAGACTTGAGAGAAGACACCCAGTTATTACTGAGCCTCACAGAGCTAGAAACGGACTTTACTAAATCTAGAGCAATAGCACATACACCTTTTGGGGGGAATTAAATCCACATTTATGCCACCCGTCATCCAAAGCAGTCCAATAGATATTTTTGAAACACAAATCAATAAAGATATGGAAGCTTTAATCTATAATAAATTTCCACCTAATTTAAAATCTAGTGAACATCTAGCGTTGAAAGATATGAAGGGTTGGTCAGACGTGGTCATACGTACCGCGGATAAAGGGGGAAACACTGTTATACTCAGCAAGGAGTATTATGTAGCCGAGGCACACAGACAATTGTCCGATTTAAAAACATATACTCCCTTTGACAACAGACCCCACTAATAAATTTAAAAGTCTTCTATGTACCTTTTTGAGGAAGTACACAGAGTTGGGTGTTATGTCAGAAAAACAAGCAGAGAAACTTTTTCCCGAATTTCAGCTGAAACCGCATTGGTACCACATACCAAATCTACATAAGTCAGCCACTTGCCCTCCAGGCCGGCCAATTGTTTTGGGCATAGGTTCCATCACGGAACCATTGTCCCGCTACCTGGACTGGTTATTACGCCCTTTACTACAGGATGTTCCTTCTTACATCAAAGATACAAAAACATTTTTACAGATTGTAAAAAACTTTGAATGGCAGGATAATTTTTATATGACTTCCATCGACATTGAAAGTCTTTACACCAGAATTCCCCATGACTTAGGAGTTGAGGTCATTAGAGGGATTCTAGACACTACTCCCACAGATGGCCAAGTGACAGACTTTATCTGTGAAGGTCTTACTTTCATTTTAAAACATAATGCGTTCATGTTTGACAAAACCTGGTACGCACAAATAGAGGGCACTGCAATGGGTTCGCCCATTGCATGTACTCTAACAAACCTGTTCTTGGCAGCCTTCGAAGACAAATTTGTTTATACATTGAATAATCCATACCTCAAACACATTAAATTATTTGTGAGATATGTGGACGACATATTCGTGGTATGGGACGGTACCCAGGAAGTCTTCACAGACTTTGTAGATTTTCTGGACCGTTCCAATACCATGAATTTGAAATTCACGTCAAATTTTGGTGGTGATGTGTTGGAATTTCTTGACGTCAGGTTAATAATACGGGAAGGCAAAATCCACACGGAAGTCTACCGGAAACCGACAGCATCCAATGCACTATTGCACTTTGATAGTTCCCACCCTCAATACATAAAACAGTCCTTACCTTTCAGTCAATTCCTTAGAGTTAGGAGAACTAACAGCAGTTTTGGGGGTTTTGTAAAACAATCACAAGATCTGTACAAACGTTTTGAAGCGAGAGGTTATCCTCGCTCTATTCTAAATACAGCCCTGGAAAAAGCGGCTAGTAGTGACGATACAACCTCCAGCGTTAATAACAAAAACAAGAGATTTGTTTTTTCTTTTAAGTTTGGCCCGATGGACCACACAATTAGATCTATTATTCGCAAGAACTGGCATATTTTGAGCAAAGATGCAGATCTTACTGAGATGACCTCAAATGGCCCTCTATTTGCATGTCGGCGAAGTAAAAATATTAAAGATTTACTGGTACATAATTGTTTTGTAAATGATGGTAGAAATTGGCTAGAAATGGGAGCCCCTAAGGGGAATCACAAATGTGGTCACTGTAATTTTTGTGCTTTCCACATCACTGGAAATAGATTACAAGTGGGAACAGTGTCCCATTATGTGCGACAATTTATTTCCTGCAGATCTAGCAATATAGTCTGCGTAATTACTTGCCCTTGCGGTTATTTTTATATTGGTAAAACCATTCATCCACTCTTTATCAGAATAAGAGAGCATTTTAATTCCATCCGGACAAGAAAAGGAGCTCCGAGACTCATTAACCACGTAAGATCAGTCCATGCAGGTGATATTAACACACTCCGCTTTGCTGGCATAGAACAGGTAACATTACCGCAACGATGGGGAAACCTCCACAGGTCACTTCTGAGAAGAGAAGGTAAATGGATCCTACGCACTAATGCGATGGGTCCGTTAGGTCTAAATGAAAAAATTGACATGGCGGTGTTTTTATAAATGTTTATAATTATCATTATGCCAGGACATATTTCCAGTGTTTTTTTTGTCACAGATTAGACATATTTTCTTTGGGTTTTAATTAGTTTTATTTGTCACTTATTGTTTTTCACTTGTTGGGTGGTTCCTTGTTTTTATAGTGACGTCAGGTGGGTGTTCCCTGTCAGAGGAACAAGGTAAAAATCCTTTCCCATGCACATTTGGTGTCAGGACCCGTTGAAGCGCAACAGCGCGAAACGGCAGTCTTCCTTCTGTTCCACGTTCTCCCATTGTATCTGCACATGTTTTGATTAAAGGACTGTTTGCATTTTGGACCGGTGAGTGCACTTCATTTTTTCTTTGTTTTGGATTAGCTATTTTATCTTTGGATTTTATGAAGGCCTTTGATAGGGAACCCCATCCTTTCTAAAACTTTAAAAAGATAAAAGTGAGAGACCCTAAGTCTGTTATCCAGAAAATATTGCTTTTATACAAACAGTCATGTGAACAGGTTTTAATTAATGGGTTTTTAACTAAAGAGGTGGTGCTTCAGTCCGGAGTAAAACAAGGCTGTCCCATGTCCCCACTTTTATTTGTCTGTTCCATTGAGCCACTGTTGTGCCTGCTGTGTCAGGACAAGGTGGTCAGAGGAATTTTTATTCCAGGAGGGGGTGGGCAGCAGGTTAAGGCTCTGGGCTATATGGATGATATATCAGTGTATGGTACCAGCTCAGCATCCATTAATAGAGCAATTTTAATTACGGAAATTTTTAGTGCGGGTTCGGGTTTTAAGCTAAATATTAACAAATGTGACTGTTTGATAATGGGCCAATGGGAATCAGACCCCCCCCCCCCCCCCCGGGTCCCAACACAAACAGTTGGAATCAAGATTCTGGGTATCTTGTTCAATCAGGCTAATGATGGCAAAGAAAACTGGGACCTGGTACTCAATAAATTGAACCAAAAAATTTCCCTGTGGCAAATCCGCAAGTTATCAATGGAGGGTAAGATTCAAGTGATTAAGATGCTATTGCTTCCCATCATTTTGTATGCTGCCATGGTCTTCCCCCCCAAACTCCCTTTATTTAATAGTCTTATGAAACAAACCTATGTTTTATTTTCTATGGAGTTCCAAAATGGAGAAATTAAGGAGGGAGGTGGTTTGTAAAAGTAAAAAGAATGGTGGTAAGGCTTTTCCCAACCTAAAACTATTTATTTTTATCAAGTTCTTTGTTTTTTGTTATAAAAATTTGAACAATGTTGGGGCTTTCTCGTGCTTCCTGAGATATGCTACAGGATTCACTTTCAGGAAGCTAAATTTTAGTATGAATGCTAACTGTTCTTTTCTTTTATCACCTCCCAAACAATACAGGGTCCTGGAAAGCATCATTTCTGAGTTTGACTTGGCTCATGTTGACCGTCAGTTAACTTCCGCTGGTCAAGAAGAAACTATTATCTGTAAGGGTCATGAGGAGATGGAGGATGTGTCCAATTTTTCCATCTCCAGATGCAGGCTAGTATGGAATAATGTTGCCTGTCCGGCCCTTACTAACTCCCAAAAGGATCTGGCTTGGCAGGTAGTTCATTAATGCCTCCCAACAAGGGCCTTTCAGCACCATAGGGGTTTAGTGGCCAGTGCCAGATGTCCAAGAGACAGGTGTGCGCCAGAGGAGTTTCCACATGGGCAACATGATAAAATGGATCCGAAAATTTATTGGGCAATTTCTCCTGAGTACGCTGATACCTCACATGTGGGGGTAAACCACTGTTTGGGCACATGGCAGGGCTTGGAAGGTAAGGAGCGCCATTTGACTTTTTGAATGAAAAATTAGCTCCAATAGTTAGCGGACACCATGTCGTGTTTGGAGAGCCCCTGTGTGCCTAAACATTTGAACTCCCCCACAAGTGTCCCCATTTTGGAAACTAGACCTCGCAGGGAACTAATCTAGATGTGCAGTGACCACTTTAAACCCCCAAGTGCTTCACAGAAGTTTATAACGCAGAGCCGTGAAAATAAAAAATCATTTTTCTTTACTCAAAATTATTTTTTAGCCCTCATTTTTTTATTTTCACAAGAGTAACAGGAGAAATTGGACCCCAAATGTTGTTTTCCCGTTTGTCCTGAGTACGCTGATACCCCATATGTGGGGGGGGGGAACCACTGTTTGGGCACACGTCGGGGCTCAGAAGGGAAGTAGTGATGTTTTGGAATGCAGACTTTGATGGAATGGTCTGCGGGTATCATGTTACATTTGCAGAGCCCCTGATGTGTCTAAACAGTAGAAACCCCCCACAAATGACCCCATTTTGGAAACTAGACCCCCCAACGAACTTATCTAGATGTGCGGTGAGCACTTTGAACCCCAAAGTGCTTCACAGAAGTTTATAATGCAGAGCCGTGAAAATAAAAAATCATTTTTGTTTCCTCAAAAATTATGTTTCAGCAAGCAATTTTTTATTTTCACAAGGGTGACAGGAGAAATTAGACCCCAATAGTTGCTTCCCAGTTTGTCCTGAGTATGCTGGTACCCCATATGTGGGGGTAAACCACTGTTTGGGCACATGTCGGGGCTCAGAAGGGAAGTAGTGACGTTTTGAAATGCAGACTTTGATGGAATGGCCTGCGGGCGTCACGTTGCGTTTGCAGAGCCCCTGATGTGCCTAAACAGTAGAAACCCCCCACAAGTGAACCAATTTTGGAAACTAGACCCCCCAAAGAACTTATCTAGACATGTTTTGAGCACTTTGAACCCCAAAGTGCTTCACAGAAGTTTACAATGCAGAGCCGTGAAAATAAAAAATCATTTTTTTTCCTCAAAAATAATGTTTTAGTAAGTAATTTTTTATTTTCACAAGGGTAACAGGAGAAGTAGACCCCAATATGTGTTGCCCATTTTGTCCTGAGTACGCTGATACCCCATATGTGGGGGTAAACCACTGCTTGGGCACACGTAGGGGCTCGGAAGGGAAGTAGTGACGTTTAGAAATGCAGACTCTGATGGAATGGTCTGTGGGCGTCACGTTGCGTTTGCAGAGCCACTGATCTGCCTAAACAGTAGAAACCCCCCACAAGTGACCCCATTTTGGAAACTAGACCCCCCAAGGAACTTATCCAGATGTGTGGTGAGCACTTTGAACCCCCAAGTGCTTCACAGAAGTTTATAACGCAGAGCCGTGAAAATAAAAAATCATTTTTCTTTCCTCAAAAATTATGTTTTAGCAAGCAATTTTTTATTTTTGCAAGGATAACAGGAGAAATTGGACCTCAATAGTTGTTGCACAGTTTGTCCTGAGTATGCTAGTACCCCATATGTGGGGGTAAACCACTGTTTGGGCGCACATCAGGGCTCGGAAGACGGGGAGCACCATTTGACTTTTTGAACGCAAGATTGGCTGGAATCAATGGTGGCGCCATGTTGCGTTTGGAGACCCCTGATGTGCCTAAACAGTGGAAACCCCTCAATTCTATCTCCAACACTAACCCCAACACACCCCTAACCCTAATCTCAACTCTAGCCATAACCCTAATCACAACCCTAACCCCAACACACCCCTAACCACAACCCTAACCCCGACACACCCCTAACCCTAATCCCAACCCTAATCCTAACCCTAATCCCAACCCTAACCCTAATCCCAACCCTAACCACAACCCTAACCCCAACACACCCCTAACCATAACCCTAACCACAAGCCTAATCTTAACCCTATTTCCAACCCTAGCCCTAATTCCAACCCTAACTCTAATTCCAACCCTAACCCTAAGGCTATGTGCCCACATTGCGGATTCGTGTGAGATTTTTCTGCACCATTTTTTAAAAGTCCGCAGGTAAAATGCACTGCGTTTTAACTGCGGATTTACCGCGGATTTCCAGCGTTTTTATGTGCGTATTTCACCTGCGGATTCCTGTTGAGGAACAGGTGTAAAACGCTGCGGAATCTGCACAAAGAATTGACATGATGCGGAAAATACAATGCAGCGTTTCCGCGCGGTATTTTCCGCACCGTGGGCACAGCGGATTTGGTTTTCCATAGGTTTACATGGTACTGTAAACCTGATGGAAAACTGCTACGAATCCGCTGCGGCCAATCTGCCGCGGATCCGCAGACAATTCCGCACCGTGTGCACATAGCCTAATTCTAACCCTAACCCTAATTCTAATTCTAACCCTAATTCTAACCATAACCCTAGCCCTAACTCTAGCCCTAACTCTAGCCCTAACCCTTGTTCTAACCCTAACCCTAGTGTAAAAATAAAAGTAAATATATTTACTTTATTTTTATTATTGTCCCTACCTATGGGGGTGATAAAGGGGGGTTCATTTACTTTTTTTTATTTTGATCACTGTGATAGGTTTTATCACAGTGATCAAAATGTACCTGGAACGAATCTGCCGCCTGGCAGATTCGGCGGCGCACTTCCCGCCATTTTGGAAGATGGCAGCACCCATGGAGCAGACGGACGGACATCGGGAGGCTCAGTAAGTATGAGGGGGGGTATCGGAGCACGGGGGGGATCGGAGCACGGGGGTGGGATCGGAGCATGGGGGGAGCGGACAGGAGGACGGAGGGGAGCGGAGCACAGGACAGAGGACTGGGGAGGCAATCGGTGGCTGTGGGGGGGGGGGGGGGCAGATCAGGGTTTCCAGCCGTGGCCGATGATATTGCTGCATCGGCCATGGCTGGATTGTAATATTTCACCATTTTCATAGGTGAAATATTACAAATCGCTCTGATTGGCTGTTTCACTTTCAACAGCCAATCAGAGCAATCGTAGCCACGAGGGGGTGAAGCCACCCCCCCTGGGCTGAAGTACCACTCCTCCTATCCCTGCAGATTGGGTGAAATTGGAGTTAACCCTTTCACTCCATCTGCAGGGACGCGATCCCTCCATGACGCCACATAGGCGTCACAGGTCGGATTGGCACCGACTTTCATGACGCCTACATGGCGTCACAGGTCCGGAAGGGGTTAAATATGCTGCCTATCTTCACCTGTGTGAGTATTGTAATGGTTTGTAGCAGACAGGTGCGCTGCCTGCATTAGATAGAATGTTTGCACAGAACATTCGCATGTTACAATGGGCCCTGGCCTATGTCAAGCAGTGTGGTGGCAGCCATCTTTAGTCATGCGGAGGCAGCCATCTTTAGTCTTAAGTCATGCGGAGGCAGCCATCTTTAGTCTTAAGTCGTGTGGAGGCAGCCATCTTTTGTCTTAAGTCGTGCGGAGGCAGCCATCTTTAATCCTAAGTCGTGCAGAGGCAGCCATCTTTAGTCTTAAATCTTGCAGAGGCAGCCATTTTTGAGTCGTAAGTTGTGCTGAGGCAGCCATCTTTGAGTCGTAAGTCATCCGGAGTGTTGTGAATTCTGCTCTTGGGCTCCCTCCGGTGGTTATAAGTGGTAGTGCTGCTGTCTTTGGATCGCAGCATTCATTAGGTGTGTCCACTTATTGCAAGTCTGACTGGGCTATTTAGTCTTGTTTGACCCTTTAGTCAGTGCCAGTTGTCCATTGTTCCTGGAGGATTCACATCCCTGCCTGGTCTCTCCTTCTTTGCTGTTCATTTCATCAAAGTTAAGTTCTGGCCTTGTTTTTTGCAGTCCACATGCTGTGGGCCTTATTGTTCAGTTCTTTTTCATGTTTTGTCTTGTCCAGCTTGGTCTGTATAAGGATTTGTTCAGCCAAACTGGTATCTCTGGAGATGCAGATATACCCTCCATATCTTTAGTTAGATGTGGAGATTTTGTATTTTCTGAGGTGGATATTTTTTAGTGTTTTAATACTGACTGCATAGTACTCTGTCCTATCCTTTCTATTTAGCTAGAAGCGGCCTCCTTTGCTAAATCCTGATTTCAGTCTGCGTATGTTATTTCCCTCTCCTCTCACAGTCAATATTTGTGGGGGGCTGTCTATCCTTTGGGGATTTTCTCTGAGGCAAGATAGTTTTCCCTTTTCTATCTCTAGGGGTATTTAGTCCTCCGGCTGTGTCGAGATGTCTAGGGAGTGTTAGGTACATTCCACGGCTACTTCTAGTTGCGGTGTTAAGTTCAGGGTCTGCGGTCAGTACAGGTACCACCTTCTCCAGAGTGCGTCTCATGCTGCTCCTAGGCCACCAGATCATAACAGTACAACTGGCCAACAATGAGTTAATCGCATCTCAGAAGAAGGGAAGGAAAGTGCTGAACCATTTTTTTTTCTGTAGTCTGTTGTGTTTTTTTTCCCTCTTTACCTCTGGGTGGTTCAGGAGTTTGGCACTGGCATGGATGTTCAGGGATTGGCTTCTCGTGTGGATCAACTTGCTGCTAGAGTACAGGGTATTTCCGATTATATCGTTCAGACTCCGGTTTTAGAGCCTAGAATTCCAACTCCTGATTTGTTTCTTGGGGACAGGTCCAAATTTTTGAGCTTTAAAAATAACTGTAAATTGTTTTTTGCTCTGAAACCCCGTTCCTCTGGTGATCCCATCCAGCAGGTTAAAATTGTCATATCTCTGCTGCGTGGTGACCCCCAGGATTGGGCATTTGCCCTGGAACCTGGGAATCCGGCTTTGCTTAATGTAGACACCTTTTTCCAGGCGCTTGGGTTATTGTATGATGAACCTAATTCAGTGGATCATGCTGAGAAGACCTTGTTGGCCCTGTGTCAGGGTCAAGAAGCGGCAGAATTGTATTGCCAGAAATTTAGAAAATGGTCTGTGCTGACTAAATGGAATGAGGATGCCTTGGCGGCAATTTTCAGAAAGGGTCTTTCTGAATCCGTTAAAAATGTTATGGTGGGGTTCCCCACGCCTGCTGGTCTGAGTGATTCTATGTCTCTGGCCATTCAGATTGATCGGCGCTTGCGCATAGTTGTGCACACTATGGCGTTGTCTTCCGAGCGGAGTCCTGAGCCTATGCAGTGTGATAGGATTGTGTCTAGAGCTGAATGACAAGGATTCAGACGTCAGAATAGGTTGTGTTTTTACTGCGGCGATTCTGCTCATGTTATTTCTGATTGCCCTAAGCGTACCAAGAGAATCGCTAGTTCCGTTACCATCAGTACTGTACAACCTAAATTTCTGTTATCTGTGACCCTGATCTGCTCATTATCGTCATTTTCTGTCATGGCATTTGTGGATTCAGGCGCCGCTTTAAACTTAATGCACTTAATGGACTGTGGTTTCCCCTTGCAGCCTTTACAGAGTCCTATTCCTTTGAGGGGCATTGATGCTACACCGTTGGCTAAAAATAAACCTCAGTTTTGGACACAGCTGACCATGTGCATGGCGCCAGCTCACCAGGAAGATTGTCGTTTTCTGGTTTTGCATAATTTGCATGATGCTATTGTGCTGGGGTTCCCATGGTTACAGGTGCATAATCCGGTGTTGGATTGGAAATCTATGTCTGTGACTAGTTGGGGTTGTCGGGGGGTTCATGGTGACGTTCCTTTGATGTCAATTTCCTCCTCCCCCTCTTCTGAAATTCCTGAGTTTTTGTCAGATTTCCAGGATGTATTCGATGAGCCCAAATCCAGTTCCCTTCCACCGCATAGGGACTGTGATTGTGCTATTGACTTGATTCCAGGCTGTAAGTTCCCTAAGGGCCGACTTTTCAACTTGTCTGTGCCAGAACATGCCGCCATGCGGAATTATGTTAAGGAGTCTTTGGAGAAGGGGCATATTAGGCCATCTTCTTCACCATTGGGAGCAGGTTTTTTTTTTGTTGCCAAGAAGGATGGCTCCTTGAGACCCTCTATTGATTATCGCCTCTTGAATAAGATCACGGTCAAATTCCAATACCCTTTGCCTTTGCTTTCGGATTTGTTTGCTAGGATTAAGGGGGCTAGTTGGTTTACTAAGATTGACCTTCGAGGGGCATATAATCTTGTTCGTATTAAGCAGGGTGACGAATGGAAAACTGCGTTTAATACGCCCGAAGGACATTTGGATACCTTGTGATGCCATTCGGACTCTCTAATGCTCCATCTGTGTTTCAGTCCTTCATGCATGATATATTTCGGAATTATCTTGATAAATTCATGATTGTGTATTTGGATGATATTTTGATTTTTTCAGATGATTGGGAGTCTCATGTGAAACAAGTCAGGATGCTATTTCAGATCCTTCGTGATAATGCCTTGTTTGTGAAGGGGTCTAAGTGCCTCTTTGGAGTACATAAGGTTTCTTTTTTGGGCTTCATTTTTTCTTCCTCATCTATAGAAATGGATCCGGTTAAGGTTCAGGCCATTCATGATTGGATCCAGCCCACATCCGTGAAGAGCCTTCAGAAATTTTTGGGCTTTGCTAATTTTTATCGCCGTTTCATTGCCAACTTCTCCAGTGTGGTTAAACCCCTGACCGATTTGACGAAGAAAGGCGCTGATGTGACGAATTGGTCCTCTGCGGCTGTTGCTGCCTTTCAGGAGCTTAAACGCCGATTTACTTCTGCCCCTGTGTTACGTCAGCCGGATGTTTCTCTTCCTTTTCAGGTTGAGGTTGACGCTTCTGAGATTGGGGCAGGGGCCGTTTTGTCTCTGAGGAATTCTGATGGTTCCTTGATGAATCCATGTGCCTTCTTTTCTCGAAAGTTTTCGCCTGCTGTTGGCTATGAAGTGGGCATTTGAGGAGTGGCGACATTGGCTTGAGGGGGCCAAGCACCGTATTGTGGTCTTGACCGATCATAAGAATCTGATTTACCTCGAGTCTGCCAAACGGCTGAATCCTAGACAGGCCCGATGGTCCCTGTTTTTCTCCCGTTTTAATTTTGTGGTCTCGTATCTTCCGGGTTCTAAGAATGTTAAGGCTGATGCCCTCTCTAGGAGCTTTTTGCCTGATTCCCCTGGGGTCCTTGAGCCGGTCGGCATTCTGAAGGAAGGGGTGATTCTTTCTGCCATCTCCCCTGATTTGCGATGGGTTCTTCAGGAGTTTCAGGCTGATAAACCTGACCGCTGTCCAGTGGGGAAACTGTTTGTTCCTGACAGATGGACTAGTAAAGTGATTTCTGAGGTTCATTGTTCTGTGTTGGCTGGCCATCCTGGGATTTTTGGTACCAGAGATTTGGTTGGTAGGTCCTTTTGGTGGCCTTCTTTGTCACGGGATGTGCATTCTTTTGTGCAGTCCTGTGGGACTTGTGCGTGGGCCAAGCCTTGCTGCTCCCGCGCTAGTGGGTTGCTTTTGCCTTTGCCGGTTCCTGAGAGGCCTTGGACGCATATTTCTATGGATTTTATTTCAGATCTTCCGGTTTCCCAGAGGATGTCGGTTATCTGGGTGGTTTGTGACCGGTTTTCTAAGATGGTTCATTTGGTACCTTTGCCTAAATTGCCTTCCTCTTCTGATTTGGTTCTGTTGTTTTTTCAGCATGTGGTTCGTTTGCATGGCATTCCGGAGAATATTGTGTCCGATAGAGGTTCCCAGTTTGTTTCTAGGTTTTGGCGGGCCTTTTGTGCTAGGCTGGGCATTGATTTGTTTTTTTCTTCCGCATTTCATCCTCAGACAAATGGCCAAACCGAGCGAACTAACCAGACTTTGGAAACTTATTTGAGATGCTTTGTGTCTGCTGATCAGGATGATTGGGTGGCTTTCTTGCCATTGGCCGAGTTTGCCCTTAATAATCGGGCTAGTTCTGCTACCTTGGTTTCACCCTTCTTTTGTAATTCTGGTTTTCATCCTCGTTTTTCTTCAGGGCAGGTTGAGCCTTCTGATTGTCCTGGGGTGGATTCTGTGGTTGACAGGTTGCAGCAAATTTGGGCTCATGTTGTGGACAATTTGGTGTTGTCTCAGGAGGAGGCTCAGCGTTTTGCTAACCGTCGTCGGTGTGTAGGTTCCCGGCTTTGGGTTGGGGATTTGGTCTGGTTGTCTTCCCTTCATGTTCCTATGAAGGTTTCTTACCCTAAGTTCAAGCCTCGGTTTATTGGTCCTTATAGGATTTCTGAGATTATCAATCCAGTGTCTTTTCGTTTGGCCCTTCCAGCCTCTTTTTCCATCCATAATGTTTTTCATAGATCTTTGTTGCGGAAATATATGGTGCCCGTTGTTCTCTCTGTTGATCCTCCTGCCCCGGTGTTGATTGATGGGGAGTTGGAGTATGTGGTGGAGAAGATTTTGGATTCTCGTTTTTCGAGGCGGAAGCTTCAGTATCTTGTCAAATGGAAGTGTTATGGCCAGCAGGATAATTCTTGGGTTGTTGCCTCCGATGTTCATGCTGACGATTTGGTTCGTGCCTTTCATTTGGCTCGTCCTGATCGGCCTGGGGGCTCTGGTGAGGGTTCGGTGAACACTCCTCAAGAGGGGGGGGGGGTACTGTTGTGAATTCTGCTCTTGGGCTCCCTCCGGTGGTTATAAGTGGTAGTGCTGCTGTCTTTGGATCGCAGCATTCATCAGGTGTGTCCACTTATTGCAAGTCTGACTGGGCTATTTAGTCTTGTTTGACCCTTTAGTCAGTGCCAGTTGTCCATTGTTCCTGGAGGATTCACATCCCTGCCTGGTCTCTCCTTCTTTGCTGTTCATTTCATCAAAGTTAAGTTCTGGCCTTGTTTTTTGCAGTCCACATGCTGTGGGCCTTATTGTTCAGTTCTTTTTCATGTTTTGTCTTGTCCAGCTTGGTCTGTATAAGGATTTGTTCAGCCAAACTGGTATCTCTGGAGATGCAGATATACCCTCCATATCTTTAGTTAGATGTGGAGATTTTGTATTTTCTGAGGTGGATATTTTTTAGTGTTTTAATACTGACTGCATAGTACTCTGTCCTATCCTTTCTATTTAGCTAGAAGCGGCCTCCTTTGCTAAATCCTGATTTCAGTCTGCGTATGTTATTTCCCTCTCCTCTCACAGTCAATATTTGTGGGGGGCTGTCTATCCTTTGGGGATTTTCTCTGAGGCAAGATAGTTTTCCCTTTTCTATCTCTAGGGGTATTTAGTCCTCCGGCTGTGTCGAGATGTCTAGGGAGTGTTAGGTACATTCCACGGCTACTTCTAGTTGCGGTGTTAAGTTCAGGGTCTGCGGTCAGTACAGGTACCACCTTCTCCAGAGTGCGTCTCATGCTGCTCCTAGGCCACCAGATCAAAACAGCGGAGGCAACCATCTTTGGGTCGTAAGTCGTGCGGAGGCAGCCATCTTTGGGTCGTAAGTCGTGCGTAGGCAGCCATCTTTGGGTCGTAAGTCGTGCGGAGGCAGCCATCTTTGGGTCATAAGTCGTGCGGAGGCAGCCATCTTTGGGTCGTGCGGAGGCAGCCATCTTTAGTCTTAAGTCGTGCGGAGGCAGCCATCTTTAGTCTTAAGTCGTGCGGAGGCAGCCATGTTTAGTCTGCGGCTGAAGCAGTAGCAGGCAGGCAAGCAGGCAGTAGGGTCTACACCCTGCATCAGGAGTGCAAAGGGAAGACCGCTGCCTGTTTTTTTCTCTTTTGAATTTCCCTTTTGCCCTCCACCTGGCACTCAGTCTCGCACATTGGAACAAAAGGGAGGAGTGAGGGTGGTGTTGTTAAAATGGGTGGAGTTATGCAGATTAAAAACGCGTGGCTCGCAGCTTAAAGAAACAGCAGAACTGTCATTGTGAATGCTTCCAGTTTGCGAAAATGTTATCCTCAGGGCCATCGTTTGCTCCATCAATACAAAGGGTATCAGTTTTAGTCCTTGGAGCGGCCCTAGTGCAGAACCATTTCTGGTTATTGCTTCTCAGCCTTTTGGCTAAGATCTTGTGTCTTGCCAAAGAGGTTCCTGTAGTGTCTCCCCCTCGGCCTTGCAGCATCGCCACTTCGGTGGCTTAAGCTGCCTGCTGCTATTGGGGGGGTCCAAAGGAAACGAGTAACGATGGGCGTGAGGATACGCTATGCTGGGACAGACGATGTTCTGGTCAAGAATGCTTTCCGCATTGATATCGAGGAATCGAGGAGGAACCATTTCAGCTTGCGTTATTTGGTTGAAGAAGTCATTGTCAGGACTCTGAACATTTTGATTACCTTTTGTGCATTACTGCCCTTTTCCAAGATGGCGTCTTTGGTCTCATGTGCACTGTGTTTTCCTGCTATATAACTCTACCCCAGCCTTTAGTCTGTGCTAGAGTATTCTGCCTTGCATCCAGCTCCTGATGACTCCCTGGCGTTGCACCTGCTCCTGCACCTGCTCCTGTGAACCTGTGTGGAGATCCTGCTACTCAGCTCTGAGTTTCTGCTGCATACATCGGTTTCCAGTAATCCTCCATCTGGCTACTTGTGTTTGTTTCCATTTGCATTTGCTGGACATGTAAGCTGTTGCTGCTCTGCTTAAACCTGAAACTTTTACCCAGGCCTCCCTGGTTGTGCTAAGATATTATTTGAACTTAAGCATATCTATCTGTGTTCGGACTACCAAGGACTTATTCGTGTCAAGTATCCTCAAGAATAATTGTTCTTCATAGACTTTCTGCGTGATTGCATTTTCCTCTGAAGTTTCCTATAGACTGTTAAGCTGCGTTTAATATTTACACCAAGTGTTGTGGACTTGAGTTTCTCTCTGCACCTGTTTGAATCACCGTGTGATAATATAGACTTTACCACTTATAAAACTGTGTCCTGTAGTTGTCTTGTTCTATGCAAAGAGTCTCCTGAGTTATCCCTTATAATTAGGGTTGAGCGACTTTCATTTTTTTAAGATCGAGTCGGGTTTTGTGAAACCCGACTTTGTCCAGAGTCGAGTCGAGTGCAGTCGGCCGATTATCGCTAAAAGTCAGGGATCGACCGAAACACGAAACCCAATGCAAGTCAATGGGGAAGCATAGTCGGCAGTGAGTGGAGGCCAGGAAAACACCTACAGTGCCCATTTTAATGCAAAAAACATCCATTCTTGTTTCTGAAGCTTGTCAATCTTAATTAACTTTATAATAATAGTTGGGCATAGGAAATTGGGGGTCATTTGGCTAAAGTTGTGGGGGGAGTAGGGCTGACTCAAGTTTTTCGTGGGCCCAGGAAATGCGGACTACGTCACGGTGGTGGAGCAGGGAGAGGTAAGTATTTCAACGTTGCAAGTGCTGTGATCCTGAGCAAGCAGGGGGGGCCCACTCGTTCGCATTGGCACTGGCACAGGGCCCCTCAAAGTACGGCGGTGTGTTTGCATGGCGGGGGCGCCTCCCACCAGCAGCGACACTTTTGCGTACTCTGAGGGGCCCTGTGCCAGTGACGTCGCCAACGAGTATGCCCCCCCCACCTGATGAAGGAACCGGCACTTTCATCTGCACCTTCCTCTTTGTCCCTGTGTAAGGTGGTATAACATGCGGGAAGGGGAACCTTACTTTCAGCAGGGTCAGATTCTGCTGTGTAGAGTACAAGGGGAATGTAGTGGTCTAGGTCAATGTACCAGCAGACTCATCTAGCAGTGGCTGGGCAATGGGCAGGATGAGGAGGAAACAGATATAGGGCCAAAGAATAAAGTAGGCTAAATGCAGTTCAAAATTGGTAACAGGACTAAACAGGCGGCATTGCTTTGTTCAGTGGAGTAGCAAACCCAAGAGCAGCAGACACTGTTTCAAGGGCCTAACCACACTAGTAGGCCAAATGCAGTTTAATATCTGATAGTATAGGCCGAAAGCCAGAATGTGGAAGCTCAGCTTTGTTCAGTTGAGGACAACACCAGGGAGGGGCAGACACCGTTAGTAGGCCGGAACAGCCAATTTTTAAAAAAACAGCAGTTAATAAGAGCCAGAAGGTAGAAGCTCAGCTTTATTCAGTTGAGGACAACACCAGGCAGGGGCAGACACCATAAGTAGGCCGGAACAGCCAATTTTTTAAAAAACAGCAGTTAATCAGAGCCAGAAGGTGGAACCTCAGCTTTATTCAGTTGAGGACAACACCAGGCAGGGGCAGACACCGTTAGTAGGCCGGAACAGCCAATTTTTAAAAAAACAGCAGTTAATAAGAGCCAGAAGGTGGAAGCTCAGCTTTATTCAGTTGAGGACAACACCAGGCAGGGGCAGACACCGTTCGTAGGCCGGAACCACCAATTTTTTAAAAAACAGCAGTTAATAAGAGCCAGAAGGTAGAAGTGCAGCTTTATTCAGTTGAGGACAACACCAGGCAGGGGCAGACACCGTTAGTAGGCCGGAACCACCAATTTTTTTAAAAAACAGCAGTTAATCAGAGCCAGAAGGTGGAAGCTCAGCTTTATTCAGTTGAGGACAACACCAGGCAGGGGCAGACACCGTTAGTAGGCCGGAACAGCCAATTTTTAAAAAAACAGCAGTTAATAAGAACCATAAGGTAGAAGCTCAGCTTTATTCAGTTGAGGACAACACCAGGCAGGGGCAGACACCGTTAGTAGGCTGGAACAGCCAATTTAAAAAAAAACAGCAGTTAATAAGAGCCAGAAGGTGGAAGCTCAGCTTTATTCAGTTGAGGACAACACCAGGCAGGGGCAGACACCGTTAGTAGGCCGGAACAGCCAATTTTTAAAAAAACAGCAGTTAATCAGAGCCAGAAGGTGGAAGCTCAGCTTTATTCAGTTGAGGACAACACCAGGCAGGGGCAGACACCGTTAGTAGGCCGGAACAGCCAATTTTAAAAAAAACAGCAGTTAATCAGAGCCAGAAGGTGGAAGCTCAGCTTTATTCAGTTGAGGACAACACCAGGCAGGGGCAGACACCGTTAGTAGGCCGGAACAGCCAATTTTTAAAAAACAGCAGTTAATAAGAGCCAGAAGGTAGAAGCGCAGCTTTATTCAGTTGAGGACAACTTGAATTAGGGACTGCAGACAGACTTACCAGGCTGTCCCCTGTGTGGACCATGCATCCAATACATTAACCCATTGCGCCACAAAGGACACGTAACCTTCCGTGGCCATGCCTACCGCTCCATGTGTCTGTTCTGTTGTCAGGTGTACCTTTGGACTCACAGATTGACAGAATGAAAGGACAATGTGGTCTTTCACATGCTGGTGGAGGGGTGGGATGGCTTTTCTCGCAAAAGAATTGTCAACTGGGTAGCTCATAGCGTGGTACAGCGTAGTCCATCATGGCTTTATTAATATTAAATAAAATTAAAAAATAGGCTCTATGCACTGTAAAATAGGTTCCAGGGGTACACGGGCAGCAGTGGTCAGGTCAGTGGAGGCCTAGTGGAAGGAGGGACCGCAGACAGGCTTCGAAGGCCTAACACAATAAAATGGGCTGGCTGTAGGCACTGTAAAATAGGTTCCAGGGGTACACGGGCAGCAGTGGTCTGGTCAGTGGAGGCCTAGTGGAAGGAGGGACCGCAGACAGGCTTCGAAGGCCTAACACACTAAAATGGGCTGGCTGTAGGCACTTTATAATTGGTTCCAGGGGTACACGGGCAGCAGTGGTCAGGTCAGTGGAGGCCTAGTGGAAGGAGGGACCGCAGACAGGCTTCGAAGGCCTAACACAATAAAATGGGCTGGCTGTAGGCACTGTAAAATAGGTTCCAGGGGTACACGGGCAGCAGTGGTCTGGTCAGTGGAGGCCTAGTGGAAGGAGGGACCGCAGACAGGCTTCGAAGGCCTAACACACTAAAATGGGCTGGCTGTAGACACTTTATAATTCGTTCCAGGGGTACACGGGCAGCAGTGGTCAGGTCAGTGGAGGCCTAGTGGAAGGAGGGACCGCAGACAGGCTTCGAAGGCCTAACACAATAAAATGGGCTGGCTGTAGGCACTTTATAATTGGTTCCAGGGGTACACGGGCAGCAGTGGTCAGGTCAGTGGAGGCCTAGTGGAAGGAGGGACCGCAGACAGGCTTCGAAGGCCTAACACAATAAAATGGGCTGGCTGTAGGCACTGTAAAATAGGTTCCAGGGGTACACGGGCAGCAGTGGTCAGGTCAGTGGAGGCCTAGTGGAAGGAGGGACCGCAGACAGGCTTCGAAGGCCTAACACAATAAAATGGGCTGGCTGTAGGCACTGTAAAATAGGTTCCAGGGGTACATGGGCAGCAGTGGTCAGGTCAGTGGAGGCCTAGTGGAAGGAGGGACCGCAGACAGGCTTCCAAGGCCTAACACAATAAAATGGGCTGGCTGTAGGCACTGTAAAATAGGTTCCAGGGGTACACGGGCAGCAGTGGTCAGGTCAGTGGAGGCCTAGTGGAAGGAGGGACCGCAGACAGGCTTCCAAGGCCTAACATTATTAAATGGGCTGGCTGTAGGCACTTTATAATTTGTTCAAGGGGTACACGGGCAGCAGTGGTCAGGTCAGTGGAGGCCTAGTGGAAGGAGGGACCGCAGACAGGCTTCGAAGGCCTAACACAATAAAATGGGCTGGCTGTAGGCACTTTATAGTTGGTTCCAGGGGTACACGGGCAGCAGTGGTCAGGTCAGTGGAGGCCTATTGTAATGAGTTACAGTTACTTAGTTGCCAGTTAGTAGTCCAAAACAACAAATAAATGTGAATGTCTCGCATTAAAACAAAACAAAAACACTAAAGGGTGCAATCAGTAGGTTCAGGGGTGGGATCCTCTGCGTTGCTTCAGACCTACTAATTTAGCGCAAAGTATTTACTGTGGTAAATAGAGGACACTGCCCCTGACTATGTTAAGTACCATCATACATGTCAACACAATGGTATTGTCAGTGGCAGGTATGGAAGGATGTCAGCGCATAGACTAAACATTGGTGGAAGTGTGAGAGATAACTGTGGAAGTGGTAGAGCAATGTTTGACCTGGGGGTGGGTGAACTCTCTTGTGGCCGGCGGTACAGGCCCAGGGCCCCTCATGTTACAACAGTGTGTCTGACGTTGGGTGCGCACCACCACCGCCAGAGACACTTTATTGTACTATGAGGGACCCAGTAGCAATGCCGTCAACCAAAAGCGAGCACACCCACCTCTTCAGACAAACAGCAGTCTCACGGGTGCTTGCGCCAAGTCGCGATACCACGGCCCCGTGTGGTGAGTTTGGCCATTTAGGGAGGTGTAAACATGTCGTATGCTGGACAATCAGCTGCAGCAAATTAGACATTAGAAAAGTAATTCACAGGCAAGAGCTTTTCATAGGAAAGCTAGGTGTCGGCCGGGCAAGGTGGGGCAAAAGATTTTGAAATCCAGTTGTGGTTCATTTTAATGAATGTTAGATCGTCAACATTTTGGGTAGCCAGACGAGTCCTTTTTTCGGTTAATATTGAACCTGCAGCACTGAATACTCTTTCTGATAGGACACTTGCTGCCGGGCAAGCAAGCTCCTGCAATGCATATTCTGCCAATTCTGGCCAGGTGTCTAATTTTGATGCCCAGTAATCAAATGGGAATGACGGTTGAGGGAGAACATCGATAAGGGATGAAAAATAGTTAGTAACCATACTGGACAAATGTTGTCTCCTGTCACTTTCAATTGATGCAGCAGTACCTGTCCTGTCTGCGGTCATAGCAAAATCACTCCACAACCTGGTCAGAAAACCCCTCTGTCCAACGCCACTTCTGATGTGTGCACCCCTAACACTCCTAGTCCGCTGCCCCCTGGAGCTCGTGTGAGAACGATCACGTGCGCTGTGTGCTGGGAATGCCTGAAGCAAACGGTCAACAAGAGTTGATTGTTTGGTTGCTAATATTAGTTCCAAGTTCTCATGTGGCATTATATTTTGCAATTTGCCTTTATAGCGTGGATCAAGGAGGCAGGCCAAACAGTAATCGTCATCGTTCATCATTTTCGTAATGCGTGTGTCCCTTTTTAGGATACGTAAGGCATAATCCGCCATGTGGGCCAAAGTTCCAGTTGTCAAATCTCCGGTTGTGATTGGTTGAGGGGCAGTTTCAGGCAAATCTACGTCACTTGTGTCCCTCAAAAAACCAGAACCCGGCCTTGCCACGCAACCAATTTCCAGTGCCCCCGGGAAAGCTTCCGCATTAAAAATATACTCATCCCCATCATCCTCCTCGTCCTCCACCTCCTCTTCGCCCGCTACCTCGTCCTGTACACTGCCCTGACCAGACAATGGCTGACTGTCATCAAGGCTTTCCTCTTCCTCTGGTGCAGACGCCTGATCCTTTATGTGCGTCAAACTTTGCATCAGCAGACGCATTAGGGGGATGCTCATGCTTATTACGGCGTTGTCTGCACTAACAAGCCGTGTGCATTCCTCAAAACACTGAAGGACTTGACACATGTCTTGTATCTTCGACCACTGCACACCTGACAACTCCATGTCTGCCATCCTACTGCCTGCCCGTGTATGTGTATCCTCCCACAAAAACATAACAGCCCGCCTCTGTTGGCACAGTCTCTGAAGCATGTGCAGTGTTGAGTTCCACCTTGTTGCAACGTCTATGATTAGGCGATGCTGGGGAAGGTTCAAAGACCGCTGATAGGTCTGCATATGGCTGGAGTGTACAGGCGAACGTCGGATATGTGAGCAAAGTCCACGCACTTTGAGGAGCAGGTCGGAGAACCCAGGATAAGTTTTCAATAAGCACTGCACCACCAGGTTTAAGGTGTGAGCCAGGCAAAGAATGTGTTTCAGTTGGGAAAGGGAGATGGCAGCCATGAAATTCCTTCCGTTATCACTCACTACCTTGCCTGCCTCAAGATCTACTGTGCCCAGCCACGACTGCGTTTCTTGTTGCAAGAACTCGGACAGAACTTCCGCGGTGTGTCTGTTGTCGCCCAAACACTTCATAGCCAATACAGCCTGCTGACGCTTGCCAGTAGCTGGCCCATAATGGGACAACTGGTGTGCAACAGTGTCATCTGCCGATGGAGTGGTTGGCCGACTGCGGTCTGTGGAAGAGCTGTAGCTTCTGCAGGAGGACGAGGAGGAGGAGGAGGAGGGGGTGCGAACGCCTACAGCCAACTGTTTCCTAGACCGTGGGCTAGGCACAACTGTCCTGAAATTGATGTTCCCTGTGGACCCTGCATCCACCACATTCACCCAGTGTGCCGTGATGGACACATAACGTCCCTGGCCATGCCTACTGGTCCATGCATCTGTAGTCAGGTGCACCTTTGTACTCACAGATTGCCTGAGTGCATGGACGATGCGCTGTTTAACATGCTGGTGCAGGGCTGGGATGGCTTTTCTTGAAAAAAAGTGTCGACTGGGTAGCTCGTATCGTGGTTCAGCGTACTCCATCAGGGCTTTGAAAGCTTCGCTTTCAACTAACCGGTAGGGCATCATCTCTAACGAGATTAGTCTAGCTATGTGGGCGTTAAAACCCTGTGTACGCGGATGCGAGGATAAGTACTTCCTTTTCCTAACCAGAGTCTCATGTAGTGTGAGCTGAACTGGAGACATGGAGAACGTGGAACTTGCGGGTGTGCCGGTGGACATGGCAGACTGAGAGACGGTTGGAGACGGTATTGTTTCCGCCGGTGCCCTAGATGCAATATTTCCTCCTACAAAACTGGTGATTCCCTGACCCTGACTGCTTTTGGCTGGCAAAGAAACCTGCACAGATACTGCCGGTGGTGCGGAAAATGGTGGCCTTACAGTGACGGAAGGGATGTTGCGTTGCTGACTAGCTTCATTGGCCGAGGGTGCTACAACCTTAAGGGACGTTTGGTAGTTAGTCCAGGCTTGAAAATGCATGGTGGTTAAGTGTCTATGCATGCAACTAGTATTGAGACTTTTCAGATTCTGACCTCTGCTTAAGCTAGTTGAACATTTTTGACAGATGACTTTGCGCTGATCAATTGGATGTTGTTTAAAAAAATGCCAGACTGCACTCTTCCTAGCATCGGATCCCTTTTCAGGGATTGCAGACTGAGCTTTAACCGGATGGCCACGCTGTCCTCCAACAGGTTTTGGCTTTGACACGCGTTTTGGGCCAGATACGGGCCCGGCAGATGGAACCTGTTGCGATGTTGATGCCTGCTGCGGCCCCTCCTCCACCTCCGCTTCTGAACTACTGCCGCCTGCACTCTGTTCCCCCAATGGCTGCCAATCGGGGTCAACAACTGGGTCATCTATTACCTCCTCTTCGAGCTCGTGTGCAACTTCGTCTGTGTCACTGTGTCGGTCGGTGGTATAGCGTTCGTGGCGGGGCAACATAGTCTCATCAGGGTCTGATTGCGGATCAGTACCCTGAGAGGGCAATGTTGTGGTCTGAGTCAAAGGAGCAGCATAGTACTCTGGCTGTGGCTGTGCATCAGTGCACTCCATGTCAGAATCTACTTGTAATGGGCATGGCCTGTTAAGTGTTTCACTTTCTAAGCCAGGGACGGTATGTGTAAAGAGCTCCATGGAGTAACCCGTTGTGTCGCCTGCTGCATCCTTCTCTCTTGTTGTTGTTTTTGCTGAAGAGGACAAGGAAGCGACTTGACCCTGACCGTGAACATCCACAAGCGACGCGTTGCTTTTACATTTACCAGTTTCAGAAGAGGAGGTAAAAGAGCTAGAGGCTGAGTCTGCAATGTAAGCCAAAACTTGCTGTTGCTGCTCCGGCTTTAAAAGCGGTTTTCCTACTCCCAGAAAAGAGAGCTTTCGAGGCCTTGTGTAGCCAGACGATGAAACTGGCTCCACAGCTCCAGACTTAGGTGGAATATTTTTATCCCCATGACCACCTGATGCTCCACTACCACTACCATCATTACCAGCTGACAATGAACGCCCACGGCCACGACCTCTTGCACCAGACTTCCTCATTGTTTTGCTGTTATTTGTTGCTGTCAAACAACTTACACGGTGAGCTATAACTTCAGTATGATTTCAATATCCCTTAATAGGTTGTTGAGACCACAAGGAAAATCAGGCACAATGTTACACACTCTGTTTTCTGTGGCACAAAATCACAGAGATGCCACACACGCAGGACTGTCACTCAAGCCCAAATGTCAATATTAATCTCCCACCTATTTTTTTTTTTTTTCTCAGGGAGACTTTAGAAACCAAATAAGATAAAATGTTTTTTTTCAGGGACAATTTAGAAACCAAATAATAATAATAATAATAATAATAATAATAATAAAAAAAACGCTTTCTATGGCCCAGTGCCCACTGAGTGAGAGATGGCACACACAGGAGTCAAGACTGGCACACAAGCAGAAAGGGCAATATTAATCTCCCACTGTTTTTTAATTTTTTTTTTTTTTAGGGAGACTTTAGAAACCAAATAATAATAATAAAAAAAAGGCTTTCTATGGCCCACTGAGTGAGAGATGGCACACACAGGAGTCAGGAGTGGCACACAAGCCCTGACTGAGGCCAATATTTTTCTCCCACTGATTGATGTAGTGATTTTTTTAAAGGTAGATTTTAGAACCCAAATCAAGCAAAAAAATAAATAGGCTTTCTATGGCCCACTGAGTGAGAGATGGCACACACAGGAGTCAGGAGTGGCACACAAGCCCTGACTGAGGCCAATATTTTTCTACCACTGATTGATGTAGTGTTTTTTTTTCAGGTAGATTTTAGAACCCAAATCATGGAAAAAAATAAATAGGCTTTCTATGGCCCACTCAGTGAGAGATGGCACACACAGGAGTCAGGAGTGGCACACAAGCCCTGACTGAGGCCAATATTTTTCTACCACTGATTGATGTAGTGTTTTTTTTAAGGTAGATTTTAGAAACCAAATCAAGGAAAAAAATAAATAGGCTTTCTATGGCCCACAATTTGAGAGAGAGAGGTGGCACACCCAGGAGTCAAGACTGGCACACAAGCTGAAAGGGCAATATTAATCTCCCACTGTTTTTTTTTTTTTTTTTTTTTTCAGGGAGACTTTAGAAACCAAATAATAATAATAAAAAAAAGGCTTTCTATGGCCCACTGAGTGAGAGATGGCACACACAGGAGTCAGGAGTGGCACACAAGCCCTGACTGAGGCCAATATTTTTCTACCACTGATTGATGTAGTGTTTTTTTTTCAGGTAGATTTTAGAACCCAAATCATGGAAAAAAATAAATAGGCTTTCTATGGCCCACTGAGTGAGAGATGGCACACACAGGAGTCAGGAGTGGCACACAAGCCCTGACTGAGGCCAATATTTTTCTACCACTGATTGATGTAGTGTTTTTTTTTCAGGTAGATTTTAGAACCCAAATCATGGAAAAAAATAAATAGGCTTTCTATGGCCCACTCAGTGAGAGATGGCACACACAGGAGTCAGGAGTGGCACACAAGCCCTGACTGAGGCCAATATTTTTCTACCACTGATTGATGTAGTGATTTTTTTAAAGGTAGATTTTAGAACCCAAATCAAGCAAAAAAATAAATAGGCTTTCTATGGCCCACTGAGTGAGAGATGGCACACACAGGAGTCAGGAGTGGCACACAAGCCCTGACTGAGGCCAATATTTTTCTCCCACTGATTGATGTAGTGATTTTTTTAAAGGTAGATTTTAGAACCCAAATCAAGCAAAAAAATAAATAGGCTTTCTATGGCCCACTGAGTGAGAGATGGCACACACAGGAGTCAGGAGTGGCACACAAGCCCTGACTGAGGCCAATATTTTTCTACCACTGATTGATGTAGTGTTTTTTTTAAGGTAGATTTTAGAACCCAAATCAAGGAAAAAAATAAATAGGCTTTCTATGGCCCACAATTTGAGAGAGAGAGGTGGCACACCCAGGAGTCAAGACTGGCACACAAGCTGAAAGGGCAATATTAATCTCCCACTGTTTTTTTATTTATTTATTTTTTTTTCAGGGAGACTTTAGAAACCAAAAAAAAAAAAAAAAAAAAAAGGCTTTCTATTGCCCACTGAGTGAGAGATGGCACACACAGGAGTCAGGAGTGGCACACAAGCCCTGACTGAGGCCAATATTTTTCTACCACTGATTGATGTAGTGTTTTTTTTTCAGGTAGATTTTAGAACCCAAATCATGGAAAAAAATAAATAGGCTTTCTATGGCCCACTCAGTGAGAGATGGCACACACAGGAGTCAGGAGTGGCACACAAGCCCTGACTGAGGCCAATATTTTTCTACCACTGATTGATGTAGTGTTTTTTTTTCAGGTAGATTTTAGAACCCAAATCATGGAAAAAAATAAATAGGCTTTCTATGGCCCACTCAGTGAGAGATGGCACACACACGGATGGCACTCTAGCAGAAATGCCAATCTTAATCTCCAACAAAAAAAAAAAAAAAAAAACAGGGACTGTCCTACAATTACTATGTCCCTGCAGTAATCTCAGCCAGGTATGGCAGGCAGCAATAAGGAGTGGACTGATGCACAAATTAAATAAAAAGTGTGGACAAACAAAAAAGATAGCTGTGCAGAAAGGAAGGAACAAGAGGATATGTGCTTTGAAAAAAGCAGTTGGTTTCCACAGTGGCGTACACACAGCAATACAGCTATCAGGGAGCCTTCTAGGGCAGCCCAATGAGCTACAGCGCTGAGAGAAAAAAAAAAAAAATGTAGCTTCCACTGTCCCTGCACACCGAAGGTGGTGTTGGACAGTGGAAATCGCTACAGCACAAGCGGTTTGGTGGTTTATGGACCCTGCCTAACGCTCTCCCTGCTTCTGACGAAGCGGCAGCAACCTCTCCCTAAGCTCAGATCAGCAGCAGTGAGATGGCGGTCGGCGGGAACGCCCCTTTATAGCCCCTGTGACGCCGCAGACAGCAAGCCAATCACTGCAATGCCCTTCTCTAAGATGGTGGGGACCAGGCACTATGTCATCACGCTGCCCACACTCTGCGTTCAACTTTATTGGCTGAGAAATGGCGCTTTTCGCGTCATTGAAATGCGACTTTGGCGCGAAAGTCGCGTACCGCATGGCCGATGCAACGCTCGGATCGGCTCGGTTTCATGAGACGCCGACTTTGCCAAAAGTCGGCGACTTTTGAAAATGAACGACCCGTTTCGCTCAACCCTACTTATAATCATTACAGGATACTCTAGCCTCAAAAGAGGAGACCGCTGGAACAATGACTGCAGAAAGCAGACTAGAGCAGGTGTTCTCCATAATTAGATCACTGCAGAAAGATGTGGAAGGTCTGCAAAAGAAGTTTGGAAGCTTTGACCACAATCAACAAGTGTTTGGACAAAGGAAAACAAACTTGCTGGCATAGAGTCCCAGTATGGATGGGCTTTTCAGGACATAAGCACGCAAATGGCTGCACAAGCGACTTTACCATCTGGCCAACCGCCACCAGCTAGCCCACCTAAGTTGCCCCCATTCAGATTTAATGGTGATCGCGACAAATTTCGTGGCTTTGTGAATCAATGTATGCTATATTTTGATGTGCATGCTGACCGTTTTCCTAATGATAGATCCAAAGTATTGTGTGTAATAATGCTGCTGACCACACGAGTGCTCGCCTGGGCGAATCCGATGATTGAGTCTCGTGACCCGCCGTTAAATAATTTGGACGATTTTTTGGCCGCTATGGCATTAATGTTTGATGACCTTAATCGCCGTGCAACCGCTGAATCTGCTTTATTGTCTTTACGCCAGGCTAAACGTTCTGTTATTGAGTATGCTACTGAATTCAGGAGATTAGTGGTAGATACTAATTGGGACAGTTATGCACAATTACCTATTTTTAAAAGGGGTCTGTCTAGCATTGTAAAGGATGAATTAGCTCGCTCTGAATCACCACAAGAGCTAGAAACATTTATACAGCATTGTGTGCGCATTGACATTCGCCTTACTGAGCGTAGGCAGGAGAAGTTTGCTGCATATAACCTTATTTCTAACTTTTCCCTTCCTTCAAAGAGCTTGCAGGTAAAACATCTTGAGAGGTAGAGGAGGTGCCCATGCAAATTGATTCTGTTCAGAGGCGAGTGAGTAATGAGCGCCGGGAGCATCGCCTTCGAGAAAGTCTATGTTTCTACTGCGGCCAGTCTGACCACTTTCTAATCAACTGTCCCAAGTGTCCCAAGCGGCCTAAAAAGGTGCTAGCAGCAGTAGGGGAGTATGACAACTATGATGATGAATCTGACATCTCTGAATGTAGCCTGCCTTTAAACGCTGTATTCCATTCACTTTCTATGACTTCACCAGCCAAGGAGCTAAATGGAAAGAACTCTCACTGTTCTCTCCCAATTAAGATCCTGTGTACAGGACAGTGGATTTCCAGTGCAGCTATGATTGACTCTGGTGCAGGTGGCAATTTTATGGATATCGCATTTGCCAAGGAACATGGTATTGAAATTCAGCAAAGAACCTCTCCAATTACCATGGAAACAGTGGATGGGTCACCTTTAATCTCCGGGCCTGTGGATCAGGAGACCGCACCCCTTGAGATTTTGTTGGAGCCTAATCATGAAGAGCAACTCTCTTTCTTGTTAATTTCTTCTCCTCATTTTCCTGTGATTTTAGGCATCCCTTGGCTGCGTTCTCAGAATCCAATTATCAACTGGGAGACCAAGGAGATTATCTTTCCAACAAGGAGCAACTCAGCATTAACTGAAGATGTCCCCGAGTCCACAGCTACGGAACCACCGGTACAGGTATTTACTTTACCTTCAGCATATAAAGAGTTCTCTGACATCTGTGACAAGAAGAATGCAGATCAGCTTCCTCCACACAGGCATTATGACTGTCCCATTGAGTTGCTTCCTGGGGCAGCTATTCCTTTTGGTAACGTATATCCTTTGGCGGCACCTGAGCTTCAAGCCTTAAAGGAGTATATTGATGAAAATCTGGCCAAAGGCTTCATACGTCCTTCTTCTTCACCAGCAGGGGCACCTATATTTTTTGTAAAGTAGAAGGATGGGTCCCTGAGACCCTGTGTGGGCTATCGAGAGCTCAATAAGGTAACCGTACTGTCATGTCGGATGCTGTTCACACTAGGGCGTCCGACAGACAACGGTAATTCCTCATTCGTCCACTATATGCTCAGTGGCACTGGCTAGATTGATCCAGATTGTCCGGGGTTAATCTGGCTGGTACTCGGGTTGGAGGGTTAGTCATGCCCATTGCCTTTAAATAGTTTTGCTGGGCTTTGGGCGTCGCCAATTATAGCTTGTGTCTTGTGCCTGGTGATCTCGGTCTGGAGTGGTGGTCTAGGAGAGGAAATATCGTATCTGGTGGTGTATTATCCTTCGTTATATTTCTCCATCCTATATTTGTATTGTTTTGCCCTGTGCACATTATAGTGTTTTCCTGTGTGTCTGCGGCGTGGTGCGTTTTTTAGTTTTCCCTGTCTGTGCTTTCTGTAGGGGTTGGTGAGAGTTCTTATCACTGGGTGGCGGGTGGAGGTTTCAGCTTAGTACTGAAACAGGACTCAGGGTCAGGCCTGGCGGCCCAGACATGCACACCTTCAGTGTAAACTCTGGGAGAGGGACAGACAGGGTTTCCCTAGTTTGAGGGATATTGCAGGGTCCCGGGTAATCAGCTGTAGTCTACCCAGTACCCCCGTGACATTATAGTCGGCCATATTTTTTGTATTCCATGGATCCCATGACTTCCATAACCCGCCAGTTGGAGGTGCTGTCCCTGCAGGTCACTGAGCTGAAGGGGACAGTTCAGCAACAGGGTCTAGTATTATCTAATTTGCAAGTTGAATCTGCAGGCAGAGTTGCTGAGCCAAAGTTTCCTTTACCTGAAAGGTTTGCAGGGGAACGCAGTAAATTTGTTACTTTTCGTGAATCTTGTAAACTATATTTTCGTATGCGCCCGATCTCCTCAGGTAATGAGGCTCAACGTGTGGGCCTGGTGTTGTCATTACTGAACGGGGATCCTCAAGGATGGGCATTTTCTTTACCATCTGATTCTGCTGCATGTAACTCAGTGGAGAGTTTTTTTCTGCTCTTGGACTCAATTATGAGGATCCTGACAGAATGGGTCTAGCAGAATCTAAAATTCACGTTATCCACCAGGGAGAGTGTATGGTGGAGGATTACTGTTCTGAATTTCGCCGCTGGGCGGTAGATACACAGTGAAATGATCCCACGACTCCGCACGACTTACGACCCAAAGATGGATGACTCCGCACGACCCAAAGATGGCTGCCTCCATACGACCCAAAGATGGCTGCCTCCGCACGACTTACGACCCAAAGATGGCTGCCTCCGCATGACTTACGACCCAAAGATCGCTACCTCCACACGAATTACGACCCAAAGATGGCTGCCTCCGCACGACTTACGACCCAAAGATGGCTGCC
The DNA here is from genome assembly GCF_051348905.1 of Ranitomeya variabilis. NCBI lineage: Eukaryota > Metazoa > Chordata > Amphibia > Anura > Dendrobatidae > Ranitomeya > Ranitomeya variabilis. The sequence continues at coordinate 373,730,759 of NC_135234.1, forward strand.
TCCGCACGACTTACAACCCAAAGATGGCTGCCTTCGCATGACCCAAAGATGGCTGCCTCTGCACGACTTACGACCCAAAGATGGCTACCTCCGCATGACTTACGACCCAAAGATGGCTGCCTCCGCACGACTTACGACCCAAAGATGGCTGCCTCCGCATGACTTACGACCCAAAGATCGCTACCTCCACACGAATTACGACCCAAAGATGGCTGCCTCCGCACGACTTACGACCCAAAGATGGCTGCCTCCGCACGACTTACAACCCAAAGTTGGCTGCCTCCGCACGACTTACGACCCAAAGATGGCTGCCTCTGCACGACCCAAAGATTACTGCCTCCACACGACTTACGATCCAAAGATGGCTGCCTCCGCACGACCCAAAGATGGCTGCCTCTGCATGACCCAAAGATGGCTGCCTCCACACGACTTACGACCCAAAGATGGCTGCCTCCACACGACTTACGACCCAAAGATGGCTGCCTCCACACGACTTACGACCCAAAGATGGCTGCCTCTGCACGACTTAGGACCCAAAGATGGCTGCCTTCGCATGACCCAAAGATGGCTGCCTCTGCACGACTTACGACCCAAAGATGGCTACCTCCGCATGACTTACGACCCAAAGATGACAAGCTCCGCATGACCCAAAGATGGCTGCCTCCGCACGACCCAAAGATGGCTGCCTCCGCACGACCCAAAGATGGCTGCCTCCGCACGACCCAAAGATGGCTGCCTCTGCACGACCCAAAGATGGCTGCCTCCACACGACTTACCACTAGTGTTGAGCATTGAGATACTGCAAATATCGGGTATCGGCTGATATTCGCTGTATCGGAATTCCGATACCGAGTTCCAATATTTTTGTGATATCGGAAATCGGAATCGGAATCTCCTATAAGTTCCCAGGCATGTGCGGTGCGTATGGTTCCCAGGGTCTGGAGGAGAGGAGACTCTCCTTCAGGCCCTGGAATCCATATTCATGTAAAAAATAAAGAATAAAAATTAAAAATATGGATATACTCACCCCTCCGACGGACCTGGACCTCAGCCGTGCAACCGGCAGCCTCCGTTCCTAAGAATGCAGTGAGTGTAGGACCTGTGATGACGTTGCGGCTTGTGATTGGTCGCATGAGCGGTCACGCGACCAGTCACAAGCCGTGACGTCATCGAAGGTCCTTCACTCTGCATTCTTAGGAACGGAGGCAGACGCTTGCAGCGGTGACAGCCAGGGGCCATCCGAGGGTGAGAATATCCATATTTTTTATTTTTATTCTTTATTATTTACATGAATATGGATCCCAGGGCGTGAAGGAGAGTTTCCTCTCCTTCAGATGCTGTGAACCATCCAGGATCACTTCCGATATTTCTGTCCCTTTGACTTGTATTGGTATCGGGTATCGGTATCGGCGATATCCGATATTTTTTGAATATCGGCCGATCCAATCCGATACCGATACTTTCAAATATCGGAAGGTATCGCTCAACACTACTTACGACCCAAAGATGGCTGCCTCCACATGACCCACAGATAGCTGCCTCCGCATGACCTAAAGATGGCTGCCTCCGCACAACCCAAAGATGGCTGCCTCCGCACGACTTACGACCCAAAGATGTCTTCCTCTGCATGACTCAAAAATGGCTGCCTCCGCATGACTTACGACCCAAAGATGGCTGCCACCGCACGATTTACGACCCAAAGATGGCTGCCTCCGCACGACTTATGACCCAAAGATGGCTGCCTCCGCACGACTTACGACCCAAAGATGGCTGCCTCCGCATGACTTGCGACCCAAAGATGGCTGCCTCCACATGACTTACGACCCAAAGATGACTGCCTCTGCACGACTTACGACCCAAAGATGGCTGCCTCCGCATGACTTATGACCCAAAGATGGGCTCCTCCGCACGACTTATGACCCAAAGATGGCTGCCTCCGCACGACTTACGACCCAAAGATGGCTGCCTCCGCATGAATTACGATCCAAAGATGGCTGCCTCCGCTTGACTTATGACCCAAAGATGGCTGCCTCCACATGACTTACGACCCAAAGATGGCTGCCTTCGCACGACCCAAAGATGACTGCCTCAGCACAACCCAAAGATGGCTGCCTCCGCACGACCCAAAGATGGATGTCTCCGCATGACCCAAAGATGGCTGCCTCCGCACAAACCAAAGATGGCTGTCTCCACACGACTTATGACCCAAAGATGGCTGCCTCCGCACGACTTACGACCCAAAGATGGTTGCCTCCGCACGACTTACAACCCACAGATGACTGCCTCAGCACGACCTAAAGATGGCTGCCTCCGCACGACCCAAAGATGGCTGCCTCCGCATGACCCAAAGATGGCTGCCTCCGCATGACTTAGGACCCAAAGATGGCTGCCTCCGCACGACTTACAAACCAAAAATGGCTGCCTGCGCATGACTTATGACCCAAAGATGGCTGCCTCCGCATGATTTACGACCCAAAGATGGCTGCCTCCACATGACTTACGACCCAAAGATGGCTGCCTCCGCACGACTTATGACCCACAGATGGCTGCCTCCGCACGACCTAAAGATGGCTGCCTCCGCACGACCCAAAGATGGCTACCTCCGCATGACTTACGACCCAAAGATGGCTGCGTCCGCACGACTTACGACCCAAAGATGGCTGCCTGTGCACGACTTACGACTCAAAGATGGCTGCCTCCACACGACTTACGAAAATAAGATGGCTGCCTCCGCACAACTTACGAACCAAAGATGGCTGCCTCCGCACGACTTACGACCCAAAGATGGCTGCCTCCGCACGACTTACGACCCAAAAATGGCTGCCTCTGCATGACTTATGACCCAAAGATGGCTGCCTCCGCACGACCCAAAGATGGCTGCCTCCGCATGACCCAAAGATGGCTGCCTCCGCACGACCCAAAGATGGATGCCTCCACACGACTTACGACCCAAAGATGGCTGCCTCCTCATGACTTACAACCCAAAGATGGATGCCTCCGCACACCCACAGATGGCTGCCTCTGCACGACTTACGACCCAAAGATGGCTGCCTCCACGCGACTTACGACTCAAAGATGGCTGCCTCCACACGACTTATGACCCACAGATGGCTGCCTCCGCACGACCTAAAGATGGCTGCCTCCGCACGACCCAAAGATGGCTACCTCCGCATGACTTACGACCCAAAGATGGCTGCCTCCGCATGACTTACGACCCAAAGATGGCTGCCTCCGCACGACTTACGACCCAAAGATGGCTGCCTCCGCATGACTTACGACCCAAAGATGGCTGCCTCCACACGACTTACGACCCAAAGATGGCTGCCTCTGCACGACTTGCGACCCAAAGATGGCTGCCTCCGCACGACTTACGACCCACAGATGGCTCCCTCAGCTCGACCTAAAGATGGCTGCCTCCGCATGACCAAAGATGGCTGCCTCCGCACGACCCAAAGATGGCTGCCTCCGCACGACTTACGACCCAAAGATGGCTGTCTCCGCAAGACTTACGACCCAAAGATGGCTGCCTCCGCATGACTTACGACCCAAAGATGGCTGCCTCCGCACGACTTATGACCCAAAGATGGCTGCCTCTGCACGACTTACGACGCAAAGATGGCTGCCTCCGCACGACTTACGACCCAAAGATGGCTGCCTCCGCATGACCCAAAGATGGCTGCCTCCGCACGACTTACGACCCAAAGATGGCTGCCTCTGTACGACTTACGACCCAAAGATGGCTGCCTCCGCACGATTTACGACACAAAGATGGCTGCCTCCCCACGACTTACGACCCAACGATGGCTGCCTCCACACGATTTACAACCCAAAGATGGCTGCCTCCGCACGACTTACGACCCAACGATGGCTGCCTCCGCACGACCCAAATATGGCTGCCTCCGCACGACTTACGACCCAAAGATGGCTGACTCCGCACGACTTACGTCCCAAAGATGGCTGCCTTCGCACGACCCAAAGATGGCTGCCCCCGCATGACTTACGACCCAAAGATGGCTGCCTCTGTATGACTTACGACTCAAAGATGGCTGCCTCCGCATGACTTACGACCCAAAGATGGCTGCCTCCGCACAACTTATGACCCAACGATGGCTGTCTCCACACGACTTACGACCCAAAGATGGCTGCCTTCGCATGACTTACGACCCAAAGATGGCTGCCTCAGCACGACTTACGACCCAAAGATGGCTGCCTCCGCACGACTTACGACCCAACGATGGCTGCCTCCGCATGACTTACGACCCAAAGATGTCTGCCTCCGCACGACTTACGACTCAAAGATGGCTGCCCCCGCACAACTTACGACCCAAAGATGGCTGACTCCTCATGACTTACGACCCAAACATGGCTGCCTCAGCACAACATACGACCCAAAGATGGCTGCCTCCGCACGACTTACGACCCAACCATGGCTGCCTCCGCATGACCCAAAGATGGCTGCCTCCGCACGACTTACGACCCAAAGATGGCTGCCTCTGTATGACTTACGACCCAAAGATGGCTGCCTCCGCACGATTTACGACACAAAGATGGCTGCCTCCCCACGACTTACGACCCAACGATGGCTGCCTCCACACGACTTACGACCCAAAGATTGCTGCCTCCACACGACTTACGACCCAAAGATGGCTGCCTCCGCACGACTGACGACCTAAAGATGGCAGCCTCTGCACGACTTACGACCCAAAGATGGCTGCCTCCGCTCGACTTACGACCCAAAGATGGCTGCCTCCGCACGACTTACGACCCAAACATGGCTGCCTCCGCACAACTTTCGACCCAAAGATGGCTGCCTCCGCATGACTTACAACCCAAAGATGGCTGCCTCCGCACGACATACGACCCAAAGATGGCTGCCTCCGCACGACTTACGACCCAAAGATGGCTGCCTCCGCACGACTTACGACCCAAAGATGGCTGCCTCCGCATGACTTATGACGCAAAGATGGCTGCCTCCGCACGACTTAGGACCCAAAGATGGCTGCTTCCACATGACTTACGACCAAAAGATGGCTGCCTCTGCACGACTTACGACACAAAGATGGCTGCCTCCGCACAACTTACGACCCAAAGTTGGCTGCCTCCGCATGACTTATGACACAAAGATGGCTGCCTCTGCACGACTTACGACCCAACGACGGCTGCCTCTGCACAACTTACACCTGAAAGATGGCTGCCTCCGCACGACTTATGACCCAAAGATGGCTGCCTCCGCAAGACCCAAAGATGGCTGCCTCCACATGACTCAAAGATGTGTTGTGAATTCTGCTCTTGGGTTCCCTCCGGTGGTTGTTGATAGTAATGCAGTTGTCCCTGGGTGGCAATCCTGGACAGGTGTCTCTGCTGCTTGCAGCTCTGACTGGGATATTTAAGTGTGCAGTATTCATTAGCCCTTGCCAGTTGTCCATTGTTCTTGGGGGTTTTACATCTCTGTCTGGTTCCTCCTGCCCTGCTACCAAATCAGCAAAGACAAGTGTCTGGTTTTGTTTCTACAGCACACATGCGGTGTGCTTTACAATTCAGTACTATTCAATGTTTTTTCTTGTCCAGCTTAGACTGTGTTTGGATATTTCAGTCAAGTTGGATTCTCAGGAGATGCAGATATACATTCCATGTCTTTAGTTAGATGTGGAATTTTTGTATTATCTGCTGTGGATATTTTTAGGGTTTTAATACTGACCGCTTAGTATTCTGTCCTATCCTTTCCTATTTAGCTAGTGTGGCCTCTTTTGCTAAATTATGATTTCTGCCCGCGTTTGTCTTTCCTCTAATACTCAGTCAATATTTGTGGGGGGCTGCCTATCCTTTGGGGTTCTGCTCTGAGGGCAAGATAGAATTCCCATTTTCATCTATAGGAGTATTTAGTCCTCCGGCTGTGTTGAGGTGTCTAGGATGTGTTAGGTACACCCCACGGCTACTTCTAGTTGCGGTGACAGTTTAGGGTTTGCGGTCAGTACAGGTTCCACCTACTCCTGAGAAAGTCTCATGCGGCTCCAAGGTCACCGGATCATAAGAAAGATGGCTGCCTCCGCATGACTTACAACCCAAAGATGGCTGCCTCCGCATGACTGACGACCTAAAGATGGCTGCCTCTGCATGACTTACGACCCAAACATGGCTGCCTCCGCACGACTTACGACCCAAAGATGGCTGCCTCCGCCTGACTTATGACCCAAAGATGGCTGCCTCTGTACGACTTACGACCCAAAGTTGGCTGCCTCCGCACGACTTACGACCCAAAGATGGCTGCCTCTGTACGACTTACGACCCAAAGATGGCTGCCTCCGCATGATTTACAACCCAAAGATGGCTGCCTCTGCACGACTTACGACCCAACAATGGCTGCCTCCGCAAGACCCAAAGATGGCTGCCTCCGCACGACTTACGACCCAAAGATGGCTGACTCCGCACGACTTACGACCCAAAGATGGCTGCCTTCGCACGACCCAAAGATGGCTGCCTCCGCATGACTTACGACCCAAAGATGGCTGCCTCTGTACGACTTACGACTCAAAGATGGCTGCCTCCGCACGATTTATGACCCAAAGATGGCTGCCTCTGCACAACTTATGACCCAACGATGGCTGCCTCCACACGACTTACGACCCAAAGATGGCTGCCTTCGGACGACTTACGACCCAAACATGGCTGCCTCAGCACGACTTACGACCCAAAGGTGGCTGCCTCTGCACGACTTACGACCCAACGATGGCTGCCTCCGCATGACTTACGACCCAAAGATGTCTGCCTCCGCACGACTTATGACTCAAAGATGGCTGCCCCCGCACAACTTACGACCCAAAGATGGCTGACTCCTCATGTCTTACGACCCAAACATGGCTGCCTCAGCACAACTTATGACCCAAAGATGGCTGCCTCCGCACGACTTATGACCCAAACATGGCTGCCTCAGCACAACTTACGACCCAAAGATGGTTGCCTCAGCACAACTTACGACCCAAAGATGGCTGACTCCGCATGACTTGCGACCCAAAGATGTCTGCCTCCGCACGACCTAAGACCCAAAGATGGCTGCCTTCGCACGACTTACGACCGAAAGATGGCTGCCTCCGCACGACTTACAACCCAAAGATGGCTGCCTCTGCACGACGCAAAGATGGCTGCCTCTGCATGACTTACGACCCAAAGATGGCTGCCTCCGCATGACTTACGACCCAGAGATGGCTGCCTCCGCACGACTTACGACCCAAACATGGCTGCCTCCCCATGACTTATGACCCAAAGATGGCTGCCTCTGCATGACTTACGACCCAAAGATGGCTGCCTCCACACGACTTACGACCCAAAGATGACTGCCTCCGCACGACTTACGACCCCAAGATGGCTGCCTCCCCAGGACTTACGACCCAAAGATGGCTGCCTCGGCGCGACTTACGACACAAAGATGGCTGCCTCTGTGTTATTATCCGGTGACCTTGGAGCCGCATGAAAACTTTCTCTGGAGTCGGTGGAACCTGTACTGACCGCAAATCCTGAACTAACACCGCAACTAGAAGTAGCCGTGGGGTGTGCCTAACAAACCCTAGACACCTCGACACAGCCGGAGGACTAAATACCCCTATAGATGGAAATAGGAATGCTATCTTGCCTCAGAGCAGACCCCCAAAGGATAAGCAGCCCCCCACGAATAATGACTTTGAGTAGGAGAAGAATAGACACACGCAGGTAGAAAACAGGATTTAGCAAAAGAGGCCACTCTAGCTAAATAGGAAAGGATAGGACAGATTACTAGGCGGTCAGTATTAAAACCCTTCCAAAAATATCCACAACAGATAATACAAAAAGTTCCACAATCTAACTAAAGACATGGAATGTATATCTGCCACTCCAGAGAATCCAGCAAGACTGAGAAAATACTGACACAATCTAAGCTGGACAAGAAAACACAAAGAATAGCACTGAATTGTGAAGCACACAGCATGTGTGCCACAGGAAAAAAAAACCAGACACTTATCTTTGCTGATCTGGCAGAAAGACAGGAGGAACCAGGAGAGGTCCAACACCTCCCAACAACAATTGACAACTGGCAAGGACTAATCAATCCTGCACAACTAAATACCCCAGTCAGAACTGCAATCAGCAGACACACCTGACCAGGACTGCAACCCAGGGACAACTGCATTACCACCTACTACCACCGGAGGGAACCCAAAAGCAGAATTCACAACAGTACCCTCCCCTTGAGGAGGGGTCACCGAACCCTCACCAGCGCCCCCAGGCCGATCAGGACGAGCCAGATGAAAGGCACGGACCAGATCAGCAGCATGGACATCAGAAGCAAAAACCCAAGAATTATCCTCCTGGCCATAACCCTTCCATTTGACAAGGTACTGAAGCCTCCGCCTCGAAAAATGAGAATCCAAAATCTTCTCAACCACATACTCCAACTCCCCATCAACCAAAACAGGGGCCGGAGGATCAACAGAGGGAACAACGGGCACCACATATTTCCGCAATAAAGATCTATGGAAGACATTATGGATAGCAAAAGAGGCCGGAAGCGCCAATCGAAAAGACACCGGATTAATAATCTCAGAAATCCTATAAGGACCAATAAACCGAGGCTTAAACTTAGGGGAAGAGACCTTCATAGGAACATGACGGGAAGACAACCAAACCAAATCCCCAACCCGAAGCTGGGAACCAACACACCGACGACGGTTAGCAAAACGTTGAGCCTCCTCCTGAGAAAACACCAAATTGTCCACCACATGAGCCCAAATCTGCTGCAACCTGTCAACCACAGAATCCACACCAGGACAGTCAGAAGGCTCAACCTGCCCAGAAGAAAAACGAGGATGAAAACCAAAATTACAAAAAAAAGGCGAAACCAAAGTAACCGAACTAGCCCGATTATTAAGGGCAAACTCAGCCAATGGCAAAAAGGCCACCCAATCATCCTGATCGGCAGACACAAAGCATCTCAAATAAGTCTCCAAAGTCTGATTAGTTCGCTCGGTCTGGCCATTTGTCTGAGGATGAAATGCAGAAGAAAAAGACAAATCAATGCCCAGCCTAGCACAAAAGGCCCGCTAAAACCTAGAAACAAACTGGGAACCTCTGTCGGACACAATATTCTCCGGAATACCATGCAAACGAACCACATGCTGAAAAAACAACGGAACCAACTCTGAAGAGGAAGGCAATTTAGGCAAAGGCACCAAATGAACCATCTTAGAAAACCGGTCACAAACAACCCAGATAACCGACATCCTCAGGGAAACCGGAAGATCAGAAATAAAATCCATAGAAATATGCGTCCAGGGCCTCTCAGGGACCGGCAATGGCAAAAGTAACCCACTAGCACGGGAACAACAAGGCTTGGCCCGTGCACAAGTCCCACAGGACTGCACAAAAGAACACACATCACGTGACAAAGAAGGCCACCAAAAGGACCTACCAACCAAATCTCTGGTACCAAAAATACCAGGATGACCAGCCAACACCGAACAGTGAACCTCAGAAATCACTCTACTAGTCCATCTGTCAGGAACAAACAATTTCCCCACAGGACAGCGGTCAGGTCTATCAGCCTGAAATTCCTGAAGAACCCACCGTAAATCAGGGGAAATGGCTGAAAGGACCACCCCTTCTTTCAGAATGCCGACCGGTTCAAGGACCTCAGGAGAATCAGGCAAAAAAACTCCTAGAAAGGGCATCAGCCTTAATATTCTTAGAACCTGGAAGATACGAAACCACGAAATCAAAATGGGAAAAAAACAAGGACCATCGAGCCTGTCTAGGACTCAGCCGTTTGGCAGACTCGAGGTAAATCAAATTCTTATGATCGGTCAGGACCACAATACGGTGCTTAGCTCCCTCAAGCCAATGTCGCCACTCCTCAAACGCCTACTAAATAGCCAACAACTCCCGATTGCTGACATTATAATTGCGTTCAGCAGGCGAAAACTTGCGGGAGAAGAAGGCACACGGTTTCATCAAAGAACCAACAGAATCCCTCAGACAAAACGGCCCCTGCCCCAATCTCAGAAGCATCAATCTCAACCTGAAACGGAAGAGAAACATCTGGTTGGCGCAACACCGGAGTAGAAGTAAATCGGCGTTTAAGCTCCTGAAAGGCAGAGACAGCCGCAGAGGACCAATAAGCCACATCAGTGCCTTTTTTCGTCAAATCAGTCAAGGGTTTAACCACGCTGGAGAAGTTAGCAATGAACCGGCGATAAAAATTTGCAAAACCCAAACATTTCTGAAGGCTCTTCACGGATGTGGGTTGAATCCAATCATGAATGGCCTGAACCTTAACCGGATCCATCTCCATAGATGAGGGAGAAAAAATAAAGCCCAAGAAAGAAACCTTCTGCACCCCAAAGAGACACTTAGACCCCTTCACAAACAAAGCATTGTCACGAAGGATCTGAAATACCATCCTGACCTGTTCCACATGAGACTTCCAATCATCGGAAAAAATCAAAATATCGTCCAAATATACAATCAAGAATTTATCAATATAAGTCCGGAAGATATCATGCATGAAGGATTGAAAAACAGATGGAGCGTTAGTGAGCCCGAATGGCATCACAAGGTATTCAAAATGGCCTTCGGGCGTATTAAACGCAGTTTTCCATTCATCACCCTGCTTAATACGAACAAGATTATATGCCCCCGAAGGTCAATCTTCGTAAACCAACTAGCCCCCTTAATCCTAGCAAACAAATCGGAAAGCAAAGGTAAAGGGTATTGAAACTTGACCGTGATCTTATTCAAGAGGCGATAATCAATACAAGGTCTCAAGGAGCCATCCTTCTTAGCAACAAAAAAAAACCTGCTCCCAACGGTGAAGAAGATGGCCGAATATGCCCTTTCTCCAAAGACTCCTTAACATAACTCCACATGGCGGTATGTTCAGGCACAGACAGGTTGAAAAGTCGGCCCTTAGGAAACTTACTGCCTGGAATCAAGTCAATCGCACAATCACAGTCCCTGTGCGGTGGAAGGGAACTGCACTTGGGCTCATCAAATACATCCTGAAAATCAGACAAAAACTCTGGAATTTCAGAAGAGGAAGAAGAGGAGATTGACATCAAAGGAACATCATTATGAACCCCCTGACAACCCCAACTAGTCACAGACATAGATTTCCAATCCAACACAGGATTATGTACCTGCAACCACGGGAAACCCAGCACGATAACATCATGCAAATTATGCAACACCAGAAGTCGACAATCTTCCTGATGGGCTGGCGCCATGTGCATGGTCACCTGTGTCCAAAACTGGGGCTTATTTTTAGCCAAAGGTATAGCATCAATCCCCCTTAAAGGAATAGGGTTCTGCAAAGGCTGCAAGGGAAAACCACAACGCCTGGCAAACTCAAAATCCATTAAGTTCAAGGTGGCGCCTGAATCCACAAACGCCATGACAGAAAATGATGACAATGAGCAGATCAAGGACACCGATAACAGAAATTTAGGTTGTACAGTACTGATAGTAAGTGAACTAGCGATCCTTTTTGTCCGCTTAGGGCAGACTGAAATGACATGAGAAGCGTCGCCACAATAATAACACAACCTATTCTGACGTCTGAATCCTTGTTGTTCCGTTCTAGACAAAATCCTATCACACTGCATTGGCTCAGGACTTTGCTCTAAGGACGACGCCACAGCGCGCACAGTTTGACGCTCCCGCAAACGCCGATCAATCTGAATGGCCAGAGACATAGAATCACTCAGACCGGAATGCGTGGGAAACCCCACCATAACATCTTTAACGGATTCAGAAAGACCCTTTCTGAAAATTGCTGCCAAAGCATCATCATTCCATTTAGTCAACACAGACCATTTTCTAAATTTCTGACAATACAATTCTGCCGCCTCTTGACCCTGAGACAGGGCCAACAAGGTTTTCTCCGCTTGATCCACAGAATTTGGTTCATCATATAATAATCCTAAAGCCTGAAAAAAGGAATCTACATTAAGCAAGGCCGGATTCCCAGATTCCAGGGAAAATGCCCAATCCTGTGGATCGCCACGCAGCAGGGAGATGACAATTTTAACCTGCTGAATGGAATCACCAGAGGATCGCGGTCTCAGAGCAAAAAACAGTTTACAATTGTTTTTAAAACCCAAAAATTTAGACCTATCACCAAAAAACAAATCAGGAGTAGGAATCTTCGGGTCTAAAGCAGGAGTCTGAACAATATAATCAGAAATATCCTGTACCCTAGCAGCAAGATGGTCTACACGAGAAGCTAATTCCTGAACATCCATGCTGGCACAAGACTCCTCAGCCACCCATAAATAAAGAGGGAAGAGAAGACAAACCAGACTACAGAAAAAAAATGGCTCAACACCTTTCTTCCCTTCTTCTGAGATGCATTTAACTCATTATTGGCCAGTTGTACTGTTATGATCCGGTGACCTTGGAACCGCATGAAAACTTTCTCTGGAGTCGGTGGAACCTGTACTGACCGCAAATCCTGAACTAACACCGCAACTAGAAGTAGCCGTGGGGTGTGCCTAACAAACCCTAGACACCTCGACACAGCCGGAGGACTAAATACCCCTATAGATGGAAATAGGAATGCTATCTTGCCTCAGAGCAGACCCCCAAAGGATAGGCAGCCCCCCACGAATAATGACTGTGAGGAGAAGAATAGACACACGCAGGTAGAAAACAGGATTTAGCAAAAGAGGCCACTCTAGCTAAATAGGAAAGGATAGGACAGATTACTAGGCGGTCAGTATTAAAACCCTTCCAAAAATATCCACAACAGATAATACAAAAAGTTGCACAATCTAACTAAAGACATGGAATGTATATCTGCCACTCCAGAGAATCCAGCAAGACTGAGAAAATACTGACACAATCTAAGCTGGACAAGAAAACACAAAGAATAGCACTGAATTGTGAAGCACACAGCATGTGTGCCACAGGAAAAAAAACCCCAGACACTTATCTTTGCTGATCTGGCAGAAAGACAGGAGGAACCAGGAGAGGTCCAACACCTCCCAACAACAATTGACAACTGGCAAGGACTAATGAATCCTGCACATCTAAATACCCCAGTCAAAACTGCAATCAGCAGACACACCTGACCAGGACTGCAACCCAGGGACAACTGCATTACCACCTACTACCACCGGAGGGAACCCAAAAGCAGAATTCACAACACCTCTGTACGACTTACGACCCAAAGATGGCTGCCTCCGCATGACTTACGACCCAAAGATGGCTGCCTCCGCATGACCCAAAGATGGCTGTCTCCGCCCGACTTACGACCCAAAGATGGCTGCCTCCAAACGACTTATGACCCAAAGATGGCTGCCTCCGCACGATTTACGACCCAAAGATGGCTGCCTCCACACAACTTACGACCCAACGATGGCTGCCTCCACATGACTTACGACCCAAATATGGCTGCCTCCGCACAACTTACAACCCAAAGATGGCTGCCACCGCACGACTTACAACCCAAAGATGGCTGCCTCCGCACGACTTATGACCCAAAGATGGCTGCCTCCGCACGACTTACGACCCAACGATGGCTGCCTCCGCATGACTTTTGACCCAAAGATGGCTGCCTCCGCATGACTTACGACCCAAAGATGGCTGCGTCCGCACGACTTATGACCCAAAGATGGCTGCTTCTGCATGACTTACGACCCAAACATGGCTGCCTCCGCACGGCTTACGACCCAAAGATGGCTGCCTCCGCATGACTTACGACCCAAAGATAACTGCCTCCGCATGACTTACGACCCAAAGATGGCTGCCTCCGCATGACTTACAACCCAAAAATGGCTGCTCCGTACGACTTATGACCCAAAGATGTCTGCCTCCGCACGACTTACGACCCAAAGATGGCTGCCTCCGTACGACTTACGACCCAAAGATGGCTGCCTCCGCACGACTTACGACCCAAAGATGGCTGCCTCCGCACGACTTATGACTCAAAGATGGCTGCCCCCTCAAAACTTACGACCCAAAGATGGCTGCCTCCGCACGACTTACGACCCAAAGGTGGCTGCCTCCACACGACTTACGACCCAAAAATTGCTGCCTCCGTACGACTTATGACCCAAAGATGTCTGCCTCCGCACGACTTATGACCCAAAGATGGCTGCCTCCGTACGACTTACGACCCAAAGATGGCTGCCTCCGCATGACTTACGACGAAAAGATGGCTGCCTCCGCATGACCCAAAGATGGCTGCCTCCGCATGACTTACGACCCAAAGATAGCTGACTCCGCATGACTTACGACCCAAATATGGCTCCCTCCACACGACTTACGACCCAAAGATGGCTGCCTCCACACGACTTACGATCGAAAGATGGCGGCCTCCGCACAACTCAAAGATGGCTGCCTCCGCAAGACTCAAATATGGCTGCCTCCACACGAATTACGACCCAAAGATGGCTGCCTCCGCAAGACTTACAACCCAAAGATGGCTGTCTCCGCACGACCCAAAGATGGCTGCCTCCGCATGACTCAAAGATGGCAGGCTCCGCACAAATTGCGACTCAAAGATGGCTGCCTCTGCACAACTTACGACCCAAAGATGTCTGCCTCCGCATGACTTACGACCCAAAGATGGCTGCCCCTGCACGACTTATGACCCAATGATACCTGCCTCCGCACGACCCACAGATGGCTGCCTCTGCATGACTTACGACCCAAAGATGGCTGCCTCCGCATGACTTACGACCCAAAGATGGCTGCCTCCGCACGTCTTACGACCCAAAGATGGCTGCCTCCACACGACTTACGACCCAAGGATGGCTGCCTCCACACGACATAAAGATGGTTGCCTCCGCACGACTTACGACCCAAAGATTGCTGACTCCTCATGACTTACAACCCAAAGATGGCTGCCTCCGCACGACTTACGACCCAAAGACGGCTGCCTCCGCTTGACCTATGACCCAAAGATGGCTGCCTCTGCATGTCCCAAAGAAGGCTGCCTCCGCATTACTTATGACCCAAAGATGGCTGACTCCGCATGACTTACGACCCAAAGATGGCTGCCTCCACACGACTTACGACCGAAAGATGGCTGCCTCCGCACGACTTACGACTCAAAGATGGCTGCCTCCGCACAACCCAAAGATGGCTGCCTCCGCAAGACTCAAAGATGGCTGCCTCCGCACGACTTACAACCCAAAGATGGCTGCCTCTGCACGACTTACAACCCAAAGATGGCTGCCTCCGCACGACCCAAAGATGGCTGCCTCCGCACGACTCAAAGATGGCAGCCTCCGCACATATTGCGAACCAAAGATGGCTGCCTCTGCACGACTTACGACCCAAAGATGTCTGCCTCCGCATGACTTACGACCCAAAGATGGCTGCCCCCGCACGACTTATGATTCAATGATAGCTGCCTCCACACGACCCACAGATGGCTGCCTCTGCATGACTTATGACCCAAAGATGGCTGCCTCCGCATGACTTACGACCCAAAGATGGCTGCCTCCGCACGACTTACAACCCAAAGATGGCTGCCTCCCCATGACTTATGACCCAAAGATGGCTGCCTCTGCATGACTTACGACCCCAAGATGGCTGCCTCCGCACGACCCAAAGATGGCTGCCTCCGCACGACCCAAAGATGGCTGCCTCCGCGCGACTTATGACACTAAGATGGCTGCCTCTGTGTTATGATCCGGTGACCTTGGAGCCGCATGAAAACTTTCTCTGGAGTCGGTGGAACCTGTACTAACCGCAAATCCTGAACTAACACCGCAACTAGAAGTAGCCGTAGGGTGTGCCTAACAAACCCTAGACACCTCGACACAGCCGGAGGACTAAATACCCCTATAGATGGAAATAGGAATGCTATCTTGCCTCAGAGCAGACCCCCAAAGGATAGGCAGCCCCCCACGAATAATGACTGTGAGTAGGAGAAGAATAGACACACACAGGTAGAAAACAGGATTTAGCAAAAGAGGCCACTCTAGCTAAATAGGAAAGGATAGGACATATTACTAGGCGGTCAGTATTAAAACCCTTCCAAAAATATCCACAACAGATAATACAAAAAGTTCCACAATCTAACTAAAGACATGGAATGTATATCTGCCACTCCAGAGAATCCAGCAAGACTGAGAAAATACTGACACAATCTAAGCTGGACAAGAAAACACAAAGAATAGCACTGAACTGTGAAGCACACAGCATGTGTGCCACAGGAAAAAAAACCCAGACACTTATCTTTGCTGATCTGGCAGAAAGACAGGAGGAACCAGGAGAGGTCCAACACCTCCCAACAACAATTGACAACTGGCAAGGACTAATGAATCCTGCACACCTAAATACCCCAGTCAGAACTGCAATCAGCAGACACACCTGACCAGGACTGCAACCCAGTGACAACTGCATTACCACCTACTACCACCGGAGAGAACCCAAAAGCAGAATTCACAACACCTCTGAACGACTTACGACCCAAAGATGGCTGCCTCCGCACGACCCTAAGATGGCTGCCTCCGTACGACTTACGACCCAAAGATGGCTGCCTCCACACGATTTACGACCCAAAGATGGCTGCCTCTGCACAACTTACGACCCAACGATGGCTGCCTCCACACGACTTACGACCCAAATATGACTGTCTCCGCACGACTTACGACCCAAAGATGGCTGACACCGCACAACTTTCGACCCAAAGATAGCTGCCTCCGTACGACTTATGACCCAAAGATGGATGCCTCTGCACGACTTACGACCCAACGATGGCTGCCTCCGCATGACTTTTGACCCAAAGATGGCTGCCTCTGCATGACTTACGACCCAAAGATGGCTGCCTCCGCATGACTTATGACCCAAAGATGGCTGCCTCCGCATGACTTACGACCCAAATATGACTGCCTCCGCACGACTTACGACCCAAAGATGGCTGCCACCGCACGACTTTCGACTCAAAGATAGCTGCCTCCGTACGACTTATGACCCAAAGATGTCTGCCTCCGCATGACTTACGACCCAAAAATGGCTGCCTCCGCACGACTTACGACCCAAAGATTGCTGCCTCCGCACGACTTACGACCCAAAGATGGCTGCCTCCGTACGACTTATGACCCAAAGATGGCTGCCTCTGCATGACTTACGACCCAAACATGGCTGCCTCCGCACAACTTACGACCCAAAGATGGCTGCCTCCGCATGACTTACGACCCAAAGATGGCTGCCTCCGCACGACTTACGACCCAAAGATGGCTGCCTCCCCATGACTTATGACCCAAAGATGGCTGCCTCTGCATGACTTACGACCCCAAGATGGCTGCCTCCGCACGACCCAAAGATGGCTGCCTCCGCACGACCCAAAGATGGCTGCCTCCGCGCGACTTATGACACTAAGATGGCTGCCTCTGTGTTATGATCCGGTGACCTTGGAGCCGCATGAAAACTTTCTCTGGAGTCGGTGGAACCTGTACTGACCGCAAATCCTGAACTAACACCGCAACTAGAAGTAGCTGTGGGGTGTGCCTAACAAACCCTAGACACCTCGACACAGCCGGAGGACTAAATACCCCTATAGATGGAAAAAGGAATGCTATCTTGCCTCAGAGCAGACCCCCAAAGGATAGGCAGCCCCCCACGAATAATGACTGTGAGTAGGAGAAGAATAGACACACGCAGGTAGAAAACAGGATTTAGCAAAAGAGGCCACTCTAGCTACATAGGAAAGGATAGGACAGATTACTAGGCGGTCAGTATTAAAACCCTTCTAAAAATATCCACAACAGATAATACAAAAAGTTCCACAATCTAACTAAAGACATGGAACGTATATCTGCCACTCCAGAGAATCCAGCAAGACTGAGAAAATACTGACACAATCTAAGCTGGACAAGAAAACACAAAGAATAGCACTGAATTGTGAAACACAGAGCATGTGTGCCACAGGAAAAAAAACCCAAACACTTATCTTTGCTGATCTGGCAGAAAGACAGGAGGAACCAGGAGAGGTCCAACACCTCCCAACAACAATTGACAACTGGCAAGGACTAATGAATCCTGCACACCTAAATACCCCAGTCAGAACTGCAATCAGCAGACACACCTGACCAGGACTGCAACCAGTGACAACTGCATTACCACCTACTACCACCGGAGAGAACCCAAAAGCAGAATTCACAACACCTCTGAACGACTTACGACCCAAAGATGGCTGCCTCCGCACGACCCTAAGATGGCTGCCTCCGTATGACTTACGACCCAAAGATGGCTGCCTCCACACGATTTACGACCCAAAGATGGCTGCCTCTGCACAACTTATGACCCAACGATGGCTGCCTCCACACGACTTACGACCCAAATATGACTGCCTCCGCACGACTTACGACCCAAAGATGGCTGCCACCGCACGACTTTCGACCCAAAGATAGCTGCCTCCGTACGACTTATGACCCAAAGATGGCTGCTCCGCACGACTTATGACCCAACGATGGCTGCCTCCGCATGACTTTTGACCCAAAGATGGCTGCCTCTGCATGACTTACGACCCAAAGATGGCTGCCTCCGCATGACTTACGACCCAAAGATGGCTGCCTCCGCATGACTTACGACCCAAAGATGGCTGCCTCCGCACGACTTACGACCCAAAAATTCCTGCTTCCGCACGACTTATGACCCAAAGATGTCTGCCTCCGCAAGACTTACGACCCAAAGATGGCTGCCTCCGCACGACTTACGACCCAAAGATGGCTGCCTCCGCACGACTTACGACCCAAAGATGGCTGCCTCCGCACGACTTACTACCCAAAAATGGCTGCCTCCGCATGACTTACGACCCAAAGATGGCTGCCTCCGCACGACTTATGACTCAAAGATGGCTGCCCCAGCATAACTTACGACCCAAAGATGGCTGCCTCCGCACGACTTACGACCCAAAGATGGCTGCCTCCACACGACATAAAGATGGCTGCCTCCGCACGACTTACGACCCAAAGATTGCTGACTCCTCATGGCTTACAACCCAAAGATGGCTGCCTCCGCACGACTTATGACCCAAAGACGGCTGCCTCCGCTTGACCTATGACCCAAATATGGCTGCCTCCGCATGACCCAAAGATGGCTGCCTCCACATGACTTACAACCCAAAGATGGCTGACTCCGCATGTCTTACGACCCAAATATGGCACCCTCCGCACGACTTACGACCGAAAGATGGCTGCCTCCGCACGACTTACGACTCAAAGATGGCTGCCTCCGCACGACTTACGACCCAAAGATGGCTGCCTCCACACGACTCATGACACAAAGATGGCTGCCTCCGCAAGACCCAAAGATGGCTGCCTCCGCACGACTTACGATGCAAAGATGGCTGCCTCCTCATGACTTACGACCCATAGATGGCTGCCTCCGCACGACTATTGACCCACAGATGGCTGCCTCCGCACGAATTATGACCCAAAGATGGCTGCCTCCGCATGACTTACGACCCAAAGATGGCTGCCTCTGCATGAATTATGACCCAAAGATGGCTGCCTCCGCACGACTTACGACCCAAAGATGGCTGCCTCCGCACTACTTACGACCCAAAGATGGCTGCCTCAGCACTACTTACGACCCAAAGATGGCTGCCTCAGCACAACTTATGACTCAAAGATGGCTGCCTCCGCACGACATATGACCCAAAGATGGCTGCCTATGCAGGACTTATGACCCAAAGATGGCTGCCTCCGCACGATTACGACCAAAAGATGGCTGCCTCCGCACGACTTACGACCCAAAGATGGCTGCCTCCGCACAAATTATGACCCAATTGGCTTCCTCTGTATGACTTACGACCCAAAGATGGCTGCCTCCGCACTACTTACGACCCAAAGATGGCTGCCTCCGCATGATCCAAAGATGGCTGCCTCCGCATGACTTCCGACCCAAAGATGGCTGCCTCCGCACGACTTACGACCCAAAGATGGTTGCCTCCGCATGACTTACGATGCAAAGATGGCTGCCTCCGCACGACTTACAACCGAAAGATGGCTGCCTACGCATGACTTATGACCCAAAGATGGCTGCCTCCCCACGACTTATGACCCAAAGATGGCTGCCTCCGCACGACTTACGACCCAAAGATGGCTGCCTCCACATGACTAATATGCAAAGATGGCTGCCTCCGCACGACTTACGACCCAAAGATGGCTGCCTCCGCATGATTACGACCCAAAGATGGCTGCCTACGCACGACTTATGACCCAAAGATGTCTGCCTCCGCATGACTTACGACCCAAAGATGGCTGCCTCCGCACGACTTACGACCCAAAGATGGCTGCCTTCGCACGACTTCCGACCCAAAGATGGCTGCCTCCGCAGAACTTACGACCCAAAAATGGCTGCCTCCGCAGGACTTACGACCCAAAGATGGCTACCTCCGCAGAACTTACGACCCAAAAATGGCTGCCTCCGCACGACTTACGACCCAAAGATGGCTGCCTCCGCACGAACCAAAGATGGCTGCCTTCCCGCGACTTGCGACTCAAAGATGGCTGCCTCCGCACGACTTACAACCCAAAGATGGCTGCCTGTGCACGACTTATGACCCAAAGATGGCTGCCTCCGCACGACATACGACCCAAAGATGGCTGCCTCCGCACGACCTATGACCCAAAGATGGCTGCCTCCGCACGACTTACGACCCAAAGATGGCTGCCTCCACATGACTTACGACCCAAAGATGGCTGCCTTCGCACGACTTACGACGCAAAGATGGCTGCCTCCGCACGACTTACGACCCAAAGATGGCTGCCTCCGCACAACTTACAACCCAAGGATGGCTGCCTCCACACGACTTACGACCCAAAGATGGCTGCCTCCGCACGAACCAAAGATGGCTGCCTTCCCGCGACTTGCGACCCAAAGATGGCTGCCTACGCAAGACTTATGACCCAAAGATGGCTGCCTCCGCACGATCCAAAGATGGCTGCCTATGCATGACTTGCGACCCAAAGATGGCTGCCTCCGCACGACTTACGACCCAAAGATGGCTGCCTATGCATGACTTATGACCCAAAGATGGCTGCCTATGCATGACTTGCGACCCAAAGATGGCTGCCTCCGCACGATTTACGACCCAAAGATGGCTGCCTATGCATGACTTATGACTCAAAGATGGCAGCCTCCGCACATATTGCGAACCAAAGATGGCTGCCTCTGCACGACTTACGACCCAAAGATGTCTGCCTCCGCATGACTTACGACCCAAAGATGGCTGCCCCCGCACGACTTATGACCCAATGATAGCTGCCTCCACACGACCCACAGATGGCTGCCTCTGCATGACTTATGACCCAAAGATGGCTGCCTCCGCATGACTTACGACCCAAATATGGCTGCCTCCGCACGACTTACGACCCAAAGATGGCTGCCTCCCCATGACTTATGACCCAAAGATGGCTGCCTCTGCATGACTTACGACCCCAAGATGGCTGCCTCCGCACGACCCAAAGATGGCTACCTCCGCACGACTTATGACCCAAAGATGGCTGCCTCCGCACGACTTACGACCCAAAGATGGCTGCCTCCGCATGACTTACGACCCAAAGATGGCTGCCTCCACATGACTTACGACCCAAAGATGACTGCCTCTGCACGACTTACGACCCAAAGATGGCTGCCTCCGCATGACTTATGACCCAAAGATGGCTGCCTCCGCACGACTTATGACCCAAAGATGGCTGCCTCCGCACGACTTACGACCCAAAGATGGCTGCCTCCGCATGACTTACGACCCAAAGATGGCTGCCTCCACATGACTTACGACCCAAAGATGACTGCCTCTGCACGACTTACGACCCAAAGATGGCTGCCTCCGCATGACTTATGACCCAAAGATGGGCTCCTCCGCACGACTTATGACCCAAAGATGGCTGCCTCCGCATGACTTACGACCCAAAGATGGCTGCCTCCGCATGAATTACGATCCAAAGATGGCTGCCTCCGCTTGACTTATGACCCAAAGATGGCTGCCTCCACATGACTTACGACCCAAAGATGGCTGCCTTCGCACGACCCAAAGATGACTGCCTCAGCACAACCCAAAGATGGCTGCCTCCGCGCGACTTATGACACTAAGATGGCTGCCTCTGTGTTATGATCCGGTGACCTTGGAGCCGCATGAAAACTTTCTCTGGAGTCGGTGGAACCTGTACTGACCGCAAATCCTGAACTAACACCGCAACTAGAAGTAGCCGTGGGGTGTGCCTAACAAACCCTAGACACCTCGACACAGCCGGAGGACTAAATACCCCTATAGATGGAAAAAGGAATGCTATCTTGCCTCAGAGCAGACCCCCAAAGGATAGGCAGCCCCCCACGAATAATGACTGTGAGTAGGAGAAGAATAGACACACGCAGGTAGAAAACAGGATTTAGCAAAAGAGGCCACTCTAGCTAAATAGGAAAGGATAGGACAGATTACTAGGCGGTCAGTATTAAAACCCTTCCAAAAATATCCACAACAGATAATACAAAAAGTTCCACAATCTAACTAAAGACATGGAATGTATATCTGCCACTCCAGAGAATCCAGCAAGACTGAGAAAATACTGACACAATCTAAGCTGGACAAGAAAACACAAAGAATAGCACTGAATTGTGAAACACAGAGCATGTGTGCCACAGGAAAAAAAACCCAAACACTTATCTTTGCTGATCTGGCAGAAAGACAGGAGGAACCAGGAGAGGTCCAACACCTCCCAACAACAATTGACAACTGGCAAGGACTAATGATTCCTGCACACCTAAATACCCCAGTCAGAACTGCAATCAGCAGACACACCTGACCAGGACTGCAACCAGTGACAACTGCATTACCACCTACTACCACCGGAGAGAACCCAAAAGCAGAATTCACAACACCTCTGAACGACTTACGACCCAAAGATGGCTGCCTCCGCACGACCCTAAGATGGCTGCCTCCGTACGACTTACGACCCAAAGATCGCTGCCTCCGCACGATTTACGACCCAAAGATGGCTGCCTCTGCACAACTTACGACCCAACGATGGCTGCCTCCACACGACTTACGACCCAAATACGACTGCCTCCGCACGACTTACGACCCAAAGATGGCTGCCACCGCACAACTTTCGACCCAAAGATAGCTGCCTCCGTACGACTTATGACCCAAAGATGGCTGCTCCGCACGACTTATGACCCAACGATGGCTGCCTCCGCATGACTTTTGACCCAAAGATGGCTGCCTCTGCATGACTTACGACCCAAAGATGGCTGCCTCCGCATGACTTACGACCCAAAGATGGCTGCCTCCGCATGACTTACGACCCAAAGATGGCTGCCTCCGCACGACTTACGACCCAAAAATGCCTGCCTCCGCACGACTTATGACCCAAAGATGTCTGCCTACGCAAGACTTACGACCCAAAGATGGCTGCCTCCGCACGACTTACGACCCAAAGATGGCTGCCTCCGCACGACTTACGACCCAAAGATGGCTGCCTCCGCACGACTTACGACCCAAAAATGGCTGCCTCCGCATGACTTATGACCCAAAGATGGCTGCCTCCGCACGACTTATGACTCAAAGATGGCTGCCCCAGCATAACTTACGACCCAAAGATGGCTGCCTCCGCACGACTTATGACCCAAAGATGGCTGCCTCCACACGACATAAAGATGGCTGCCTCCGCACGACTTACGACCCAAAGATTGCTGACTCCTCATGGCTTACAACCCAAAGATGGCTGCCTCCGCACGACTTATGACCCAAAGACGGCTGCCTCCGCTTGACCTATGACCCAAATATGGCTGCCTCCGCATGACCCAAAGATGGCTGCCTCCACATGACTTACGACCCAAAGATGGCTGACTCCGCATGTCTTACGACCCAAATATGGCACCCTCCGCACGACTTACGACCGAAAGATGGCTGCCTCCGCACGACTTACGACTCAAAGATGGCTGCCTCCGCACGACTTACGACCCAAAGATGGCTGCCTCCACACGACTTATGACACAAAGATGGCTGCCTCCGCAAGACCCAAAGATGGCTGCCTCCGCACGACTTACGATGCAAAGATGGCTGCCTCCTCATGACTTACGACCCATAGATGGCTGCCTCCGCACGACTATTGACCCAAAGATGGCTGCCTCCGCACGAATTATGACCCAAAGATGGCTGCCTCCGCATGACTTACGACCCAAAGATGGCTGCCTCTGCATGAATTATGACCCAAAGATGGCTGCCTCCGCACGACTTATGACCCAAAGATGGCTGCCTCCGCACTACTTACGACCCAAAGATGGCTGCCTCAGCACTACTTACGACCCAAAGATGGCTGCCTCAGCACAACTTATGACTCAAAGATGGCTGCCTCCGCACGACATATGACCCAAAGATGGCTGCCTATGCATGACTTATGACCCAAAGATGGCTGCCTCCGCACGATTACGACCAAAAGATGGCTGCCTCCGCACGACTTACGACCCAAAGATGGCTGCCTCCGCACAAATTATGACCCAATTGGCTTCCTCTGTATGACTTACGACCCAAAGATGGCTGCCTCCGCATGACTTACGACCCAAAGATGGCTGCCTCCGCATGACTTACGACCCAAAGATGGCTGCCTCCGCACGACTTACGACCCAAAAATGCCTGCCTCCGCACGACTTATGACCCAAAGATGTCTGCCTACGCAAGACTTACGACCCAAAGATGGCTGCCTCCGCACGACTTACGACCCAAAGATGGCTGCCTCCGCACGACTTACGACCCAAAGATGGCTGCCTCCGCACGACTTACGACCCAAAAATGGCTGCCTCCGCATGACTTATGACCCAAAGATGGCTGCCTCCGCACGACTTATGACTCAAAGATGGCTGCCCCAGCATAACTTACGACCCAAAGATGGCTGCCTCCGCACGACTTATGACCCAAAGATGGCTGCCTCCACACGACATAAAGATGGCTGCCTCCGCACGACTTACGACCCAAAGATTGCTGACTCCTCATGGCTTACAACCCAAAGATGGCTGCCTCCGCACGACTTATGACCCAAAGACGGCTGCCTCCGCTTGACCTATGACCCAAATATGGCTGCCTCCGCATGACCCAAAGATGGCTGCCTCCACATGACTTACGACCCAAAGATGGCTGACTCCGCATGTCTTACGACCCAAATATGGCACCCTCCGCACGACTTACGACCGAAAGATGGCTGCCTCCGCACGACTTACGACTCAAAGATGGCTGCCTCCGCACGACTTACGACCCAAAGATGGCTGCCTCCACACGACTTATGACACAAAGATGGCTGCCTCCGCAAGACCCAAAGATGGCTGCCTCCGCACGACTTACGATGCAAAGATGGCTGCCTCCTCATGACTTACGACCCATAGATGGCTGCCTCCGCACGACTATTGACCCAAAGATGGCTGCCTCCGCACGAATTATGACCCAAAGATGGCTGCCTCCGCATGACTTACGACCCAAAGATGGCTGCCTCTGCATGAATTATGACCCAAAGATGGCTGCCTCCGCACGACTTATGACCCAAAGATGGCTGCCTCCGCACTACTTACGACCCAAAGATGGCTGCCTCAGCACTACTTACGACCCAAAGATGGCTGCCTCAGCACAACTTATGACTCAAAGATGGCTGCCTCCGCACGACATATGACCCAAAGATGGCTGCCAATGCATGACTTATGACCCAAAGATGGCTGCCTCCGCACGATTACGACCAAAAGATGGCTGCCTCCGCACGACTTACGACCCAAAGATGGCTGCCTCCGCACAAATTATGACCCAATTGGCTTCCTCTGTATGACTTACGACCCAAAGATGGCTGCCTCCGCACTACTTACGACCCAAAGATGGCTGCCTCCGCATGATCCAAAGATGGCTGCCTCCGCATGACTTACGACCCAAAGATGGTTGCCTCCGCATGACTTACGATGCAAAGATGGCTGCCTCCGCACGACTTACAACCGAAAGATGGCTGCCTACGCATGACTTATGACCCAAAGATGGCTGCCTCCCCACGACTTATGACCCAAAGATGGCTGCCTCCGCACGACTTACGACCCAAAGATGGCTGCCTCCACATGACTAATATGCAAAGATGGCTGCCTCCGCACGACTTACGACCCAAAGATGGCTGCCTACGCACGACTTATGACCCAAAGATGTCTGCCTCCGCATGACTTACGACCCAAAGATGGCTGCCTCTGCACGACTTATGACCCAAAGATGGCTGCCTTCGCACGACTTCCGACCCAAAGATGGCTGCCTCCGCAGAACTTACGACCCAAAAATGGCTGCCTCCGCAGGACTTACGACCCAAAGATGGCTGCCTCCGCAGGACTTACGACCCAAAAATGGCTGCCTCCGCACGACTTACGACCCAAAGATGGCTGCCTCCGCACGAACCAAAGATGGCTGCCTTCCCGCGACTTGCGACTCAAAGATGGCTGCCTCCGCACGACTTACAACCCAAAGATGGCTGCCTGTGCACGACTTATGACCCAAAGATGGCTGCCTCTGCACGACATACGACCCAAAGATGGCTGCCTCCGCACGACTTACGACCCAAAGATGGCTGCCTCCGCATGACTTATGATCCAAAGATGGATGCCTCCGCACAACTTATTACCCAAAGATGGCTGCCTCCACAAGACTTACGACCCAAAGATGGCTGCCTCCGCTCGACTTATGACCCAAAGATGGCTGCCTCCGCACGACTTACGACACAATGATGGCTGCCTCCGCATGACCCTAAGATGGTTGCCTCCGCATGACGTACGACCCAAAGATGGCTGCCTACGCACGACTTACGATGCAAAGATGGCTGCCTCCGGACGACTTACGACCCAAAGATGGCTGCCTCCGCACGACTTACAACCCAAAGATGGCTGCCTCTGCACGACCCAAAGATGGCTGCCTTCCTGCGACTTACGATTCAAAGATGGCTGCCTCTGCACAACTTATTACCCAAAGATGGCTGCCTCCGCACGACTTACGACCCAAAGATGGCTGCCTCCACACGACTCATGACACAAAGATGGCTTCCTCCGCACGACCCAAAGATGGCTGCCTCCGCACGCCTTACTATGTAAAGATGGCTGCTTCCTCACGAATAACGACCCAAAGATGACTGCCTCTGCACGACTTACGACCCAAAGATGGCTGCCTCCGCACGACTATTGACCCAAAGATGGCTGCCTCTGCACGAATTATGACCCAAAGATGGCTGCCTCCGCATGACTTACGACCCAAAGATGGCTGCCTCCGCATGACTTACGACCCAAAGATGGCTGCCTCCGCACGACTTACCACTAGTGTTGAGCATTGAGATACTGCAAATATCGGGTATCGGCTGATATTCGCTGTATCGGAATTCCGATACCGAGTTCCAATATTTTTGTGATATCGGAAATCGGAATCGGAATCTCCTATAAGTTCCCAGGCATGTGCGGTGCGTATGGTTCCCAGGGTCTGGAGGAGAGGAGACTCTCCTTCAGGCCCTGGAATCCATATTCATGTAAAAAATAAAGAATAAAAATTAAAAATATGGATATACTCACCCCTCCGACGGACCTGGACCTCAGCCGTGCAACCGGCAGCCTCCGTTCCTAAGAATGCAGTGAGTGTAGGACCTGTGATGACGTTGCGGCTTGTGATTGGTCGCATGAGCGGTCACGCGACCAGTCACAAGCCGTGACGTCATCGAAGGTCCTTCACTCTGCATTCTTAGGAACGGAGGCAGACGCTTGCAGCGGTGACAGCCAGGGGCCATCCGAGGGTGAGAATATCCATATTTTTTATTTTTATTCTTTATTATTTACATGAATATGGATCCCAGGGCGTGAAGGAGAGTTTCCTCTCCTTCAGATGCTGTGAACCATCCAGGATCACTTCCGATATTTCTGTCCCTTTGACTTGTATTGGTATCGGGTATCGGTATCGGCGATATCCGATATTTTTTGAATATCGGCCGATCCAATCCGATACCGATACTTTCAAATATCGGAAGGTATCGCTCAACACTACTTACGACCCAAAGATGGCTGCCTCCACATGACCCACAGATAGCTGCCTCCGCATGACCTAAAGATGGCTGCCTCCGCACAACCCAAAGATGGCTGCCTCTGCACGACTTACGACCCAAAGATGTCTTCCTCTGCATGACTCAAAAATGGCTGCCTCCGCATGACTTACGACCCAAAGATGGCTGCCACCGCACGATTTACGACCCAAAGATGGCTGCCTCCGCACGACTTATGACCCAAAGATGGCTGCCTCCGCACGACTTACGACCCAAAGATGGCTGCCTCCGCATGACTTACGACCCAAAGATGGCTGCCTCCACATGACTTACGACCCAAAGATGACTGCCTCTGCACGACTTACGACCCAAAGATGGCTGCCTCCGCATGACTTATGACCCAAAGATGGGCTCCTCCGCACGACTTATGACCCACAGATGGCTGCCTCCGCATGACTTACGACCCAAAGATGGCTGCCTCCGCATGAATTACGATCCAAAGATGGCTGCCTCCGCTTGACTTATGACCCAAAGATGGCTGCCTCCACATGACTTACGACCCAAAGATGGCTGCCTTCGCACGACCCAAAGATGACTGCCTCAGCACAACCCAAAGATGGCTGCCTCCGCACGACCCAAAGATGGATGTCTCCGCATGACCCAAAGATGGCTGCCTCCGCACAAACCAAAGATGGCTGTCTCCACACGACTTATGACCCAAAGATGGCTGCCTCCGCACGACTTACGACCCAAAGATGGTTGCCTCCGCACGACTTACAACCCACAGATGACTGCCTCAGCACGACCTAAAGATGGCTGCCTCCGCACGACCCAAAGATGGCTGCCTCCGCATGACCCAAAGATGGCTGCCTCCGCATGACTTAGGACCCAAAGATGGCTGCCTCCGCACGACTTACAAACCAAAAATGGCTGCCTGCGCATGACTTATGACCCAAAGATGGCTGCCTCCGCATGATTTACGACCCAAAGATGGCTGCCTCCACATGACTTACGACCCAAAGATGGCTGCCTCCGCACGACTTATGACCCACAGATGGCTGCCTCCGCATGACCTAAAGATGGCTGCCTCCGCACGACCCAAAGATGGCTACCTCCGCATGACTTACGACCCAAAGATGGCTGCGTCCGCACGACTTACGACCCAAAGATGGCTGCCTGTGCACGACTTACGACTCAAAGATGGCTGCCTCCACACGACTTACGAAAATAAGATGGCTGCCTCCGCACAACTTACGAACCAAAGATGGCTGCCTCCGCACGACTTACGACCCAAAGATGGCTGCCTCCGCACGACTTACGACCCAAAAATGGCTGCCTCTGCATGACTTATGACCCAAAGATGGCTGCCTCCGCACGACCCAAAGATGGCTGCCTCCGCATGACCCAAAGATGGCTGCCTCCGCACGACCCAAAGATGGATGCCTCCACACGACTTACGACCCAAAGATGGCTGCCTCCTCATGACTTACAACCCAAAGATGGATGCCTCCGCACACCCACAGATGGCTGCCTCTGCACGACTTACGACCCAAAGATGGCTGCCTCCACGCGACTTACGACTCAAAGATGGCTGCCTCCACACGACTTATGACCCACAGATGGCTGCCTCCGCACGACCTAAAGATGGCTGCCTCCGCACGACCCAAAGATGGCTACCTCCGCATGACTTACGACCCAAAGATGGCTGCGTCCGCACGACTTACGACCCAAAGATGGCTGCCTGTGCACGACTTACGACTCAAAGATGGCTGCCTCCGCACGACTTATGAAAATAAGATGGCTGCCTCCGCACAACTTACGAACCAAAGATGGCTGCCTCCGCACGACTTACGACCCAAAGATGGCTGCCTCCGCACAACTTACGACCCAAAAATGGCTGCCTCTGCATGACTTATGACCCAAAGGTGGCTGCCTCCGCACGACCCAAAGATGGCTGCCACCGCATGACCCAAAGATGGCTGCCTCCGCACGACCCAAAGATGGATGCCTCCACACGACTTACGACCCAAAGATGGCTGCCTCCGCACGACTTACAACCCAAAGATGGATGCCTCCGCACACCCACAGATGGCTGCCTCTGCACGACTTACGACCCAAAGATGGCTGCCTCCACGCGACTTACGACTCAAAGATGGATGCCTCCACACGACTTATGACCCACAGATGGCTGCCTCCGCACGACCTAAAGATGGCTGCCTCCGCACGACCCAAAGATGGCTACCTCCGCATGACTTACGACCCAAAGATGGCTGCCTCCGCAAGACTTACGACCCAAAGATGGCTGCCTCCGCACGACTTACGACCCAAAGATGGCTGCCTCCGCATGACTTACGACCCAAAGATGGCTGCCTCCACACGACTTACGACCCAAAGATGGCTGCCTCTGCACGACTTGCGACCCAAAGATGGCTGCCTCCGCACGACTTACGACCCACAGATGGCTCCCTCAGCTCGACCTAAAGATGGCTGCCTCCGCATGACCAAAGATGGCTGCCTCCGCACGACCCAAAGATGGCTGCCTCCGCACGACTTACGACCCAAAGATGGCTGTCTCCGCAAGACTTACGACCCAAAGATGGCTGCCTCCGCATGACTTACGACCCAAAGATGGCTGCCTCCGCACGACTTATGACCCAAAGATGGCTGCCTCTGCACGACTTACGACGCAAAGATGGCTGCCTCCGCACGACTTACGACCCAAAGATGGCTGCCTCCGCATGACCCAAAGATGGCTGCCTCCGCACGACTTACGACCCAAAGATGGCTGCCTCTGTACGACTTACGACCCAAAGATGGCTGCCTCCGCACGATTTACGACACAAAGATGGCTGCCTCCCCACGACTTACGACCCAACGATGGCTGCCTCCACACGATTTACAACCCAAAGATGGCTGCCTCCGCACGACTTACGACCCAACGATGGCTGCCTCCGCACGACCCAAATATGGCTGCCTCCGCACGACTTACGACCCAAAGATGGCTGACTCCGCACGACTTACGTCCCAAAGATGGCTGCCTTCGCACGACCCAAAGATGGCTGCCCCCGCATGACTTACGACCCAAAGATGGCTGCCTCTGTATGACTTACGACTCAAAGATGGCTGCCTCCGCATGACTTACGACCCAAAGATGGCTGCCTCCGCACAACTTATGACCCAACGATGGCTGTCTCCACACGACTTACGACCCAAAGATGGCTGCCTTCGCATGACTTACGACCCAAAGATGGCTGCCTCAGCACGACTTACGACCCAAAGATGGCTGCCTCCGCACGACTTACGACCCAACGATGGCTGCCTCCGCATGACTTACGACCCAAAGATGTCTGCCTCCGCACGACTTACGACTCAAAGATGGCTGCCCCCGCACAACTTACGACCCAAAGATGGCTGACTCCTCATGACTTACGACCCAAACATGGCTGCCTCAGCACAACATACGACCCAAAGATGGCTGCCTCCGCACGACTTACGACCCAACCATGGCTGCCTCCGCATGACCCAAAGATGGCTGCCTCCGCACGACTTACGACCCAAAGATGGCTGCCTCTGTATGACTTACGACCCAAAGATGGCTGCCTCCGCACGATTTACGACACAAAGATGGCTGCCTCCCCACGACTTACGACCCAACGATGGCTGCCTCCACACGACTTACGACCCAAAGATTGCTGCCTCCACACGACTTACGACCCAAAGATGGCTGCCTCCGCACGACTGACGACCTAAAGATGGCAGCCTCTGCACGACTTACGACCCAAAGATGGCTGCCTCCGCTCGACTTACGACCCAAAGATGGCTGCCTCCGCACGACTTACGACCCAAACATGGCTGCCTCCGCACAACTTTCGACCCAAAGATGGCTGCCTCCGCATGACTTACAACCCAAAGATGGCTGCCTCCGCACGACATACGACCCAAAGATGGCTGCCTCCGCACGACTTACGACCCAAAGATGGCTGCCTCCGCACGACTTACGACCCAAAGATGGCTGCCTCCGCATGACTTATGACGCAAAGATGGCTGCCTCCGCACGACTTAGGACCCAAAGATGGCTGCTTCCACATGACTTACGACCAAAAGATGGCTGCCTCTGCACGACTTACGACACAAAGATGGCTGCCTCCGCACAACTTACGACCCAAAGTTGGCTGCCTCCGCATGACTTATGACACAAAGATGGCTGCCTCTGCACGACTTACGACCCAACGACGGCTGCCTCTGCACAACTTACACCTGAAAGATGGCTGCCTCCGCACGACTTATGACCCAAATATGGCTGCCTCCGCAAGACCCAAAGATGGCTGCCTCCACATGACTCAAAGATGTGTTGTGAATTCTGCTCTTGGGTTCCCTCCGGTGGTTGTTGATAGTAATGCAGTTGTCCCTGGGTGGCAATCCTGGACAGGTGTCTCTGCTGCTTGCAGCTCTGACTGGGATATTTAAGTGTGCAGTATTCATTAGCCCTTGCCAGTTGTCCATTGTTCTTGGGGGTTTTACATCTCTGTCTGGTTCCTCCTGCCCTGCTACCAAATCAGCAAAGATAAGTGTCTGGTTTTGTTTCTACAGCACACATGCGGTGTGCTTTACAATTCAGTACTATTCAATGTTTTTTCTTGTCCAGCTTAGACTGTGTTTGGATATTTCAGTCAAGTTGGATTCTCAGGAGATGCAGATATACATTCCATGTCTTTAGTTAGATGTGGAATTTTTGTATTATCTGCTGTGGATATTTTTAGGGTTTTAATACTGACCGCTTAGTATTCTGTCCTATCCTTTCCTATTTAGCTAGTGTGGCCTCTTTTGCTAAATTATGATTTCTGCCCGCGTTTGTCTTTCCTCTAATACTCAGTCAATATTTGTGGGGGGCTGCCTATCCTTTGGGGTTCTGCTCTGAGGGCAAGATAGAATTCCCATTTTCATCTATAGGAGTATTTAGTCCTCCGGCTGTGTTGAGGTGTCTAGGATGTGTTAGGTACACCCCACGGCTACTTCTAGTTGCGGTGACAGTTTAGGGTTTGCGGTCAGTACAGGTTCCACCTACTCCTGAGAAAGTCTCATGCGGCTCCAAGGTCACCGGATCATAAGAAAGATGGCTGCCTCCGCATGACTTACAACCCAAAGATGGCTGCCTCCGCATGACTGACGACCTAAAGATGGCTGCCTCTGCATGACTTACGACCCAAACATGGCTGCCTCCGCACGACTTACGACCCAAAGATGGCTGCCTCCGCCTGACTTATGACCCAAAGATGGCTGCCTCTGTACGACTTACGACCCAAAGTTGGCTGCCTCCGCACGACTTACGACCCAAAGATGGCTGCCTCTGTACGACTTACGACCCAAAGATGGCTGCCTCCGCATGATTTACAACCCAAAGATGGCTGCCTCTGCACGACTTACGACCCAACAATGGCTGCCTCCGCAAGACCCAAAGATGGCTGCCTCCGCACGACTTACGACCCAAAGATGGCTGACTCCGCACGACTTACGACCCAAAGATGGCTGCCTTCGCACGACCCAAAGATGGCTGCCTCCGCATGACTTACGACCCAAAGATGGCTGCCTCTGTACGACTTACGACTCAAAGATGGCTGCCTCCGCACGATTTATGACCCAAAGATGGCTGCCTCTGCACAACTTATGACCCAACGATGGCTGCCTCCACACGACTTACGACCCAAAGATGGCTGCCTTCGGACGACTTACGACCCAAACATGGCTGCCTCAGCACGACTTACGACCCAAAGGTGGCTGCCTCTGCACGACTTACGACCCAACGATGGCTGCCTCCGCATGACTTACGACCCAAAGATGTCTGCCTCCGCACGACTTATGACTCAAAGATGGCTGCCCCCGCACAACTTACGACCCAAAGATGGCTGACTCCTCATGTCTTACGACCCAAACATGGCTGCCTCAGCACAACTTATGACCCAAAGATGGCTGCCTCCGCACGACTTATGACCCAAACATGGCTGCCTCAGCACAACTTACGACCCAAAGATGGTTGCCTCAGCACAACTTACGACCCAAAGATGGCTGACTCCGCATGACTTGCGACCCAAAGATGTCTGCCTCCGCACGACCTAAGACCCAAAGATGGCTGCCTTCGCACGACTTACGACCGAAAGATGGCTGCCTCCGCACGACTTACAACCCAAAGATGGCTGCCTCTGCACGACGCAAAGATGGCTGCCTCTGCATGACTTACGACCCAAAGATGGCTGCCTCCGCATGACTTACGACCCAGAGATGGCTGCCTCCGCACGACTTACGACCCAAACATGGCTGCCTCCCCATGACTTATGACCCAAAGATGGCTGCCTCTGCATGACTTACGACCCAAAGATGGCTGCCTCCACACGACTTACGACCCAAAGATGACTGCCTCCGCACGACTTACGACCCCAAGATGGCTGCCTCCCCAGGACTTACGACCCAAAGATGGCTGCCTCGGCGCGACTTACGACACAAAGATGGCTGCCTCTGTGTTATTATCCGGTGACCTTGGAGCCGCATGAAAACTTTCTCTGGAGTCGGTGGAACCTGTACTGACCGCAAATCCTGAACTAACACCGCAACTAGAAGTAGCCGTGGGGTGTGCCTAACAAACCCTAGACACCTCGACACAGCCGGAGGACTAAATACCCCTATAGATGGAAATAGGAATGCTATCTTGCCTCAGAGAAGACCCCCAAAGGATAAGCAGCCCCCCACGAATAATGACTTTGAGTAGGAGAAGAATAGACACACGCAGGTAGAAAACAGGATTTAGCAAAAGAGGCCACTCTAGCTAAATAGGAAAGGATAGGACAGATTACTAGGCGGTCAGTATTAAAACCCTTCCAAAAATATCCACAACAGATAATACAAAAAGTTCCACAATCTAACTAAAGACATGGAATGTATATCTGCCACTCCAGAGAATCCAGCAAGACTGAGAAAATACTGACACAATCTAAGCTGGACAAGAAAACACAAAGAATAGCACTGAATTGTGAAGCACACAGCATGTGTGCCACAGGAAAAAAAAACCAGACACTTATCTTTGCTGATCTGGCAGAAAGACAGGAGGAACCAGGAGAGGTCCAACACCTCCCAACAACAATTGACAACTGGCAAGGACTAATCAATCCTGCACAACTAAATACCCCAGTCAGAACTGCAATCAGCAGACACACCTGACCAGGACTGCAACCCAGGGACAACTGCATTACCACCTACTACCACCGGAGGGAACCCAAAAGCAGAATTCACAACAGTACCCTCCCCTTGAGGAGGGGTCACCGAACCCTCACCAGCGCCCCCAGGCCGATCAGGACGAGCCAGATGAAAGGCACGGACCAGATCAGCAGCATGGACATCAGAAGCAAAAACCCAAGAATTATCCTCCTGGCCATAACCCTTCCATTTGACAAGGTACTGAAGCCTCCGCCTCGAAAAATGAGAATCCAAAATCTTCTCAACCACATACTCCAACTCCCCATCAACCAAAACAGGGGCCGGAGGATCAACAGAGGGAACAACGGGCACCACATATTTCCGCAATAAAGATCTATGGAAGACATTATGGATAGCAAAAGAGGCCGGAAGCGCCAATCGAAAAGACACCGGATTAATAATCTCAGAAATCCTATAAGGACCAATAAACCGAGGCTTAAACTTAGGGGAAGAGACCTTCATAGGAACATGACGGGAAGACAACCAAACCAAATCCCCAACCCGAAGCTGGGAACCAACACACCGACGACGGTTAGCAAAACGTTGAGCCTCCTCCTGAGAAAACACCAAATTGTCCACCACATGAGCCCAAATCTGCTGCAACCTGTCAACCACAGAATCCACACCAGGACAGTCAGAAGGCTCAACCTGCCCAGAAGAAAAACGAGGATGAAAACCAAAATTACAAAAAA
Source organism: Ranitomeya variabilis (assembly GCF_051348905.1). Classification (NCBI taxonomy): domain Eukaryota; kingdom Metazoa; phylum Chordata; class Amphibia; order Anura; family Dendrobatidae; genus Ranitomeya; species Ranitomeya variabilis. Next base: position 373,766,706 of record NC_135234.1, read on the forward strand.
AAGGCGAAACCAAAGTAACCGAACTAGCCCGATTATTAAGGGCAAACTCAGCCAATGGCAAAAAGGCCACCCAATCATCCTGATCGGCAGACACAAAGCATCTCAAATAAGTCTCCAAAGTCTGATTAGTTCGCTCGGTCTGGCCATTTGTCTGAGGATGAAATGCAGAAGAAAAAGACAAATCAATGCCCAGCCTAGCACAAAAGGCCCGCTAAAACCTAGAAACAAACTGGGAACCTCTGTCGGACACAATATTCTCCGGAATACCATGCAAACGAACCACATGCTGAAAAAACAACGGAACCAACTCTGAAGAGGAAGGCAATTTAGGCAAAGGCACCAAATGAACCATCTTAGAAAACCGGTCACAAACAACCCAGATAACCGACATCCTCAGGGAAACCGGAAGATCAGAAATAAAATCCATAGAAATATGCGTCCAGGGCCTCTCAGGGACCGGCAATGGCAAAAGTAACCCACTAGCACGGGAACAACAAGGCTTGGCCCGTGCACAAGTCCCACAGGACTGCACAAAAGAACACACATCACGTGACAAAGAAGGCCACCAAAAGGACCTACCAACCAAATCTCTGGTACCAAAAATACCAGGATGACCAGCCAACACCGAACAGTGAACCTCAGAAATCACTCTACTAGTCCATCTGTCAGGAACAAACAATTTCCCCACAGGACAGCGGTCAGGTCTATCAGCCTGAAATTCCTGAAGAACCCACCGTAAATCAGGGGAAATGGCTGAAAGGACCACCCCTTCTTTCAGAATGCCGACCGGTTCAAGGACCTCAGGAGAATCAGGCAAAAAAACTCCTAGAAAGGGCATCAGCCTTAATATTCTTAGAACCTGGAAGATACGAAACCACGAAATCAAAATGGGAAAAAAACAAGGACCATCGAGCCTGTCTAGGACTCAGCCGTTTGGCAGACTCGAGGTAAATCAAATTCTTATGATCGGTCAGGACCACAATACGGTGCTTAGCTCCCTCAAGCCAATGTCGCCACTCCTCAAACGCCTACTAAATAGCCAACAACTCCCGATTGCTGACATTATAATTGCGTTCAGCAGGCGAAAACTTGCGGGAGAAGAAGGCACACGGTTTCATCAAAGAACCAACAGAATCCCTCAGACAAAACGGCCCCTGCCCCAATCTCAGAAGCATCAATCTCAACCTGAAACGGAAGAGAAACATCTGGTTGGCGCAACACCGGAGTAGAAGTAAATCGGCGTTTAAGCTCCTGAAAGGCAGAGACAGCCGCAGAGGACCAATAAGCCACATCAGTACCTTTTTTCGTCAAATCAGTCAAGGGTTTAACCACGCTGGAGAAGTTAGCAATGAACCGGCGATAAAAATTTGCAAAACCCAAACATTTCTGAAGGCTCTTCACGGATGTGGGTTGAATCCAATCATGAATGGCCTGAACCTTAACCGGATCCATCTCCATAGATGAGGGAGAAAAAATAAAGCCCAAGAAAGAAACCTTCTGCACCCCAAAGAGACACTTAGACCCCTTCACAAACAAAGCATTGTCACGAAGGATCTGAAATACCATCCTGACCTGTTCCACATGAGACTTCCAATCATCGGAAAAAATCAAAATATCGTCCAAATATACAATCAAGAATTTATCAATATAAGTCCGGAAGATATCATGCATGAAGGATTGAAAAACAGATGGAGCGTTAGTGAGCCCGAATGGCATCACAAGGTATTCAAAATGGCCTTCGGGCGTATTAAACGCAGTTTTCCATTCATCACCCTGCTTAATACGAACAAGATTATATGCCCCCGAAGGTCAATCTTCGTAAACCAACTAGCCCCCTTAATCCTAGCAAACAAATCGGAAAGCAAAGGTAAAGGGTATTGAAACTTGACCGTGATCTTATTCAAGAGGCGATAATCAATACAAGGTCTCAAGGAGCCATCCTTCTTAGCAACAAAAAAAACCCTGCTCCCAACGGTGAAGAAGATGGCCGAATATGCCCTTTCTCCAAAGACTCCTTAACATAACTCCACATGGCGGTATGTTCAGGCACAGACAGGTTGAAAAGTCGGCCCTTAGGAAACTTACTGCCTGGAATCAAGTCAATCGCACAATCACAGTCCCTGTGCGGTGGAAGGGAACTGCACTTGGGCTCATCAAATACATCCTGAAAATCAGACAAAAACTCTGGAATTTCAGAAGAGGAAGAAGAGGAGATTGACATCAAAGGAACATCATTATGAACCCCCTGACAACCCCAACTAGTCACAGACATAGATTTCCAATCCAACACAGGATTATGTACCTGCAACCACGGGAAACCCAGCACGATAACATCATGCAAATTATGCAACACCAGAAGTCGACAATCTTCCTGATGGGCTGGCGCCATGTGCATGGTCACCTGTGTCCAAAACTGGGGCTTATTTTTAGCCAAAGGTATAGCATCAATCCCCCTTAAAGGAATAGGGTTCTGCAAAGGCTGCAAGGGAAAACCACAACGCCTGGCAAACTCAAAATCCATTAAGTTCAAGGTGGCGCCTGAATCCACAAACGCCATGACAGAAAATGATGACAATGAGCAGATCAAGGACACCGATAACAGAAATTTAGGTTGTACAGTACTGATAGTAAGTGAACTAGCGATCCTTTTTGTCCGCTTAGGGCAGACTGAAATGACATGAGAAGCGTCGCCACAATAATAACACAACCTATTCTGACGTCTGAATCCTTGTTGTTCCGTTCTAGACAAAATCCTATCACACTGCATTGGCTCAGGACTTTGCTCTAAGGACGACGCCACAGCGCGCACAGTTTGACGCTCCCGCAAACGCCGATCAATCTGAATGGCCAGAGACATAGAATCACTCAGACCGGAATGCGTGGGAAACCCCACCATAACATCTTTAACGGATTCAGAAAGACCCTTTCTGAAAATTGCTGCCAAAGCATCATCATTCCATTTAGTCAACACAGACCATTTTCTAAATTTCTGACAATACAATTCTGCCGCCTCTTGACCCTGAGACAGGGCCAACAAGGTTTTCTCCGCTTGATCCACAGAATTTGGTTCATCATATAATAATCCTAAAGCCTGAAAAAAGGAATCTACATTAAGCAAGGCCGGATTCCCAGATTCCAGGGAAAATGCCCAATCCTGTGGATCGCCACGCAGCAGGGAGATGACAATTTTAACCTGCTGAATGGAATCACCAGAGGATCGCGGTCTCAGAGCAAAAAACAGTTTACAATTGTTTTTAAAACCCAAAAATTTAGACCTATCACCAAAAAACAAATCAGGAGTAGGAATCTTCGGGTCTAAAGCAGGAGTCTGAACAATATAATCAGAAATATCCTGTACCCTAGCAGCAAGATGGTCTACACGAGAAGCTAATTCCTGAACATCCATGCTGGCACAAGACTCCTCAGCCACCCATAAATAAAGAGGGAAGAGAAGACAAACCAGACTACAGAAAAAAAATGGCTCAACACCTTTCTTCCCTTCTTCTGAGATGCATTTAACTCATTATTGGCCAGTTGTACTGTTATGATCCGGTGACCTTGGAACCGCATGAAAACTTTCTCTGGAGTCGGTGGAACCTGTACTGACCGCAAATCCTGAACTAACACCGCAACTAGAAGTAGCCGTGGGGTGTGCCTAACAAACCCTAGACACCTCGACACAGCCGGAGGACTAAATACCCCTATAGATGGAAATAGGAATGCTATCTTGCCTCAGAGCAGACCCCCAAAGGATAGGCAGCCCCCCACGAATAATGACTGTGAGGAGAAGAATAGACACACGCAGGTAGAAAACAGGATTTAGCAAAAGAGGCCACTCTAGCTAAATAGGAAAGGATAGGACAGATTACTAGGCGGTCAGTATTAAAACCCTTCCAAAAATATCCACAACAGATAATACAAAAAGTTGCACAATCTAACTAAAGACATGGAATGTATATCTGCCACTCCAGAGAATCCAGCAAGACTGAGAAAATACTGACACAATCTAAGCTGGACAAGAAAACACAAAGAATAGCACTGAATTGTGAAGCACACAGCATGTGTGCCACAGGAAAAAAAACCCCAGACACTTATCTTTGCTGATCTGGCAGAAAGACAGGAGGAACCAGGAGAGGTCCAACACCTCCCAACAACAATTGACAACTGGCAAGGACTAATGAATCCTGCACATCTAAATACCCCAGTCAAAACTGCAATCAGCAGACACACCTGACCAGGACTGCAACCCAGGGACAACTGCATTACCACCTACTACCACCGGAGGGAACCCAAAAGCAGAATTCACAACACCTCTGTACGACTTACGACCCAAAGATGGCTGCCTCCGCATGACTTACGACCCAAAGATGGCTGCCTCCGCATGACCCAAAGATGGCTGTCTCCGCCCGACTTACGACCCAAAGATGGCTGCCTCCAAACGACTTATGACCCAAAGATGGCTGCCTCCGCACGATTTACGACCCAAAGATGGCTGCCTCCACACAACTTACGACCCAACGATGGCTGCCTCCACATGACTTACGACCCAAATATGGCTGCCTCCGCACAACTTACAACCCAAAGATGGCTGCCACCGCACGACTTACAACCCAAAGATGGCTGCCTCCGCACGACTTATGACCCAAAGATGGCTGCCTCCGCACGACTTACGACCCAACGATGGCTGCCTCCGCATGACTTTTGACCCAAAGATGGCTGCCTCCGCATGACTTACGACCCAAAGATGGCTGCGTCCGCACGACTTATGACCCAAAGATGGCTGCTTCTGCATGACTTACGACCCAAACATGGCTGCCTCCGCACGGCTTACGACCCAAAGATGGCTGCCTCCGCATGACTTACGACCCAAAGATAACTGCCTCCGCATGACTTACGACCCAAAGATGGCTGCCTCCGCATGACTTACAACCCAAAAATGGCTGCTCCGTACGACTTATGACCCAAAGATGTCTGCCTCCGCACGACTTACGACCCAAAGATGGCTGCCTCCGTACGACTTACGACCCAAAGATGGCTGCCTCCGCACGACTTACGACCCAAAGATGGCTGCCTCCGCACGACTTATGACTCAAAGATGGCTGCCCCCTCAAAACTTACGACCCAAAGATGGCTGCCTCCGCACGACTTACGACCCAAAGGTGGCTGCCTCCACACGACTTACGACCCAAAAATTGCTGCCTCCGTACGACTTATGACCCAAAGATGTCTGCCTCCGCACGACTTATGACCCAAAGATGGCTGCCTCCGTACGACTTACGACCCAAAGATGGCTGCCTCCGCATGACTTACGACGAAAAGATGGCTGCCTCCGCATGACCCAAAGATGGCTGCCTCCGCATGACTTACGACCCAAAGATAGCTGACTCCGCATGACTTACGACCCAAATATGGCTCCCTCCACACGACTTACGACCCAAAGATGGCTGCCTCCACACGACTTACGATCGAAAGATGGCGGCCTCCGCACAACTCAAAGATGGCTGCCTCCGCAAGACTCAAATATGGCTGCCTCCACACGAATTACGACCCAAAGATGGCTGCCTCCGCAAGACTTACAACCCAAAGATGGCTGTCTCCGCACGACCCAAAGATGGCTGCCTCCGCATGACTCAAAGATGGCAGGCTCCGCACAAATTGCGACTCAAAGATGGCTGCCTCTGCACAACTTACGACCCAAAGATGTCTGCCTCCGCATGACTTACGACCCAAAGATGGCTGCCCCTGCACGACTTATGACCCAATGATACCTGCCTCCGCACGACCCACAGATGGCTGCCTCTGCATGACTTACGACCCAAAGATGGCTGCCTCCGCATGACTTACGACCCAAAGATGGCTGCCTCCGCACGTCTTACGACCCAAAGATGGCTGCCTCCACACGACTTACGACCCAAGGATGGCTGCCTCCACACGACATAAAGATGGTTGCCTCCGCACGACTTACGACCCAAAGATTGCTGACTCCTCATGACTTACAACCCAAAGATGGCTGCCTCCGCACGACTTACGACCCAAAGACGGCTGCCTCCGCTTGACCTATGACCCAAAGATGGCTGCCTCTGCATGTCCCAAAGAAGGCTGCCTCCGCATTACTTATGACCCAAAGATGGCTGACTCCGCATGACTTACGACCCAAAGATGGCTGCCTCCACACGACTTACGACCGAAAGATGGCTGCCTCCGCACGACTTACGACTCAAAGATGGCTGCCTCCGCACAACCCAAAGATGGCTGCCTCCGCAAGACTCAAAGATGGCTGCCTCCGCACGACTTACAACCCAAAGATGGCTGCCTCTGCACGACTTACAACCCAAAGATGGCTGCCTCCGCACGACCCAAAGATGGCTGCCTCCGCACGACTCAAAGATGGCAGCCTCCGCACATATTGCGAACCAAAGATGGCTGCCTCTGCACGACTTACGACCCAAAGATGTCTGCCTCCGCATGACTTACGACCCAAAGATGGCTGCCCCCGCACGACTTATGATTCAATGATAGCTGCCTCCACACGACTCACAGATGGCTGCCTCTGCATGACTTATGACCCAAAGATGGCTGCCTCCGCATGACTTACGACCCAAAGATGGCTGCCTCCGCACGACTTACAACCCAAAGATGGCTGCCTCCCCATGACTTATGACCCAAAGATGGCTGCCTCTGCATGACTTACGACCCCAAGATGGCTGCCTCCGCACGACCCAAAGATGGCTGCCTCCGCACGACCCAAAGATGGCTGCCTCCGCGCGACTTATGACACTAAGATGGCTGCCTCTGTGTTATGATCCGGTGACCTTGGAGCCGCATGAAAACTTTCTCTGGAGTCGGTGGAACCTGTACTAACCGCAAATCCTGAACTAACACCGCAACTAGAAGTAGCCGTAGGGTGTGCCTAACAAACCCTAGACACCTCGACACAGCCGGAGGACTAAATACCCCTATAGATGGAAATAGGAATGCTATCTTGCCTCAGAGCAGACCCCCAAAGGATAGGCAGCCCCCCACGAATAATGACTGTGAGTAGGAGAAGAATAGACACACACAGGTAGAAAACAGGATTTAGCAAAAGAGGCCACTCTAGCTAAATAGGAAAGGATAGGACAGATTACTAGGCGGTCAGTATTAAAACCCTTCCAAAAATATCCACAACAGATAATACAAAAAGTTCCACAATCTAACTAAAGACATGGAATGTATATCTGCCACTCCAGAGAATCCAGCAAGACTGAGAAAATACTGACACAATCTAAGCTGGACAAGAAAACACAAAGAATAGCACTGAACTGTGAAGCACACAGCATGTGTGCCACAGGAAAAAAAACCCAGACACTTATCTTTGCTGATCTGGCAGAAAGACAGGAGGAACCAGGAGAGGTCCAACACCTCCCAACAACAATTGACAACTGGCAAGGACTAATGAATCCTGCACACCTAAATACCCCAGTCAGAACTGCAATCAGCAGACACACCTGACCAGGACTGCAACCCAGTGACAACTGCATTACCACCTACTACCACCGGAGAGAACCCAAAAGCAGAATTCACAACACCTCTGAACGACTTACGACCCAAAGATGGCTGCCTCCGCACGACCCTAAGATGGCTGCCTCCGTACGACTTACGACCCAAAGATGGCTGCCTCCACACGATTTACGACCCAAAGATGGCTGCCTCTGCACAACTTACGACCCAACGATGGCTGCCTCCACACGACTTACGACCCAAATATGACTGTCTCCGCACGACTTACGACCCAAAGATGGCTGACACCGCACAACTTTCGACCCAAAGATAGCTGCCTCCGTACGACTTATGACCCAAAGATGGATGCCTCTGCACGACTTACGACCCAACGATGGCTGCCTCCGCATGACTTTTGACCCAAAGATGGCTGCCTCTGCATGACTTACGACCCAAAGATGGCTGCCTCCGCATGACTTATGACCCAAAGATGGCTGCCTCCGCATGACTTACGACCCAAATATGACTGCCTCCGCACGACTTACGACCCAAAGATGGTTGCCACCGCACGACTTTCGACTCAAAGATAGCTGCCTCCGTACGACTTATGACCCAAAGATGTCTGCCTCCGCATGACTTACGACCCAAAAATGGCTGCCTCCGCACGACTTACGACCCAAAGATTGCTGCCTCCGCACGACTTACGACCCAAAGATGGCTGCCTCCGCACAACTTACGACCCAAAGATGGCTGCCTCCGCATGACTTACGACCCAAAGATGGCTGCCTCCTCATGACTTACGACCCAAAGATGGCTGCCTCCGCACGACTTACGACCCAAAAATGCCTGCCTCCGCACGACTTATGACCCAAAGATGTCTGCCTCCGCAAGACTTACGACCCAAAGATGGCTGCCTCCGCACGACTTACGACCCAAAGATGGCTGCCTCCGCACGACTTACGACCCAAAGATGGCTGCCTCCGCACGACTTACGACCCAAAGATAACTGCCTCCGCATGACTTACGACCCAAAGATGGCTGCCTCCGCACGACTTACGACCCAAAAATGGCTGCTCCGTACGACTTATGACCCAAAGATGTCTGCCTCCGCACGACTTACGACCCAAAGATGGCTGCCTCCGCATGACTTACGACCCAAAGATGGCTGCCTCCGCACGACTTATGACTCAAAGATGGCTGCCCCCTCAAAACTTACGACCCAAAGATGGCTGCCTCCGCACGACTTACGACCCAAAGATGGCTGCCTCCACACAACTCACGACCCAAAAATGGCTGCCTCCGTACGACTTATGACCCAAAGATGTCTGCCTCCGCACGACTTATGACCCAAAGATGGCTGCCTCCGTACGACTTACGACCAAAAGATGGCTGCCTTCGCATGACTTACGACGAAAAGATGGCTGCCTCCGCATGACCCAAAGATGGCTGCCTCCGCATGACTTACGACCCAAAGATAGCTGACTCCGCATGACTTACGACCCAAATATGGCTCCCTCCGCACGACTTACGACCCAAAGATGGCTGCCTCCACACGACTTACGATCAAAAGATGGCTGCCTCCGCACAACTCAAAGATGGCTGCCTCCGCAAGACTCAAAGATGGCTGCCTCCACACGAATTACGACCCAAAGATGGCTGCCTCCGCACGACTTACAACCCAAAGATGGCTGTCTCCGCACGACCCAAAGATGGCTGGCTCCGCATGACTCAAAGATGGCAGCCTCCGCACAAATTGCGACTCAAAGATGGCTGCCTCTGCACAACTTACGACCCAAAGATGTCTGCCTCCGCATGACTTACGACCCAAAGATGGCTGCCCCCGCACGACTTATGACCCAATGATAGCTGCCTCCACACGACCCACAGATGGCTGCCTCTGCATGACTTACGACCCAAAGATGGCTGCCTCCGCATGACTTACGACCCAAAGATGGCTGCCTCCGCACGTCTTACGACCCAAAGATGGCTGCCTCCACACGACTTACGACCTAAGGATGGCTGCCTCCACACGACATAAAGATGGTTGCCTCCGCACGACTTACGACCCAAAGATTGCTGACTCCTCATGACTTACAACCCAAAGATGGCTGCCTCCGCACGACTTACGACCCAAAGACGGCTGCCTCCGCTTGACCTATGACCCAAAGATGGCTGCCTCCGCATGTCCCAAAGAAGGCTGCCTCCGCATGACTTACGACCCAAAGATGGCTGACTCCGCATGACTTACGACCCAAATATGGCTCCCTCCGCACGACTTACGACCCAAAGATGGCTGCCTCCACACGACTTACGACCGAAAGATGGCTGCCTCCGCACGACTTACGACTCAAAGATGGTTGCCTCCGCACGACTTACAACCCAAAGATGGCTGCCTCTGCACGACTTACAACCCAAAGATGGCTGCCTCCGCACGACCCAAAGATGGCTGCCTCCGCACGACTCAAAGATGGCAGCCTCCGCACATATTGCGAACCAAAGATGGCTGCCTCTGCACGACTTACGACCCAAAGATGTCTGCCTCCGCATGACTTACGACCCAAAGATGGCTGCCCCCGCACGACTTATGACCCAATGATAGCTGCCTCCACACGACCCACAGATGGCTGCCTCTGCATGACTTATGACCCAAAGATGGCTGCCTCCGCATGACTTACGACCCAAAGATGGCTGCCTCCGCACGACTTACGACCCAAAGATGGCTGCCTCCCCATGACTTATGACCCAAAGATGGCTGCCTCTGCATGACTTACGACCCCAAGATGGCTGCCTCCGCACGACCCAAAGATGGCTGCCTCCGCACGACCCAAAGATGGCTGCCTCCGCGCGACTTATGACACTAAGATGGCTGCCTCTGTGTTATGATCCGGTGACCTTGGAGCCGCATGAAAACTTTCTCTGGAGTCGGTGGAACCTGTACTGACCGCAAATCCTGAACTAACACCGCAACTAGAAGTAGCTGTGGGGTGTGCCTAACAAACCCTAGACACCTCGACACAGCCGGAGGACTAAATACCCCTATAGATGGAAAAAGGAATGCTATCTTGCCTCAGAGCAGACCCCCAAAGGATAGGCAGCCCCCCACGAATAATGACTGTGAGTAGGAGAAGAATAGACACACGCAGGTAGAAAACAGGATTTAGCAAAAGAGGCCACTCTAGCTACATAGGAAAGGATAGGACAGATTACTAGGCGGTCAGTATTAAAACCCTTCTAAAAATATCCACAACAGATAATACAAAAAGTTCCACAATCTAACTAAAGACATGGAACGTATATCTGCCACTCCAGAGAATCCAGCAAGACTGAGAAAATACTGACACAATCTAAGCTGGACAAGAAAACACAAAGAATAGCACTGAATTGTGAAACACAGAGCATGTGTGCCACAGGAAAAAAAACCCAAACACTTATCTTTGCTGATCTGGCAGAAAGACAGGAGGAACCAGGAGAGGTCCAACACCTCCCAACAACAATTGACAACTGGCAAGGACTAATGAATCCTGCACACCTAAATACCCCAGTCAGAACTGCAATCAGCAGACACACCTGACCAGGACTGCAACCAGTGACAACTGCATTACCACCTACTACCACCGGAGAGAACCCAAAAGCAGAATTCACAACACCTCTGAACGACTTACGACCCAAAGATGGCTGCCTCCGCACGACCCTAAGATGGCTGCCTCCGTATGACTTACGACCCAAAGATGGCTGCCTCCACACGATTTACGACCCAAAGATGGCTGCCTCTGCACAACTTATGACCCAACGATGGCTGCCTCCACACGACTTACGACCCAAATATGACTGCCTCCGCACGACTTACGACCCAAAGATGGCTGCCACCGCACGACTTTCGACCCAAAGATAGCTGCCTCCGTACGACTTATGACCCAAAGATGGCTGCTCCGCACGACTTATGACCCAACGATGGCTGCCTCCGCATGACTTTTGACCCAAAGATGGCTGCCTCTGCATGACTTACGACCCAAAGATGGCTGCCTCCGCATGACTTACGACCCAAAGATGGCTGCCTCCGCATGACTTACGACCCAAAGATGGCTGCCTCCGCACGACTTACGACCCAAAAATTCCTGCTTCCGCACGACTTATGACCCAAAGATGTCTGCCTCCGCAAGACTTACGACCCAAAGATGGCTGCCTCCGCACGACTTACGACCCAAAGATGGCTGTCTCCGCACGACTTACGACCCAAAGATTGCTGCCTCCGCACGACTTACTACCCAAAAATGGCTGCCTCCGCATGACTTACGACCCAAAGATGGCTGCCTCCGCACGACTTATGACTCAAAGATGGCTGCCCCAGCATAACTTACGACCCAAAGATGGCTGCCTCCGCACGACTTACGACCCAAAGATGGCTGCCTCCACACGACATAAAGATGGCTGCCTCCGCACGAATTACGACCCAAAGATTGCTGACTCCTCATGGCTTACAACCCAAAGATGGCTGCCTCCGCACGACTTATGACCCAAAGACGGCTGCCTCCGCTTGACCTATGACCCAAATATGGCTGCCTCCGCATGACCCAAAGATGGCTGCCTCCACATGACTTACAACCCAAAGATGGCTGACTCCGCATGTCTTACGACCCAAATATGGCACCCTCCGCACGACTTACGACCGAAAGATGGCTGCCTCCGCACGACTTACGACTCAAAGATGGCTGCCTCCGCACGACTTACGACCCAAAGATGGCTGCCTCCACACGACTCATGACACAAAGATGGCTGCCTCCGCAAGACCCAAAGATGGCTGCCTCCGCACGACTTACGATGCAAAGATGGCTGCCTCCTCATGACTTACGACCCATAGATGGCTGCCTCCGCACGACTATTGACCCAAAGATGGCTGCCTCCGCACGAATTATGACCCAAAGATGGCTGCCTCCGCATGACTTACGACCCAAAGATGGCTGCCTCTGCATGAATTATGACCCAAAGATGGCTGCCTCCGCACGACTTACGACCCAAAGATGGCTGCCTCCGCACTACTTACGACCCAAAGATGGCTGCCTCAGCACTACTTACGACCCAAAGATGGCTGCCTCAGCACAACTTATGACTCAAAGATGGCTGCCTCCGCACGACATATGACCCAAAGATGGCTGCCTATGCATGACTTATGACCCAAAGATGGCTGCCTCCGCACGATTACGACCAAAAGATGGCTGCCTCCGCACGACTTACGACCCAAAGATGGCTGCCTCCGCACAAATTATGACCCAATTGGCTTCCTCTGTATGACTTACGACCCAAAGATGGCTGCCTCCGCACTACTTACGACCCAAAGATGGCTGCCTCCGCATGATCCAAAGATGGCTGCCTCCGCATGACTTCCGACCCAAAGATGGCTGCCTCCGCACGACTTACGACCCAAAGATGGTTGCCTCCGCATGACTTACGATGCAAAGATGGCTGCCTCCGCACGACTTACAACCGAAAGATGGCTGCCTACGCATGACTTATGACCCAAAGATGGCTGCCTCCCCACGACTTATGACCCAAAGATGGCTGCCTCCGCACGACTTACGACCCAAAGATGGCTGCCTCCACATGACTAATATGCAAAGATGGCTGCCTCCGCACGACTTACGACCCAATTTGGCTGCCTCCGCATGATTACGACCCAAAGATGGCTGCCTACGCACGACTTATGACCCAAAGATGTCTGCCTCCGCATGACTTACGACCCAAAGATGGCTGCCTCCGCACGACTTACGACCCAAAGATGGCTGCCTTCGCACGACTTCCGACCCAAAGATGGCTGCCTCCGCAGAACTTACGACCCAAAAATGGCTGCCTCCGCAGGACTTACGACCCAAAGATGGCTACCTCCGCAGAACTTACGACCCAAAAATGGCTGCCTCCGCACGACTTACGACCCAAAGATGGCTGCCTCCGCACGAACCAAAGATGGCTGCCTTCCCGCGACTTGCGACTCAAAGATGGCTGCCTCCGCACGACTTACAACCCAAAGATGGCTGCCTGTGCACGACTTATGACCCAAAGATGGCTGCCTCCGCACGACATATGACCCAAAGATGGCTGCCTCCGCACGACCTATGACCCAAAGATGGCTGCCTCCGCACGACTTACGACCCAAAGATGGCTGCCTCCACATGACTTACGACCCAAAGATGGCTGCCTTCGCACGACTTACGACGCAAAGATGGCTGCCTCCGCACGACTTACGACCCAAAGATGGCTGCCTCCGCACAACTTACAACCCAAGGATGGCTGCCTCCACACGACTTACGACCCAAAGATGGCTGCCTCCGCACGAACCAAAGATGGCTGCCTTCCCGCGACTTGCGACCCAAAGATGGCTGCCTACGCAAGACTTATGACCCAAAGATGGCTGCCTCCGCACGATCCAAAGATGGCTGCCTATGCATGACTTGCGACCCAAAGATGGCTGCCTCCGCACGACTTACGACCCAAAGATGGCTGCCTATGCTTGACTTATGACCCAAAGATGGCTGCCTATGCATGACTTGCGACCCAAAGATGGCTGCCTCCGCACGACATACGACCCAAAGATGGCTGCCTATGCATGACTTATGACTCAAAGATGGCAGCCTCCGCACATATTGCGAACCAAAGATGGCTGCCTCTGCACGACTTACGACCCAAAGATGTCTGCCTCCGCATGACTTACGACCCAAAGATGGCTGCCCCCGCACGACTTATGACCCAATGATAGCTGCCTCCACACGACCCACAGATGGCTGCCTCTGCATGACTTACGACCCAAAGATGGCTGCCTCCGCACGACTTACGACCCAAAGATGGCTGCCTCCCCATGACTTATGACCCAAAGATGGCTGCCTCTGCATGACTTACGACCCCAAGATGGCTGCCTCCGCACGACCCAAAGATGGCTACCTCCGCACGACCCAAAGATGGCTGCCTCCGCGCGACTTATGACACTAAGATGGCTGCCTCTGTGTTATGATCCGGTGACCTTGGAGCCGCATGAAAACTTTCTCTGGAGTCGGTGGAACCTGTACTGACCGCAAATCCTGAACTAACACCGCAACTAGAAGTAGCCGTGGGGTGTGCCTAACAAACCCTAGACACCTCGACACAGCCGGAGGACAAAATACCCCTATAGATGGAAAAAGGAATGCTATCTTGCCTCAGAGCAGACCCCCAAAGGATAGGCAGCCCCCCACGAATAATGACTGTGAGTAGGAGAAGAATAGACACACGCAGGTAGAAAACAGGATTTAGCAAAAGAGGCCACTCTAGCTAAATAGGAAAGGATAGGACAGATTACTAGGCGGTCAGTATTAAAACCCTTCCAAAAATATCCACAACAGATAATACAAAAAGTTCCACAATCTAACTAAAGACATGGAATGTATATCTGCCACTCCAGAGAATCCAGCAAGACTGAGAAAATACTGACACAATCTAAGCTGGACAAGAAAACACAAAGAATAGCACTGAATTGTGAAACACAGAGCATGTGTGCCACAGGAAAAAAAACCCAAACACTTATCTTTGCTGATCTGGCAGAAAGACAGGAGGAACCAGGAGAGGTCCAACACCTCCCAACAACAATTGACAACTGGCAAGGACTAATGATTCCTGCACACCTAAATACCCCAGTCAGAACTGCAATCAGCAGACACACATGACCAGGACTGCAACCAGTGACAACTGCATTACCACCTACTACCACCGGAGAGAACCCAAAAGCAGAATTCACAACACCTCTGAACGACTTACGACCCAAAGATGGCTGCCTCCGCACGACCCTAAGATGGCTGCCTCCGTACGACTTACGACCCAAAGATCGCTGCCTCCGCACGATTTACGACCCAAAGATGGCTGCCTCTGCACAACTTACGACCCAACGATGGCTGCCTCCACACGACTTACGACCGAAATACGACTGCCTCCGCACGACTTACGACCCAAAGATGGCTGCCACCGCACGACTTTCGACCCAAAGATAGCTGCCTCCGTACGACTTATGACCCAAAGATGGCTGCTCCGCACGACTTATGACCCAACGATGGCTGCCTCCGCATGACTTTTGACCCAAAGATGGCTGCCTCTGCATGACTTACGACCCAAAGATGGCTGCCTCCGCATGACTTACGACCCAAAGATGGCTGCCTCCGCATGACTTACGACCCAAAGATGGCTGCCTCCGCACGACTTACGACCCAAAAATGCCTGCCTCCGCACGACTTATGACCCAAAGATGTCTGCCTACGCAAGACTTACGACCCAAAGATGGCTGCCTCCGCACGACTTACGACCCAAAGATGGCTGCCTCCGCACGACTTACGACCCAAAGATGGCTGCCTCCGCACGACTTACGACCCAAAAATGGCTGCCTCCGCATGACTTATGACCCAAAGATGGCTGCCTCCGCACGACTTATGACTCAAAGATGGCTGCCCCAGCATAACTTACGACCCAAAGATGGCTGCCTCCGCACGACTTATGACCCAAAGATGGCTGCCTCCACACGACATAAAGATGGCTGCCTCCGCACGACTTACGACCCAAAGATTGCTGACTCCTCATGGCTTACAACCCAAAGATGGCTGCCTCCGCACGACTTATGACCCAAAGACGGCTGCCTCCGCTTGACCTATGACCCAAATATGGCTGCCTCCGCATGACCCAAAGATGGCTGCCTCCACATGACTTACGACTAGTGTTGAGCGATACCGTCCGATACTTGAAAGTATCGGTATCGGAAAGTATCGGCCGATACCGGCAAAATATCGGATCCAATCCGATACCGATACCCGATACCAATACAAGTCAATGGGACTCAGGTATCGGACGGTATTCCTGATGGTTCCCAGGGTCTGAAGGAGAGGAAACTCTCCTTCAGGCCCTGGGAACCATATAAATGTGTAAAATAAAGAATTAAAATAAAAAATATCGCTATACTCACCTGTCCGACGCAGCCGGGACCTCGGCGATTGTAAGCGGCAGCGTTGTTTCTTTAAAATTCGCGCTTTTACATGCTTACGTGAATTCCCGGCTTCTGATTGGTCAGGGCGGCCATGTTGCCGGGACTCGGACCAATCACAGCAAGCCGTGACGAAATTACGTCACGGCTTGCTGTGATTGGTCCGCGTCCCGGCAATATGGCGCCGTGACCAATCACAAGCCGTGACGTCACGGGAGGCTGGACACGCGCGCTTTTCAAAATAAGCGCGTGTCCAGCCTCCCGTGACGTCACGGCTTGTGATTGGTTAATGGCGGCCATGTTCCTGGGACGCGGACCAATCACAGCAAGCCGTGACGTAATTTCGTCACGGCTTGCTGTGATTGGTCCGCGTCCCAGGAACATGGCCGCCCTGACCAATCAGAAGCCGGGAATTCACGTAAGCATGTAAAAGCGCGAATTTTAAAGAAACAACGCTGCCGCTTACAATCGCCGAGGTCCCGGCTGCGTCGGACAGGTGAGTATAGCGATATTTTTTATTTTAATTCTTTCTTTTACACCTTTTTACATTAATGTTGTTTCGATACCGATATCCGATATTACAAAAATATCGGATCTCGGTATCGGAAATTCCGATACAGCAAGTATCGGCCGATACCCGATACTTGCAGCATCGGAATGCTCAACACTACTTACGACCCAAAGATGGCTGACTCCGCATGTCTTACGACCCAAATATGGCACCCTCCGCACGACTTACGACCGAAAGATGGCTGCCTCCGCACGACTTACGACTCAAAGATGGCTGCCTCCGCACGACTTACGACCCAAAGATGGCTGCCTCCACACGACTTATGACACAAAGATGGCTGCCTCCGCAAGACCCAAAGATGGCTGCCTCCGCACGACTTACGATGCAAAGATGGCTGCCTCCTCATGACTTACGACCCATAGATGGCTGCCTCCGCACGACTATTGACCCAAAGATGGCTGCCTCCGCACGAATTATGACCCAAAGATGGCTGCCTCCGCATGACTTACGACCCAAAGATGGCTGCCTCTGCATGAATTATGACCCAAAGATGGCTGCCTCCGCACGACTTATGACCCAAAGATGGCTGCCTCCGCACTACTTATGACCCAAAGATGGCTGCCTCAGCACTACTTACGACCCAAAGATGGCTGCCTCAGCACAACTTATGACTCAAAGATGGCTGCCTCCGCACGACATATGACCCAAAGATGGCTGCCTATGCATGACTTATGACCCAAAGATGGCTGCCTCCGCACGATTACGACCAGAAGATGGCTGCCTCTGCACGACTTACGACCCAAAGATGGCTGCCTCCGCACAAATTATGACCCAATTGGCTTCCTCTGTATGACTTACGACCCAAAGATGGCTGCCTCCGCACTACTTACGACCCAAAGATGGCTGCCTCCGCATGATCCAAAGATGGCTGCCTCCGCATGACTTACGACCCAAAGATGGTTGCCTCCGCATGACTTACGATGCAAAGATGGCTGCCTCCGCACGACTTACAACCGAAAGATGGCTGCCTACGCATGACTTATGACCCAAAGATGGCTGCCTCCCCACGACTTATGACCCAAAGATGGCTGCCTCCGCACGACTTACGACCCAAAGATGGCTGCCTCCACATGACTAATATGCAAAGATGGCTGCCTCCGCACGACTTACGACCCAAAGATGGCTGCCCACGCACGACTTATAACCCAAAGATGTCTGCCTCCGCATGACTTACGACCCAAAGATGGCTGCCTCCGCACGACTTATGACCCAAAGATGGCTGCCTTCGCACGACTTCCGACCCAAAGATGGCTGCCTCCGCAGAACTTACGACCCAAAAATGGCTGCCTCCGCAGGACTTACGACCCAAAGATGGCTGCCTCCGCAGGACTTACGACCCAAAAATGGCTGCCTCCGCACGACTTATGACCCAAAGATGGCTGCCTCCGCACGAACCAAAGATGGCTGCCTTCCCGCGACTTGCGACTCAAAGATGGCTGCCTCCGCACGACTTACAACCCAAAGATGGCTGCCTGTGCACGACTTATGACCCAAAGATGGCTGCCTCCGCACGACATACGACCCAAAGATGGCTGCCTCCGCATGACTTACGACCCAAAGATGGCTGCCTCCGCATGACTTATGATCCAAAGATGGATGCCTCCGCACAACTTATTACCCAAAGATGGCTGCCTCCACAAGACTTACGACCCAAAGATGGCTGCCTCCGCTCGACTTATGACCCAAAGATGGCTGCCTCCGCACGACTTACGACACAATGATGGCTGCCTCCGCATGACCCTAAGATGGTTGCCTCCGCATGACGTACGACCCAAAGATGGCTGCCTACGCACGACTTACGACGCAAAGATGGCTGCCTCCGGACGACTTACGACCCAAAGATGGCTGCCTCCGCACGACTTACAACCCAAAGATGGCTGCCTCTGCACGACTTATGAAAGATGTCTGCCTCCGCACGACCCAAAGATGGCTGCCTTCCTGCGACTTACGATTCAAAGATGGCTGCCTCTGCACAACTTATTACCCAAAGATGGCTGCCTCCGCACGACTTACGACCCAAAGATGGCTGCCTCCACATGACTCATGACACAAAGATGGCTTCCTCCGCACGACCCAAAGATGGCTGCCTCCGCACGCCTTACTATGTAAAGATGGCTGCTTCCTCACGAATAACGACCCAAAGATGACTGCCTCTGCACGACTTACGACCCAAAGATGGCTGCCTCCGCACGACTATTGACCCAAAGATGGCTGCCTCTGCACGAATTATGACCCAAAGATGGCTGCCTCCGCATGACTTACGACCCAAAGATGGCTGCCTCCGCATGACTTACGACCCAAAGATGGCTGCCTCCGCACGACTTACGACGCAAAGATGGCTGCCTCCGCAAGACTTACGACCCAAAGATGGCTGCCTCCGCACGACTTACGACCCAAAGATGGCTGCCTCCGCATGACTTACGACCCAAAGATGGCTGCCTCCGCACGACTTACGACCCAAAGATGGCTGCCTCCGCATGACTTACGACCCAAAGATGGCTGCCTCCACACGACATAAAGATGGCTGCCTCCGCACAACTTACGACCCAAAGATTGCTGACTCCTCATGACTTACAACCCAAAGATGGCTGCCTCCGCACGACTTATGACCCAGACGGCTGCCTCCGCTTGACCTATGACCCAAAGATGGCTGCCTCCGCATGACCCAAAGATGGCTGCCTCCACATGACTTACGAACCAAAGATGGCTGCCTTCCCGCGACTTGCGACTCAAAGATGGCTGCCTCCGCACGACTTACGACCCAAAGATGGCTGCCTATGCATGACTTATGACTCAAAGATGGCAGCCTCCGCACATATTGCGAACCAAAGATGGCTGCCTCTGCACGACTTACGACCCAAAGATGTCTGCCTCCGCATGACTTACGACCCAAAGATGGCTGCCCCCGCACGACTTATGACCCAATGATAGCTGCCTCCACACGACCCACAGATGGCTGCCTCTGCATGACTTATGACCCAAAGATGGCTGCCTCCGCATGACTTACGACCCAAAGATGGCTGCCTCCGCACGACTTACGACCCAAAGATGGCTGCCTCCCCATGACTTATGACCCAAAGATGGCTGCCTCTGCATGACTTACGACCCCAAGATGGCTGCCTCCGCACGACCCAAAGATGGCTACCTCCGCACGACCCAAAGATGGCTGCCTCCGCGCGACTTATGACACTAAGATGGCTGCCTCTGTGTTATGATCCGGTGACCTTGGAGCCGCATGAAAACTTTCTCTGGAGTCGGTGGAACCTATACTGACCGCAAATCCTGAACTAACACCGCAACTAGAAGTAGCCGTGGGGTGTGCCTAACAAACCCTAGACACCTCGACACAGCCGGAGGACTAAATACCCCTATAGATGGAAAAAGGAATGCTATCTTGCCTCAGAGCAGACCCCCAAAGGATAGGCAGCCCCCCACGAATAATGACTGTGAGTAGGAGAAGAATAGACACACGCAGGTAGAAAACAGGATTTAGCAAAAGAGGCCACTCTAGCTAAATAGGAAAGGATAGGACAGATTACTAGGCGGTCAGTATTAAAACCCTTCCAAAAATATCCACAACAGATAATACAAAAAGTTCCACAATCTAACTAAAGACATGGAATGTATATCTGCCACTCCAGAGAATCCAGCAAGACTGAGAAAATACTGACACAATCTAAGCTGGACAAGAAAACACAAAGAATAGCACTGAATTGTGAAACACAGAGCATGTGTGCCACAGGAAAAAAAACCCAAACACTTATCTTTGCTGATCTGGCAGAAAGACAGGAGGAACCAGGAGAGGTCCAACACCTCCCAACAACAATTGACAACTGGCAAGGACTAATGATTCCTGCACACCTAAATACCCCAGTCAGAACTGCAATCAGCAGACACACATGACCAGGACTGCAACCAGTGACAACTGCATTACCACCTACTACCACCGGAGAGAACCCAAAAGCAGAATTCACAACACCTCTGAACGACTTACGACCCAAAGATGGCTGCCTCCGCATGACCCTAAGATGGCTGCCTCCGTACGACTTACGACCCAAAGATCGCTGCCTCCGCACGATTTACGACCCAAAGATGGCTGCCTCTGCACAACTTACGACCCAACGATGGCTGCCTCCACACGACTTACGACCGAAATACGACTGCCTCCGCACGACTTACGACCCAAAGATGGCTGCCACCGCACGACTTTCGACCCAAAGATAGCTGCCTCCGTACGACTTATGACCCAAAGATGGCTGCTCCGCACGACTTATGACCCAACGATGGCTGCCTCCGCATGACTTTTGACCCAAAGATGGCTGCCTCTGCATGACTTACGACCCAAAGATGGCTGCCTCCGCATGACTTACGACCCAAAGATGGCTGCCTCCGCATGACTTACGACCCAAAGATGGCTGCCTCCGCACGACTTACGACCCAAAAATGCCTGCCTCCGCACGACTTATGACCCAAAGATGTCTGCCTACGCAAGACTTACGACCCAAAGATGGCTGCCTCCGCACGACTTACGACCCAAAGATGGCTGCCTCCGCACGACTTACGACCCAAAGATGGCTGGCTCCGCACGACTTACGACCCAAAAATGGCTGCCTCCGCATGACTTATGACCCAAAGATGGCTGCCTCCGCACGACTTATGACTCAAAGATGGCTGCCCCAGCATAACTTACGACCCAAAGATGGCTGCCTCCGCACGACTTATGACCCAAAGATGGCTGCCTCCACACGACATAAAGATGGCTGCCTCCGCACGACTTACGACCCAAAGATTGCTGACTCCTCATGGCTTACAACCCAAAGATGGCTGCCTCCGCACGACTTATGACCCAAAGACGGCTGCCTCCGCTTGACCTATGACCCAAATATGGCTGCCTCCGCATGACCCAAAGATGGCTGCCTCCACATGACTTACGACCCAAAGATGGCTGACTCCGCATGTCTTACGACCCAAATATGGCACCCTCCGCACGACTTACGACCGAAAGATGGCTGCCTCCGCACGACTTACGACTCAAAGATGGCTGCCTCCGCACGACTTACGACCCAAAGATGGCTGCCTCCACACGACTTATGACACAAAGATGGCTGCCTCCGCAAGACCCAAAGATGGCTGCCTCCGCACGACTTACGATGCAAAGATGGCTGCCTCCTCATGACTTACGACCCATAGATGGCTGCCTCCGCACGACTATTGACCCAAAGATGGCTGCCTCCGCACGAATTATGACCCAAAGATGGCTGCCTCCGCATGACTTACGACCCAAAGATGGCTGCCTCTGCATGAATTATGACCCAAAGATGGCTGCCTCCGCACGACTTATGACCCAAAGATGGCTGCCTCCGCACTACTTATGACCCAAAGATGGCTGCCTCAGCACTACTTACGACCCAAAGATGGCTGCCTCAGCACAACTTATGACTCAAAGATGGCTGCCTCCGCACGACATATGACCCAAAGATGGCTGCCTATGCATGACTTATGACCCAAAGATGGCTGCCTCCGCACGATTACGACCAAAAGATGGCTGCCTCCGCACGACTTACGACCCAAAGATGGCTGCCTCCGCACAAATTATGACCCAATTGGCTTCCTCTGTATGACTTACGACCCAAAGATGGCTGCCTCCGCACTACTTACGACCCAAAGATGGCTGCCTCCGCATGATCCAAAGATGGCTGCCTCCGCATGACTTACGACCCAAAGATGGTTGCCTCCGCATGACTTACGATGCAAAGATGGCTGCCTCCGCACGACTTACAACCGAAAGATGGCTGCCTACGCATGACTTATGACCCAAAGATGGCTGCCTCCCCACGACTTATGACCCAAAGATGGCTGCCTCCGCACGACTTACGACCCAAAGATGGCTGCCTCCACATGACTAATATGCAAAGATGGCTGCCTCCGCACGACTTACGACCCAAAGATGGCTGCCTACGCACGACTTATAACCCAAAGATGTCTGCCTCCGCATGACTTACGACCCAAAGATGGCTGCCTCCGCACGACTTATGACCCAAAGATGGCTGCCTTCGCACGACTTCCGACCCAAAGATGGCTGCCTCCGCAGAACTTACGACCCAAAAATGGCTGCCTCCGCAGGACTTACGACCCAAAGATGGCTGCCTCCGCAGGACTTACGACCCAAAAATGGCTGCCTCCGCACGACTTATGACCCAAAGATGGCTGCCTCCGCACGAACCAAAGATGGCTGCCTTCCCGCGACTTGCGACTCAAAGATGGCTGCCTCCGCACGACTTACAACCCAAAGATGGCTGCCTGTGCACGACTTATGACCCAAAGATGGCTGCCTCCGCACGACATACGACCCAAAGATGGCTGCCTCCGCATGACTTACGACCCAAAGATGGCTGCCTCCGCATGACTTATGATCCAAAGATGGATGCCTCCGCACAACTTATTACCCAAAGATGGCTGCCTCCACAAGACTTACGACCCAAAGATGGCTGCCTCCGCTCGACTTATGACCCAAAGATGGCTGCCTCCGCACGACTTACGACACAATGATGGCTGCCTCCGCATGACCCTAAGATGGTTGCCTCCGCATGACGTACGACCCAAAGATGGCTGCCTACGCACGACTTACGACGCAAAGATGGCTGCCTCCGGACGACTTACGACCCAAAGATGGCTGCCTCCGCACGACTTACAACCCAAAGATGGCTGCCTCTGCACGACTTATGAAAGATGTCTGCCTCCGCACGACCCAAAGATGGCTGCCTTCCTGCGACTTACGATTCAAAGATGGCTGCCTCTGCACAACTTATTACCCAAAGATGGCTGCCTCCGCACGACTTACGACCCAAAGATGGCTGCCTCCACATGACTCATGACACAAAGATGGCTTCCTCCGCACGACCCAAAGATGGCTGCCTCCGCACGCCTTACTATGTAAAGATGGCTGCTTCCTCACGAATAACGACCCAAAGATGACTGCCTCTGCACGACTTACGACCCAAAGATGGCTGCCTCCGCACGACTATTGACCCAAAGATGGCTGCCTCTGCACGAATTATGACCCAAAGATGGCTGCCTCCGCATGACTTACGACCCAAAGATGGCTGCCTCCGCATGACTTACGACCCAAAGATGGCTGCCTCCGCACGACTTACGACGCAAAGATGGCTGCCTCCGCAAGACTTACGACCCAAAGATGGCTGCCTCCGCACGACTTACGACCCAAAGATGGCTGCCTCCGCATGACTTACGACCCAAAGATGGCTGCCTCCGCACGACTTACGACCCAAAGATGGCTGCCTCCGCATGACTTACGACCCAAAGATGGCTGCCTCCACACGACATAAAGATGGCTGCCTCCGCACAACTTACGACCCAAAGATTGCTGACTCCTCATGACTTACAACCCAAAGATGGCTGCCTCCGCACGACTTATGACCCAGACGGCTGCCTCCGCTTGACCTATGACCCAAAGATGGCTGCCTCCGCATGACCCAAAGATGGCTGCCTCCACATGACTTACGAACCAAAGATGGCTGCCTTCCCGCGACTTGCGACTCAAAGATGGCTGCCTCCGCACGACTTACAACCCAAAGATGGCTGCCTATGCACGACTTATGACCCAAAGATGGCTGCCTCCGCACGACATACGACCCAAAGATGGCTGCCTCCGCACGCCTTACGACCCAAAGATGGATGCCTCCGCACAAGTTATTACGCAAAGATGGCTGCCTCCACACGACTTATGACCCAAAGATGGCTGCCTCCGCACGACTTACGACCCAAAGATGGCTGCCTCCACATGACTTACGACCCAAAGATGGCTGCCTTCGCATGACTTACGACGCAAAGATGGCTGCCTCCGCACGAATTACGACCCAAAGATGGCTGCCTCCGCACAACTTAAAACCCAAGGATGGCTGCCTCCACACGACTTACGACCCAAAGATGGCTGCCTCCGCACGAACTAAAGATGGCTGCCTTCCTGCGACTTGCGACCCAAAGATGGCTGCCTCCGCACGACTTATGACCCAAAGATGGCTGCCTCCGCACGACTTACGACCCAAAGATGGCTGCCTATGCATGACTTATGACCCAAAGATGGCTGCCTCCGCACGAACCAAAGATGGCTGCCTATGCATGACTTGCGACCCAAAGATGGCTGCCTCCGCACGACTTACGACCCAAAGATGGCTGCCTCCGCACGACTTACGACTCACAGATGGCTGCCTCCGCACGACTTACGACCCAAAGATGGCTGCCTCCACACGACTCATGACACAAAGATGGCTGCCTCCGGAAGACCCAAAGATGGCTGCCTCCGCACGACTTACTATGCAAAGATGGCTGCTTCCTCACAACTTACGACCCAAAGATGGCTGCCTCCGCATGACTTATGACCCAAAGATGGCTGCCTCCGCACGACTTACGATGCAAAGATGGCTGCCTCCTCATGACTTACGACCCATAGATGGCTGCCTCCGCACGACTATTGACCCAAAGATGGCTGCCTACGCACGAATTATGACCCAAAGATGGCTGCCTCAGCACTACTTACGACCCAAAGATGGCTGCCTCAGCACAACTTATGACCCAAAGATGGCTGCCTCCGCACGACATATGACCCAAAGATGGCTGCCTATGCACGACTTACGACCCAAAGATGGCTGCCTCCGCACTACTTACGACCCATAGATGGCTGCCTACGCATGATCCAAAGATGGCTGCCTCCGCATGACTTACGACCCAAAGATGGCTGCCTCCGCACGACTTACGACCCAAAGATGGCTGCCTCCGCATGACTTACGATGCAAAGATGGCTGCCTCTGCACGACTTACGACCCAAAGATGGCCGCCTCCGCACGACTTACGACCCAAAGATGGCTGCCTCCACATGACTTACGATCCAAAGATGGATGCCTCCGCACAAGTTATTACCCAAAGATGGGTGCCTTCACACGACCTATGACCCAAAGATGGCCGCCTCCGCACGACTTACGACCCAAAGATGGCTGCCTCCACATGACTTACGACCCAAAGATGGCTGCCTTCGCACGACTTACGACGCAAAGATGGCTGCCTCCGCACGACTTACGACCCAAAGATGGCTGCCTCCGCACAACTTACAACCCAAGGATGGCTGCCTCCACACGACTTACGACCCAAAGATGGCTGCCTCCGCACGAACCAAAGATGGCTGCCTTCCCGCGACTTGCGACCCAAAGATGGCTGCCTCCGCACGACTTACGACCCAAAGATGGCTGCCTACGCAAGACTTATGACCCAAAGATGGCTGCCTCCGCACGATCCAAAGATGGCTACCTATGCATGACTTGCGACCCAAAGATGGCTGCCTCCGCACGACTTACGACCCAAAGATGGCTGCCTATGCATGACTTATGACCCAAAGATGGCTGCCTCCGCACGATCCAAAGATGGCTGCCTATGCATGACTTGCGACCCAAAGATGGCTGCCTCCGCACGACTTACGACCCAAAGATGGCTGCCTCTGCATTACTTATGATCCAAAGATGGATGCCTCCGCACAACTTATTACCCAAAGATGGCTGCCTCCACAAGACTTACGACCCAAAGATGGCTGCCTCCGCTCGACTTACGACCCAAAGATGGCTGCCTCCGCACGACTTACGACACAAAGATGGCTGCCTCCGCATGACCCTAAGATGGTTGCCTCCGCATGACGTATGACCCAAAGATGGCTGCCTACGCACGACTTACGACGCAAAGATGGCTGCCTCCGGACGACTTACGACCCAAAGATGGCTGCCTCCGCACGACTTACGACCCAAAGATGGCTGTCTCTGCACGACTTATGACCCAAAAATGTCTGCCTCCGCACGACTTACGACCCAAAGATTTCTGGCTCAGCATGACCTACGACCCAAAGATGGCTGCCTCCGCACGACTTACTACCCAAAGATGGCTGCCTCCACACGACTCATGACACAAAGATGGCTGCCTCCGCATGACCCAATGATGGCTGCCTCCGCACGCCTTACTATGCAAAGATGGCTTCTTCCTCACGACTTACGACCCAAAGATGGCTGCCTCCGCACGACTTACGACCCAAAGATGGCTGCCTCCGCATGACTTACGACCCAAAGATGGCTGCCTCCGCACGAGCCAAAGATGGCTGCCTATGCATGACTTGCGACCCAAAGATGGCTGCCTCCGCACGACTTACGACCCAAAGATGTCTGCCTCCGCATTACTTATGATCCAAAGATGGATGCCTCCGCACAACTTATTACCCAAAGATGGCTGCCTCCACAAGACTTACGACCCAAAGATGGCTGCCTCCGCTCGACTTATGACCCAAAGATGGCTGCCTCCGCACGACTTACGACACAATGATGGCTGCCTCCGCATGACCCTAAGATGGTTGCCTCCGCATGACGTATGACCCAAAGATGGCTGCCTACGCACGACTTACGACGCAAAGATGGCTGCCTCCGGACGACTTACGACCCAAAGATGGCTGCCTCCGCACGACTTACAACCCAAAGATGGCTGCCTCTGCACGACTTATGAAAGATGTCTGCCTCCGCACGACCCAAAGATGGCTGCCTTCCTGCGACTTACGATTCAAAGATGGCTGCCTCTGCACAACTTATTACCCAAAGATGGCTGCCTCCGCACGACTTACGACCCAAAGATGGCTGCCTCCACACGACTCATGACACAAAGATGGCTTCCTCCGCACGACCCAAAGATGGCTGCCTCCGCACGCCTTACTATGTAAAGATGGCTGCTTCCTCACGAATAACGACCCAAAGATGACTGCCTCTGCACGACTTACGACCCAAAGATGGCTGCCTCCGCACAACTATTGACCCAAAGATGGCTGCCTCTGCACGAATTATGACCCAAAGATGGCTGCCTCCGCATGACTTACGACCCAAAGATGGCTGCCTCCGCATGACTTACGACCCAAAGATGGCTGCCTCCGCACGACTTACGACGCAAAGATGGCTGCCTCCGCAAGACTTACGACCCAAAGATGGCTGCCTCCGCACGACTTACGACCCAAAGATGGCTGCCTCCGCATGACTTACGACCCAAAGATGGCTGCCTCCGCACGACTTACGACCCAAAGATGGCTGCCTCCGCATGACTTACGACCCAAAGATGGCTGCCTCCACACGACATAAAGATGGCTGCCTCCGCACAACTTACGACCCAAAGATTGCTGACTCCTCTTGACTTACAACCCAAAGATGGCTGCCTCCGCACGACTTATGACCCAGACGGCTGCCTCCGCTTGACCTATGACCCAAAGATGGCTGCCTCCGCATGACCCAAAGATGGCTGCCTCCACATGACTTACGAACCAAAGATGGCTGCCTTCCCGCGACTTGCGACTCAAAGATGGCTGCCTCCGCACGACTTACAACCCAAAGATGGCTGCCTATGCACGACTTATGACCCAAAGATGGCTGCCTCCGCACGACTTACGACACAAAGATGGCTGCCTCCGCATGACCCTAAGATGGTTGCCTCCGCATGACGTATGACCCAAAGATGGCTGCCTACGCACGACTTACGACGCAAAGATGGCTGCCTCCGGATGACTTACGACCCAAAGATGGCTGCCTCCGCACGACTTACGACCCAAAGATGGCTGTCTCTGCACGACTTATGACCCAAAAATGTCTGCCTCCGCACGACTTACGACCCAAAGATTTCTGGCTCAGCATGACCTACGACCCAAAGATGGCTGCCTCCGCACGACTTACTACCCAAAGATGGCTGCCTCCACACGACTCATGACACAAAGATGGCTGCCTCCGCATGACCCAAAGATGGCTGCCTCCGCACGCCTTACTATGCAAAGATGGCTTCTTCCTCACGACTTACAACCCAAAGATGGCTGCCTCCGCACGACTTACGACCCAAAGATGGCTGCCTCCGCACGACTTACGACCCAAAGATGGCTGCCTCCGCACGAGCCAAAGATGGCTGCCTATGCATGACTTGCGACCCAAAGATGGCTGCCTCCGCACGACTTACGACCCAAAGATGTCTGCCTCCGCATTACTTATGATCCAAAGATGGATGCCTCCGCACAACTTATTACCCAAAGATGGCTGCCTCCACAAGACTTACGACCCAAAGATGGCTGCCTCTGCTCGACTTATGACCCAAAGATGGCTGCCTCCGCACGACTTACGACACAATGATGGCTTCCTCCGCATGACCCTAAGATGGTTGCCTCCGCATGACGTACGACCCAAAGATGGCTGCCTACGCACGACTTACGACGCAAAGATGGCTGCCTCCGGACGACTTACGACCCAAAGATGGCTGCCTCCGCACGACTTACAACCCAAAGATGGCTGCCTCTGCACGACTTATGAAAGATGTCTGCCTCCGCACGACCCAAAGATGGCTGCCTTCCTGCGACTTACGATTCAAAGATGGCTGCCTCTGCACAACTTATTACCCAAAGATGGCTGCCTCCGCACGACTTACGACCCAAAGATGGCTGCCTCCACACGACTCATGACACAAAGATGGCTTCCTCCGCACGACCCAAAGATGGCTGCCTCCGCACGCCTTACTATGTAAAGATGGCTGCTTCCTCACGAATAACGACCCAAAGATGCCTGCCTCTGCACGACTTACGACCCAAAGATGGCTGCCTCCGCACGACTATTGACCCAAAGAAGGCTGCCTCTGCACGAAATATGACCCAAAGATGGCTGCCTCCGCATGACTTACGACCCAAAGATGGCTGCCTCCGCACGACTTACGACGCAAAGATGGCTGCCTCCGCAAGACTTACGACCCAAAGATGGCTGCCTCCGCACGACTTACGACCCAAAGATGGCTGCCTCCGCATGACTTACGACCCAAAGATGGCTGCCTCCGCACGACTTACGACCCAAAGATGGCTGCCTCCGCATGACTTACGACCCAAAGATGGCTGCCTCCACACGACATAAAGATGGCTGCCTCCGCACAACTTACGACCCAAAGATTGCTGACTCCTCATGACTTACAACCCAAAGATGGCTGCCTCCGCACGACTTATGACCCAGACGGCTGCCTCCGCTTGACCTATGACCCAAAGATGGCTGCCTCCGCATGACCCAAAGATGGCTGCCTCCACATGACTTACGAACCAAAGATGGCTGCCTTCCCGCGACTTGCGACTCAAAGATGGCTGCCTCCGCACGACTTACAACCCAAAGATGGCTGCCTATGCACGACTTATGACCCAAAGATGGCTGCCTCCGCACGACATACGACCCAAAGATGGCTGCCTCCGCACGCCTTACGACCCAAAGATGGCTGCCTCCGCATGACTTACGATCCAAAGATGGATGCCTCCGCACAAGTTATTACGCAAAGATGGCTGCCTCCACACGACTTATGACCCAAAGATGGCTGCCTCCGCACGACTTACGACCCAAAGATGGCTGCCTCCACATGACTTACGACCCAAAGATGGCTGCCTTCGCACGACTTACGACGCAAAGATGGCTGCCTCCGCACGACTTACGACCCAAAGATGGCTGCCTCCGCACAACTTAAAACCCAAGGATGGCTGCCTCCACACGACTTACGACCCAAAGATGGCTGCCTCCGCACGAACTAAAGATGGCTGCCTTCCTGCGACTTGCGACCCAAAGATGGCTGCCTCCGCACGACTTATGACCCAAAGATGGCTGCCTCCGCACGACTTACGACCCAAAGATGGCTGCCTATGCATGACTTATGACCCAAAGATGGCTGCCTCCGCACGAACCAAAGATGGCTGCCTATGCATGACTTGCGACCCAAAGATGGCTGCCTCCGCACGACTTACGACCCAAAGATGGCTACCTCCGCACGACTTACGACTCACAGATGGCTGCCTCCGCACGACTTACGACCCAAAGATGGCTGCCTCCACACGACTCATGACACAAAGATGGCTGCCTCCGGAAGACCCAAAGATGGCTGCCTCCGCACGACTTACTATGCAAAGATGGCTGCTTCCTCACAACTTACGACCCAAAGATGGCTGCCTCCGCATGACTTATGACCCAAAGATGGCTGCCTCCGCACGACTTACGATGCAAAGATGGCTGCCTCCTCATGACTTACGACCCATAGATGGCTGCCTCCGCACGACTATTGACCCAAAGATGGCTGCCTACGCACGAATTATGACCCAAAGATGGCTGCCTCCGCATGACTTACGACCCAAAGATGGCTGCCTCCGCATGAATTATGACCCAAAGATGGCTGCCTCCGCACGAATTACGACCCAAAGATGGCTGCCTCCGCAAAACTTATGACCCAAAGATGGCTGCCTCAGCACTACTTACGACCCAAAGATGGCTGCCTCAGCACAACTTATGACCCAAAGATGGCTGCCTCCGCACGACATATGACCCAAAGATGGCTGCCTATGCACGACTTACGACCCAAAGATGGCTGCCTCCGCACTACTTACGACCCATAGATGGCTGCCTACGCATGATCCAAAGATGGCTGCCTCCGCATGACTTACGACCCAAAGATGGCTGCCTCCGCACGACTTACAACCCAAAGATGGCTGCCTCCGCATGACTTACGATGCAAAGATGGCTGCCTCCGCACGACTTACGACCCAAAGATGGCTGCCTCCGCATGATTACGACCCAAATATGGCTGCCTATGCACGACTTATGACCCAAAGATGTCTGCCTCCGCATGACTTACGACCCAAAGATGGCTGCCTCCGCACGACTTACGACCCAAAGATGGCTGCCTTCGCACGACTTACGACGCAAAGATGGCTGCCTCCGCACGACTTACGACCCAAAGATGGCTGCCTCCGCAGAACTTACGACCCAAAGATGGCTGCCTCCGCACGAACCAAAGATGGCTGCCTTCCCGTGACTTGCGACTCAAAGATGGCTGCCTCCGCACGACTTACAACCGAAAGATGGCTGCCTGCGCACGACTTATGACCCAAATATGGCTGCCTCCGCACGACTTATGACCCAAAGATGGCTGCCTCCGCACGACTTACGACCCAAAGATGGCTGCCTCCGCATGACTTACGATGCAAAGATGGCTGTCTCCGCACGACTTACGACCCAAAGATGGCTGCCTCCGCATGATTACGACCCAAAGATGGCTGCCTACGAACGACTTATGACCCAAAGATGTCTGCCTCCGCATGACTTACGACCCAAAGATGGCTGCCTCCGCATGACTTACGACCCAAAGATGGCTGCCTTCGCACGACTTACGACCCAAAGATGGCTGCCTCCACATGATTATGACCCAAAGATGGCTGCCTCCGCACAACTTACGACCCAAAGATGGCTGCCTCCGCACGACTTATGACCCAAAGATGGCTGCCTCCGGAC
This sequence comes from Ranitomeya variabilis, assembly GCF_051348905.1. Classification (NCBI taxonomy): domain Eukaryota; kingdom Metazoa; phylum Chordata; class Amphibia; order Anura; family Dendrobatidae; genus Ranitomeya; species Ranitomeya variabilis. Next base: position 373,799,110 of record NC_135234.1, read on the forward strand.
GACTTACGACCCAAAGATGGCTGCCTCCGCATGACTTACGATGCAAAGATGGCTGCCTCCGCATGACTTACGACCCAAAGATGGCTGCCTCCGCATGATTACGACCCAAAGATGGCTGCCAATGCACGACTTATGACCCAAAGATGTCTGCCTCCGCATGACTTACGACCCAAAGATGGCTGCCTCCGCACGACTTACGACCCAAAGATGGCTGCCTTCGAACGACTTACGACGCAAAGATGGCTGCCTCCGCACGACTTACGACCCAAAGATGGCTGCCTCCGCAGAACTTACGACCCAAAAACGGCTGCCTCCGCATGACTTACGACCCAAAGATGGCTGCCTCCGCACGAACCAAAGATGGCTGCCTTCCCGCGACTTGCGACTCAAAGATGGCTGCCTCCGCACGACTTTTGACACAATGATGGCTGCCTCCGCATGACCCTAAGATGGTTGCCTCCGCATGACGTACGACCCAAAGATGGCTGCCTACGCACGACTTACGACCCAAAGATGGCTGCCTCCGCATGACTTACGATCCAAAGATGGATGCCTCCGCACAAGTTATTACCCAAAGATGGCTGCCTCCACACGACTTATGACCCAAAGATGGCTGCCTCCGCACGACGTACGACCCAAAGATGGCTGCCTCCACATGACTTACGACCCAAAGATGGCTGCCTTCGCACGACTTACGACGCAAAGATGGCTGCCTCCACACGACTTACGACCCAAAGATGGCTGCCTCCGCACAACTTACAACCCAAGGATAGCTGCCTCCACACGACTTACGACCCAAAGATGGCTGCCTCCGCACGAACCAAAGATGGCTGCCTTCCCGCGACTTGCGACCCAAAGATGGCTGCCTCCGCACGACTTACGACCCAAAGATGGCTGCCTACGCAAGACTTATGACCCAAAGATGGCTGCCTCCGCACGATCCAAAGATGGCTGCCTATGCATGACTTGCGACCCAAAGATGGCTGCCTCCGCACGACTTACGACCCAAAGATGGCTGCCTATGCATGACTTATGACCCAAAGATGGCTGCCTCCGCACGAACCAAAGATGGCTGCCTATGCATGACTTGCGACCCAAAGATGGCTGCCTCCGCACGACTTACGACCCAAAGATGGCTGCCTCCACACGACTTACGACTCAAAGATGGCTGCCTCCGCACGACTTACGACCCAAAGATGGCTGCCTCCACACGACTCATGACACAAAGATGGCTGCCTCCGGAAGACCCAAAGATGGCTGCCTCCGCACGACTTACTATGCAAAGATGGCTGCCTCCTCATGACTTACGACCCATAGATGGCTGCCTCCGCACGACTATTGACCCAAAGACGGCTGCCTCCGCACGAATTATGACCCAAAGATGGCTGCCTCCGCATGACTTACGACCCAAAGATGGCTGCCTCCGCATGAATTATGACCCAAAGATGGCTGCCTCCGCACGACTTACGACCCAAAGATGGCTGCCTCCGCACTACTTACGACCCAAAGATGGCTGCCTCAGCACTAATTACGACCCAAAGATGGCTGCCTCAGCACAACTTATGACCCAAAGATGGCTGCCTCCGCACGACATATGACCCAAAGATGGCTGCCTATGCACGACTTACGACCCAAAGATGGCTGCCTCCGCACTACTTACGACCCATAGATGGCTGCCTACGCATGATCCAAAGATGGCTGCCTCCGCATGACTTACGACCCAAAGATGGCTGCCTCCGCACGACTTACGACCCAAAGATGGCTGCCTCCGCATGACTTACGATGCAAAGATGGCTGCCTCCGCACGACTTACGACCCAAAGATGGCCGCCTCCGCATGATTACGACCCAAAGATGGCTGCCTACGAACGACTTATGACCCAAAGATGTCTGCCTCCGCATGACTTACGACCCAAAGATGGCTGCCTCCGCACGACTTACGACCCAAAGATGGCTGCCTTCGCACGACTTACGACCCAAAGATGGCTGCCTCCACATGATTATGACCCAAAGATGGCTGCCTACGCACAACTTACGACCCAAAGATGGCTGCCTCCGCACGACTTATGACCCAAAGATGGCTGCCTCCGCACGACTTACGACCCAAAGATGGCTGCCTCCGCATGACTTACGATGCAAATATGGCTGCCTCCGCACGACTTACGACCCAAAGATGGCTGCCTCCTCATGATTACGACCCAAAGATGGCTGCCTCCGCACGACTTACGACCCAAAGATGGCTGCCATCGCACGACTTACGACGCAAAGATGGCTGCCTCCGCACGACTTACGACCCAAAGATGGCTGCCTCCGCAGAACTTACGACCCAAAAATGGCTGCCTCCGCATGACTTACGACCCAAAGATGGCTGCCTCCGCACGAACCAAAGATGGCTGCCTTCCCGCGACTTGCGACTCAAAGATGGCTGCCTCCGCACGACTTACGACACAATGATGGCTGCCTCCGCATGACCCTAAGATGGTTGCCTCCGCATGACGTACGACCCAAAGATGGCTGCCTACGCACGACTTACGACGCAAAGATGGCTGCCTCCGCATGACCCTAAGATGGTTGCCTCCGCATGACGTATGACCCAAAGATGGCTGCCTACGCACGACTTACGACGCAAAGATGGCTGCCTCCGGACGACTTACGACCCAAAGATGGCTGCCTCTGCACGACTTATGACCCAAAAATTTCTGCCTCCGCACGACCCAAAGATGGCTGCCTTCCTGCGACTTACGATTCAAAGATGGATGCCTCTGCACAACTTATTACCCAAAGATGGCTGCCTCCGCACGACTTACGACCCAAAGATTTCTGGCTCAGCATGACCTACGACCCAAAGATGGCTGCCTCCGCACGACTTACGACCCAAAGATGGCTGCCTTCGCACGACTTACGACGCAAAGATGGCTGCCTCCGCACGACTTACGACCCAAAGATGGCTGCCTCCGCACAACTTACAACCCAAGGATGGCTGCCTCCACACGACTTACGACCCAAAGATGGCTGCCTCCGCACGAACCAAAGATGGCTGCCTTCCCGCGACTTGCGACCCAAAGATGGCTGCCTCCGCATGACTTACGACCCAAAGATGGCTGCCTACGCAAGACTTATGACCCAAAGATGGCTGCCTCCGCACGATCCAAAGATGGCTGCCTATGCATGACTTGCGACCCAAAGATGGCTGCCTCCGCACGACTTACGACCCAAAGATGGCTGCCTATGCATGACTTATGACCCAAAGATGGCTGCCTCCGCACGAACCAAAGATGGCTGCCTATGCATGACTTGCGACCCAAAGATGGCTGCCTCCGCACGACTTACGACCCAAAGATGGCTGCCTCCGCACGACTTACGACTCAAAGATGGCTGCCTCCGCACGACTTACGACCCAAAGATGGCTGCCTCCACACGACTCATGACACAAAGATGGCTGCCTCCGGAAGACCCAAAGATGGATGCCTCCGCACGACTTACTATGCAAAGATGGCTGCTTCCTCACAACTTACGACCCAAAGATGGCTGCCTCCGGATGACTTACGACCCAAAGATGGCTGCCTCCGCACGACTTACGATGCAAAGATGGCTGCCTCCTCATGACTTACGACCCATAGATGGCTGCCTCCGCACGAATATTGACCCAAAGATGGCTGCCTCCGCACGAATTATGACCCAAAGATGGCTGCCTCCGCATGACTTACGACCCAAAGATGGCTGCCTCCGCATGAATTATGACCCAAAGATGGCTGCCTCCGCACGACTTACGACCCAAAGATGGCTGCCTCCGCACTACTTACGACCCAAAGATGGCTGCCTCAGCACTACTTACGACCCAAAGATGGCTGCCTCAGCACAACTTATGACCCAAAGATGGCTGCCTCCGCACGACATATGACCCAAAGATGGCTGCCTATGCACGACTTACGACCCAAAGATGGCTGCCTCCGCACTACTTACGACCCATAGATGGCTGCCTACGCATGATCCAAAGATGGCTTCCTCCGCATGACTTACGACCCAAAGATGGCTGCCTCCGCACGACTTACGACCCAAAGATGGCTGCCTCCGCATGACTTACGATGCAAAGATGGCTGCCTCCGCACGACTTACGACCCAAAGATGGCTGCCTCCGCATGATTACGACCCAAATATGGCTGCCTACGCACGACTTATGACCCAAAGATGTCTGCCTCCGCATGACTTACGACCCAAAGATGGCTGCCTCCGCACGACTTACGACCCAAAGATGGCTGCCTTCGCACGACTTACGACGCAAAGATGGCTGCCTCCGCACGACTTATGACCCAAAGATGGCTGCCTCCGCAGAACTTACGACCCAAAGATGGCTGCCTCCGCACGACTTACGACCCAAAGATGGCTGCCTCCGCACGAACCAAAGATGGCTGCCTTCCCATGACTTGCGACTCAAAGATGGCTGCCTCCGCACGACTTACAACCGAAAGATGGCTGCCTACGCACGACTTATGACCCAAAGATGGCTGCCTCCGCACGACTTATGACCCAAAGATGGCTGCCTCCGCACGACTTACGATGCAAAGATGGCTGCCTCCGCATGACCCTAAGATGGTTGCCTCCGCATGACGTACGACCCAAAGATGGCTGCCTACGCACGACTTACGATGCAAAGATGGCTGCCTCCGCATGACTTACGATGCAAAGATGGCTGCCTCCGCATGACTTACGATGCAAAGATGGCTGCCTCCGCACGACTTACGACCCAAAGATGGCTGCCTCCGCATGATTACGACCCAAAGATGGCTGCCTACGAACGACTTATGACCCAAAGATGTCTGCCTCCGCATGACTTACGACCCAAAGATGGCTGCCTCCGCACGACTTACGACCCAAAGATGGCTGCCTTCGCACGACTTACGACCCAAAGATGGCTGCCTCCGCACGACTTATGACCCAAAGATGGCTGCCTCCGCACGACTTACGACCCAAAGATGGCTGCCTCCGCATGACTTACGATGCAAAGATAGCTGCCTCCGCACGACTTACGATCCAAAGATGGCTGCCTCCGCATGTTTACGACCCAAAGATGGCTGCCTACGCACGACTTATGACCCAAAGATGTCTGCCTCCGCATGACTTACGACCCAAAGATGGCTGCCTCCGCACGACTTACGACCCAAAGATGGCTGCCTTCGCACGACTTACGACGCAAAGATGGCTGCCTCCGCACGACTTACGACCCAAAGATGGCTGCCTCCGCAGAACTTACGACCCAAAAATGGCTGCCTCCGCATGACTTACGACCCAAAGATGGCTGCCTCCGCACGAACCAAAGATGGCTGCCTTCCCGCGACTTGCGACTCAAAGATGGCTGCCTCCGCACGACTTACGACACAATGATGGCTGCCTCCGCATGACCCTAAGATGGTTGCCTCCGCATGACGTACGACCCAAAGATGGCTGCCTACGCACGACTTATGACGCAAAGATGGCTGCCTCCGCATGACCCTAAGATGGTTGCCTCCGCATGACGTATGACCCAAAGATGGCTGCCTACGCACGACTTACGACGCAAAGATGGCTGCCTCCGGACGACTTACGACCCAAAGATGGCTGCCTTCCTGCGACTTACGACCCAAAGATGGCTGCCTCTGCACGACTTATGACCCAAAAATGTCTGCCTCCGCATGACCCAAAGATGGCTGCCTTCCTGCGACTTACGATTCAAAGATGGCTGCCTCTGCACAACTTATTACCCAAAGATGGCTGCCTCCGCACGACTTATGACACAAAGATGGCTGCCTCCGCATGACCCAAAGATGGCTGTCTCCGCACGCCTTACTATGCAAAGATGGCTTCTTCCTCACGACTTACGACCCAAAGATGGCTGCCTCCGCACGACTTACGACCCAAAGATGGCTGCCTCCGCACGACTTACGACCCAAAGATGGCTGCCTCCGCACGAGCCAAAGATGGCTGCCTATGCATGACTTGCGACCCAAAGATGGCTGCCTCCGCACGACTTACGACTCAAAGATGGCTGCCTCCGCATTACTTATGATCCAAAGATGGATGCCTCCGCACAACTTATTACCCAAAGATGGCTGCCTCCGCACGACTTACGACACAATGATGGCTGCCTCCGCATGACCCTAAGATGGTTGCCTCCGCATGACGTACGACCCAAAGATGGCTGCCTACGCACGACTTACGACCCAAAGATGGCTGCCTCTGCACGACTTATGACCCAAAGATGTCTGCCTCCGCACGACCCAAAGATGGCTGCCTTCCTGCGACTTACGATTCAAAGATGGCTGCCTCCGCATGACTTACGACCCAAAGATGGCTGCCTCCGCATGACTTACGACCCAAAGATGGCTGCCTCCGCACGACTTACGACGCAAAGATGGCTGCCTCCGCAAGACTTACGACCCAAAGATGGCTGCCTCCGCACGACTTACGACCCAAAGATGGCTGCCTCCGCACGACTTACGACCCAAAGATGGCTGCCTCCGCACGACTTACGTCCCAAAGATGGCTGCCTCCGCATGACTTACGACCCAAAGATGGCTGCCTCCACACGACATAAAGATGGCTGCCTCCGCACAACTTACGACCCAAAGATTGCTGACTCCTCATGACTTACAACCCAAAGATGGCTGCCTCCGCACGACTTATGACCCAAAGACGGCTGCCTCCGCTTGACCTATGACCCAAAGATGGCTGCCTCCGCATGACCCAAAGATGGCTGCCTCCACATGACTTACGAACCAAAGATGGCTGCCTTCCCGCCACTTGCGACTCAAAGATGGCTGCCTCCGCACGACTTACAACCCAAAGATGGCTGCCTATGCACGACTTATGACCCAAAGATGGCTGCCTCCGCACGACATACGACCCAAAGATGGCTGCCTCCGCACGACTTACGACCCAAAGATGGCTGCCTCCGCATGACTTACGATCCAAAGATGGATGCCTCCGCACAAGTTATTACCCAAAGATGGCTGCCACCACACGACTTATGACCCAAAGATGGCTTCCTCCGCACGACTTACGACCCAAAGATGGCTGCCTCCACATGACTTACGACCCAAAGATGGCTGCCTTCGCACGACTTACGACGCAAAGATGGTTGCCTCCGCACGACTTACGACCCAAAGATGGCTGCCTCCGCACAACTTACAACCCAAGGATGGCTGCCTCCACACGACTTACGACCCAAAGATGGCTGCCTCCGCACGAACCAAAGATGGCTGCCTTCCCGCGACTTGCGACCCAAAGATGGCTGCCTCCGCACGACTTACGAACCAAAGATGGCTGCCTACGCAAGACTTATGACCCAAAGATGGCTGCCTCCGCACGATCCAAAGATGGCTGCCTATGCATGACTTGCGACCCAAAGATGGCTGCCTCCGCACGACTTACGACCCAAAGATGGCTGCCTATGCATGACTTATGACCCAAAGATGGCTGCCTCCGCACGAACCAAAGATGGCTGCCTATGCATGACTTGCGACCCAAAGATGGCTGCCTCCTCACGACTTACGACCCAAAGATGGCTGCCTCAGCACGACTTACGACTCAAAGATGGCTGCCTCCGCACGACTTACGACCCAAAGATGGCTGCCTCCACACGACTCATGACACAAAGATGGCTGCCTCCGGAAGACCCAAAGATGGCTGCCTCTGCACGACTTACTATGCAAAGATGGCTGCTTCCTCACAACTTACGACCCAAAGATGGCTGCCTCCGCATGACTTACGACCCAAAGATGGCTGCCTCCGCACGACTTACGATGCAAAGATGGCTGCCTCCTCATGACTTATGACCCATAGATGGCTGCCTCCGCACGACTATTGACCCAAAGATGGCTGCCTCCGCACGAATTATGACCCAAAGATGGCTGACTCCGCATGACTTACGACCCAAAGATGGCTGCCTCCGCATGAATTATGACCCAAAGATGGCTGCCTCCGCACGACTTACGACCCAAAGATGGCTGCCTCCGCACTACTTACGACCCAAAGATGGCTGCCTCAGCACTACTTACGACCCAAAGATGGCTGCCTCAGCACAACTTATGACCCAAAGATGGCTGCCTCCGCACGACATATGACCCAAAGATGGCTGCCTATGCACGACTTACGACCCAAAGATGGCTGCCTCCGCACTACTTACGACCCATAGATGGCTGCCTACGCATGATCCAAAGATGGCTGCCTCCGCATGACTTACGACCCAAAGATGGCTGCCTCCGCACGACTTACGACCCAAAGATCGCTGCTTTCGCATGACTTACGATGCAAAGATGGCTGCCTCCGCACGACTTACGACCCAAAGATGGCTGCCTACGCATGATTACGACCCAAATATGGCTGCCTACGCACGACTTATGACCCAAAGATGTCTGCCTCCGCATGACTTACGACCCAAAGATGGCTGCCTCCGCACGACTTACGACCCAAAGATGGCTGCCTTCGCACGACTTACGACGCAAAGATGGCTGCCTCCGCACGACTTACGACCCAAAGATGGCTGCCTCCGCAGAACTTACGACCCAAAGATGGCTGCCTTCGCACGACTTACGACCCAAAGATGGCTGCCTCCGCACGAACCAAAGATGGCTGCCTTCCCGTGACTTGCGACTCAAAGATGGCTGCCTCCGCACGACTTACAACCGAAAGATGGCTGCCTACGCACGACTTATGACCCAAAGATGGCTGCCTCCGCACGACTTATGACCCAAAGATGGCTGCCTCCGCACGACTTACGACCCAAAGATGGCTGCCTCCGCATGACTTACGATGCAAAGATGGCTGCCTCCGCATGACTTACGACCCAAAGATGGCTGCCTCCGCATGATTACGACCCAAAGATGGCTGCCTACGAACGACTTATGACCCAAAGATGTCTGCCTCCGCATGACTTACGACCCAAAGATGGCTGCCTCCGCACGACTTACGACCCAAAGATGGCTGCCTTCGCACGACTTACGACCCAAAGATGGCTGCCTCCACATGATTATGACCCAAAGATGGCTGCCTACGCACAACTTACGACCCAAAGATGGCTGCCTCCGCATGACTTACGATGCAAAGATGGCTGCCTCCGCACGACTTATGACCCAAAGATGGCTGCCTCCGCATGATTACGACCCAAAGATGGCTGCCTACGCACGACTTATGACCCAAAGATGTCTGCCTCCGCACGACTTACGACCCAAAGATGGCTGCCTTCACACGACTTACGATGCAAAGATGGCTGCCTCCGCACGACTTACGACCCAAAGATGGCTGCCTCCGCAGAACTTACGACCCAAAGATGGCTGCCTCCGCACGACTTACGACCCAAAGATGGCTGCCTCCGCACGAACCAAAGATGGCTGCCTTCCCGCGACTTGCGACTCAAAGATGGCTGCCTCCGCACGATTTACAACCCAAAGATGGCTGCCTATGCACGACTTATGACCCAAAGATGGCTGCCTCCGCATGACATACAACCCAAAGATGGCTGCCTCCGCACGACTTACGACCCAAAGATGGCTGCCTCCGCATGACTTACGATCCAAAGATGGATGCCTCCGCACAAGTTATTACCCAAAGATGGCTGCCTCCGCACGACTTATGACCCAAAGATGGCTGCCCCACACATGACTTACGACCCAAAGATGGCTGCCTTCGCACGACTTACGACGCAAAGATGGTTGCCTCCGCACGACTTACGACCCAAAGATGGCTGCCTCCGCACGAACCAAAGATGGCTGCCTTCCCGCGACTTACGACCCAAAGATGGCTGCCTCCGCACGAATTACGACCCAAAGATGGCTGCCTACGCAAGACTTATGACTCAAAGATGGCTGCCTCCGCACGATCCAAAGATGGCTGCCTATGCATGACTTGCGACCCAAAGATGGCTGCCTCCGCATGACTTACGACCCAAAGATGGCTGCCTATGCATGACTTATGACCCAAAGATGGCTGCCTCCACACGAACCAAAGATGGCTGCCTATGCATGACTTGCGACCCAAAGATGGCTGCCTCCGCAAGACTTACGACCCAAAGATGGCTGCCTCCGCATTACTTATGATCCAAAGATGGATGCCTCCGCACAACTTATTACCCAAAGATGGCTGCCTCCACAAGACTTACGACCCAAAGATGGCTGCCTCCGCATGACCCAAAGATGGCTGCCTCCACATGACTTACGAACCAAAGATGGCTGTCTTCCCGCGACTTGCGACTCAAAGATGGCTGCCTCCGCACGACTTACAACCCAAAGATGGCTGCCTATGAACGACTTATGACCCAAAGATGGCTGCCTCCGCACGACATACGACCCAAAGATGGCTGCCTCCGCACGACTTACGACCCAAAGATGGCTGCCTCCGCATGACTTACGATCCAAAGATGGATGCCTCCGCACAAATTATTACCCAAAGATGGCTGCCTCCACACGACTTGTGACCCAAAGAAGGCTGCCTCCGCACGACTTACGACCCAAAGATGGCTGCCTCCACATGACTTACGACCCAAAGATGGCTGCCCTCGCACGACTTACGACCCAAAGATGGCTGCCTCCGCACGAACCAAAGATGGCTGCCTTCCCGCGACTTGCGACCCAAAGATGGCTGCCTCCGCACGACTTACGACCCAAAGATGGCTGCCTACGCAAGACTTATGACCCAAAGATGGCTGCCTCCGCACGATCCAAAGATGGCTGCATATGCATGACTTGCGACCCAAAGATGGCTGCCTCCGCACGACTTACGACCCAAAGATGGCTGCCTATGCATGACTTATGACCCAAAGATGGCTGCCTCCGCACGAACCAAAGATGGCTGCCTATGCATGACTTGCGACCCAAAGATGGCTGCCTCCGCACGACTTACGACCCAAAGATGGCTGCCTCCGCACGACTTACGACTCAAAGATGGCTGCCTCCGCACGACTTACGACCCAAAGATGGCTGCCTCCACACGACTCATGACACAAAGATGGCTGCCTCCGGAAGACCCAAAGATGGCTGCCTCCGCACGACTTACGACCCAAAGATGGCTGCTTCCTCACAACTTACGACCCAAAGATGGCTGCCTCCGCATGACTTACGGCCCAAAGATGGCTGCCTCCGCACGACTTACGATGCAAAGATGGCTGCCTCCTCATGACTTACGACCCATAGATGGCTGCCTCCGCACGACTATTGACCCAAAGATGGCTGCCTCCGCACGAATTATGACCCAAAGATGGCTGCCTCCGCATGACTTACGACCCAAAGATGGCTGCCTCCGCATGAATTATGACACAAAGATGGCTGCCTCCGCATGACTTACGACCCAAAGATGGCTGCCTCCGCACTACTTACGACCCAAAGATGGCTGCCTCAGCACTACTTACGACCCAAAGATGGCTGCCTCAGCACAACTTATGACCTAAAGATGGCTGCCTCCGCACGACATATGACCCAAAGATGGCTGCCTATGCACGACTTACGACCCAAAGATGGCTGCCTCCGCACTACTTACGACCCATAGATGGCTGCCTACGCATGATCCAAAGATGGCTGCCTCCGCATGACTTACGACCCAAAGATGGCTGCCTCCGCACGACTTACGACCCAAAGATGGCTGCCTCCGCATGACTTACGATGCAAAGATGGCTGCCTCCGCACGACTTACGACCCAAAGATGGCTGCCTCCGCATGATTACGACCCAAATATGGCTGCCTACGCACGACTTACGACCCAAAGATTGCTGCCTTCGCACGACTTACGACGCAAAGATGGCTGCCTCCGCACGACTTACGACTCAAAGATGGCTGCCTCCGCAGAACTTACGACCCAAAGATGGCTGCCTCCGCACGACTTATGACCCAAAGATGGCTGCCTCCGCACGAACCAAAGATGGCTGCCTTCCCATGACTTGCGACTCAAAGATGGCTGCCTCCGCACGACTTACAACCCAAAGATGGCTGCCTACGCACGACTTATGACCCAAAGATGGCTGCCTCCACACGACTTATGACCCAAAGATGGCTGCCTCCGCACGACTTACGACCCAAAGATGGCTGCCTCCGCATGACTTACGATGCAAAGATGGCTGCCTCCGCACGACTTACGACCCAAAGATGGCTGCCTCCGCATGATTACGACCCAAAGATGGCTGCCTACGAACGACTTATGACCCAAAGATGTCTGCCTCCGCATGACTTACGACCCAAAGATGGCTGCCTCCGCACGACTTACGACCCAAAGATGGCTGCCTTCGCACGACTTACGACCCAAAGATGGCTGCCTCCACATGATTATGACCCAAAGATGGCTGCCTACGCACAACTTACGACCCAAAGATGGCTGCCTCCGCATGACTTATGACCCAAAGATGGCTGCCTCCGCACGACTTACGACCCAAAGATGGCTGCCTCCGCATGACTTACGATGCAAAGATGGCTGCCTCCGCACGACTTACGACCCAAAGATGGCTGCCTCCGCATGATTATGACCCAAAGATGGCTGCCTACGCACGACTTATGACCCAAAGATGTCTGCCTCCGCATGACTTACGACCCAAAGATGGCTGCCTCCGCACGACTTACGACCCAAAGATGGCTGCCTTCGCACGACTTACGACGCAAAGATGGCTGCCTCCGCACGACTTACGACCCAAAGATGGCTGCCTCCGCAGAACTTACGACCCAAAAATGGCTGCCTCCGCACGACTTACGACCCAAAGATGGCTGCCTCCGCACGAACCAAAGATGGCTGCCATCCCGCGACTTGCGACTCAAAGATGGCTGCCTCCGCATGACTTACAATCCAAAGATGGCTGCCTATGCACGACTTATGACCCAAAGATGGCTGCCTCCGCACGACTTATGACCCAAAGATGGCTGCCTCCGCACGACTTACGACCCAAAGATGGCTGCCTCCGCATGACTTACGATGCAAAGATGGCTGCCTCCGCACGACTTACGACCCAAAGATGGCTGCCTCCGCATGATTACGACCCAAATATGGCTGCCTACGCACGACTTACGACCCATAGATGGCTGCCTACGCATGATCCAAAGATGGCTGCCTCCGCATGACTTACGACCCAAAGATGGCTGCCTCCGCTGTCATGAATCCCCAATGGCGAGGGATAGCACAGGACAAGCAAAGTATAACAAATATCGGACGAGCTCTAGGGTGATGGAACCTGGGCTGACCGCTGCCCTACGCCTGACAAACGCAACTAGAGATAGCCAGGGAGCGTGCCTACGTTGGTTCTAGACGCCACGCACCAGCCTAAGAGCTAACTAGTACTGCAGAGAAAACAAAGACCTCACTTGCCTCCAGAGGAATTAACCCCAAAGGTATAGTTGCCCCCCACATGTATTGACGGTGAAATGAGAGGAAGGCACACACATAGAGATGATGTATATAGCTTTAGCAAATAGAGGCCCGCTGAAAACTAGAAAGCAGAATGATACAAAAGGGGACTGAGCGGTCAGCAAAAAACCCTAATCAAAAAAACCATCCTGAGATTACAAGAACCCATGTGCCAACTCATGGCACATGGGGAGAACCTCAGTCCACTAGAGCAACCAGCTAGCATAGAGACATTCTAAGCAAGCTGGACCAAAAACCAAACAACTGAAAATCAGCACTTAGCTTATCCTGAAAGATCTGGGAGCAGGTAGGCAGGAACCAAACAGAGCACATCTGAACACATTGATAGCCGGCAAGGGAAATGACAGAAAGGCCAGGTAAAATAGGAAACACCCAGCCTCTGATGGACAGGTGGAAACCAAAGGCCGCAACCCACCAAAGTCACCCAGTACCAGCAGTAACCACCAGAGGGAGCCCACAAACAGAATCCACAACAGTACCCCCCCCTTGAGGAGGGGTCACCGAACCCTCACGAGAACCCCCAGGGCGATCAGGGTGAGCTCTATGGAAGGCGCGGACCAAATCAGTCGCATGAACATCGGAGGCGACCACCCAGGAATTATCCTCCTGACCATAACCCTTCCACTTAACCAAATACTGGAGTTTGCGTCTGGAAATACGAGAATCCAAGATCTTTTCAACAACATACTCCAATTCTCCCTCCACCAGCACCGGAGCAGGAGGCTCGACCGAAGGAACAACGGGCACCTCATACCTCCGCAACAACGACCGATGGAACACATTATGAATAGCAAACGATGCTGGGAGATCCAAACGAAAAGATCCAGGGTTAAGAATCTCCGAGATCCTATAAGGACCGATGAACCGAGGCTTGAACTTAGGAGAAGAGACCTTCATAGGGACAAAACGAGAAGACAACCACACCAAGTCCCCAACAAGAAGTCGGGGACCCACGCGGCGACGGCGATTAGCAAACTGCTGAGTCTTCTCCTGAGATAACTTCAAATTGTCCACCACCTGATTCCAAATCTGATGTAGCCTGTCCACCACCACGTCCACTCCAGGACAATCCGAAGATTCCCCCTGACCAGAGGAAAAACGAGGATGAAACCCCGAATTACAAAAAAAAGGAGAGACCAACGTGGCAGAACTAGCCCGATTATTAAGAGCAAATTCGGCCAGTGGCAAAAAAGAAACCCAGTCATCCTGATCAGCAGAAACAAAACACCTCAAATAAGTTTCCAAGGTCTGATTAGTTCGCTCCGTCTGGCCATTCGTCTGAGGATGGAATGCAGACGAGAAAGACAAATCAATGCCCATCTTGGCACAAAACGTCCGCCAAAATCTAGACACAAACTGGGATCCCCTGTCAGAAACGATATTCTCCGGAATCCCATGCAAACGAACCACGTTCTGAAAAAACAAAGGAACCAACTCAGAGGAGGAGGGCAACTTAGGCAAGGGCACCAAATGAACCATCTTAGAAAAGCGGTCACACACAACCCAGATAACGGACATTTTCTGTGAAACCGGGAGATCAGAAATAAAATCCATGGAAATGTGCGTCCAAGGCCTCTTCGGGATGGGCAATGATAACAACAACCCACTAGCCCGTGAACAGCAAGGCTTAGCTCGAGCACACACTTCACAAGACTGCACAAAGGTACGCACATCCCTAGACAAGGAAGGCCACCAAAAAGACCTGGCCACCAAGTCTCTTGTACCAAATATTCCAGGATGACCAGCCAACACAGAAGAATGGACCTCGGAGATGACTCTACTGGTCCAATCATCCGGAACAAACAGTCTTTCTGGTGGACATCGATCCGGTTTATCCACCTGAAACTCCTGCAATGCGCGTCGCAAGTCTGGGGATACGGCGGACAATATTACCCCATCCCTAAGGATACCAGCAGGCCCAGTGTCTCCAGGAGAGTCAGGCACAAAACTCCTGGAAAGAGCATCTGCCTTCACATTCTTTGAACCTGGCAGGTATGAAACCACGAAATTGAAACGAGAAAAAAATAACGACCAACGAGCCTGTCTAGGATTCAAACGCCTGGCAGACTCAAGGTAAATGAGATTCTTGTGATCAGTCAAGACCACCACGCGATGTTTAGCACCCTCAAGCCAATGACGCCACTCCTCAAATGCCCACTTCATGGCCAAAAGCTCCCGATTACCCATATCATAATTGCGCTCGGCGGGCGAGAATTTTCTAGAGAAGAAAGCACATGGCTTCATCACCGAGCCATTAGAACTTCTCTGTGACAAAACCGCCCCCGCTCCAATCTTGGAAGCATCAACCTCCACCTGAAAAGGAAGTGAAACATCTGGTTGACACAGCACAGGAGCAGAAGAAAACCGGCGCTTAAGTTCCCGAAAGGCCTCCACGGCTGCAGGAGACCAATCAGCAACATCAGCACCCTTTTTAGTCAAATCAGTCAAAGGTTTAACAATACTGGAAAAATTAGCAATGAACCGACGATAAAAATTAGCAAACCCCAAGAACTTCTGAAGGCTCTTAACAGATGTAGGTTGTGTCCAGTCACAAATAGCCTGAACCTTAACGGGATCCATCTCAATAGTAGAAGGAGAAAAAATGTACCCCAAAAAAGAAATCTTCTGGACTCCGAAGAGACACTTTGAGCCCTTCACAAACAGAGAATTGGCTCGCAAAACCTGAAACACCTTCCTGACCTGTAGAACATGAGACTCCCAGTCATCAGAAAACACCAAAATATCATCCAAATACACAATCATAAACTTATCCAGATATTCACGGAAAATATTGTGCATAAAGGACTGAAAGACTGACGGAGCATTGGAGAGTCCAAAAGGCATTACCAAATACTCAAAATGGCCCTCAGGTGTATTAAATGCGGTTTTCCACTCATCACCCTGTTTTATCCGCACCAGATTATACGCACCACGAAGATCTATTTTAGTGAACCACCTAGCCCCCTTAATGCGAGCAAACAAATCAGTAAATAATGGCAATGGATACTGGTATTTGACTGTAATCTTATTCAGAAGGCGATAATCTATACAAGGCCTCAGGGAACCATCTTTTTTTGCCACGAAAAAAAAACCTGCTCCCAGAGGGGACGAAGATGGACGAATATGTCCCTTTTCCAAGGACTCCTTAATATAATTCCGCATAGCAGTATGCTCTGGCAGTGACAGATTAAATAAACGACCCTTAGGGAACTTACTGCCAGGAATCAATTCTATAGCACAGTCACACTCTCTATGAGGAGGGAGCGAATTGAGCTTAGGCTCCTCAAAAACATCCCTATAATCCGACAAAAACGCAGGGATCTCCGAAGGAGTAGATGAAGCGATAGAAATCGGAGGTGCATCATCATGAACCCCCTGACATCCCCAGCTTAGCACAGACATTGTTTTCCAGTCCAGGACAGGATTATGAGTTTGTAACCATGGCAGACCAAGCACTAGTACATCATGTAAATTATACAGTACAAGGAAGCGAATCACCTCCTGATGAACGGGAGTCATGTGCATGGTCACTTGTGTCCAATACTGCGGTTTATTCATAGCCAATGGTGTAGAATCAATTCCCTTCAGAGGAATAGGAACTTCCAGAGGCTCTAGACTAAAACCGCAGCGTTTAGCAAATGACCAATCCATAAGACTCAGGGCAGCGCCTGAATCCACATAGGCATCGACGGAAATGGAAGACAGTGAAAAAATCAGAGTCACAGACAAAATGAACTTAGACTGCAGAGTATCAATGGCAAAAGATTTATCAACCCTTTTTGTGCGTTTAGAGCATGCTGATATAACATGAGCTGAATCACCACAATAAAAACACAAACCATTTTTCCGCCTATAATTTTGCCGTTCACTTCTGGACTGAATTCTATCACATTGCATAGTCTCAGGTGCCTGTTCAGAAGACACCGCCAACTG
This sequence comes from Ranitomeya variabilis, assembly GCF_051348905.1. Classification (NCBI taxonomy): domain Eukaryota; kingdom Metazoa; phylum Chordata; class Amphibia; order Anura; family Dendrobatidae; genus Ranitomeya; species Ranitomeya variabilis. Next base: position 373,816,413 of record NC_135234.1, read on the forward strand.
GTGCACGGGTTTGCGCTCCCGTAAACGCCGATCAATCTGAATGGCCATAGCCATAGACTCATTCAGACCTGTAGGCACAGGGAACCCCACCATAATATCCTTAATGGCCTCAGAAAGACCATTTCTGAAGTTTGCAGCCAGGGCGCACTCATTCCACTGAGTAAGCACCGACCATTTCCGAAATTTCTGACAATATATTTCCGCTTCATCATGCCCCTGAGAGAGGGCTAATAAAGCCTTTTCAGCCTGAATCTCTAGGTTAGGTTCCTCATAGAGTAATCCCAATGCCAGAAAAAACGCATCCACACTGAGCAATGCAGGATCCCCTGGTGCCAATGCAAATGCCCAATTCTGAGGGTCGCCCCGTAGGAACGATATAACAATCTTGACCTGTTGAGCAGGGTCTCCAGAGGAGCGAGATTTCAAAGAGAGAAACAATTTACAATTGTTCCTGAAATTCAGGAAGGTAGATCTATCTCCAGAAAAAAACTCTGGAATAGGAATTCTAGGTTCAGACATGGGAGTGTGAACAACGAAATCCTGTATGTTTTGAACCTTTGCCGCGAGATTACTCAGGCTGGAAGCCAAACTCTGGACATCCATGATAAACAGCTAAGATCAGAGCCATTCAAGGGTTAAGAGGAGGTAAGAAGCAGCTAGACAGCAATTAAGGGCTAGGCAGCAAAACTCTGAAGGGAAAGAAAAAAAAAAAAAAAAAAAAATTTCCCTTGAACACTTCTTTTTCTCCTGCTTCAGCCCAAACAATTAACACTTTGTGGGCCGGCTATACTGTCATGAATCCCCAATGGCGAGGGATAGCACAGGACAAGCAAAGTATAACAAATATCGGACGAGCTCTAGGGTGATGGAACCTGGGCTGACCGCTGCCCTACGCCTGACAAACGCAACTAGAGATAGCCAGGGAGCGTGCTGTTATGGTTCTCAATGGCAAGAGAACATAGCCCAGCAAACATAAGAACTAGCTCTTGGAAGGATGGAAACTAAACTGACCATGAACTACACCTGCCGCACAACTAACAGTAGCCGGGTAGCGTTGCCTGCGTTTTATCCCTAGACGCCCAGCGCCGGCCGGAGGACTAACTAATCCTGGCAGAGGAAAATACAGTCCTGGCTCACCTCTAGAGAAATTTCCCCGAAAGGCAGACAGAGGCCCCCACATATATTGGCGGTGATTTTAGATGAAATGACAAACGTAGTATGAAAATAGGTTTAGCAAAATTGAGGTCCGCTTACTAGATAGCAGGAAGACAGAAAGGGCACTTTCATGGTCAGCTGAAAACCCTATCAAAATACCATCCTGAAATTACTTTAAGACTCTAGTATTAACTCATAACATCAGAGTGGCAATTTCAGATCACAAGAGCTTTCCAGACACAGAAACGAAACTACAGCTGTGAACTGGAACAAAATGCAAAAACAAACGAGGACTAAAGTCCAACTTAGCTGGAAGTTGTCTAGCAGCAGGAACATGCACAGAAAGGCTTCTGATTACAATGTTGACCGGCATGGAAGTGACAGAGGAACTCCCACATCCTGATGGGAACAGGTGAACAGAGGGGATGATGCACACCAGTTCAATTCCACCAGTGGCCACCGGGGGAGCCCAAAATCCAATTTCACAACAGCGTGCCTACGTTGGTTCTAGACGCCACGCACCAGCCTAAGAGCTAACTAGTACTGCAGAGAAAACAAAGACCTCACTTGCCTCCAGAGGAATTAACCCCAAAGGTATAGTTGCCCCCCACATGTATTGACGGTGAAATGAGAGGAAGGCACACACATAGAGATGATGTATATAGCTTTAGCAAATAGAGGCCCGCTGAAAACTAGAAAGCAGAATGATACAAAAGGGGACTGAGCGGTCAGCAAAAAACCCTAATCAAAAAAACCATCCTGAGATTACAAGAACCCATGTGCCAACTCATGGCACATGGGGAGAACCTCAGTCCACTAGAGCAACCAGCTAGCATAGAGACATTCTAAGCAAACTGGACCAAAAACCAAACAACTGAAAATCAGCACTTAGCTTATCCTGAAAGATCTGGGAGCAGGTAGGCAGGAACCAAACAGAGCACATCTGAACACATTGATAGCCGGCAAGGGAAATGACAGAAAGGCCAGGTAAAATAGGAAACACCCAGCCTCTGATGGACAGGTGGAAACCAAAGGCCGCAACCCACCAAAGTCACCCAGTACCAGCAGTAACCACCAGAGGGAGCCCACAAACAGAATCCACAACACTCCGCACGACTTACGACCCAAAGATGGCTGCCTCCGCATGACTTACGATGCAAAGATGGCTGCCCCCGCACGACTTACGACCCAAAGATGGCTGCCTCCGCATGATTACGACCCAAATATGGCTGCCTACGCACGACTTATGACCCAAAGATGTCTGCCTCCGCATGACTTACGACCCAAAGATGGCTGCCTCCGCACGACTTACGACCCAAAGATGGCTGCCTTCGCACGACTTACGACGCAAAGATGGCTGCCTCCGCACGACTTACGACTCAAAGATGGCTGCCTCCGCAGAACTTACGACCCAAAGATGGCTGCCTCCGCACGACTTACAACCCAAAGATGGCTGCCTCCGCACGAACCAAAGATGGCTGCCTTCCCATGACTTGCGACTCAAAGATGGCTGCCTCCGCACGACTTACAACCGAAAGATGGCTGCCTACGCACGACTTATGACCCAAAGATGGCTGCCTCCGCACGACTTATGACCCAAAGATGGCTGCCTCCGCACGACTTACGACCCAAAGATGGCTGCCTCCGCATGACTTACGATGCAAAGATGGCTGCCTCCACACGACTTACGACCCAAAGATGGCTGCCTCCGCATGATTACGACCCAAAGATGGCTGCCTACGAACGACTTATGACCCAAAGATGTCTGCCTCCGCATGACTTACGACCCAAAGATGGCTGCCTCCGCACGACTTACGACCCAAAGATGGCTGCCTTCGCACGACTTACGACCCAAAGATGGCTGCCTCCACATGATTATGACCCAAAGATGGCTGCCTACGCACAACTTACGACCCAAAGATGGCTGCCTCCGCACGACTTATGACCCAAAGATGGCTGCCTCCGCACGACTTACGACCCAAAGATGGCTGCCTCCGCATGACTTACGATGCAAAGATGGCTGCCTCCGCACGACTTACGACCCAAAGATGGCTGCCTCCGCATGATTACGACCCAAAGATGGCTGCCTACGCACGACTTATGACCCAAAGATGTCTGCCTCCGCATGACTTACGACCCAAAGATGGCTGCCTCCGCACGACTTACGACCCAAAGATGGCTGCCTTCGCACGACTTACGACGCAAAGATGGCTGCCTCCGCACGACTTATGACCAAAAGATGGCTGCCTCTGCAGAACTTACGACCCAAAAATGGCTGCCTCCGCACGACTTACGACCCAAAGATGGCTGCCTCCGCACGAACCAAAGATGGCTGCCATCCCGCGACTTGCGACTCAAAGATGGCTGCCTCCGCACGACTTACAACCCAAAGATGGCTGCCTATGCACGACTTATGACCCAAAGATGGCTGCCTCCGCACGACATACAACCCAAAGATGGCTGCCTCCGCACGACCTACGACCCAAAGATGGCTGCCTCCGCATGACTTACGATTAGGGTTGAGCGATACCGTCCGATACTTGAAAGTATCGGTATCGGAAAGTATCGGCCGATACCGGCAAAGTATCGGATCTAATCCGATACCGATACCCGATACCAATACAAGTGAATGGGACTCAAGTATCGGACGGTAAATCAGCCCTTTCTGTCCTTCTATATGGGGTTCTGGAGGGGGGGGGAGAGTGTGGGCGGTGCGTGGGCGGAGACTGCGTGTCTCTGTGCGGGCGGGGTCTGTGCGGGCCTGCCAGGGAACTCATTCTATGCGGCCGGCGCTGTATGCCCGGGCTTGATGCGGCGTGCTGGGGCTTGATGCGGCGTGGGAGGGTTCTGCGGCGTGCTGGGGGGGTCTATGCGGCGTGAGGGGGTCTAAGCGGCGTGCTGGGGGGTCTATGCGGCGTGAGGGGCTCTCTGCGGCGTTCTGGGGCGTCTATGCGGCGTGCTGGGGGATCTATGCGGCGTGAGGGGCTCTCTGCGGCGTTCTGGGGCGTCTATGCGGCGTGCTGGGGGGTCTATGCGGCGTGCTGGGGGGTCTATGCGGCGTGCTGGGGGGTCTATGCGGCGTGCGGGGGTCTCAGCGGCGTGCGGGGGTCTCTGCGGCGTGCTGGGGGGTCTCTGCGGCGTGGGGGGGGTCTCTGCGGCGTGGGGGGGGTCTCTGCGGCGTGGGGGGGGTTCTCTGCGGCGTGCGGGGGTCTCAGTGCGGGCATCGTCCGATGGGACTACAAGTCCCATCGGGCTATGCCTGCTACACTTACAGTGATTGACACATTAGCCAATGATGGGACAGTAGTAGTCTCATCATCCGGCTAATGTGTTGAATGAAAAAAAAAAAATACTCCATACATACATTCTACATACATAAATACATATAGACATACAGTACATTCATACATTACATACATGACATACATTACATTAAACATAGATTACATACTCACCATTACTTGTCATTTTGATCCCCGAAGCCAGTGTCATCTATAAAAAATGTGAAAAAAACAAACAACCAATATACTCCCTGTCCGCAGAAATCCACGAGTGTCCCACGACGATCTCCCGTGGAGAGCAGCAGCATCAAATTATGCGACCGCTCTCTAGGGGCTCAGAAACACAATGACGGGAGGAAGGTATCCTTCCGCCACTGTATTCCTCCGCCGCTGTAAAAAAAAAAGGGCCTAGTCTCACTTTATGGCATTGCTGTATGAGACATTTTCCCATGCAGCAATTATATAAAGTGACACTTTGAACTCAGGTAACCTCAGTGATGCACTGCAGGAGCCATTGTCTCCTGTCAGTGTGTCACTGAGGGTCCTATAGAGCAGTGACGTCACCCGATGTCACTGTTCTATAGGGGAGATCGTCGTGGGACACTCGTTATTAATTGGACTACGGCGGACAGGTAGTATGCGGTTTATTATTTTACGTTTTTTGCAGGCGCTGAAGTATGGTAAGTATGGTGAAATGAAGAATATTAAAATACTTTTTCCTAATGTGTGCGTGTTTTATTAACCCTTTTCTTACTATTGGATTAATAACGGATAGGCGTCTTATTGACGCCTCTCCGTTATTAACCCGGCTTAATGTCACCTTACGATAGCAAGGTGACATTAACCCCTTATTACCCCATATCCCACCGCTACACGGGAGTGGGAAGAGCGGGGCTAAGTGCCGGAATTGGCGCATCTTACGGATGCGCCATTTTCGGGGCGGCTGCGGACTGGTATTTGTAGCCGGGGGGGGGGGCAATATCCATGGCCCCTCTCTAGGCTATGAATATCAGCCCGCAGCTGTCTGCGTAGCCTTTCTGGCTATAAAATATAGGGGGACCCCACGTCATTTTTTGGGGGGGTCCCCCTATTTTAATAGCCAGTAAAGGCTACGCAGACAGCTGCGAGCTGATATTCATAGCAGGCTACAAATATTGGCCCCCGGCCGTCGGCTTTCCCCCTCTGGCGCAGAAAATTGCGCGGGAGCCCACGCCGTTTTTTTCCATTTTTTTTTTTTTTAAATTCAACGCTCATAAAGGCCTCTTTCACCCTTGCGTCAGTACGGGTCCGTCGCTATGTGTCGAGCCGACGTACCGACGCACGTTGTGAAATTTGTACACGACGTGGGCAGCGGATGCAGTTTTTCAACGCATCCACTGCCCATTCTGAAGTGCGGGGAGGAGGGGGCAGAGTTTCTGCTGCGCATGCGCAGTAGAAAATGGCAGACGCGACGGACAAAAAAACGTTCACTTGAACGTTTTTTCGTGCCGACGGTCCGCCAAAACTCGACGGATCCGTTGCAGAACGGACGCGACGTGTGGCCATTCGTCGCGATCCGTCGCTAATACAAGTCTATGGGGAAAAAAAATGCATCCTGCGAGCACATTTGCAGGATCCGTTTTTTTCCGCCAGATACGTTTTTTCAGTCGGATCCGTTGTTTTCCGCCAGATTGTTTTTTTTCCACCGGATCCGTTTTTTTCCGCCAGATCCGTTTTTTTTACATTGGATCCGTTTTTTTTCTGCCAGATCTGTTTTTTTCCACCGGATCCGTTTTTTTCCACCAGATCCGTTTTTTTTCCGCCAGATCCGTTTTTTCCTGCCGGATCCATTTTTTTCCGCCAGATCCGTTTTTTCTCATAGAGTTGTAATAGCGCCGGATTGCGCCTGATGGCCACACATTTCATCCGTTTTTTGCAGGATTCGTTAAAAAAAACTGTTTCCGCCGGACGGAAAACTCATAGGAACGTTTTTTGTCCGTTATTTTTCATGCATGTTTCCATTCAAATCATGCACATTTTCCGTTTATTTATTTTCCAAAAACCTCATCAAAACCTGCATCAAAACTGCATGAAAAACCGCACCAAAAACCTGCATCAAAAACAGCATCAAAAACCGCACCAAAACCTGCATCAAAAACCGCACCAAAAACTGCATCAAAAACCTCACCAAAAACTGCATCAAAAACCGCACCAAAAACTGCATCAAAAACCGCACCAAAAACCTGCAGCAAAAAAGCACCAAAAACTGCACCAAAAACTGCATCAAAAACAGCACCAAAAAACTGCAGCAAAAAAAGCACCAAAAACTGCATCAAAAACCGCATCAAAAAGCTACATCAAAAACAGCACCAAAAACTGCATCAAAAACCGCACCAAAAACCTGCAGCAAAAAAGCACCAAAAACTGCATCAAAAACCGCATCAAAAACTGCACCAAAAACTGCATCAAAAACCGCATCAAAAAGCTGGAGCAAAAAAAGCACCAAAAACTGCATCAAATACTGCACCAAAAACTGCATCAAAAACCGCACCAAAAACCTGCAGCAAAAACTGCATCAAAAACCGCATCAAAACTGCACCAGTTTTTTATGCAGGTTTTGATGCAGTTTTTGGTGCAGTTTTTGATGCGGTTTTTGATGCAGGTTTTGGTGCTGTTTTTGATGTAGCTTTTTGATGCGGTTTTTGATGCAGTTTTTGGTGCTTTTTTTGCTGCAGGTTTTTGGTGCTGTTTTTGATGCAGTTTTTGATGCAGTTTTTGGTGCTTTTTTGCTGCAGGTTTTTGGTGCGGTTTTTGATGCAGTTTTTGGTGCAATTTTTGATGCGGTTTTTGATGCAGTTTTTGGTGCTTTTTGCTGCAGGTTTTTGGTGCGGTTTTTGATGCAGTTTTTGGTGCAGTTTTTGATGCGTTTTTTGATGCAGTTTTTGGTGCTTTTTTGCTGCATGTTTTTGGTGCGGTTTTTGATGTAGTTTTTGGTTCAGTTTTTGATGCAGTTTTTGGTGCTTTTTTTGCTGCAGGTTTTTGGTGCGGTTTTTGATGCAGTTTTTGGTGCTGTTTTTAAGGCCATGTTCACACGCTGCGGGTTCCTCTGCGGGTTAATCCCGCAGCGGAATTGAAAATCTGCAGGGAAAAACCGCTGTGGTTATCCCTGCAGATTTATCGCGGTTTGTTCCGCGGTTTCCGCTGCGGGATTACTGCTGTACTATTGATGCTGCATATGCAGCAATATGCAGCATCAATAGTAATGTAAAAAATAATAAAAATTGGCCTTATACTCACCCTCTGACGTCGCGATCTCCCCGGCGCTGCAAGCGGCTGTGCCGACAAGGAACTTCGTGACGTCACGGTCATGTGACCGCGGCGTCATCACGGTCATGTGACCGCAACGTCACCACAGGTCCTGTTCGGCACAGCAACTGAGACCGGACGGCCGCGGGCAGCGATGAGAGGTGAGTATAGCTTCATTTTTTATTTTAATTCTTTTTTTTACACTATTTTATGGTTCCCAGGGCCTGGAGGAGAGTCTCCTCTCCTCCACCCCGGGTACCACCCGCACATTATCCGCTTACTTCCCGCAACGTGGGCACAGCCCCATGCGGGAAGTAAGCGGTTCAATGCATTTCTATGGGTGCAGAATCGCAGCGATTCTGCACAAAGAAGTGACATGCTGCGGGTTGTAAACCGCTGCGTTTCTGCGCGGTTTTTCCCGCAGCATGTGCACTGCGGTTTGCGGTTTCCATAGGGTTTACATGTTAATGTAAACGCTATGGAAACTGCTGCGGACCCGCAGCATCAAAATCGCGGCGGTTCCGCGGTAAAAACCGCAGCGTGTGAACATGGCCTTATGTAGCTTTTTGTTGAGGTTTTTGATACAGTTTTTGGTGCTTTTTTTGCTGCAGGTTTTTGATGCCGTTTTTGATGCAGTTTTTGGTGCATTTTTGCTGCAGGTTTTTGGTGCAGTTTTTGATGCGGTTTTTGATGCAGTTTTTGGTGCTGTTTTTGATGTAGCTTTTTGATGCGGTTTTTGATGCAGTTTTTGGTGCTTTTTTTGCTGCAGGTTTTTGGTGCTTTTTTTGCTGCAGGTTTTTGATGCAGTTTTTGGTGCTTTTTTGCTGCAGGTTTTTGATGCAGTTTTTGGTGCAGTATTTGATGCAGTTTTTGGTGTTTTTTGCTGCAGGTTTTTGGTGCGGTTTTTGGTGCAGCAAAAAAGCACCAAAAACTGCATCAAAAACCGCATTAAAAACTGCACCAAAAACTGCATCAAAAACCGCACCAAAAACCTGCAGCAAAAAGCACCAAAAACTGCATCAAAAAACGCATCAAAAACTGCACCAAAAACTGCATAAAAAAAAAAATGGATCCGGCAGGAAAAAACGGATCCGGCGGAAAAAAACGGATCTAGCAGAAAAAAACGGATCCGGTGGAAAAAAAACGATCTGGCGGAAAACAACGGATCCGACTGAAAAAACGGATCTGGCGGAAAAAACGGATCCTGCAAATGTGCTCGCAGGATGCATTTTTTTCCCCATAGACTTGTATTAGCGACGGATCGCGACGAATGGCCACACGTCGCGTCCGTTCTGCAACGGATCCGTCGAGTTTTGGCGGACCGTCGGCACGAAAAAACGTTCAAGTGAACGTTTTTTTGTCCGTCGCGTCTGCCATTTTCTACTGCGTATGCGCAGCAGAAACTCTGCCCCCTCCTCCCCGCACTTCAGAATGGGCAGTGGATGCGTTGAAAAACTGCATCCGCTGCCCACGTCGTGTACAAATTTCACAACGTGCGTCGGTACGTCGGCTCGACGCATAGCGACGGACCCGTACTGACGCAAGGGTGAAAGAGGCCTTTATGAGCGTTGAATTTAAAAAAAAAAAATGGAAAAAAACGGCGTGGGCAATTTTCTGCACCAGAGGGGGAAAGCCGACGGCCGGGGGCCAATATTTGTAGCCTGCTATGAATATCAGCTCGCAGCTGTCTGCGTAGCCTTTACTGGCTATTAAAATAGGGGGACCCCCCAAAAATATGACGTGGGGTCCCCCTATATTTTATAGCCAGAAAGGCTACGCAGACAGCTGCGGGCTGATATTCATAGCCTAGAGAGGGGCCATGGATATTGGCCCCCCCCCGGCTACAAATACCAGTCCGCAGCCGCCCCGAAAATGGCACATCCGTAAGATGCGCCAATTCCGGCACTTAGCCCCTCTCTTCCCACTCCCGTGTAGCGGTGGGATATGGGGTAATAAGGGGTTAATGTCACCTTGCTATCGTAAGGTGACATTAAGCCGGGTTAATAACGGAGAGGCGTCAATAAGACGCCTATCCGTTATTAATCCAATAGTAAGAAAAGGGTTAATAAAACACGCACACATTAGGAAAAAGTATTTTAATATTCTTCATTTCACCATACTTACCATACTTCAGCGCCTGCAAAAAACGTAAAATAATAAACCGCATACTACCTGTCTGCCGTAGTCCAATTAATAACGAGTGTCCCACGACGATCTCCCCTATAGAACAGTGACATCGGGTGACGTCACTGCTCTATAGGACCCTCAGTGACACACTGACAGGAGACAATGGCTCCTGCAGTGCATCACTGAGGTTACCTGAGTTCAAAGTGTCACTTTATATAATTGCTGCATGGGAAAATGTCTCATACAGCAATGCCATAAAGTGAGACTAGGGACTTTTTTTTTTACAGCGGCGGAGGAATACAGTGGCGGAAGGATACCTTCCTCCCGTCATTGTGTTTCTGAGCCCCTAGAGAGCGGTCGCATTATTTGATGCTGCTGCTCTCCACGGGAGATCGTCGTGGGACACTCGTGGATTTCTGCGGACAGGGAGTATATTGGTTGTTTGTTTTTTTCACATTTTTTATAGATGACACTGGCTTCGGGGATCAAAATGACAAGTAATGGTGAGTATGTAATCTATGTTTAATGTAATGTATGTCATGTATGTAATGTATGAATGTACTGTATGTCTATATGTATGTATGTATGTAGAATGTATGTATGGAGTATTTTTTTTTTTTTCATTCAACACATTAGCCGGATGATGGGACTACTACTGTCCCATCATTGGCTAATGTGTCAATCACTGTCAGTGTAGCAGGCATAGCCCGATGGGACTTGTAGTCCCATTGGACGATGCCCGCACTGAGACCCCCGCACGCCGCTGAGACCCCCCCCACGCCGCAGAGACCCCCCCCACGCCGCAGAGACCCCCCAGCACGCCGCAGAGACCCCCCAGCACGCCGCAGAGACCCCCAAGCACGCCTCAGAGACCCCCGCACGCCGCTGAGACCCCCGCACGCCGCATAGACCCCCCAGCACGCCGCATAGACCCCCCAGCACGCCGCATAGACCCCCCAGCACGCCGCATAGACGCCCCAGAACGCCGCAGAGAGCCCCTCACGCCGCATAGATCCCCCAGCACGCCGCATAGACGCCCCAGAACGCCGCAGAGAGCCCCTCACGCCACATAGACCCCCCCAGCACGCCGCATAGACCCCCCCAGCACGCCGCAGAGCCCTCCCACACCGCATCAAGCCCCGGCACGCCGCATCAAGCCTGGGCATACAGCGCCGGCCGCATAGAATGAGATCCCTGGCAGGCCCGCACAGACCCCGCCCGCACAGAGACACGCAGTCTCCGCCCACGCACCGCCCACTTTACATTATAGTGATTTTAGCACTGTGGGGACTTCCGATTCCGATACCCGATACCACAAAAATATCGGATCTCGGTATCGGAATTCCGATACCGCAAGGATCGGCCGATACCCGATACTTGCGGTATCGGAATGCTCAACACTACTTACGATCCAAAGATGGATGCCTCCGCACAAGTTATTACCCAAAGATGGCTGCCTTCACACGACTTATGACCCAAAGATGGCTGCCTCTGCACGACTTACGACCCAAAGATGGCTGCCTCCACATGAATTACGACCCAAAGATGGCTGCCTTCGCACGACTTACGACGCAAAGATGGCTGCCTCCGCACGACCTACGACCCAAAGATGGCTGCCTCCGCACGAACCAAAGATGGCTGCCTTCCCGCGACTTACGACCCAAAGATGGCTGCCTCCGCACGACTTACGACCCAAAGATGGCTGCCTACGCAAGACTTATGACCCAAAGATGGCTGCCTCCGCACGATCCAAAGATGGCTGCCTATGCATGACTTGCGACCCAAAGATGGCTGCCTCCGCATGACTTACGACCCAAAGATGGCTGCCTATGCATGACTTATGACCCAAAGATGGCTGCCTCCACACGAACCAAAGATGGCTGCCTATGCATGACTTGCGACCCAAAGATGGCTGCCTCCGCACGACTTACGACCCAAAGATGGCTGCCTCCGCATTACTTATGATCCAAAGATGGATGCCTCCGCACAACTTATTACCCAAAGATGGCTGCCTCCACAAGACTTACGACCCAAAGATGGCTGCCTCCGCTCGACTTACGATGCAAAGATGGCTGCCTCCGCAAGACTTACGACCCAAAGATGGCTGCCTCCGCACGACTTACGACCCAAAGATGGCTGCCTCCGCAAGACTTACGACCCAAAGATGGCTGCCTCCGCACGACTTACGACCCAAAGATGGCTGCCTCCGCACGACTTACGACCCAAAGATGGCTGCCTCCGCACGACTTACGACCCAAAGATGGCTGCCTCCACATGACTTACGACCCAAAGATGGCTGCCTCCACACGACATAAAGATGGCTGCCTCCGCACAACTTACGACCCAAAGATTGCTGACTCCTCATGACTTACAACCCAAAGATGGCTGCCTCCGCACGACTTATGACCCAAAGACGGCTGCCTCCGCTTGACCTATGACCCAAAGATGGCTGCCTCCGCATGACCCAAAGATGGCTGCCTCCACATGACTTACGAACCAAAGATGGCTGCCTTCCCGCGACTTGCGACTCAAAGATGGCTGCCTCCGCATGACTTACAACCCAAAGATGGCTGCCTATGCACGACTTATGACCCAAAGATGGCTGCCTCCGCACGACATACGACCCAAAGATGGCTGCCTCCGCACGACTTACGACCCAAAGATGGCTGCCTCCGCATGACTTACGATCCAAAGATGGATGCCTCCGCACAAGTTATTACCCAAAGATGGCTGCCTCCACACGACTTATGACCCAAAGATGGCTGCCTCCGCACGACTTACGACCCAAAGATGGCTGCCTCCACATGACTTACGACCCAAAGATGGCTGCCTTCGCACGACTTACGACGCAAAGATGGCTGCCTCCGCACGACTTACGACCCAAAGATGGCTGCCTCCGCACAACTTACAACCCAAGGATGGCTGCCTCCACACGACTTACGACCCAAAGATGGCTGCCTCCGCACGAACCAAAGATGGCTGCCTTCCTGCGACTTGCGACCCAAAGATGGCTGCCTCCGCATGACTTACGACCCAAAGATGGCTGCCTACGCAAGACTTATGACCCAAAGATGGCTGCCTCCGCACGATCCAAAGATGGCTGCCTATGCATGACTTGCGACCCAAAGATGGCTGCCTCCGCACGACTTACGACCCAAAGATGGCTGCCTATGCATGACCTATGACCCAAAGATGGCTGCCTCCGCACGAACCAAAGATGGCTGCCTATGCATGACTTGCGACCCAAAGATGGCTGCCTCCGCACGACTTACGACCCAAAGATGGCTGCCTCCGCACGACTTACGACTCAAAGATGGCTGCCTCCGCACGACTTACGACACAAAGATGGCTGCCTCCACACGACTCATGACACAAAGATGGCTGCCTCCAGAAGACCCAAAGATGGCTGCCTCCGCACGACTTACTATGCAAAGATGGCTGCTTCCTCACAACTTACGACCCAAAGATGGCTGCCTCCGCATGACTTACGACCCAAAGATGGCTGCCTCCGCACGACTTACGATGCAAAGATGGCTGCCTCCTCATGACTTACGACCCATAGATGGCTGCCTCCGCACGACTATTGACCCAAAGATGGCTGCCTCCGCACGAATTATGACCCAAAGATGGCTGCCTCCGCATGACTTACGACGCAAAGATGGCTGCCTCCGCATGAATTATGACCCAAAGATGGCTGCCTTTGCACGACTTACGACCCAAAGATGGCTGCCTCCGCACTACTTACGACCCAAAGATGGCTGCCTCAGCACTACTTATGACCCAAAGATGGCTGCCTCAGCACAACTTATGACCCAAAGATGGCTGCCTCCGCACGACATATGACCCAAAGATGGCTGCCTATGCACGACTTACGACCCAAAGATGACTGCCTCCGCACTACTTACGACCCATAGATGGCTGCCTACGCATGATCCAAAGATGGCTGCCTCCGCATGACTTACGACCCAAAGATGGCTGCCTCCGCACGACTTACGACCCAAAGATGGCTGCCTCCGCATGACTTACGATGCAAAGATGGCTGCCTCCGCACGACTTACGACCCAAAGATGGCTGCCTCTGCATGATTACGACCCAAATATGGCTGCCTACGCACGACTTATGACCCAAAGATGTCTGCCTCCGCATGACTTACGACCCAAAGATGGCTGCCTTCGCACGACTTACGACGCAAAGATGGCTGCCTCCGCACGACTTACGACCCAAAGATGGCTGCCTCCGCAGAACTTACGACCCAAAGATGGCTGCCTCCGCACGACTTACGACCCAAAGATGGCTGCCTCCGCACGAACCAAAGATGGCTGCCTTCCCGTGACTTGCGACTCAAAGATGGCTGCCTCCGCACGACTTACAACCGAAAGATGGCTGCCTACGCACGACTTATGACCCAAAGATGGCTGCCTCCGCACGACTTATGACCCAAAGATGGCTGCCTCCGCACGACTTACGACCCAAAGATGGCTGCCTCCGCATGACTTACGATGCAAAGATGGCTGCCTCCGCATGACTTACGACCCAAAGATGGCTGCCTCCGCATGATTACGAACCAAAGATGGCTGCCTACGAACGACTTATGACCCAAAGATGTCTGCCTCCGCATGACTTACGACCCAAAGATGGCTGCCTCCGCACGACTTACGACCCAAAGATGGCTGCCTTCGCACGACTTACGACCCAAAGATGGCTGCCTCCACATGATTATGGCCCAAAGATGGCTGCCTACGCACAACTTACGACCCAAAGATGGCTGCCTCCGCACGACTTATGACCCAAAGATGGCTGACTCCGCACGACTTACGACCCAAAGATGGCTGCCTCCGCATGACTTACGATGCAAAGATGGCTGCCTCCGCACGACTTACGACCCAAAGATGGCTGCCTCCGCATGATTACGACCCAAAGATGGCTGCCTACGCACGACTTACGACCCAAAGATGGCTGCCTCCGCACGACTTACGACCCAAAGATGGCTGCCTCAGCACGACTTACGACCCAAAGATGGCTGCCTCCGCATGACTTACGACCCAAAGATGGCTGCCTCCACACGACATAAAGATGGCTGCCTCCGCACAAATTACTACCCAAAGATTGCTGACTCCTCATAACTTACAACCCAAAGATGGCTGCCTCCGCACGACTTATGACCCAAAGACGGCTGCCTCCGCTTGACCTATGACCCAAAGATGGCTGCCTCCGCATAACCCAAAGATGGCTGCCTCCACATGACTTACGAACCAAAGATGGCTGCCTTCCCACGACTTGCGACTCAAAGATGGCTGCCTCCGCACGACTTACAACCCAAAGATGGCTGCCTATGCACGACTTATGACCCAAAGATGGCTGCCTCCGCACGACATACGACCCAAAGATGGCTGCCTCCGCACGAATTACGACCCAAAGATGGCTGCCTCCGCATGACTTACGATCCAAAGATGGATGCCTCCGCACAAGTTATTACCCAAAGATGGCTGCCTCCACATGACTTATGACCCAAAGATGGCTGCCTCCGCACGACTTACGACCCAAAGATGGCTGCCTCCGCACGAACCAAAGATGGCTGCCTTCCCGCGACTTGCGACCCAAAGATGGCTGCCTCCGCACGACTTACGACCCAAAGATGGCTGCCTACGCAAGACTTATGACCCAAAGATGGCTGCCTCCGCACGATCCAAAGATGGCTGCCTATGCATGACTTGCGACCCAAAGATGGCTGCCTCCGCACGACTTACGACCCAAAGATGGCTGCCTATGCATGACCTATGACCCAAAGATGGCTTCCTCCGCACGAACCAAAGATGGCTGCCTATGCATGACTTGCGACCCAAAGATGGCTGCCTCCGCACGACTTACGACTCAAAGATGGCTGCCTCCGCACGACTTACGACCCAAAGATGGCTGCCTCCACACGACTCATGACACAAAGATGGCTGCCTCCGGAAGACCCAAAGATGGCTGCCTCCGCACGACTTACTATGCAAAGATGGCTGCTTCCTCACAACTTACGACCCAAAGATGGCTGCCTCCGCATGACTTACGAACCAAAGATGGCTGCCTCCGCACGACTTACGATGCAAAGATGGCTGCCTCCTCATGACTTACGACCCATAGATGGCTGCCTCCGCACGACTATTGACCCAAAGATGGCTGCCTCCGCACGAATTATGACCCAAAGATGGCTGCCTCCGCATGACTTACGACCCAAAGATGGCTGCCTCCGCATGAATTATGACCCAAAGATGGCTGCCTCCGCACGACTTATGACCCAAAGATGGCTGCCTCCGTACTACTTACGACCCAAAGATGGCTGCCTCAGCACTACTTACGACCCAAAGATGGCTGCCTCAGCACAACTTATGACCCAAAGATGGCTGCCTCCGCACGACATATGACCCAAAGATGGCTGCCTATGCACGACTTACGACCCAAAGATGACTGCCTCCGCACTACTTACGACCCATAGATGGCTGCCTACGCATGATCCAAAGATGGCTGCCTCCGCATGACTTACGACCCAAAGATGGCTGCCTCCGCACGACTTACGACCCAAAGATAGCTGCCTCCGCATGACTTACGATGCAAAGATGGCTGCCTCCGCACGACTTACGACCCAAAGATGGCTGCCTCCGCATGATTACGACCCAAATATAGCTGCCTACGCACGACTTATGACCCAAAGATGTCTCCCGCCGCATGACTTACGACCCAAAGATGGCTGCCTCCGCACGACTTACGACCCAAAGTTGGCTGCCTCCGCACGACTTACGACCCAAAGATGGCTGCCTCCACATGAACCAAAGATGGCTGCCTTCCCGTGACTTGCGACTCAAAGATGGCTGCCTCCGCACGACTTACAACCGAAAGATGGCTGCCTACGCATGACTTATGACCCAAAGGTGGCTGCCTCCGCACGACTTATGACCCAAAGATGGCTGCCTCCGCACGACTTACGACCCAAAGATGGCTGCTTCCGCATGACTTACGATGCAAAGATGGCTGCCTCCGCACGACTTACGACCCAAAGATGGCTGCCTCCGCATGATTACGACCCAAAGATGGCTGCCTACGAACGACTTATGACCCAAAGATGTCTGCCTCCGCATGACTTACGACCCAAAGATGGCTGCCTCCGCACGACTTACGACCCAAAGATGGCTGCCTTCGCACGACTTACGACCCAAAGATGGCTGCCTCCACATGATTATGACCCAAAGATGGCTGCCTACGCACAACTTACGACCCAAAGATGGCTGCCTTCCCGTGACTTGCGACTCAAAGATGGCTGCCTCCGCACGACTTACAACCGAAAGATGGCTGCCTACGCACGACTTATGACCCAAAGATGGCTGCCTCCGCACGACTTATGACCCAAAGATGGCTGCCTCCGCACGACTTACGACCCAAAGATGGCTGCCTACGAACGACTTATGACCCAAAGATGTCTGCCTCCGCATGACTTACGACCCAAAGATGGCTGCCTCCGCACGACTTACGACCCAAAGATGGCTGTCTCCGCATGATTACGACCCAAAGATGGCTGCCTACGAACGACTTATGACCCAAAGATGTCTGCCTCAGCATGACTTACGACCCAAAGATGGCTGCCTCCGCACGACTTACGACCCAAAGATGGCTGCCTTCGCACGACTTACGACCCAAAGATGGCTGCCTCCACATGATTATGACCCAAAGATGGCTGCCTACGCACAACTTACGACCCAAAGATGGCTGCCTCCGCACGACTTATGACCCAAAGATGGCTGCCTTCGCACGACTTACGACCCAAAGATGGCTGCCTCCGCATGACTTACGATGCAAAGATGGCTGCCTCCGCACGACTTACGACCCAAAGATGGCTGCCTCCGCATGATTACGACCCAAAGATGGCTGCCTACGCATGACTTATGACCCAAAGATGTCTGCCTCCGCATGACTTACGACCCAAAGATGGCTGCCTCCGCACGACTTACGACCCAAAGATGGCTGCCTTCGCATGACTTACGACGCAAAGATGGCTGCCTCCGCACGACTTACGACCCAAAGATGGCTGCCTCTGCAGAACTTACAACCCCAAAATGGCTGCCTCCGCACGACTTACGACCCAAAGATGGCTGCCTCCGCACGAACCAAAGATGGCTGCCTTCCCGCGACTTGCGACTCAAAGATGGCTGCCTCCGCACGACTTACAACCCAAAGATGGCTGCCTATGCACGACTTATGACCCAAAGATGGCTGCCTCCGCACGACATACAACCCATAGATGGCTGCCTCCGCACGACTTACGACCCAAAGATGGCTGCCTCCGCATGACTTACGATCCAAAGATGGATGCCTCCGCACAATTTATTACCCAAAGATGGCTGCCTCCACACGACTTATGACCCAAACATGGCTGCCTCCGCACAACTTACGACCCAAAGATGGCTGCCTCCACATGACTTACGACCCAAAGATGGCTGCCTTCGCACGACTTACGACGCAAAGATGGCTGCCTCCGCACGACTTACGACCCAAAGATGGCTGCCTCCGCACGAACCAAAGATGGCTGCCTTCCCGCGACTTACGACCCAAAGATGGCTGCCTCCGCACGACTTACGACCCAAAGATGGCTGCCTCCGCACGACTTATGACCCAAAGATGGCTGACTCCGCACGACTTACGACCCAAAGATGGCTGCCTCCGCATGACTTACGATGCAAAGATGGCTGCCTCCGCACGACTTACGACCCAAAGATGGCTGCCTCCGCATGATTACGACCCAAAGATGGCTGCCTACGCACGACTTACGACCCAAAGATGGCTGCCTCCGCACGACTTACGACCCAAAGATGGCTGCCTCAGCACGACTTACGACCCAAAGATGGCTGCCTCCGCATGACTTACGACCCAAAGATGGCTGCCTCCACACGACATAAAGATGGCTGCCTCCGCACAAATTACTACCCAAAGATTGCTGACTCCTCATAACTTACAACCCAAAGATGGCTGCCTCCGCACGACTTATGACCCAAAGACGGCTGCCTCCGCTTGACCTATGACCCAAAGATGGCTGCCTCCGCATAACCCAAAGATGGCTGCCTCCACATGACTTACGAACCAAAGATGGCTGCCTTCCCACGACTTGCGACTCAAAGATGGCTGCCTCCGCACGACTTACAACCCAAAGATGGCTGCCTATGCACGACTTATGACCCAAAGATGGCTGCCTCCGCACGACATACGACCCAAAGATGGCTGCCTCCGCACGAATTACGACCCAAAGATGGCTGCCTCCGCATGACTTACGATCCAAAGATGGATGCCTCCGCACAAGTTATTACCCAAAGATGGCTGCCTCCACATGACTTATGACCCAAAGATGGCTGCCTCCGCACGACTTACGACCCAAAGATGGCTGCCTCCGCACGAACCAAAGATGGCTGCCTTCCCGCGACTTGCGACCCAAAGATGGCTGCCTCCGCACGACTTACGACCCAAAGATGGCTGCCTACGCAAGACTTATGACCCAAAGATGGCTGCCTCCGCACGATCCAAAGATGGCTGCCTATGCATGACTTGCGACCCAAAGATGGCTGCCTCCGCACGACTTACGACCCAAAGATGGCTGCCTATGCATGACCTATGACCCAAAGATGGCTTCCTCCGCACGAACCAAAGATGGCTGCCTATGCATGACTTGCGACCCAAAGATGGCTGCCTCCGCACGACTTACGATTTAAAGATGGCTGCCTCCGCACGACTTACGACCCAAAGATGGCTGCCTCCACACGACTCATGACACAAAGATGGCTGCCTCCGGAAGACCCAAAGATGGCTGCCTCCGCACGACTTACTATGCAAAGATGGCTGCTTCCTCACAACTTACGACCCAAAGATGGCTGCCTCCGCATGACTTACGAACCAAAGATGGCTGCCTCCGCACGACTTACGATGCAAAGATGGCTGCCTCCTCATGACTTACGACCCATAGATGGCTGCCTCCGCACGACTATTGACCCAAAGATGGCTGCCTCCGCACGAATTATGACCCAAAGATGGCTGCCTCCGCATGACTTACGACCCAAAGATGGCTGCCTCCGCATGAATTATGACCCAAAGATGGCTGCCTCCGCACGACTTATGACCCAAAGATGGCTGCCTCCGCACTACTTACGACCCAAAGATGGCTGCCTCAGCACTACTTACGACCCAAAGATGGCTGCCTCAGCACAACTTATGACCCAAAGATGGCTGCCTCCGCACGACATATGACCCAAAGATGGCTGCCTATGCACGACTTACGACCCAAAGATGACTGCCTCCGCACTACTTACGACCCATAGATGGCTGCCTACGCATGATCCAAAGATGGCTGCCTCCGCATGACTTACGACCCAAAGATGGCTGCCTCCGCACGACTTACGACCCAAAGATAGCTGCCTCCGCATGACTTACGATGCAAAGATGGCTGCCTCCGCACGACTTACGACCCAAAGATGGCTGCCTCCGCATGATTACGACCCAAATATAGCTGCCTACGCACGACTTATGACCCAAAGATGTCTCCCGCCGCATGACTTACGACCCAAAGATGGCTGCCTCCGCACGACTTACGACCCAAAGTTGGCTGCCTCCGCACGACTTACGACCCAAAGATGGCTGCCTCCACATGAACCAAAGATGGCTGCCTTCCCGTGACTTGCGACTCAAAGATGGCTGCCTCCGCACGACTTACAACCGAAAGATGGCTGCCTACGCATGACTTATGACCCAAAGGTGGCTGCCTCCGCACGACTTATGACCCAAAGATGGCTGCCTCCGCACGACTTACGACCCAAAGATGGCTGCTTCCGCATGACTTACGATGCAAAGATGGCTGCCTCCGCACGACTTACGACCCAAAGATGGCTGCCTCCGCATGATTACGACCCAAAGATGGCTGCCTACGAACGACTTATGACCCAAAGATGTCTGCCTCCGCATGACTTACGACCCAAAGATGGCTGCCTCCGCACGACTTACGACCCAAAGATGGCTGCCTTCGCACGACTTACGACCCAAAGATGGCTGCCTCCACATGATTATGACCCAAAGATGGCTGCCTACGCACAACTTACGACCCAAAGATGGCTGCCTTCCCGTGACTTGCGACTCAAAGATGGCTGCCTCCGCACGACTTACAACCGAAAGATGGCTGCCTACGCACGACTTATGACCCAAAGATGGCTGCCTCCGCACGACTTATGACCCAAAGATGGCTGCCTCCGCACGACTTACGACCCAAAGATGGCTGCCTACGAACGACTTATGACCCAAAGATGTCTGCCTCCGCATGACTTACGACCCAAAGATGGCTGCCTCCGCACGACTTACGACCCAAAGATGGCTGTCTCCGCATGATTACGACCCAAAGATGGCTGCCTACGAACGACTTATGACCCAAAGATGTCTGCCTCAGCATGACTTACGACCCAAAGATGGCTGCCTCCGCACGACTTACGACCCAAAGATGGCTGCCTTCGCACGACTTACGACCCAAAGATGGCTGCCTCCACATGATTATGACCCAAAGATGGCTGCCTACGCACAACTTACGACCCAAAGATGGCTGCCTCCGCACGACTTATGACCCAAAGATGGCTGCCTTCGCACGACTTACGACCCAAAGATGGCTGCCTCCGCATGACTTACGATGCAAAGATGGCTGCTTCCGCACGACTTACGACCCAAAGATGGCTGCCTCCGCATGATTACGACCCAAAGATGGCTGCCTACGCATGACTTATGACCCAAAGATGTCTGCCTCCGCATGACTTACGACCCAAAGATGGCTGCCTCCGCACGACTTACGACCCAAAGATGGCTGCCTCTGCAGAACTTACAACCCCAAAATGGCTGCCTCCGCACGACTTACGACCCAAAGATGGCTGCCTCCGCACGAACCAAAGATGGCTGCCTTCCCGCGACTTGCGACTCAAAGATGGCTGCCTCCGCACGACTTACAACCCAAAGATTGCTGCCTATGCACGACTTATGACCCAAAGATGGCTGCCTCCGCACGACATACAACCCAAAGATGGCTGCCTCCGCACGACTTACGACCCAAAGATGGCTGCCTCCGCATGACTTACGATCCAAAGATGGATGCCTCCGCACAATTTATTACCCAAAGATGGCTGCCTCCACACGACTTATGACCCAAACATGGCTGCCTCCGCACAACTTACGACCCAAAGATGGCTGCCTCCACATGACTTACGACCCAAAGATGGCTGCCTTCGCACGACTTACGACGCAAAGATGGCTGCCTCCGCACGACTTACGACCCAAAGATGGCTGCCTCCGCACGAACCAAAGATGGCTGCCTTCCCGCGACTTACGACCCAAAGATGGCTGCCTCCGCACGACTTACGACCCAAAGATGGCTGCCTATGCACGACTTATGACCCAAAGACGGCTGCCTCCGCTTGACCTATGACCCAAAGATGGCTGCCTCCGCATAACCCAAAGATGGCTGCCTCCACATGACTTACGAACCAAAGATGGCTGCCTTCCCACGACTTGCGACTCAAAGATGGCTGCCTCCGCACGACTTACAACCCAAAGATGGCTGCCTATGCACGACTTATGACCCAAAGATGGCTGCCTCCGCACGACATACGACCCAAAGATGGCTGCCTCCGCACGAATTACGACCCAAAGATGGCTGCCTCCGCATGACTTACGATCCAAAGATGGATGCCTCCGCACAAGTTATTACCCAAAGATGGCTGCCTCCACATGACTTATGACCCAAAGATGGCTGCCTCCGCACGACTTACGACCCAAAGATGGCTGCCTCCGCACGAACCAAAGATGGCTGCCTTCCCGCGACTTGCGACCCAAAGATGGCTGCCTCCGCACGACTTACGACCCAAAGATGGCTGCCTACGCAAGACTTATGACCCAAAGATGGCTGCCTCCGCACGATCCAAAGATGGCTGCCTATGCATGACTTGCGACCCAAAGATGGCTGCCTCCGCACGACTTACGACCCAAAGATGGCTGCCTATGCATGACCTATGACCCAAAGATGGCTTCCTCCGCACGAACCAAAGATGGCTGCCTATGCATGACTTGCGACCCAAAGATGGCTGCCTCCGCACGACTTACGACTCAAAGATGGCTGCCTCCGCACGACTTACGACCCAAAGATGGCTGCCTCCACACGACTCATGACACAAAGATGGCTGCCTCCGGAAGACCCAAAGATGGCTGCCTCCGCACGACTTACTATGCAAAGATGGCTGCTTCCTCACAACTTACGACCCAAAGATGGCTGCCTCCGCATGACTTACGAACCAAAGATGGCTGCCTCCGCACGACTTACGATGCAAAGATGGCTGCCTCCTCATGACTTACGACCCATAGATGGCTGCCTCCGCACGACTATTGACCCAAAGATGGCTGCCTCCGCACGAATTATGACCCAAAGATGGCTGCCTCCGCATGACTTACGACCCAAAGATGGCTGCCTCCGCATGAATTATGACCCAAAGATGGCTGCCTCCGCACGACTTATGACCCAAAGATGGCTGCCTCCGTACTACTTACGACCCAAAGATGGCTGCCTCAGCACTACTTACGACCCAAAGATGGCTGCCTCAGCACAACTTATGACCCAAAGATGGCTGCCTCCGCACGACATATGACCCAAAGATGGCTGCCTATGCACGACTTACGACCCAAAGATGACTGCCTCCGCACTACTTACGACCCATAGATGGCTGCCTACGCATGATCCAAAGATGGCTGCCTCCGCATGACTTACGACCCAAAGATGGCTGCCTCCGCACGACTTACGACCCAAAGATAGCTGCCTCCGCATGACTTACGATGCAAAGATGGCTGCCTCCGCACGACTTACGACCCAAAGATGGCTGCCTCCGCATGATTACGACCCAAATATAGCTGCCTACGCACGACTTATGACCCAAAGATGTCTCCCGCCGCATGACTTATGACCCAAAGATGGCTGCCTCCGCACGACTTACGACCCAAAGTTGGCTGCCTCCGCACGACTTACGACCCAAAGATGGCTGCCTCCACATGAACCAAAGATGGCTGCCTTCCCGTGACTTGCGACTCAAAGATGGCTGCCTCCGCACGACTTACGACCCAAAGATGGCTGCCTTCGCACGACTTACGACCCAAAGATGGCTGCCTCCACATGATTATGACCCAAAGATGGCTGCCTACGCACAACTTACGACCCAAAGATGGCTGCCTCCGCACGACTTATGACCCAAAGATGGCTGCCTTCGCACGACTTACGACCCAAAGATGGCTGCCTCCGCATGACTTACGATGCAAAGATGGCTGCCTCCGCACGACTTACGACCCAAAGATGGCTGCCTCCGCATGATTACGACCCAAAGATGGCTGCCTACGCATGACTTATGACCCAAAGATGTCTGCCTCCGCATGACTTACGACCCAAAGATGGCTGCCTCCGCACGACTTACGACCCAAAGATGGCTGCCTTCGCATGACTTACGACGCAAAGATGGCTGCCTCCGCACGACTTACGACCCAAAGATGGCTGCCTCTGCAGAACTTACAACCCCAAAATGGCTGCCTCCGCACGACTTACGACCCAAAGATGGCTGCCTCCGCACGAACCAAAGATGGCTGCCTTCCCGCGACTTGCGACTCAAAGATGGCTGCCTCCGCACGACTTACAACCCAAAGATGGCTGCCTATGCACGACTTATGACCCAAAGATGGCTGCCTCCGCACGACATACAACCCAAAGATGGCTGCCTCCGCACGACTTACGACCCAAAGATGGCTGCCTCCGCATGACTTACGATCCAAAGATGGATGCCTCCGCACAATTTATGACCCAAAGATGGCTGCCTCCACACGACTTATGACCCATAGATGGCTGCCTACGCATGATCCAAAGATGGCTGCCTATGCACGACTTACGACCCAAAGATGACTGCCTCCGCACTACTTACGACCCATAGATGGCTGCCTACGCATGATCCAAAGATGGCTGCCTCCGCATGACTTACGACCCAAAGATGGCTGCCTCCGCACGACTTACGACCCAAAGATAGCTGCCTCCGCATGACTTACGATGCAAAGATGGCTGCCTCCGCACGACTTACGACCCAAAGATGGCTGCCTCCGCATGATTACGACCCAAATATAGCTGCCTACGCACGACTTATGACCCAAAGATGTCTCCCGCCGCATGACTTACGACCCAAAGATGGCTGCCTCCGCACGACTTACGACCCAAAGTTGGCTGCCTCCGCACGACTTACGACCCAAAGATGGCTGCCTCCACATGAACCAAAGATGGCTGCCTTCCCGTGACTTGCGACTCAAAGATGGCTGCCTCCGCACGACTTACGACCCAAAGATGGCTGCCTTCGCACGACTTACGACCCAAAGATGGCTGCCTCCACATGATTATGACCCAAAGATGGCTGCCTACGCACAACTTACGACCCAAAGATGGCTGCCTCCGCACGACTTATGACCCAAAGATGGCTGCCTTCGCACGACTTACGACCCAAAGATGGCTGCCTCCGCATGACTTACGATGCAAAGATGGCTGCCTCCGCACGACTTACGACCCAAAGATGGCTGCCTCCGCATGATTACGACCCAAAGATGGCTGCCTACGCATGACTTATGACCCAAAGATGTCTGCCTCCGCATGACTTACGACCCAAAGATGGCTGCCTCCGCACGACTTACGACCCAAAGATGGCTGCCTTCGCATGACTTACGACGCAAAGATGGCTGCCTCCGCACGACTTACGACCCAAAGATGGCTGCCTCTGCAGAACTTACAACCCCAAAATGGCTGCCTCCGCACGACTTACGACCCAAAGATGGCTGCCTCCGCACGAACCAAAGATGGCTGCCTTCCCGCGACTTGCGACTCAAAGATGGCTGCCTCCGCACGACTTACAACCCAAAGATGGCTGCCTATGCACGACTTATGACCCAAAGATGGCTGCCTCCGCACGACATACAACCCAAAGATGGCTGCCTCCGCACGACTTACGACCCAAAGATGGCTGCCTCCGCATGACTTACGATCCAAAGATGGATGCCTCCGCACAATTTATTACCCAAAGATGGCTGCCTCCACACGACTTATGACCCAAACATGGCTGCCTCCGCACAACTTACGACCCAAAGATGGCTGCCTCCACATGACTTACGACCCAAAGATGGCTGCCTTCGCACGACTTACGACGCAAAGATGGCTGCCTCCGCACGACTTACGACCCAAAGATGGCTGCCTCCGCACGAACCAAAGATGGCTGCCTTCCCGCGACTTACGACCCAAAGATGGCTGCCTCCGCACGACTTACGACCCAAAGATGGCTGCCTCCGCACGACTTATGACCCAAAGATGGCTGACTCCGCACGACTTACGACCCAAAGATGGCTGCCTCCGCATGACTTACGATGCAAAGATGGCTGCCTCCGCACGACTTACGACCCAAAGATGGCTGCCTCCGCATGATTACGACCCAAAGATGGCTGCCTACGCACGACTTACGACCCAAAGATGGCTGCCTCCGCACGACTTACGACCCAAAGATGGCTGCCTCAGCACGACTTACGACCCAAAGATGGCTGCCTCCGCATGACTTACGACCCAAAGATGGCTGCCTCCACACGACATAAAGATGGCTGCCTCCGCACAAATTACTACCCAAAGATTGCTGACTCCTCATAACTTACAACCCAAAGATGGCTGCCTCCGCACGACTTATGACCCAAAGACGGCTGCCTCCGCTTGACCTATGACCCAAAGATGGCTGCCTCCGCATAACCCAAAGATGGCTGCCTCCACATGACTTACGAACCAAAGATGGCTGCCTTCCCACGACTTGCGACTCAAAGATGGCTGCCTCCGCACGACTTACAACCCAAAGATGGCTGCCTATGCACGACTTATGACCCAAAGATGGCTGCCTCCGCACGACATACGACCCAAAGATGGCTGCCTCCGCACGAATTACGACCCAAAGATGGCTGCCTCCGCATGACTTACGATCCAAAGATGGATGCCTCCGCACAAGTTATTACCCAAAGATGGCTGCCTCCACATGACTTATGACCCAAAGATGGCTGCCTCCGCACGACTTACGACCCAAAGATGGCTGCCTCCGCACGAACCAAAGATGGCTGCCTTCCCGCGACTTGCGACCCAAAGATGGCTGCCTCCGCACGACTTACGACCCAAAGATGGCTGCCTACGCAAGACTTATGACCCAAAGATGGCTGCCTCCGCACGATCCAAAGATGGCTGCCTATGCATGACTTGCGACCCAAAGATGGCTGCCTCCGCACGACTTACGACCCAAAGATGGCTGCCTATGCATGACCTATGACCCAAAGATGGCTTCCTCCGCACGAACCAAAGATGGCTGCCTATGCATGACTTGCGACCCAAAGATGGCTGCCTCCGCACGACTTACGACTCAAAGATGGCTGCCTCCGCACGACTTACGACCCAAAGATGGCTGCCTCCACACGACTCATGACACAAAGATGGCTGCCTCCGGAAGACCCAAAGATGGCTGCCTCCGCACGACTTACTATGCAAAGATGGCTGCTTCCTCACAACTTACGACCCAAAGATGGCTGCCTCCGCATGACTTACGAACCAAAGATGGCTGCCTCCGCACGACTTACGATGCAAAGATGGCTGCCTCCTCATGACTTACGACCCATAGATGGCTGCCTCCGCACGACTATTGACCCAAAGATGGCTGCCTCCGCACGAATTATGACCCAAAGATGGCTGCCTCCGCATGACTTACGACCCAAAGATGGCTGCCTCCGCATGAATTATGACCCAAAGATGGCTGCCTCCGCACGACTTATGACCCAAAGATGGCTGCCTCCGCACTACTTACGACCCAAAGATGGCTGCCTCAGCACAACTTATGACCCAAAGATGGCTGCCTCCGCACGACATATGACCCAAAGATGGCTGCCTATGCACGACTTACGACCCAAAGATGACTGCCTCCGCACTACTTACGACCCATAGATGGCTGCCTACGCATGATCCAAAGATGGCTGCCTCCGCATGACTTACGACCCAAAGATGGCTGCCTCCGCACGACTTACGACCCAAAGATAGCTGCCTCCGCATGACTTACGATGCAAAGATGGCTGCCTCCGCACGACTTACGACCCAAAGATGGCTGCCTCCGCATGATTACGACCCAAATATAGCTGCCTACGCACGACTTATGACCCAAAGATGTCTCCCGTTGCATGACTTACGACCCAAAGATGGCTGCCTCCGCACGACTTACGACCCAAAGTTGGCTGCCTCCGCACGACTTACGACCCAAAGATGGCTGCCTCCACATGAACCAAAGATGGCTGCCTTCCCGTGACTTGCGACTCAAAGATGGCTGCCTCCGCACGACTTACAACCGAAAGATGGCTGCCTACGCATGACTTATGACCCAAAGGTGGCTGCCTCCGCACGACTTATGACCCAAAGATGGCTGCCTCCGCACGACTTACGACCCAAAGATGGCTGCTTCCGCATGACTTACGATGCAAAGATGGCTGCCTCCGCACGACTTACGACCCAAAGATGGCTGCCTCCGCATGATTACGACCCAAAGATGGCTGCCTACGAACGACTTATGACCCAAAGATGTCTGCCTCCGCATGACTTACGACCCAAAGATGGCTGCCTCCGCACGACTTACGACCCAAAGATGGCTGCCTTCGCACGACTTACGACCCAAAGATGGCTGCCTCCACATGATTATGACCCAAAGATGGCTGCCTACGCACAACTTACGACCCAAAGATGGCTGCCTTCCCGTGACTTGCGACTCAAAGATGGCTGCCTCCGCACGACTTACAACCGAAAGATGGCTGCCTACGCACGACTTATGACCCAAAGATGGCTGCCTCCGCACGACTTATGACCCAAAGATGGCTGCCTCCGCACGACTTACGACCCAAAGATGGCTGCCTACGAACGACTTATGACCCAAAGATGTCTGCCTCCGCATGACTTACGACCCAAAGATGGCTGCCTCCGCACGACTTACGACCCAAAGATGGCTGTCTCCGCATGATTACGACCCAAAGATGGCTGCCTACGAACGACTTATGACCCAAAGATGTCTGCCTCAGCATGACTTACGACCCAAAGATGGCTGCCTCCGCACGACTTACGACCCAAAGATGGCTGCCTTCGCACGACTTACGACCCAAAGATGGCTGCCTCCACATGATTATGACCCAAAGATGGCTGCCTACGCACAACTTACGACCCAAAGATGGCTGCCTCCGCACGACTTATGACCCAAAGATGGCTGCCTTCGCACGACTTACGACCCAAAGATGGCTGCCTCCGCATGACTTACGATGCAAAGATGGCTGCCTCCGCACGACTTACGACCCAAAGATGGCTGCCTCCGCATGATTACGACCCAAAGATGGCTGCCTACGCATGACTTATGACCCAAAGATGTCTGCCTCCGCATGACTTACGACCCAAAGATGGCTGCCTCCGCACGACTTACGACCCAAAGATGGCTGCCTCTGCAGAACTTACAACCCCAAAATGGCTGCCTCCGCACGACTTACGACCCAAAGATGGCTGCCTCCGCACGAACCAAAGATGGCTGCCTTCCCGCGACTTGCGACTCAAAG
The DNA here is from genome assembly GCF_051348905.1 of Ranitomeya variabilis. Lineage (NCBI taxonomy): Eukaryota > Metazoa > Chordata > Amphibia > Anura > Dendrobatidae > Ranitomeya > Ranitomeya variabilis. Next base: position 373,845,965 of record NC_135234.1, read on the forward strand.
ATGGCTGCCTCCGCACGACTTACAACCCAAAGATTGCTGCCTATGCACGACTTATGACCCAAAGATGGCTGCCTCCGCACGACATACAACCCAAAGATGGCTGCCTCCGCACGACTTACGACCCAAAGATGGCTGCCTCCGCATGACTTACGATCCAAAGATGGATGCCTCCGCACAATTTATTACCCAAAGATGGCTGCCTCCACACGACTTATGACCCAAACATGGCTGCCTCCGCACAACTTACGACCCAAAGATGGCTGCCTCCACATGACTTACGACCCAAAGATGGCTGCCTTCGCATGACTTACGACGCAAAGATGGCTGCCTCCGCACGACTTACGACCCAAAGATGGCTGCCTCCGCACGAACCAAAGATGGCTGCCTTCCCGCGACTTACGACCCAAAGATGGCTGCCTCCGCACGACTTACGACCCAAAGATGGCTGCCTATGCACGACTTATGACCCAAAGACGGCTGCCTCCGCTTGACCTATGACCCAAAGATGGCTGCCTCCGCATAACCCAAAGATGGCTGCCTCCACATGACTTACGAACCAAAGATGGCTGCCTTCCCACGACTTGCGACTCAAAGATGGCTGCCTCCGCACGACTTACAACCCAAAGATGGCTGCCTATGCACGACTTATGACCCAAAGATGGCTGCCTCCGCACGACATACGACCCAAAGATGGCTGCCTCCGCACGAATTACGACCCAAAGATGGCTGCCTCCGCATGACTTACGATCCAAAGATGGATGCCTCCGCACAAGTTATTACCCAAAGATGGCTGCCTCCACATGACTTATGACCCAAAGATGGCTGCCTCCGCACGACTTACGACCCAAAGATGGCTGCCTCCGCACGAACCAAAGATGGCTGCCTTCCCGCGACTTGCGACCCAAAGATGGCTGCCTCCGCACGACTTACGACCCAAAGATGGCTGCCTACGCAAGACTTATGACCCAAAGATGGCTGCCTCCGCACGATCCAAAGATGGCTGCCTATGCATGACTTGCGACCCAAAGATGGCTGCCTCCGCACGACTTACGACCCAAAGATGGCTGCCTATGCATGACCTATGACCCAAAGATGGCTTCCTCCGCACGAACCAAAGATGGCTGCCTATGCATGACTTGCGACCCAAAGATGGCTGCCTCCGCACGACTTACGACTCAAAGATGGCTGCCTCCGCACGACTTACGACCCAAAGATGGCTGCCTCCACACGACTCATGACACAAAGATGGCTGCCTCCGGAAGACCCAAAGATGGCTGCCTCCGCACGACTTACTATGCAAAGATGGCTGCTTCCTCACAACTTACGACCCAAAGATGGCTGCCTCCGCATGACTTACGAACCAAAGATGGCTGCCTCCGCACGACTTACGATGCAAAGATGGCTGCCTCCTCATGACTTACGACCCATAGATGGCTGCCTCCGCACGACTATTGACCCAAAGATGGCTGCCTCCGCACGAATTATGACCCAAAGATGGCTGCCTCCGCATGACTTACGACCCAAAGATGGCTGCCTCCGCATGAATTATGACCCAAAGATGGCTGCCTCCGCACGACTTATGACCCAAAGATGGCTGCCTCCGTACTACTTACGACCCAAAGATGGCTGCCTCAGCACTACTTACGACCCAAAGATGGCTGCCTCAGCACAACTTATGACCCAAAGATGGCTGCCTCCGCACGACATATGACCCAAAGATGGCTGCCTATGCACGACTTACGACCCAAAGATGACTGCCTCCGCACTACTTACGACCCATAGATGGCTGCCTACGCATGATCCAAAGATGGCTGCCTCCGCATGACTTACGACCCAAAGATGGCTGCCTCCGCACGACTTACGACCCAAAGATAGCTGCCTCCGCATGACTTACGATGCAAAGATGGCTGCCTCCGCACGACTTACGACCCAAAGATGGCTGCCTCCGCATGATTACGACCCAAATATAGCTGCCTACGCACGACTTATGACCCAAAGATGTCTCCCGCCGCATGACTTACGACCCAAAGATGGCTGCCTCCGCACGACTTACGACCCAAAGTTGGCTGCCTCCGCACGACTTACGACCCAAAGATGGCTGCCTCCACATGAACCACAGATGGCTGCCTTCCCGTGACTTGCGACTCAAAGATGGCTGCCTCCGCACGACTTACAACCGAAAGATGGCTGCCTACGCATGACTTATGACCCAAAGGTGGCTGCCTCCGCACGACTTATGACCCAAAGATGGCTGCCTCCGCACGACTTACGACCCAAAGATGGCTGCTTCCGCATGACTTACGATGCAAAGATGGCTGCCTCCGCACGACTTACGACCCAAAGATGGCTGCCTCCGCATGATTACGACCCAAAGATGGCTGCCTACGAACGACTTATGACCCAAAGATGTCTGCCTCCGCATGACTTACGACCCAAAGATGGCTGCCTCCGCACGACTTACGACCCAAAGATGGCTGCCTTCGCACGACTTACGACCCAAAGATGGCTGCCTCCACATGATTATGACCCAAAGATGGCTGCCTACGCACAACTTACGACCCAAAGATGGCTGCCTTCCCGTGACTTGCGACTCAAAGATGGCTGCCTCCGCACGACTTACAACCGAAAGATGGCTGCCTACGCACGACTTATGACCCAAAGATGGCTGCCTCCGCACGACTTATGACCCAAAGATGGCTGCCTCCGCACGACTTACGACCCAAAGATGGCTGCCTACGAACGACTTATGACCCAAAGATGTCTGCCTCCGCATGACTTACGACCCAAAGATGGCTGCCTCCGCACGACTTACGACCCAAAGATGGCTGTCTCCGCATGATTACGACCCAAAGATGGCTGCCTACGAACGACTTATGACCCAAAGATGTCTGCCTCAGCATGACTTACGACCCAAAAATGGCTGCCTCCGCACGACTTACGACCCAAAGATGGCTGCCTTCGCACGACTTACGACCCAAAGATGGCTGCCTCCACATGATTATGACCCAAAGATGGCTGCCTACGCACAACTTACGACCCAAAGATGGCTGCCTCCGCACGACTTATGACCCAAAGATGGCTGCCTTCGCACGACTTACGACCCAAAGATGGCTGCCTCCGCATGACTTACGATGCAAAGATGGCTGCCTCCGCACGACTTACGACCCAAAGATGGCTGCCTCCGCATGATTACGACCCAAAGATGGCTGCCTACGCATGACTTATGACCCAAAGATGTCTGCCTCCGCATGACTTACGACCCAAAGATGGCTGCCTCCGCACGACTTACGACCCAAAGATGGCTGCCTTCGCATGACTTACGACGCAAAGATGGCTGCCTCCGCACGACTTACGACCCAAAGATGGCTGCCTCTGCAGAACTTACAACCCCAAAATGGCTGCCTCCGCACGACTTACGACCCAAAGATGGCTGCCTCCGCACGAACCAAAGATGGCTGCCTTCCCGCGACTTGCGACTCAAAGATGGCTGCCTCCGCACGACTTACAACCCAAAGATGGCTGCCTATGCACGACTTATGACCCAAAGATGGCTGCCTCCGCACGACATACAACCCAAAGATGGCTGCCTCCGCACGACTTACGACCCAAAGATGGCTGCCTCCGCATGACTTACGATCCAAAGATGGATGCCTCCGCACAATTTATTACCCAAAGATGGCTGCCTCCACACGACTTATGACCCAAACATGGCTGCCTCCGCACAACTTACGACCCAAAGATGGCTGCCTCCACATGACTTACGACCCAAAGATGGCTGCCTTCGCACGACTTACGACGCAAAGATGGCTGCCTCCGCACGACTTACGACCCAAAGATGGCTGCCTCCGCACGAACCAAAGATGGCTGCCTTCCCGCGACTTACGACCCAAAGATGGCTGCCTCCGCACGACTTACGACCCAAAGATGGCTGCCTCCGCACGACTTATGACCCAAAGATGGCTGACTCCGCACGACTTACGACCCAAAGATGGCTGCCTCCGCATGACTTACGATGCAAAGATGGCTGCCTCCGCACGACTTACGACCCAAAGATGGCTGCCTCCGCATGATTACGACCCAAAGATGGCTGCCTACGCACGACTTACGACCCAAAGATGGCTGCCTCCGCACGACTTACGACCCAAAGATGGCTGCCTCAGCACGACTTACGACCCAAAGATGGCTGCCTCCGCATGACTTACGACCCAAAGATGGCTGCCTCCACACGACATAAAGATGGCTGCCTCCGCACAAATTACTACCCAAAGATTGCTGACTCCTCATAACTTACAACCCAAAGATGGCTGCCTCCGCACGACTTATGACCCAAAGACGGCTGCCTCCGCTTGACCTATGACCCAAAGATGGCTGCCTCCGCATAACCCAAAGATGGCTGCCTCCACATGACTTACGAACCAAAGATGGCTGCCTTCCCACGACTTGCGACTCAAAGATGGCTGCCTCCGCACGACTTACAACCCAAAGATGGCTGCCTATGCACGACTTATGACCCAAAGATGGCTGCCTCCGCACGACATACGACCCAAAGATGGCTGCCTCCGCACGAATTACGACCCAAAGATGGCTGCCTCCGCATGACTTACGATCCAAAGATGGATGCCTCCGCACAAGTTATTACCCAAAGATGGCTGCCTCCACATGACTTATGACCCAAAGATGGCTGCCTCCGCACGACTTACGACCCAAAGATGGCTGCCTCCGCACGAACCAAAGATGGCTGCCTTCCCGCGACTTGCGACCCAAAGATGGCTGCCTCCGCACGACTTACGACCCAAAGATGGCTGCCTACGCAAGACTTATGACCCAAAGATGGCTGCCTCCGCACGATCCAAAGATGGCTGCCTATGCATGACTTGCGACCGAAAGATGGCTGCCTCCGCACGACTTACGACCCAAAGATGGCTGCCTATGCATGACCTATGACCCAAAGATGGCTTCCTCCGCACGAACCAAAGATGGCTGCCTATGCATGACTTGCGACCCAAAGATGGCTGCCTCCGCACGACTTACGACTCAAAGATGGCTGCCTCCGCACGACTTACGACCCAAAGATGGCTGCCTCCACACGACTCATGACACAAAGATGGCTGCCTCCGGAAGACCCAAAGATGGCTGCCTCCGCACGACTTACGATGCAAAGATGGCTGCCTCCTCATGACTTACGACCCATAGATGGCTGCCTCCGCACGACTATTGACCCAAAGATGGCTGCCTCCGCACGAATTATGACCCAAAGATGGCTGCCTCCGCATGACTTACGACCCAAAGATGGCTGCCTCCGCATGAATTATGACCCAAAGATGGCTGCCTCCGCACGACTTATGACCCAAAGATGGCTGCCTCCGCACTACTTACGACCCAAAGATGGCTGCCTCAGCACTACTTACGACCCAAAGATGGCTGCCTCAGCACAACTTATGACCCAAAGATGGCTGCCTCCGCACGACATATGACCCAAAGATGGCTGCCTATGCACGACTTACGACCCAAAGATGACTGCCTCCGCACTACTTACGACCCATAGATGGCTGCCTACGCATGATCCAAAGATGGCTGCCTCCGCATGACTTACGACCCAAAGATGGCTGCCTCCGCACGACTTACGACCCAAAGATAGCTGCCTCCGCATGACTTACGATGCAAAGATGGCTGCCTCCGCACGACTTACGACCCAAAGATGGCTGCCTCCGCATGATTACGACCCAAATATAGCTGCCTACGCACGACTTATGACCCAAAGATGTCTCCCGCCGCATGACTTACGACCCAAAGATGGCTGCCTCCGCACGACTTACGACCCAAAGTTGGCTGCCTCCGCACGACTTACGACCCAAAGATGGCTGCCTCCACATGAACCAAAGATGGCTGCCTTCCCGTGACTTGCGACTCAAAGATGGCTGCCTCCGCACGACTTACAACCGAAAGATGGCTGCCTACGCATGACTTATGACCCAAAGGTGGCTGCCTCCGCACGACTTATGACCCAAAGATGGCTGCCTCCGCACGACTTACGACCCAAAGATGGCTGCTTCCGCATGACTTACGATGCAAAGATGGCTGCCTCCGCACGACTTACGACCCAAAGATGGCTGCCTCCGCATGATTACGACCCAAAGATGGCTGCCTACGAACGACTTATGACCCAAAGATGTCTGCCTCCGCATGACTTACGACCCAAAGATGGCTGCCTCCGCACGACTTACGACCCAAAGATGGCTGCCTTCGCACGACTTACGACCCAAAGATGGCTGCCTCCACATGATTATGACCCAAAGATGGCTGCCTACGCACAACTTACGACCCAAAGATGGCTGCCTTCCTGTGACTTGCGACTCAAAGATGGCTGCCTCCGCACGACTTACAACCGAAAGATGGCTGCCTACGCACGACTTATGACCCAAAGATGGCTGCCTCCGCACGACTTATGACCCAAAGATGGCTGCCTCCGCACGACTTACGACCCAAAGATGGCTGCCTACGAACGACTTATGACCCAAAGATGTCTGCCTCCGCATGACTTACGACCCAAAGATGGCTGCCTCCGCACGACTTACGACCCAAAGATGGCTGTCTCCGCATGATTACGACCCAAAGATGGCTGCCTACGAACGACTTATGACCCAAAGATGTCTGCCTCAGCATGACTTACGACCCAAAGATGGCTGCCTCCGCACGACTTACGACCCAAAGATGGCTGCCTTCGCACGACTTACGACCCAAAGATGGCTGCCTCCACATGATTATGACCCAAAGATGGCTGCCTACGCACAACTTACGACCCAAAGATGGCTGCCTCCGCACGACTTATGACCCAAAGATGGCTGCCTTCGCACGACTTACGACCCAAAGATGGCTGCCTCCGCATGACTTACGATGCAAAGATGGCTGCCTCCGCACGACTTACGACCCAAAGATGGCTGCCTCCGCATGATTACGACCCAAAGATGGCTGCCTACGCATGACTTATGACCCAAAGATGTCTGCCTCCGCATGACTTACGACCCAAAGATGGCTGCCTCCGCACGACTTACGACCCAAAGATGGCTGCCTCTGCAGAACTTACAACCCCAAAATGGCTGCCTCCGCACGACTTACGACCCAAAGATGGCTGCCTCCGCACGAACCAAAGATGGCTGCCTTCCCGCGACTTGCGACTCAAAGATGGCTGCCTCCGCACGACTTACAACCCAAAGATGGCTGCCTATGCACGACTTATGACTCAAAGATGGCTGCCTCCGCACGACATACAACCCAAAGATGGCTGCCTCCGCACGACTTACGACCCAAAGATGGCTGCCTCCGCATGACTTATGACCCAAAGATGGCTGCCTCCGCACTACTTACGACCCAAAGATGGCTGCCTCAGCACTACTTACGACCCAAAGATGGCTGCCTCAGCACAACTTATGACCCAAAGATGGCTGCCTCCGCACGACATATGACCCAAAGATGGCTGCCTATGCACGACTTACGACCCAAAGATGACTGCCTCCGCACTACTTACGACCCATAGATGGCTGCCTACGCATGATCCAAAGATGGCTGCCTCCGCATGACTTACGACCCAAAGATGGCTGCCTCCGCACGACTTACGACCCAAAGATAGCTGCCTCCGCATGACTTACGATGCAAAGATGGCTGCCTCCGCACGACTTACGACCCAAAGATGGCTGCCTCCGCATGATTACGACCCAAATATAGCTGCCTACGCACGACTTATGACCCAAAGATGTCTCCCGCCGCATGACTTACGACCCAAAGATGGCTGCCTCCGCACGACTTACGACCCAAAGTTGGCTGCCTCCGCACGACTTACGACCCAAAGATGGCTGCCTCCACATGAACCAAAGATGGCTGCCTTCCCGTGACTTGCGACTCAAAGATGGCTGCCTCCGCACGACTTACAACCGAAAGATGGCTGCCTACGCATGACTTATGACCCAAAGGTGGCTGCCTCCGCACGACTTATGACCCAAAGATGGCTGCCTCCGCACGACTTACGACCCAAAGATGGCTGCTTCCGCATGACTTACGATGCAAAGATGGCTGCCTCCGCACGACTTACGACCCAAAGATGGCTGCCTCCGCATGATTACGACCCAAAGATGGCTGCCTACGAACGACTTATGACCCAAAGATGTCTGCCTCCGCATGACTTACGACCCAAAGATGGCTGCCTCCGCACGACTTACGACCCAAAGATGGCTGCCTTCGCACGACTTACGACCCAAAGATGGCTGCCTCCACATGATTATGACCCAAAGATGGCTGCCTACGCACAACTTACGACCCAAAGATGGCTGCCTTCCTGTGACTTGCGACTCAAAGATGGCTGCCTCCGCACGACTTACAACCGAAAGATGGCTGCCTACGCACGACTTATGACCCAAAGATGGCTGCCTCCGCACGACTTATGACCCAAAGATGGCTGCCTCCGCACGACTTACGACCCAAAGATGGCTGCCTACGAACGACTTATGACCCAAAGATGTCTGCCTCCGCATGACTTACGACCCAAAGATGGCTGCCTCCGCACGACTTACGACCCAAAGATGGCTGTCTCCGCATGATTACGACCCAAAGATGGCTGCCTACGAACGACTTATGACCCAAAGATGTCTGCCTCAGCATGACTTACGACCCAAAGATGGCTGCCTCCGCACGACTTACGACCCAAAGATGGCTGCCTTCGCACGACTTACGACCCAAAGATGGCTGCCTCCACATGATTATGACCCAAAGATGGCTGCCTACGCACAACTTACGACCCAAAGATGGCTGCCTCCGCACGACTTATGACCCAAAGATGGCTGCCTTCGCACGACTTACGACCCAAAGATGGCTGCCTCCGCATGACTTACGATGCAAAGATGGCTGCCTCCGCACGACTTACGACCCAAAGATGGCTGCCTCCGCATGATTACGACCCAAAGATGGCTGCCTACGCATGACTTATGACCCAAAGATGTCTGCCTCCGCATGACTTACGACCCAAAGATGGCTGCCTCCGCACGACTTACGACCCAAAGATGGCTGCCTCTGCAGAACTTACAACCCCAAAATGGCTGCCTCCGCACGACTTACGACCCAAAGATGGCTGCCTCCGCACGAACCAAAGATGGCTGCCTTCCCGCGACTTGCGACTCAAAGATGGCTGCCTCCGCACGACTTACAACCCAAAGATGGCTGCCTATGCACGACTTATGACTCAAAGATGGCTGCCTCCGCACGACATACAACCCAAAGATGGCTGCCTCCGCACGACTTACGACCCAAAGATGGCTGCCTCCGCATGACTTACGATCCAAAGATGGATGCCTCCGCACAATTTATTACCCAAAGATGGCTGCCTCCACACGACTTATGACCCAAACATGGCTGCCTCCGCACAACTTACGACCCAAAGATGGCTGCCTCCACATGACTTACGACCCAAAGATGGCTGCCTTCGCACGACTTACGACGCAAAGATGGCTGCCTCCGCACGACTTACGACCCAAAGATGGCTGCCTCCGCACGAACCAAAGATGGCTGCCTTCCCGCGACTTACGACCCAAAGATGGCTGCCTCCGCACGACTTACGACCCAAAGATGGCTGCCTACGCAAGACTTATGACCCAAAGATGGCTGCCTCCGCACGATCCAAAGATGGCTGCCTATGCATGACTTGCGACCCAAAGATGGCTGCCTCCGCATGACTTGCGACCCAAAGATGGCTGCCTATGCATGACTTATGACCCAAAGATGGCTGCCTCCACACGAACCAAAGATGGCTGCCTATGCATGACTTGCGACACAAAGATGGCTGCCTCCGCACGACTTACGACCCAAAGATGGCTGCCTCCGCATTACTTATGATCCAAAGATGGATGCCTCCGCACAACTTATTACCCAAAGATGGCTGCTTCCACAAGACTTGCGACCCAAAGATCGCTGCCTCCGCTCGACTTACGACCCAAAGATGGCTGCCTCCGCACGGCTTACGACACAAAGATGGCTGCCTCCGCATGACCCTAAGATGGTTGCCTCCGCATGACGTATGACACAAAGATGGCTGCCTACGCACGACTTACGACGCAAAGATGGCTGCCTCCGGACGACTTATGACCCAAAGATGTCTGCCTCCGCATGACTTACGACCCAAAGATGGCTGCCTCCGCACGACTTACGACCCAAAGGTGGCTGCCTTCGCACGACTTACGACCCAAAGATGGCTGCCTCCACATGATTATGACCCAAAGATGGCTGCCTACGCACAACTTACGACCCAAAGATGGCTGCCTTCCCGTGACTTGCGACTCAAAGATGGCTGCCTCCGCACGACTTACAACCGAAAGATGGCTGCCTACGCACGACTTATGACCCAAAGATGGCTGCCTCCGCACGACTTATGACCCAAAGATGGCTGCCTCCGCACGACTTACGACCCAAAGATGGCTGCCTCCGCACGACTTATGATCCAAAGATGGCTGCCTCCGCACGAATTACGACCCAAAGATGGCTGCCTACGAACGACTTATGACCCAAAGATGTCTGCCTCCGCATGACTTACGACCCAAAGATGGCTGCCTCCGCACGACTTACGACCCAAAGATGGCTGTCTCCGCATGATTACGACCCAAAGATGGCTGCCTACGAACGACTTATGACCCAAAGATGTTTGCCTCCGCATGACTTACAACCCAAAGATGGCTGCCTCCGCACGACTTACGACCCAAAGATGGCTGCCTTCGCACGACTTACGACCCAAAGATGGCTGCCTCCACATGATTATGACCCAAAGATGGCTGCCTACGCACAACTTACAACCCAAAGATGGCTGCCTCCGCACGACTTATGACCCAAAGATGGCTGCCTCCGCACGACTTACGACCCAAAGATGGCTGCCTCCGCATGACTTACGATGCAAAGATGGCTGCCTCCGCACGACTTACGACACAAAGATGGCTGCCTCCGCATGACCCTAAGATGGTTGCCTCCGCATGACGTATGACCCAAAGATGGCTGCCTACGCACGACTTACGACGCAAAGATGGCTGCCTCCGGACGACTTATGACCCAAAGATGTCTGCCTCCGCATGACTTACGACCCAAAGATGGCTGCCTCCGCACGACTTAGACCCAAAGATGGCTGCCTTCGCACGACTTACGACCCAAAGATGGCTGCCTCCACATGATTATGACCCAAAGATGGCTGCCTACGCACAACTTACGACCCAAAGATGGCTGCCTTCCCGTGACTTGCGACTCAAAGATGGCTGCCTCCGCACGACTTACAACCGAAAGATGGCTGCCTACGCACGACTTATGACCCAAAGATGGCTGCCTCCGCACGACTTATGACCCAAAGATGGCTGCCTCCGCACGACTTACGACCCAAAGATGGCTGCCTACGAACGACTTATGACCCAAAGATGTCTGCCTCCGCATGACTTACGACCCAAAGATGGCTGCCTCCGCACGACTTACGACCCAAAGATGGCTGTCTCCGCATGATTACGACCCAAAGATGGCTGCCTATGAACGACTTACGACCCAAAGATGTCTGCCTCCGCATGACTTACGACCCAAAGATGGCTGCCTCCGCACGACTTACGACCCAAAGATGGCTGCCTTCGCACGACTTACGACCCAAAGATGGCTGCCTCCACATGATTATGACCCAAAGATGGCTGCCTACGCACAACTTACGACCCAAAGATGGCTGCCTCCGCACGACTTATGACCCAAAGATGGCTGCCTCCGCACGACTTACGACCCAAAGATGGCTGCCTCCGCATGACTTACGATGCAAAGATGGCTGCCTCCGCACGACTTACGACCCAAAGATGGCTGCCTCCGCATGATTACGACCCAAAGATGGCTGCCTACGCACGACTTATGACCCAAAGATGTCTGCCTCCGCATGACTTACGACCCAAAGATGGCTGCCTCCGCACGACTTACGACCCAAAGATGGCTGCCTTCGCATGACTTACGACGCAAAGATGGCTGCCTCCGCACGACTTATGACCCAAAGATGGCTGCCTCCGCAGAACTTACGACCCCAAAATGGCTGCCTCCGCACGACTTACGACCCAAAGATGGCTGCCTCCGCACGAACCAAAGATGGCTGCCTTCCCGCGACTTGCGACTCAAAGATGGCTGCCTCCGCACGACTTACAACCCAAAGATGGCTGCCTATGCACAAGTTATGACCCAAAGATGGCTGCCTCCACACGACATACAACCCAAAGATGGCTGCCTCCGCACGACTTACGACCCAAAGATGGCTGCCTCCGCATGACTTACGATCCAAAGATGGATGCCTCCGCACAATTTATTACCCAAAGATGGCTGCCTCCACACGACTTATGACCCAAAGATGGCTGCCTCCGCACGACTTACGACCCAAAGATGGCTGACTCCACATGACTTACGACCCAAAGATGGCTGCCTTCGCACGACTTACGACGCAAAGATGGCTGCCTCCGCACGACTTACGACCCAAAGATGGCTACCTCCGCACGAACCAAAGATGGCTGCCTTCCCGCGACTTACGACCCAAAGGTGGCTGCCTCCGCACGACTTATGACCCAAAGATGGCTGCCTACCAAGACTTATGACCCAAAGATGGCTGCCTCCGCACGATCCAAAGATGGCTGCCTATGCATGACTTGCGACCCAAAGATGGCTGCCTCCGCATGACGTGCGACCCAAAGATGGCTGCCTATGCATGACTTATGACCCAAAGATGGCTGCCTCCACACGAACCAAAGATGGCTGCCTATGCATGACTTGCGACCCAAAGATGGCTGCCTCCGCACGACTTACGACCCAAAGATGGCTGCCTCAGCACGACTTACGACCCAAAGATGGCTGCCTCCGCATGACTTACGACCCAAAGATGGCTGCCTCCACACGACATAAAGATGGCTGCCTCCGCACAAATTACTACCCAAAGATTGCTGACTCCTCATAACTTACAACCCAAAGATGGCTGCCTCCGCACGACTTATGACCCAAAGACGGCTGCCTCCGCTTGACCTATGACCCAAAGATGGCTGCCTCCGCATAACCCAAAGATGGCTGCCTCCACATGACTTACGAACCAAAGATGGCTGCCTTCCCACGACTTGCGACTCAAAGATGGCTGCCTCCGCACGACTTACAACCCAAAGATGGCTGCCTATGCACGACTTATGACCCAAAGATGGCTGCCTCCGCACGACATACGACCCAAAGATGGCTGCCTCCGCACGAATTACGACCCAAAGATGGCTGCCTCCGCATGACTTACGATCCAAAGATGGATGCCTCCGCACAAGTTATTACCAAAAGATGGCTGCCTCCACATGACTTATGACCCAAAGATGGCTGCCTCCGCACGACTTACGACCCAAAGATGGCTGCCTCCGCACGAACCAAAGATGGCTGCCTTCCCGCGACTTGCGACCCAAAGATGGCTGCCTCCGCACGACTTACGACCCAAAGATGGCTGCCTACGCAAGACTTATGACCCAAAGATGGCTGCCTCCGCACGATCCAAAGATGGCTGCCTATGCATGACTTGCGACCCAAAGATGGCTGCCTCCGAACGACTTACGACCCAAAGATGGCTGCCTATGCATGACCTATGACCCAAAGATGGCTTCCTCCGCACGAACCAAAGATGGCTGCCTATGCATGACTTGCGACCCAAAGATGGCTGCCTCCGCACGACTTACGACTCAAAGATGGCTGCCTCCGCACGACTTACGACCCAAAGATGGCTGCCTCCACACGACTCATGACACAAAGATGGCTGCCTCCGGAAGACCCAAAGATGGCTGCCTCCGCACGACTTACTATGCAAAGATGGCTGCTTCCTCACAACTTACGACCCAAAGATGGCTGCCTCCGCATGACTTACGAACCAAAGATGGCTGCCTCCGCACGACTTACGATGCAAAGATGGCTGCCTCCTCATGACTTACGACCCATAGATGGCTGCCTCCGCACGACTATTGACCCAAAGATGGCTGCCTCCGCACGAATTATGACCCAAAGATGGCTGCCTCCGCATGACTTACGACCCAAAGATGGCTGCCTCCGCATGAATTATGACCCAAAGATGGCTGCCTCCGCACGACTTATGACCCAAAGATGGCTGCCTCCGCACTACTTACGACCCAAAGATGGCTGCCTCAGCACTACTTACGACCCAAAGATGGCTGCCTCAGCACAACTTATGACCCAAAGATGGCTGCCTCCGCACGACATATGACCCAAAGATGGCTGCCTATGCACGACTTACGACCCAAAGATGACTGCCTCCGCACTACTTACGACCCATAGATGGCTGCCTACGCATGATCCAAAGATGGCTGCCTCCGCATGACTTACGACCCAAAGATGGCTGCCTCCGCACGACTTACGACCCAAAGATAGCTGCCTCCGCATGACTTACGATGCAAAGATGGCTGCCTCCGCACGACTTACGACCCAAAGATGGCTGCCTCCGCATGATTACGACCCAAATATAGCTGCCTACGCACGACTTATGACCCAAAGATGTCTCCCGCCGCATGACTTACGACCCAAAGATGGCTGCCTCCGCACGACTTACGACCCAAAGTTGGCTGCCTCCGCACGACTTACGACCAAAGATGGCTGCCTCCACATGAACCAAAGATGGCTGCCTTCCCGTGACTTGCGACTCAAAGATGGCTGCCTCCGCACGACTTACAACCGAAAGATGGCTGCCTACGCATGACTTATGACCCAAAGGTGGCTGCCTCCGCACGACTTATGACCCAAAGATGGCTGCCTCCGCACGACTTACGACCCAAAGATGGCTGCTTCCGCATGACTTACGATGCAAAGATGGCTGCCTCCGCACGACTTACGACCCAAAGATGGCTGCCTCCGCATGATTACGACCCAAAGATGGCTGCCTACGAACGACTTATGACCCAAAGATGTCTGCCTCCGCATGACTTACGACCCAAAGATGGCTGCCTCCGCACGACTTACGACCCAAAGATGGCTGCCTTCGCACGACTTACGACCCAAAGATGGCTGCCTCCACATGATTATGACCCAAAGATGGCTGCCTACGCACAACTTACGACCCAAAGATGGCTGCCTTCCCGTGACTTGCGACTCAAAGATGGCTGCCTCCGCACGACTTACAACCGAAAGATGGCTGCCTACGCACGACTTATGACCCAAAGATGGCTGCCTCCGCACGACTTATGACCCAAAGATGGCTGCCTCCGCACGACTTACGACCCAAAGATGGCTGCCTACGAACGACTTATGACCCAAAGATGTCTGCCTCCACATGACTTACGACCCAAAGATGGCTGCCTCCGCACGACTTACGACCCAAAGATGGCTGTCTCCGCATGATTACGACCCAAAGATGGCTGCCTACGAACGACTTATGACCCAAAGATGTCTGCCTCAGCATGACTTACGACCCAAAGATGGCTGCCTCCGCACGACTTACGACCCAAAGATGGCTGCCTTCGCACGACTTACGACCCAAAGATGGCTGCCTCCACATGATTATGACCCAAAGATGGCTGCCTACGCACAACTTACGACCCAAAGATGGCTGCCTCCGCACGACTTATGACCCAAAGATGGCTGCCTTCGCACGACTTACGACCCAAAGATGGCTGCCTCCGCATGACTTACGATGCAAAGATGGCTGCCTCCGCACGACTTACGACCCAAAGATGGCTGCCTCCGCATGATTACGACCCAAAGATGGCTGCCTACGCATGACTTATGACCCAAAGATGTCTGCCTCCGCATGACTTACGACCCAAAGATGGCTGCCTCCGCACGACTTACGACCCAAAGATGGCTGCCTCTGCAGAACTTACAACCCCAAAATGGCTGCCTCCGCACGACTTACGACCCAAAGATGGCTGCCTCCGCACGAACCAAAGATGGCTGCCTTCCCGCGACTTGCGACTCAAAGATGGCTGCCTCCGCACGACTTACAACCCAAAGATGGCTGCCTATGCACGACTTATGACCCAAAGATGGCTGCCTCCGCACGACATACAACCCAAAGATGGCTGCCTCCGCACGACTTACGACCCAAAGATGGCTGCCTCCGCATGACTTACGATCCAAAGATGGATGCCTCCGCACAATTTATTACCCAAAGATGGCTGCCTCCACACGACTTATGACCCAAACATGGCTGCCTCCGCACAACTTACGACCCAAAGATGGCTGCCTCCACATGACTTACGACCCAAAGATGGCTGCCTTCGCACGACTTACGACGCAAAGATGGCTGCCTCCGCACGACTTACGACCCAAAGATGGCTGCCTCCGCACGAACCAAAGATGGCTGCCTTCCCGCGACTTACGACCCAAAGATGGCTGCCTCCGCACGACTTACGACCCAAAGATGGCTGCCTACGCAAGACTTATGACCCAAAGATGGCTGCCTCCGCACGATCCAAAGATGGCTGCCTATGCATGACTTGCGACCCAAAGATGGCTGCCTCCGCATGACTTGCGACCCAAAGATGGCTGCCTATGCATGACTTATGACCCAAAGATGGCTGCCTCCACACGAACCAAAGATGGCTGCCTATGCATGACTTGCGACACAAAGATGGCTGCCTCCGCACGACTTACGACCCAAAGATGGCTGCCTCCGCATTACTTATGATCCAAAGATGGATGCCTCCGCACAACTTATTACCCAAAGATGGCTGCTTCCACAAGACTTGCGACCCAAAGATCGCTGCCTCCGCTCGACTTACGACCCAAAGATGGCTGCCTCCGCACGGCTTACGACACAAAGATGGCTGCCTCCACATGACCCTAAGATGGTTGCCTCCGCATGACGTATGACACAAAGATGGCTGCCTACGCACGACTTACGACGCAAAGATGGCTGCCTCCGGACGACTTATGACCCAAAGATGTCTGCCTCCGCATGACTTACGACCCAAAGATGGCTGCCTCCGCACGACTTACGACCCAAAGGTGGCTGCCTTCGCACGACTTACGACCCAAAGATGGCTGCCTCCACATGATTATGACCCAAAGATGGCTGCCTACGCACAACTTACGACCCAAAGATGGCTGCCTTCCCGTGACTTGCGACTCAAAGATGGCTGCCTCCGCACGACTTACAACCGAAAGATGGCTGCCTACGCACGACTTATGACCCAAAGATGGCTGCCTCCGCACGACTTATGACCCAAAGATGGCTGCCTCCGCACGACTTACGACCCAAAGATGGCTGCCTCCGCACGACTTATGATCCAAAGATGGCTGCCTCCGCACGAATTACGACCCAAAGATGGCTGCCTACGAACGACTTATGACCCAAAGATGTCTGCCTCCGCATGACTTACGACCCAAAGATGGCTGCCTCCGCACGACTTACGACCCAAAGATGGCTGTCTCCGCATGATTACGACCCAAAGATGGCTGCCTACGAACGACTTATGACCCAAAGATGTTTGCCTCCGCATGACTTACAACCCAAAGATGGCTGCCTCCGCACGACTTACGACCCAAAGATGGCTGCCTTCGCACGACTTACGACCCAAAGATGGCTGCCTCCACATGATTATGACCCAAAGATGGCTGCCTACGCACAACTTACGACCCAAAGATGGCTGCCTCCGCACGACTTATGACCCAAAGATGGCTGCCTCCGCACGACTTACGACCCAAAGATGGCTGCCTCCGCATGACTTACGATGCAAAGATGGCTGCCTCCGCACGACTTACGACACAAAGATGGCTGCCTCCGCATGACCCTAAGATGGTTGCCTCCGCATGACGTATGACCCAAAGATGGCTGCCTACGCACGACTTACGACGCAAAGATGGCTGCCTCCGGACGACTTATGACCCAAAGATGTCTGCCTCCGCATGACTTACGACCCAAAGATGGCTGCCTCCGCACGACTTAGACCCAAAGATGGCTGCCTTCGCACGACTTACGACCCAAAGATGGCTGCCTCCACATGATTATGACCCAAAGATGGCTGCCTACGCACAACTTACGACCCAAAGATGGCTGCCTTCCCGTGACTTGCGACTCAAAGATGGCTGCCTCCGCACGACTTACAACCGAAAGATGGCTGCCTACGCACGACTTATGACCCAAAGATGGCTGCCTCCGCACGACTTATGACCCAAAGATGGCTGCCTCCGCACGACTTACGACCCAAAGATGGCTGCCTACGAACGACTTATGACCCAAAGATGTCTGCCTCCGCATGACTTACGACCCAAAGATGGCTGCCTCCGCACGACTTACGACCCAAAGATGGCTGTCTCCGCATGATTACGACCCAAAGATGGCTGCCTATGAACGACTTACGACCCAAAGATGTCTGCCTCCGCATGACTTACGACCCAAAGATGGCTGCCTCCGCACGACTTACGACCCAAAGATGGCTGCCTTCGCACGACTTACGACCCAAAGATGGCTGCCTCCACATGATTATGACCCAAAGATGGCTGCCTACGCACAACTTACGACCCAAAGATGGCTGCCTCCGCACGACTTATGACCCAAAGATGGCTGCCTCCGCACGACTTACGACCCAAAGATGGCTGCCTCCGCATGACTTACGATGCAAAGATGGCTGCCTCCGCACGACTTACGACCCAAAGATGGCTGCCTCCGCATGATTACGACCCAAAGATGGCTGCCTACGCACGACTTATGACCCAAAGATGTCTGCCTCCGCATGACTTACGACCCAAAGATGGCTGCCTCCGCACGACTTACGACCCAAAGATGGCTGCCTTCGCATGACTTACGACGCAAAGATGGCTGCCTCCGCACGACTTACGACCCAAAGATGGCTGCCTCCGCAGAACTTACGACCCCAAAATGGCTGCCTCCGCACGACTTACGACCCAAAGATGGCTGCCTCCGCACGAACCAAAGATGGCTGCCTTCCCGCGACTTGCGACTCAAAGATGGCTGCCTCCGCACGACTTACAACCCAAAGATGGCTGCCTATGCACAAGTTATGACCCAAAGATGGCTGCCTCCACACGACATACAACCCAAAGATGGCTGCCTCCGCACGACTTACGACCCAAAGATGGCTGCCTCCGCATGACTTACGATCCAAAGATGGATGCCTCCGCACAATTTATTACCCAAAGATGGCTGCCTCCACACGACTTATGACCCAAAGATGGCTGCCTCCGCACGACTTACGACCCAAAGATGGCTGACTCCACATGACTTACGACCCAAAGATGGCTGCCTTCGCACGACTTACGACGCAAAGATGGCTGCCTCCGCACGACTTACGACCCAAAGATGGCTACCTCCGCACGAACCAAAGATGGCTGCCTTCCCGCGACTTACGACCCAAAGGTGGCTGCCTCCGCACGACTTACGACCCAAAGATGGCTGCCTACCAAGACTTATGACCCAAAGATGGCTGCCTCCGCACGATCCAAAGATGGCTGCCTATGCATGACTTGCGACCCAAAGATGGCTGCCTCCGCATGACGTGCGACCCAAAGATGGCTGCCTATGCATGACTTATGACCCAAAGATGGCTGCCTCCACACGAACCAAAGATGGCTGCCTATGCATGACTTGCGACCCAAAGATGGCTGCCTCCGCACGACTTAGGACCCAAAGATGGCTGCCTCCGCATTACTTATGATCCAAAGATGGATGCCTCCGCACAACTTATTACCCAAAGATGGCTGCCTCCACAAGACTTACGACCCAAAGATGGCTGCCTCCGCTCGACTTACGACCCAAAGATGGCTGCCTCGGCACGACTTACGACACAAAGATGGCTGCCTCCGCATGACCCTAAGATGGTTGCCTCCGCATGACGTATGACCCAAAGATGGCTGCCTACGCACGACTTACGACGCAAAGATGGCTGCCTCCGGACGACTTACGACCCAAAGATGGCTGCCTCCGCACGACTTACGACCCAAAGATGGCTGCCTCCGCACGACTTACGACCCAAAGATGGCTGCCTCTGCACGACTTAAGACCCAAAGATGTCTGCCTCCGCACGACCCTAAGATGGCTGCCTTCCTGCGACTTACGATTCAAAGATGGCTGCCTCTGCACAACTTATTTCCCAAAGATGGCTGCCTCCGCACGACTTACGACCCAAAGATTTCTGGCTCAGCATGACCTACGACCCAAAGATGGCTGCCTCCGCACGACTTACGACCCAAAGATGGCTGCCTCCACACGACTCATGACACAAAGATGGCTGCCTCCGCACGACCCAAAGATGGCTGCCTCCGCATGATTACGACCCAAAGATGGCTGCCTACGCACGACTTATGACCCAAAGATGTCTGCCTCCGCATGACTTACGACCCAAAGATGGCTGCCTCCGCACGACTTACGACCCAAAGGTGGCTGCCTTCGCACGACTTACGACCCAAAGATGGCTGCCTCCACATGATTATGACCCAAAGATGGCTGCCTACGCACAACTTACGACCCAAAGATGGCTGCCTTCCCGTGACTTGCGACTCAAAGATGGCTGCCTCCGCACGACTTACAACCTTAAGATGGCTGCCTACGCACGACTTATGACCCAAAGATGGCTGCCTCCGCACGACTTATGACCCAAAGATGGCTGCCTCCGCACGACTTACGACCCAAAGATGGCTGCCTCCGCACGACTTACGACCCAAAGATGGCTGCCTCCGCACGACTTACGACCCAAAGATGGCTGCCTACGAACGACTTATGACCCAAAGATGTCTGCCTCCGCATGACTTACGACCCAAAGATGGCTGCCCCAGCACGACTTACGACCCAAAGATGGCTGTCTCCGCATGATTACGACCCAAAGATGGCTGCCTACGAACGACTTATGACCCAAAGATGTTTGCCTCCGCATGACTTACAACCCAAAGATGGCTGCCTCCGCACGACTTACGACCCAAAGATGGCTGCCTTCGCACGACTTATGACCCAAAGATGGCTGCCTCCACATGATTATGACCCAAAGATGGCTGCCTACGCACAACTTACGACCCAAAGATGGCTGCCTCCGCACGACTTATGACCCAAAGATGGCTGCCTCCGCACGACTTACGACCCAAAGATGGCTGCCTCCGCATGACTTACGATGCAAAGATGGCTGCCTCCGCACGACTTACGACCCAAAGATGGCTGCCTCTGCATGATTACGACCCAAAGATGGCTGCCTACGCACGACTTATGACCCAAAGATGTCTGCCTCCGCATGACTTACGACCCAAAGATGGCTGCCTCCGCACGACTTACGACCCAAAGATGGCTGCCTCCGCAGAACTTACGACCCCAAAATGGCTGCCTCCGCACGACTTACGACCCAAAGATGGCTGCCTCCGCATGAACCAAAGATGGCTGCCTTCCCGCGACTTGCGACTCAAAGATGGCTGCCTCCGCACGACTTACAACCCAAAGATGGCTGCCTATGCACAAGTTATGACCCAAAGATGGCTGCCTCCACACGACATACAACCCAAAGATGGCTGCCTCCGCACGACTTACGACCCAAAGATGGCTGCCTCCGCATGACTTACGATCCAAAGATGGATGCCTCCGCACAATTTATTACCCAAAGATGGCTGCCTCCACACGACTTATGACCCAAAGATGGCTGCCTCCGCACGACTTACGACCCAAAGATGGCTGACTCCACATGACTTACGACCCAAAGATGGCTGCCTTCGCACGACTTACGACGCAAAGATGGCTGCCTCCGCACGACTTACGACCCAAAGATGGCTACCTCCGCACGAACCAAAGATGGCTGCCTTCCCGCGACTTACGACCCAAAGATGGCTGCCTCCGCACGACTTACGACCCAAAGATGGCTGCCTACCAAGACTTATGACCCAAAGATGGCTGCCTCCGCACGATCCAAAGATGGCTGCCTATGCATGACTTGCGACCCAAAGATGGCTGCCTCCGCATGACGTGCGACCCAAAGATGGCTGCCTATGCATGACTTATGACCCAAAGATGGCTGCCTCCACACGAACCAAAGATGGCTGCCTATGCATGACTTGCGACCCAAAGATGGCTGCCTCCGCACGACTTAGGACCCAAAGATGGCTGCCTCCGCATTACTTATGATCCAAAGATGGATGCCTCCGCACAACTTATTACCCAAAGATGGCTGCCTCCACAAGACTTACGACCCAAAGATGGCTGCCTCCGCTCGACTTACGACCCAAAGATGGCTGCCTCGGCACGACTTACGACACAAAGATGGCTGCCTCCGCATGACCCTAAGATGGTTGCCTCCGCATGACGTATGACCCAAAGATGGCTGCCTACGCATGACTTACGACGCAAAGATGGCTGCCTCCGGACGACTTACGACCCAAAGATGGCTGCCTCCGCACGACTTACGACCCAAAGATGGCTGCCTCCGCACGACTTACGACCCAAAGATGGCTGCCTCTGCACGACTTAAGACCCAAAGATGTCTGCCTCCGCACGACCCTAAGATGGCTGCCTTCCTGCGACTTACGATTCAAAGATGGCTGCCTCTGCACAACTTATTTCCCAAAGATGGCTGCCTCCGCACGACTTACGACCCAAAGATTTCTGGCTCAGCATGACCTACGACCCAAAGATGGCTGCCTCCGCACGACTTACGACCCAAAGATGGCTGCCTCCACACGACTCATGACACAAAGATGGCTGCCTCCGCACGACCCAAAGATGGCTGCCTCCGCATGATTACGACCCAAAGATGGCTGCCTACGCACGACTTATGACCCAAAGATGTCTGCCTCCGCATGACTTACGACCCAAAGATGGCTGCCTCCGCACGACTTACGACCCAAAGATGGCTGCCTTCGCATGACTTACGACGCAAAGATGGCTGCCTCCGCACGACTTACGACCCAAAGATGGCTGCCTCCGCAGAACTTACGACCCCAAAATGGCTGCCTCCGCACGACTTACGACCCAAAGATGGCTGCCTCCGCACGAACCAAAGATGGCTGCCTTCCCGCGACTTGCGACTCAAAGATGGCTGCCTCCGCACGACTTACAACCCAAAGATGGCTGCCTATGCACGACTTATGACCCAAAGATGGCTGCCTCCGCACGACATACAACCCAAAGATGGCTGCCTCCGCACGACTCACGACCCAAAGATGGCTGCCTCCGCATGACTTACGATCCAAAGATGGATGCCTCCGCACAATTTATTACCCAAAGATGGCTGCCTCCACATGACTTATGACCCAAAGATGGCTGCCTCCGCACGACTTACGACCCAAAGATGGCTGCCTCCACATGACTTACGACCCAAAGATGGCTGCCTTCGCACGACTTACGACGCAAAAATGGCTGCCTCCGCACGACTTACGACCCAAAGATGGCTGCCTCCGCACGAACCAAAGATGGCTGCCTTCCCGCGACTTACGACCCAAAGATGGCTGCCTCCGCACGACTTACGACCCAAAGATGGCTGCCTACGCAAGACTTATGACCCAAAGATGGCTGCCTCCGCACGATCCAAAGATGGCTGCCTATGCATGACTTGCGACCCAAAGATGGCTGCCTCCGCATGACTTGCGACCCAAAGATGGCTGCCTATGCATGACTTATGACCCAAAGATGGCTGCCTCCACACGAACCACAGATGGCTGCCTATGCATGACTTGCGACCCAAAGATGGCTGCCTCCGCACGACTTACGACCCAAAGATGGCTGCCTCCGCATTACTTATGATCCAAAGATGGATGCCTCCGCACAACTTATTACCCAAAGATGGCTGCCTCCACAAGACTTACGACCCAAAGATGGCTGCCTCCGCTCGACTTACGACCCAAAGATGGCTGCCTCGGCAGGACTTACGACACAAAGATGGCTGCCTCCGCATGACCCTAAGATGGTTGCCTCCGCATGACGTATGACCCAAAGATGGCTGCCTACGCACGACTTACGACGCAAAGATGGCTGCCTCCGGACGACTTACGACCCAAAGATGGCTGCCTCCGCACGACTTACGACCCAAAGATGGCTGCCTCCGCACGACTTACGACCCAAAGATGGCTGCCTCCGCACGACCCTAAGATGGCTGCCTTCCTGCGACTTACGATTCAAAGATGGCTGCCTCTGCACAACTTATTTCCCAAAGATGGCTGCCTCCGCACGACTTACGACCCAAAGATTTCTGGCTCAGCATGACCTACGACTCAAAGATGGCTGCTTCCGCACGACTTACGACCCAAAGATGGCTGCCTCCACACGACTCATGACACAAAGATGGCTGCCTCCGCACGACCCAAAGATGGCTGCCTCCGCACGCCTTACTATGCAAAGATGGCTGCTTCCTCACGACTTACGACCCAAAGATGGCTGCCTCCGCACGACTTACGACCCAAAGATGGCTGCCTCCGCACGACTTACGACCCAAAGATGGCTGCCTCCGCACGACCCTAAGATGGCTGCCTTCCTGCGACTTACGATTCAAAGATGGCTGCCTCTGCACAACTTATTTCCCAAAGATGGCTGCCTCCGCACGACTTACGACCCAAAGATTTCTGGCTCAGCATGACCTACGACCCAAAGATGGCTGCCTCCGCACGACTTACGACCCAAAGATGGCTGCCTCCACACGACTCATGACACAAAGATGGCTGCCTCCGCACGACCCAAAGATGGCTGCCTCCGCACGCCTTACTATGCAAAGATGGCTGCTTCCTCACGACTTACGACCCAAAGATGGCTGCCTCCGCACGACTTACGACACAAAGATGGCTGCCTCCGCACGACTTACGACCCAAAGATGGCTGCCTCCGCACGAACCAAAGATGGCTGCCTATGCATGACTTGCGACCCAAAGATGGCTGCCTCCGCACGACTTACGACCCAAAAATGGCTGCCTCCGCATTACTTATGATCCAAAGATGGATGCCTCCGCACAACTTATTACCCAAAGATGGCTGCCTCCACAAGACTTACGACCCAAAGATGGCTGCCTCCGCTCGACTTACGACCCAAAGATGGCTGCCTCCGCACGACTTACGACACAATGATGGCTGCCTCCGCATGACCCTAAGATGGTTGCCTCCGCATGACGTACGACCCAAAGATGGCTGCCTACGCACGACTTACGACGCAAAGATGGCTGCCTCCGGACGACTTACGACCCAAAGATGGCTGCCTCCGCACGACTTACGACCCGAAGATTTCTGGCTCAGCATGACCTACGACCCAAAGATGGCTGCTCCGCACGACTTACGACCCAAAGATGGCTGCCTCCACACGAATCATGACACAAAGATGGCTTCCTCCGCACGACCCAAAGATGGCTGCCTCCGCACGCCTTACTATGCAAAGATGGCTGCTTCCTCACGAATAACGACCCAAAGATGGCTGCCTCCGCACGACTTACGACCCAAAGATGGCTGCCTCCGCACGACTATTGACCCAAAGATGGCTGCCTCTGCACGTATTATGACCCAAAGATGGCTGCCTCCGCATGACTTACGACCCAAAGATGGCTGCCTCCGCATGACTTACGACCCAAAGATGGCTGCCTCCGCACGACTTACGACGCAAAGATGGCTGCCTCCTCATGACTTACGACGCAAAGATGGCTGCCTCCGCACGACTTACGACCCAAAGATGGCTGCCTCCACACGACTCATGACACAAAGATGGCTTCCTCCGCACGACCCAAAGATGGCTGCCTCCGCACGCCTTACTATGCAAAGATGGCTGCTTCCTCACGAATAACGACCCAAAGATGGCTGCCTCCGCACGACTTACGACCCAAAGATGGCTGCCTCCGCACGACTATTGACCCAAAGATGGCTGCCTCTGCACGTATTATGACCCAAAGATGGCTGCCTCCACATGACTCATGACACAAAGATGGCTTCCTCCGCACGACCCAAAGATGGCTGCCTCCGCACGCCTTACTATGCAAAGATGGCTGCTTCCTCACGAATAACGACCCAAAGATGGCTGCCTCCGCACGACTTACGACCCAAAGATGGCTGCCTCCGCACGACTATTGACCCAAAGATGGCTGCCTCTGCACGTATTATGACCCAAAGATGGCTGCCTCCACACGACTCATGACACAAAGATGGCTTCCTCCGCACGACCCAAAGATGGCTGCCTCCGCACGCCTTACTATGCAAAGATGGCTGCTTCCTCACGAATAACGACCCAAAGATGGCTGCCTCCGCACGACTTACGACCCAAAGATGGCTGCCTCCGCACGACTATTGACCCAAAGATGGCTGCCTCTGCACGTATTATGACCCAAAGATGGCTGCCTCCACATGACTTACGACCCAAAGATGGCTGCCTCCGCATGACTTACGACGCAAAGATGGCTGCCTCCGCACGACTTACGACCCAAAGATGGCTGCCTCCGCAGAACTTACGACCCCAAAATGGCTGCCTCCGCACGACTTACGACCCAAAGATGGCTGCCTCCGCACGAACCAAAGATGGCTGCCTTCCCGCGACTTGCGACTCAAAGATGGCTGCCTCCGCACGACTTACAACCCAAAGATGGCTGCCTATGCACGACTTATGACCCAAAGATGGCTGCCTCCGCACGACATACAACTCAAAGATGGCTGCCTCCGCACGACTTACGACCCAAAGATGGCTGCCTCCGCATGACTTACGATCCAAAGATGGATGCCTCCGCACAATTTATTACCCAAAGATGGCTGCCTCCACACGAATTATGACCCAAAGATGGCTGCCTCCGCACGACTTACGACCCAAAGATGGCTGCCTCCACATGACTTACGACCCAAAGATGGCTGCCTTCGCACGACTTACGACGCAAAGATGGCTGCCTCCGCACGACTTACGACCCAAAGATGGCTGCCTCCACACGAACCAAAGATGGCTGCCTTCCCGCGACTTACGACCCAAAGATGGCTGCCTCCGCACGACTTACGACCCAAAGATGGCTGCCTACGCAAGACTTATGACCCAAAGATGGCTGCCTCCGCACGATCCAAAGATGGCTGCCTATGCATGACTTGCGACCCAAAGATGGCTGCCTCCGCATGACTTGCGACCCAAAGATGGCTGCCTATGCATGACTTATGACCCAAAGATGGCTGCCTCCACACGAACCAAAGATGGCTGCCTATGCATGACTTGCGACACAAAGATGGCTGCCTCCGCACGACTTACGACCCAAAGATGGCTGCCTCCGCATTACTTATGATCCAAAGATGGATGCCTCCGCACAACTTATTACCCAAAGATGGCTGCCTCCACAAGACTTGCGACCCAAAGATGGCTGCCTCCGCTCGACTTACGACCCAAAGATGGCTGCCTCCGCACGACTTACGACACAAAGATGGCTGCCTCCGCATGACCCTAAGATGGTTGCCTCCGCATGACGTATGACACAAAGATGGCTGCCTACGCACGACTTACGACGCAAAGATGGCTGCCTCCGGACGACTTATGACCCAAAGATGTCTGCCTCCGCATGACTTACAACCCAAAGATGGCTGCCTCCGCACGACTTACGACCCAAAGGTGGCTGCCTTCGCACGACTTACGACCCAAAGATGGCTGCCTCCACATGATTATGACCCAAAGATGGCTGCCTACGCACAACTTACGACCCAAAGATGGCTGCCTTCCCGTGACTTGCGACTCAAAGATGGCTGCCTCCGCACGACTTACAACTGAAAGATGGCTGCCTACGCACGACTTATGACCCAAAGATGGCTGCCTCCGCACGACTTATGACCCAAAGATGGCTGCCTCCGCACGACTTACGACCCAAAGATGGCTGCCTCCGCACGACTTATGACCCAAAGATGGCTGCCTCCGCACGACTTACGACCCAAAGATGGCTGCCTACGAACGACTTATGACCCAAAGATGTCTGCCTCCGCATGACTTACGACCCAAAGATGGCTGCCTCCGCACGACTTACGACCCAAAGATGGCTGTCTCCGCATGATTACGACCCAAAGATGGCTGCCTACGAACGACTTATGACCCAAAGATGTTTGCCTCCGCATGACTTAAAACCCAAAGATGGCTGCCTACGCACGACTTACGACCCAAAGATGGCTGCCTTCGCACGACTTACGACCCAAAGATGGCTGCCTCCACATGATTATGACCCAAAGATGGCTGCCTACGCACAACTTACGACCCTAAGATGGCTGCCTCCGCACGACTTATGACCCAAAGATGGCTGCCTCCGCACGACTTACGACCCAAAGATGGCTGCCTCCGCATGACTTACGATGCAAAGATGGCTGCCTCCGCACGACTTACGACACAAAGATGGCTGCCTCCGCATGACCCTAAGATGGTTGCCTCCGCATGACGTATGACCCAAAGATGGCTGCCTACGCACGACTTACGACGCAAAGATGGCTGCCTCCGGACGACTTATGACCCAAAGATGTCTGCCTCCGCATGACTTACGACCCAAAGATGGCTGCCTCCGCACGACTTACGACCCAAAGATGGCTGCCTTCGTACGACTTACGACCCAAAGATGGCTGCCTCCACATGATTATGACCCAAAGATGGCTGCCTACGCACAACTTACGACCCAAAGATGGCTGCCTTCCCGTGACTTACGACCCAAAGATGGCTGCCTTCCCGTGACTTGCGACTCAAAGATGGCTGCCTCCGCACAACTTACGACCCAAAGATGGCTGCCTCCGCACGACTTATGACCCAAAGATGGCTGCCTCCGCACGACTTACGACCCAAAGATGGCTGCCTCCGCATGACTTACGATGCAAAGATGGCTGCCTCCGCACGACTTACGACACAAAGATGGCTGCCTCCGCATGACCCTAAGATGGTTGCCTCCGCATGACGTATGACCCAAAGATGGCTGCCTACGCACGACTTACGACGCAAAGATGGCTGCCTCCGGACGACTTATGACCCAAAGATGTCTGCCTCCGCACAACTTACGACCCAAAGATGGCTGCCTTCCCGTGACTTGCGACTCAAAGATGGCTGCCTCCGCACGACTTACAACTGAAAGATGGCTGCCTACGCACGACTTATGACCCAAAGATGGCTGCCTCCGCACGACTTATGACCCAAAGATGGCTGCCTCCGCACGACTTACGACCCAAAGATGGCTGCCTCCGCACGACTTATGACCCAAAGATGGCTGCCTCCGCACGACTTACGACCCAAAGATGGCTGCCTACGAACGACTTATGACCCAAAGATGTCTGCCTCCGCATGACTTACGACCCAAAGATGGCTGCCTCCGCACGACTTACGACCCAAAGATGGCTGTCTCCGCATGATTACGACCCAAAGATGGCTGCCTACGAACGACTTATGACCCAAAGATGTTTGCCTCCGCATGACTTACAACCCAAAGATGGCTGCCTCCGCACGACTTACGACCCAAAGATGGCTGCCTTCGCACGACTTACGACCCAAAGATGGCTGCCTCCACATGATTATGACCCAAAGATGGCTGCCTACGCACAACTTACGACCCAAAGATGGCTGCCTCCGCACGACATACAACCCAAAGATGGCTGCCTCCGCACGACTTACGACCCAAAGATGGCTGCCTCCGCATGACTTACGATCCAAAGATGGATGCCTCCGCACAATTTATTACCCAAAGATGGCTGCCTCCACACGAATTATGACCCAAAGATGGCTGCCTCCGAACGACTTACGACCCAAAGATGGCTGCCTCCACATGACTTACGACCCAAAGATGGCTGCCTTCGCACGACTTACGACGCAAAGATGGCTGCCTCCGCACGACTTACGACCCAAAGATGGCTGCCTCCGCACGAACCAAAGATGGCTGCCTTCCCGCGACTTACGACCCAAAGATGGCTGCCTCCGCACGACTTACGACCCAAAGATGGCTGCCTACGCAAGACTTATGACCCAAAGATGGCTGCCTCCGCACGATCCAAAGATGGCTGCCTATGCATGACTTGCGACCCAAAGATGGCTGCCTCCGCATGACTTGCGACCCAAAGATGGCTGCCTATGCATGACTTATGACCCAAAGATGGCTGCCTCCACACGAACCAAAGATGGCTGCCTATGCATGACTTGCGACACAAAGATGGCTGCCTCCGCACGACTTACGACCCAAAGATGGCTGCCTCCGCATTACTTATGATCCAAAGATGGATGCCTCCGCACAACTTATTACCCAAAGATGGCTGCCTCCACAAGACTTGCGACCCAAAGATGGCTGCCTCCGCTCGACTTACGACCCAAAGATGGCTGCCTACGCACGACTTACGACACAAAGATGGCTGCCTCCGCATGACCCTAAGATGGTTGCCTCCGCATGACGTATGACACAAAGATGGCTGCCTACGCACGACTTACGACGCAAAGATGGCTGCCTCCGGACGACTTATGACCCAAAGATGTCTGCCTCCGCATGACTTAGAACCCAAAGATGGCTGCCTCCGCACGACTTACGACCCAAAGGTGGCTGCCTTCGCACGACTTACGACCCAAAGATGGCTGCCTCCACATGATTATGACCCAAAGATGGCTGCCTACGCACAACTTACGACCCAAAGATGGCTGCCTTCCCGTGACTTGCGACTCAAAGATGGCTGCCTCCGCACGACTTACAACTGAAAGATGGCTGCCTACGCACGACTTATGACCCAAAGATGGCTGCCTCCGCACGACTTATGACCCAAAGATGGCTGCCTCCGCACGACTTACGACCCAAAGATGGCTGCCTCCGCACGACTTATGACCCAAAGATGGCTGCCTCCGCACGACTTACGACCCAAAGATGGCTGCCTACGAACGACTTATGACCCAAAGATGTCTGCCTCCGCATGACTTACGACCCAAAGATGGCTGCCTCCGCACGACTTACGACCCAAAGATGGCTGTCTCCGCATGATTACGACCCAAAGATGGCTGCCTACGAACGACTTATGACCCAAAGATGTTTGCCTCCGCATGACTTAAAACCCAAAGATGGCTGCCTCCGCACGACTTACGACCCAAAGATGGCTGCCTTCGCACGACTTACGACCCAAAGATGGCTGCCTCCACATGATTATGACCCAAAGATGGCTGCCTACGCACAACTTACGACCCAAAGATGGCTGCCTCCGCACGACTTATGACCCAAAGATGGCTGCCTCCGCACGACTTACGACCCAAAGATGGCTGCCTCCGCATGACTTACGATGCAAAGATGGCTGCCTCCGCACGACTTACGACACAAAGATGGCTGCCTCCGCATGACCCTAAGATGGTTGCCTCCGCATGACGTATGACCCAAAGATGGCTGCCTACGCACGACTTACGACGCAAAGATGGCTGCCTCCGGACGACTTATGACCCAAAGATGTCTGCCTCCGCATGACTTACGACCCAAAGATGGCTGCCTCCGCACGACTTACGACCCAAAGATGGCTGCCTTCGCACGACTTACGACCCAAAGATGGCTGCCTCCACATGATTATGACCCAAAGATGGCTGCCTACGCACAACTTACGACCCAAAGATGGCTGCCTTCCCGTGACTTGCGACTCAAAGATGGCTGCCTCCGCACGACTTACAACCGAAAGATGGCTGCCTACGCACGACTTATGACCCAAAGATGGCTGCCTCCGCACGACTTATGACCCAAAGATGGCTGCCTCCGCACGACTTACGACCCAAAGATGGCTGCCTCTGCACGACTTACGACACAAAGATGGCTGCCTCCGCATGACCCTAAGATGGTTGCCTCCGCATGACGTATGACACAAAGATGGCTGCCTACGCACGACTTACGACGCAAAGATGGCTGCCTCCGGACGACTTATGACCCAAAGATGTCTGCCTCCGCATGACTTACGACCCAAAGATGGCTGCCTCCGCACGACTTACGACCCAAAGGTGGCTGCCTTCGCACGACTTACGACCCAAAGATGGCTGCCTCCACATGATTATGACCCAAAGATGGCTGCCTACGCACAACTTACGACCCAAAGATGGCTGCCTTCCCGTGACTTGCGACTCAAAGATGGCTGCCTCCGCACGACTTACAACTGAAAGATGGCTGCCTACGCACGACTTATGACCCAAAGATGGCTGCCTCCGCACGACTTATGACCCAAAGATGGCTGCCTCCGCACGACTTACGACCCAAAGATGGCTGCCTCCGCACGACTTATGACCCAAAGATGGCTGCCTCCGCACGACTTACGACCCAAAGATGGCTGCCTACGAACGACTTATGACCCAAAGATGTCTGCCTCCGCATGACTTACGACCCAAAGATGGCTGCCTCCGCACGACTTACGACCCAAAGATGGCTGTCTCCGCATGATTACGACCCAAAGATGGCTGCCTACGAACGACTTATGACCCAAAGATGTTTGCCTCCGCATGACTTACAACCCAAAGATGGCTGCCTCCGCACGACTTACGACCCAAAGATGGCTGCCTTCGCACGACTTACGACCCAAAGATGGCTGCCTCCACATGATTATGACCCAAAGATGGCTGCCTACGCACAACTTACGACCCAAAGATGGCTGCCTCCGCACGACTTATGACCCAAAGATGGCTGCCTCCGCACGACTTACGACCCAAAGATGGCTGCCTCCGCATGACTTACGATGCAAAGATGGCTGCCTCCGCACGACTTACGACACAAAGATGGCTGCCTCCGCATGACCCTAAGATGGTTGCCTCCGCATGACATATGACCCAAAGATGGCTGCCTACGCACGACTTACGACGCAAAGATGGCTGCCTCCGGACGACTTATGACCCAAAGATGTCTGCCTCCGCATGACTTACGACCCAAAGATGGCTGCCTCCGCACGACTTACGACCCAAAGATGGCTGCCTTCGCACGACTTACGACCCAAAGATGGCTGCCTCCACATGATTATGACCCAAAGATGGCTGCCTACGCACAACTTACGACCCAAAGATGGCTGCCTTCCCGTGACTTGCGACTCAAAGATGGCTGCCTCCGCACGACTTACAACCGAAAGATGGCTGCCTACGCACGACTTATGACCCAAAGATGGCTGCCTCCGCACGACTTATGACCCAAAGATGGCTGCCTCCGCACGACTTACGACCCAAAGATGGCTGCCTACGAACGACTTATGACCCAAAGATGTCTGCCTCCGCATGACTTACGACCCAAAGATGGCTGCCTCCGCACGACTTACGACCCAAAGATGGCTGTCTCCGCATGATTATGACCCAAAGATGGCTGCCTATGAACGACTTACGACCCAAAGATGTCTGCCTCCGCATGACTTACGACCCAAAGATGGCTGCCTCCGCACGACTTACGACCCAAAGATGGCTGCCTTCGCACGACTTACGACCCAAAGATGGCTGCCTCCACATGATTATGACCCAAAGATGGCTGCCTACGCACAACTTACGACCCAAAGATGGCTGCCTCCGCACGACTTATGACCCAAAGATGGCTGCCTCCGCACGACTTACGACCCAAAGATGGCTGCCTCCGCATGACTTACGATGCAAAGATGGCTGCCTCCGCACGACTTACGACCCAAAGATGGCTGCCTCCGCATGATTACGACCCAAAGATGGCTGCCTACGCACGACTTATGACCCAAAGATGTCTGCCTCCGCATGACTTACGACCCAAAGATGGCTGCCTCCGCACGACTTACGACCCAAAGATGGCTGCCTTCGCATGACTTACGACGCAAAGATGGCTGCCTCCGCACGACTTACGACTCAAAGATGGCTGCCTCCGCAGAACTTACGACCCCAAAATGGCTGCCTCCGCACGACTTACGACCCAAAGATGGCTGCCTCCGCACGACTTACAACCCAAAGATGGCTGCCTATGCACAAGTTATGACCCAAAGATGGCTGCCTCCACACGACATACAACCCAAAGATGGCTGCCTCCGCACGACTTACGACCCAAAGATGGCTGCCTCCGCATGACTTACGATCCAAAGATGGATGCCTCCGCACAATTTATTACCCAAAGATGGCTGCCTCCACACGACTTATGACCCAAAGATGGCTGCCTCCGCACGACTTACGACCCAAAGATGGCTGACTCCACATGACTTACGACCCAAAGATGGCTGCCTTCGCACGACTTACGACGCAAAGATGGCTGCCTCCGCACGACTTACGACCCAAAGATGGCTGCCTCCGCACGAACCAAAGATGGCTGCCTTCCCGCGACTTACGACCCAAAGATGGCTGCCTCCGCACGACTTACGACCCAAAGATGGCTGCCTACCAAGACTTATGACCCAAAGATGGCTGCCTCCGCACGATCCAAAGATGGCTGCCTATGCATGACTTGCGACCCAAAGATGGCTGCCTCCGCATGACTTGCGACCCAAAGATGGCTGCCTATGCATGACTTATGACGCAAAGATGGCTGCCTCCACACGAACCAAAGATGGCTGCCTATGCATGACTTGCGACCCAAAGATGGCTGCCTCCGCACGACTTAGGACCCAAAGATGGCTGCCTCCGCATTACTTATGATCCAAAGATGGATGCCTCCGCACAACTTATTACCCAAAGATGGCTGCCTCCACAAGACTTACGACCCAAAGATGGCTGCCTCCGCTCGACTTACGACCCAAAGATGGCTGCCTCGGCAGGACTTACGACACAAAGATGGCTGCCTCCGCATGACCCTAAGATGGTTGCCTCCGCATGACGTATGACCCAAAGATGGCTGCCTACGCACGACTTACGACGCAAAGATGGCTGCCTCCGGACGACTTACGACCCAAAGATGGCTGCCTCCGCACGACTTACGACCCAAAGATGGCTGCCTCCGCACGACTTACGACCCAAAGATGGCTGCCTCTGCACGACTTAAGACCCAAAGATGTCTGCCTCCGCACGACCCTAAGATGGCTGCCTTCCTGCGACTTACGATTCAAAGATGGCTGCCTCTGCACAACTTATTTCCCAAAGATGGCTGCCTCCGCACGACTTACGACCCAAAGATTTCTGGCTCAGCATGACCTACGACCCAAAGATGGCTGCCTCCGCACGACTTACGACCCAAAGATGGCTGCCTCCACACGACTCATGACACAAAGATGGCTGCCTCCGCACGACCCAAAGATGGCTGCCTCCGCATGATTACGACCCAAAGATGGCTGCCTACGCACGACTTATGACCCAAAGATGTCTGCCTCCGCATGACTTACGACCCAAAGATGGCTGCCTCCGCACGACTTACGACCCAAAGATGGCTGCCTTCGCATGACTTACGACGCAAAGATGGCTGCCTCCGCACGACTTACGACCCAAAGATGGCTGCCTCCGCAGAACTTACGACCCCAAAATGGCTGCCTCCGCACGACTTACGACCCAAAGATGGCTGCCTCCGCACGAACCAAAGATGGCTGCCTTCCGGCGACTTGCGACTCAAAGATGGCTGCCTCCGCACGACTTACAACCCAAAGATGGCTGCCTATGCACGACTTATGACCCAAAGATGGCTGCCTCCGCACGACATACAACCCAAAGATGGCTGCCTCCGCACGACTCACGACCCAAAGATGGCTGCCTCCGCATGACTTACGATCCAAAGATGGATGCCTCCGCACAATTTATTACCCAAAGATGGCTGCCTCCACATGACTTATGACCCAAAGATGGCTGCCTCCGCACGACTTACGACCCAAAGATGGCTGCCTCCACATGACTTACGACCCAAAGATGGCTGCCTTCGCACGACTTACGACGCAAAAATGGCTGCCTCCGCACGACTTACGACCCAAAGATGGCTGCCTCCGCACGAACCAAAGATGGCTGCCTTCCCGCGACTTACGACCCAAAGATGGCTGCCTCCGCACGACTTACGACCCAAAGATGGCTGCCTACGCAAGACTTATGACCCAAAGATGGCTGCCTCCGCACGATCCAAAGATGGCTGCCTATGCATGACTTGCGACCCAAAGATGGCTGCCTCCGCATGACTTGCGACCCAAAGATGGCTGCCTATGCATGACTTATGACCCAAAGATGGCTGCCTCCACACGAACCAAAGATGGCTGCCTATGCATGACTTGCGACCCAAAGATGGCTGCCTCCGCACGACTTACGACCCAAAGATGGCTGCCTCCGCACGACTTACGACCCAAAGATGGCTGTCTCCGCATGATTATGACCCAAAGATGGCTGCCTATGAACGACTTACGACCCAAAGATGTCTGCCTCCGCATGACTTACGACCCAAAGATGGCTGCCTCCGCACGACTTACGACCCAAAGATGGCTGCCTTCGCACGACTTACGACCCAAAGATGGCTGCCTCCACATGATTATGACCCAAAGATGGCTGCCTACGCACAACTTACGACCCAAAGATGGCTGCCTCCGCACGACTTATGACCCAAAGATGGCTGCCTCCGCACGACTTACGACCCAAAGATGGCTGCCTCCGCATGACTTACGATGCAAAGATGGCTGCCTCCGCACGACTTACGACCCAAAGATGGCTGCCTCCGCATGATTACGACCCAAAGATGGCTGCCTACGCACGACTTATGACCCAAAGATGTCTGCCTCCGCATGACTTACGACCCAAAGATGGCTGCCTCCGCACGACTTACGACCCAAAGATGGCTGCCTTCGCATGACTTACGACGCAAAGATGGCTGCCTCCGCACGACTTACGACTCAAAGATGGCTGCCTCCGCAGAACTTACGACCCCAAAATGGCTGCCTCCGCACGACTTACGACCCAAAGATGGCTGCCTCCGCACGACTTACAACCCAAAGATGGCTGCCTATGCACAAGTTATGACCCAAAGATGGCTGCCTCCACACGACATACAACCCAAAGATGGCTGCCTCCGCACGACTTACAACCGAAAGATGGCTGCCTACGCACGACTTATGACCCAAAGATGGCTGCCTCCGCACGACTTATGACCCAAAGATGGCTGCCTCCGCACGACTTACGACCCAAAGATGGCTGCCTCTGCACGACTTACGACACAAAGATGGCTGCCTCCGCATGACCCTAAGATGGTTGCCTCCGCATGACGTATGACACAAAGATGGCTGCCTACGCACGACTTACGACGCAAAGATGGCTGCCTCCGGACGACTTATGACCCAAAGATGTCTGCCTCCGCATGACTTACGACCCAAAGATGGCTGCCTCCGCACGACTTACGACCCAAAGGTGGCTGCCTTCGCACGACTTACGACCCAAAGATGGCTGCCTCCACATGATTATGACCCAAAGATGGCTGCCTACGCACAACTTACGACCCAAAGATGGCTGCCTTCCCGTGACTTGCGACTCAAAGATGGCTGCCTCCGCACGACTTACAACTGAAAGATGGCTGCCTACGCACGACTTATGACCCAAAGATGGCTGCCTCCGCACGACTTATGACCCAAAGATGGCTGCCTCCGCACGACTTACGACCCAAAGATGGCTGCCTCCGCACGACTTATGACCCAAAGATGGCTGCCTCCGCACGACTTACGACCCAAAGATGGCTGCCTACGAACGACTTATGACCCAAAGATGTCTGCCTCCGCATGACTTACGACCCAAAGATGGCTGCCTCCGCACGACTTACGACCCAAAGATGGCTGTCTCCGCATGATTACGACCCAAAGATGGCTGCCTACGAACGACTTATGACCCAAAGATGTTTGCCTCCGCATGACTTACAACCCAAAGATGGCTGCCTCCGCACGACTTACGACCCAAAGATGGCTGCCTTCGCACGACTTACGACCCAAAGATGGCTGCCTCCACATGATTATGACCCAAAGATGGCTGCCTACGCACAACTTACGACCCAAAGATGGCTGCCTCCGCACGACTTATGACCCAAAGATGGCTGCCTCCGCACGACTTACGACCCAAAGATGGCTGCCTCCGCATGACTTACGATGCAAAGATGGCTGCCTCCGCACGACTTACGACACAAAGATGGCTGCCTCCGCATGACCCTAAGATGGTTGCCTCCGCATGACATATGACCCAAAGATGGCTGCCTACGCACGACTTACGACGCAAAGATGGCTGCCTCCGGACGACTTATGACCCAAAGATGTCTGCCTCCGCATGACTTACGACCCAAAGATGGCTGCCTCCGCACGACTTACGACCCAAAGATGGCTGCCTTCGCACGACTTACGACCCAAAGATGGCTGCCTCCACATGATTATGACCCAAAGATGGCTGCCTACGCACAACTTACGACCCAAAGATGGCTGCCTTCCCGTGACTTGCGACTCAAAGATGGCTGCCTCCGCACGACTTACAACCGAAAGATGGCTGCCTACGCACGACTTATGACCCAAAGATGGCTGCCTCCGCACGACTTATGACCCAAAGATGGCTGCCTCCGCACGACTTACGACCCAAAGATGGCTGCCTACGAACGACTTATGACCCAAAGATGTCTGCCTCCGCATGACTTACGACCCAAAGATGGCTGCCTCCGCACGACTTACGACCCAAAGATGGCTGTCTCCGCATGATTATGACCCAAAGATGGCTGCCTATGAACGACTTACGACCCAAAGATGTCTGCCTCCGCATGACTTACGACCCAAAGATGGCTGCCTCCGCACGACTTACGACCCAAAGATGGCTGCCTTCGCACGACTTACGACCCAAAGATGGCTGCCTCCACATGATTATGACCCAAAGATGGCTGCCTACGCACAACTTACGACCCAAAGATGGCTGCCTCCGCACGACTTATGACCCAAAGATGGCTGCCTCCGCACGACTTACGACCCAAAGATGGCTGCCTCCGCATGACTTACGATGCAAAGATGGCTGCCTCCGCACGACTTACGACCCAAAGATGGCTGCCTCCGCATGATTACGACCCAAAGATGGCTGCCTACGCACGACTTATGACCCAAAGATGTCTGCCTCCGCATGACTTACGACCCAAAGATGGCTGCCTCCGCACGACTTACGACCCAAAGATGGCTGCCTTCGCATGACTTACGACGCAAAGATGGCTGCCTCCGCACGACTTACGACTCAAAGATGGCTGCCTCCGCAGAACTTACGACCCCAAAATGGCTGCCTCCGCACGACTTACGACCCAAAGATGGCTGCCTCCGCACGACTTACAACCCAAAGATGGCTGCCTATGCACAAGTTATGACCCAAAGATGGCTGCCTCCACACGACATACAACCCAAAGATGGCTGCCTCCGCACGACTTACGACCCAAAGATGGCTGCCTCCGCATGACTTACGATCCAAAGATGGATGCCTCCGCACAATTTATTACCCAAAGATGGCTGCCTCCACACGACTTATGACCCAAAGATGGCTGCCTCCGCACGACTTACGACCCAAAGATGGCTGACTCCACATGACTTACGACCCAAAGATGGCTGCCTTCGCACGACTTACGACGCAAAGATGGCTGCCTCCGCACGACTTACGACCCAAAGATGGCTGCCTCCGCACGAACCAAAGATGGCTGCCTTCCCGCGACTTACGACCCAAAGATGGCTGCCTCCGCACGACTTACGACCCAAAGATGGCTGCCTACCAAGACTTATGACCCAAAGATGGCTGCCTCCGCACGATCCAAAGATGGCTGCCTATGCATGACTTGCGACCCAAAGATGGCTGCCTCCGCATGACTTGCGACCCAAAGATGGCTGCCTATGCATGACTTATGACGCAAAGATGGCTGCCTCCACACGAACCAAAGATGGCTGCCTATGCATGACTTGCGACCCAAAGATGGCTGCCTCCGCACGACTTAGGACCCAAAGATGGCTGCCTCCGCATTACTTATGATCCAAAGATGGATGCCTCCGCACAACTTATTACCCAAAGATGGCTGCCTCCACAAGACTTACGACCCAAAGATGGCTGCCTCCGCTCGACTTACGACCCAAAGATGGCTGCCTCGGCAGGACTTACGACACAAAGATGGCTGCCTCCGCATGACCCTAAGATGGTTGCCTCCGCATGACGTATGACCCAAAGATGGCTGCCTACGCACGACTTACGACGCAAAGATGGCTGCCTCCGGACGACTTACGACCCAAAGATGGCTGCCTCCGCACGACTTACGACCCAAAGATGGCTGCCTCCGCACGACTTACGACCCAAAGATGGCTGCCTCTGCACGACTTAAGACCCAAAGATGTCTGCCTCCGCACGACCCTAAGATGGCTGCCTTCCTGCGACTTACGATTCAAAGATGGCTGCCTCTGCACAACTTATTTCCCAAAGATGGCTGCCTCCGCACGACTTACGACCCAAAGATTTCTGGCTCAGCATGACCTACGACCCAAAGATGGCTGCCTCCGCACGACTTACGACCCAAAGATGGCTGCCTCCACACGACTCATGACACAAAGATGGCTGCCTCCGCACGACCCAAAGATGGCTGCCTCCGCATGATTACGACCCAAAGATGGCTGCCTACGCACGACTTATGACCCAAAGATGTCTGCCTCCGCATGACTTACGACCCAAAGATGGCTGCCTCCGCACGACTTACGACCCAAAGATGGCTGCCTTCGCATGACTTACGACGCAAAGATGGCTGCCTCCGCACGACTTACGACCCAAAGATGGCTGCCTCCGCAGAACTTACGACCCCAAAATGGCTGCCTCCGCACGACTTACGACCCAAAGATGGCTGCCTCCGCACGAACCAAAGATGGCTGCCTTCCGGCGACTTGCGACTCAAAGATGGCTGCCTCCGCACGACTTACAACCCAAAGATGGCTGCCTATGCACGACTTATGACCCAAAGATGGCTGCCTCCGCACGACATACAACCCAAAGATGGCTGCCTCCGCACGACTCACGACCCAAAGATGGCTGCCTCCGCATGACTTACGATCCAAAGATGGATGCCTCCGCACAATTTATTACCCAAAGATGGCTGCCTCCACATGACTTATGACCCAAAGATGGCTGCCTCCGCACGACTTACGACCCAAAGATGGCTGCCTCCACATGACTTACGACCCAAAGATGGCTGCCTTCGCACGACTTACGACGCAAAAATGGCTGCCTCCGCACGACTTACGACCCAAAGATGGCTGCCTCCGCACGAACCAAAGATGGCTGCCTTCCCGCGACTTACGACCCAAAGATGGCTGCCTCCGCACGACTTACGACCCAAAGATGGCTGCCTACGCAAGACTTATGACCCAAAGATGGCTGCCTCCGCACGATCCAAAGATGGCTGCCTATGCATGACTTGCGACCCAAAGATGGCTGCCTCCGCATGACTTGCGACCCAAAGATGGCTGCCTATGCATGACTTATGACCCAAAGATGGCTGCCTCCACACGAACCAAAGATGGCTGCCTATGCATGACTTGCGACCCAAAGATGGCTGCCTCCGCACGACTTACGACCCAAAGATGGCTGCCTCCGCACGACTTACGACCCAAAGATGGCTGTCTCCGCATGATTATGACCCAAAGATGGCTGCCTATGAACGACTTACGACCCAAAGATGTCTGCCTCCGCATGACTTACGACCCAAAGA
The DNA here is from genome assembly GCF_051348905.1 of Ranitomeya variabilis. Lineage (NCBI taxonomy): Eukaryota > Metazoa > Chordata > Amphibia > Anura > Dendrobatidae > Ranitomeya > Ranitomeya variabilis. The sequence continues at coordinate 373,887,448 of NC_135234.1, forward strand.
TGGCTGCCTCCGCACGACTTACGACCCAAAGATGGCTGCCTTCGCACGACTTACGACCCAAAGATGGCTGCCTCCACATGATTATGACCCAAAGATGGCTGCCTACGCACAACTTACGACCCAAAGATGGCTGCCTCCGCACGACTTATGACCCAAAGATGGCTGCCTCCGCACGACTTACGACCCAAAGATGGCTGCCTCCGCATGACTTACGATGCAAAGATGGCTGCCTCCGCACGACTTACGACCCAAAGATGGCTGCCTCCGCATGATTACGACCCAAAGATGGCTGCCTACGCACGACTTATGACCCAAAGATGTCTGCCTCCGCATGACTTACGACCCAAAGATGGCTGCCTCCGCACGACTTACGACCCAAAGATGGCTGCCTTCGCATGACTTACGACGCAAAGATGGCTGCCTCCGCACGACTTACGACTCAAAGATGGCTGCCTCCGCAGAACTTACGACCCCAAAATGGCTGCCTCCGCACGACTTACGACCCAAAGATGGCTGCCTCCGCACGACTTACAACCCAAAGATGGCTGCCTATGCACAAGTTATGACCCAAAGATGGCTGCCTCCACACGACATACAACCCAAAGATGGCTGCCTCCGCACGACTTACGACCCAAAGATGGCTGCCTCCGCATGACTTACGATCCAAAGATGGATGCCTCCGCACAATTTATTACCCAAAGATGGCTGCCTCCACACGACTTATGACCCAAAGATGGCTGCCTCCGCACGACTTACGACCCAAAGATGGCTGACTCCACATGACTTACGACCCAAAGATGGCTGCCTTCGCACGACTTACGACGCAAAGATGGCTGCCTCCGCACGACTTACGACCCAAAGATGGCTGCCTCCGCACGAACCAAAGATGGCTGCCTTCCCGCGACTTACGACCCAAAGATGGCTGCCTCCGCACGACTTACGACCCAAAGATGGCTGCCTACCAAGACTTATGACCCAAAGATGGCTGCCTCCGCACGATCCAAAGATGGCTGCCTATGCATGACTTGCGACCCAAAGATGGCTGCCTCCGCATGACTTGCGACCCAAAGATGGCTGCCTATGCATGACTTATGACGCAAAGATGGCTGCCTCCACACGAACCAAAGATGGCTGCCTATGCATGACTTGCGACCCAAAGATGGCTGCCTCCGCACGACTTAGGACCCAAAGATGGCTGCCTCCGCATTACTTATGATCCAAAGATGGATGCCTCCGCACAACTTATTACCCAAAGATGGCTGCCTCCACAAGACTTACGACCCAAAGATGGCTGCCTCCGCTCGACTTACGACCCAAAGATGGCTGCCTCGGCAGGACTTACGACACAAAGATGGCTGCCTCCGCATGACCCTAAGATGGTTGCCTCCGCATGACGTATGACCCAAAGATGGCTGCCTACGCACGACTTACGACGCAAAGATGGCTGCCTCCGGACGACTTACGACCCAAAGATGGCTGCCTCCGCACGACTTACGACCCAAAGATGGCTGCCTCCGCACGACTTACGACCCAAAGATGGCTGCCTCTGCACGACTTAAGACCCAAAGATGTCTGCCTCCGCACGACCCTAAGATGGCTGCCTTCCTGCGACTTACGATTCAAAGATGGCTGCCTCTGCACAACTTATTTCCCAAAGATGGCTGCCTCCGCACGACTTACGACCCAAAGATTTCTGGCTCAGCATGACCTACGACCCAAAGATGGCTGCCTCCGCACGACTTACGACCCAAAGATGGCTGCCTCCACATGACTCATGACACAAAGATGGCTGCCTCCGCACGACCCAAAGATGGCTGCCTCCGCATGATTACGACCCAAAGATGGCTGCCTACGCACGACTTATGACCCAAAGATGTCTGCCTCCGCATGACTTACGACCCAAAGATGGCTGCCTCCGCACGACTTACGACCCAAAGATGGCTGCCTTCGCATGACTTACGACGCAAAGATGGCTGCCTCCGCACGACTTACGACCCAAAGATGGCTGCCTCCGCAGAACTTACGACCCCAAAATGGCTGCCTCCGCACGACTTACGACCCAAAGATGGCTGCCTCCGCACGAACCAAAGATGGCTGCCTTCCGGCGACTTGCGACTCAAAGATGGCTGCCTCCGCACGACTTACAACCCAAAGATGGCTGCCTATGCACGACTTATGACCCAAAGATGGCTGCCTCCGCACGACATACAACCCAAAGATGGCTGCCTCCGCACGACTCACGACCCAAAGATGGCTGCCTCCGCATGACTTACGATCCAAAGATGGATGCCTCCGCACAATTTATTACCCAAAGATGGCTGCCTCCACATGACTTATGACCCAAAGATGGCTGCCTCCGCACGACTTACGACCCAAAGATGGCTGCCTCCACATGACTTACGACCCAAAGATGGCTGCCTTCGCACGACTTACGACGCAAAAATGGCTGCCTCCGCACGACTTACGACCCAAAGATGGCTGCCTCCGCACGAACCAAAGATGGCTGCCTTCCCGCGACTTACGACCCAAAGATGGCTGCCTCCGCACGACTTACGACCCAAAGATGGCTGCCTACGCAAGACTTATGACCCAAAGATGGCTGCCTCCGCACGATCCAAAGATGGCTGCCTATGCATGACTTGCGACCCAAAGATGGCTGCCTCCGCATGACTTGCGACCCAAAGATGGCTGCCTATGCATGACTTATGACCCAAAGATGGCTGCCTCCACACGAACCAAAGATGGCTGCCTATGCATGACTTGCGACCCAAAGATGGCTGCCTCCGCACGACTTACGACCCAAAGATGGCTGCCTCTGCATAACTTATGATCCAAAGATGGATGCCTCCGCACAACTTATTACCCAAAGATGGCTGCCTCCACAAGACTTACGACCCAAAGATGGCTGCCTCCGCTCGACTTACGACCCAAAGATGGCTGCCTCCGCACGACTTACGACACAAAGATGGCTGCCTCCGCATGACCCTAAGATGGTTGCCTCCGCATGACGTATGACACAAAGATGGCTGCCTACGCACGACTTACGACGCAAAGATGGCTGCCTCCGGACGACTTATGACCCAAAGATGTCTGCCTCCGCATGACTTACAACCCAAAGATGGCTGCCTCCGCACGACTTACGACCCAAAGGTGGCTGCCTTCGCACGACTTACGACCCAAAGATGGCTGCCTCCACATGATTATGACCCAAAGATGGCTGCCTACGCACAACTTACGACCCAAAGATGGCTGCCTTCCCGTGACTTGCGACTCAAAGATGGCTGCCTCCGCACGACTTACAACTGAAAGATGGCTGCCTACGCACGACTTATGACCCAAAGATGGCTGCCTCCGCACGACTTATGACCCAAAGATGGCTGCCTCCGCACGACTTACGACCCAAAGATGGCTGCCTCCGCACGACTTATGACCCAAAGATGGCTGCCTCCGCACGACTTACGACCCAAAGATGGCTGCCTACGAACGACTTATGACCCAAAGATGTCTGCCTCCGCATGACTTACGACCCAAAGATGGCTGCCTCCGCACGACTTACGACCCAAAGATGGCTGTCTCCGCATGATTACGACCCAAAGATGGCTGCCTACGAACGACTTATGACCCAAAGATGTTTGCCTCCGCATGACTTAAAACCCAAAGATGGCTGCCTACGCACGACTTACGACCCAAAGATGGCTGCCTTCGCACGACTTACGACCCAAAGATGGCTGCCTCCACATGATTATGACCCAAAGATGGCTGCCTACGCACAACTTACGACCCAAAGATGGCTGCCTCCGCACGACTTATGACCCAAAGATGGCTGCCTCCGCACGACTTACGACCCAAAGATGGCTGCCTCCGCATGACTTACGATGCAAAGATGGCTGCCTCCGCACGACTTACGACACAAAGATGGCTGCCTCCGCATGACCCTAAGATGGTTGCCTCCGCATGACGTATGACCCAAAGATGGCTGCCTACGCACGACTTACGACGCAAAGATGGCTGCCTCCGGACGACTTATGACCCAAAGATGTCTGCCTCCGCATGACTTACGACCCAAAGATGGCTGCCTCCGCACGACTTACGACCCAAAGATGGCTGCCTTCGCACGACTTACGACCCAAAGATGGCTGCCTCCACATGATTATGACCCAAAGATGGCTGCCTACGCACAACTTACGACCCAAAGATGGCTGCCTTCCCGTGACTTGCGACTCAAAGATGGCTGCCTCCGCACGACTTACAAAAGAAAGATGGCTGCCTACGCACGACTTATGACCCAAAGATGGCTGCCTCCGCACGACTTATGACCCAAAGATGGCTGCCTCCGCACGACTTACGACCCAAAGATGGCTGCCTCTGCACGACTTACGACACAAAGATGGCTGCCTCCGCATGACCCTAAGATGGTTGCCTCCGCATGACGTATGACACAAAGATGGCTGCCTACGCACGACTTACGACGCAAAGATGGCTGCCTCCGGACGACTTATGACCCAAAGATGTCTGCCTCCGCATGACTTACGACCCAAAGATGGCTGCCTCCGCACGACTTACGACCCAAAGGTGGCTGCCTTCGCACGACTTACGACCCAAAGATGGCTGCCTCCACATGATTATGACCCAAAGATGGCTGCCTACGCACAACTTACGACCCAAAGATGGCTGCCTTCCCGTGACTTGCGACTCAAAGATGGCTGCCTCCGCACGACTTACAACTGAAAGATGGCTGCCTACGCACGACTTATGACCCAAAGATGGCTGCCTCCGCACGACTTATGACCCAAAGATGGCTGCCTCCGCACGACTTACGACCCAAAGATGGCTGCCTCCGCACGACTTATGACCCAAAGATGGCTGCCTCCGCACGACTTACGACCCAAAGATGGCTGCCTACGAACGACTTATGACCCAAAGATGTCTGCCTCCGCATGACTTACGACCCAAAGATGGCTGCCTCCGCACGACTTGCGACCCAAAGATGGCTGTCTCCGCATGATTACGACCCAAAGATGGCTGCCTACGAACGACTTATGACCCAAAGATGTTTGCCTCCGCATGACTTACAACCCAAAGATGGCTGTCTCCGCACGACTTACGACCCAAAGATGGCTGCCTTCGCACGACTTACGACCCAAAGATGGCTGCCTCCACATGATTATGACCCAAAGATGGCTGCCTACGCACAACTTACGACCCAAAGATGGCTGCCTCCGCACGACATACAACCCAAAGATGGCTGCCTCCGCACGACTTACGACCCAAAGATGGCTGCCTCCGCATGACTTACGATCCAAAGATGGATGCCTCCGCACAATTTATTACCCAAAGATGGCTGCCTCCACACGAATTATGACCCAAAGATGGCTGCCTCCGAACGACTTACGACCCAAAGATGGCTGCCTCCACATGACTTACGACCCAAAGATGGCTGCCTTCGCACGACTTACGACGCAAAGATGGCTGCCTCCGCACGACTTACGACCCAAAGATGGCTGCCTCCGCACGAACCAAAGATGGCTGCCTTCCCGCGACTTACGACCCAAAGATGGCTGCCTCCGCACGACTTACGACCCAAAGATGGCTGCCTACGCAAGACTTATGACCCAAAGATGGCTGCCTCCGCACGATCCAAAGATGGCTGCCTATGCATGACTTGCGACCCAAAGATGGCTGCCTCCGCATGACTTGCGACCCAAAGATGGCTGCCTATGCATGACTTATGACCCAAAGATGGCTGCCTCCACACGAACCAAAGATGGCTGCCTATGCATGACTTGCGACACAAAGATGGCTGCCTCCGCACGACTTACGACCCAAAGATGGCTGCCTCCGCATTACTTATGATCCAAAGATGGATGCCTCCGCACAACTTATTACCCAAAGATGGCTGCCTCCACAAGACTTGCGACCCAAAGATGGCTGCCTCCGCTCGACTTACGACCCAAAGATGGCTGCCTACGCACGACTTACGACACAAAGATGGCTGCCTCCGCATGACCCTAAGATGGTTGCCTCCGCATGACGTATGACACAAAGATGGCTGCCTACGCACGACTTACGACGCAAAGATGGCTGCCTCCGGACGACTTATGACCCAAAGATGTCTGCCTCCGCATGACTTACGACCCAAAGGTGGCTGCCTTCGCACGACTTACGACCCAAAGATGGCTGCCTCCACATGATTATGACCCAAAGATGGCTGCCTACGCACAACTTACGACCCAAAGATGGCTGCCTTCCCGTGACTTGCGACTCAAAGATGGCTGCCTCCGCACGACTTACAACTGAAAGATGGCTGTCTACGCACGACTTATGACCCAAAGATGGCTGCCTCCGCACGACTTATGACCCAAAGATGGCTGCCTCCGCACGACTTACGACCCAAAGATGGCTGCCTCCGCACGACTTATGACCCAAAGATGGCTGCCTCCGCACGACTTACGACCCAAAGATGGCTGCCTACGAACGACTTATGACCCAAAGATGTCTGCCTCCGCATGACTTACGACCCAAAGATGGCTGCCTCCGCACGACTTACGACCCAAAGATGGCTGTCTCCGCATGATTACGACCCAAAGATGGCTGCCTACGAACGACTAATGACCCAAAGATGTTTGCCTCCGCATGACTTAAAACCCAAAGATGGCTGCCTCCGCACGACTTACGACCCAAAGATGGCTGCCTTCGCACGACTTACGACCCAAAGATGGCTGCCTCCACATGATTATGACCCAAAGATGGCTGCCTACGCACAACTTACGACCCAAAGATGGCTGCCTCCGCACGACTTATGACCCAAAGATGGCTGCCTCCGCACGACTTACGACCCAAAGATGGCTGCCTCCGCATGACTTACGATGCAAAGATGGCTGCCTCCGCACGACTTACGACACAAAGATGGCTGCCTCCACATGACCCTAAGATGGTTGCCTCCGCATGACGTATGACCCAAAGATGGCTGCCTACGCACGACTTACGACGCAAAGATGGCTGCCTCCGGACGACTTATGACCCAAAGATGTCTGCCTCCGCATGACTTACGACCCAAAGATGGCTGCCTCCGCACGACTTACGACCCAAAGATGGCTGCCTTCGCACGACTTACGACCCAAAGATGGCTGCCTCCACATGATTATGACCCAAAGATGGCTGCCTACGCACAACTTACGACCCAAAGATGGCTGCCTTCCCGTGACTTGCGACTCAAAGATGGCTGCCTCCGCACGACTTACAACCGAAAGATGGCTGCCTACGCACGACTTATGACCCAAAGATGGCTGCCTCCGCACGACTTATGACCCAAAGATGGCTGCCTCCGCACGACTTACGACCCAAAGATGGCTGCCTCTGCACGACTTACGACACAAAGATGGCTGCCTCCGCATGACCCTAAGATGGTTGCCTCCGCATGACGTATGACACAAAGATGGCTGCCTACGCACGACTTACGACGCAAAGATGGCTGCCTCCGGACGACTTATGACCCAAAGATGTCTGCCTCCGCATGACTTACGACCCAAAGATGGCTGCCTCCGCACAACTTACGACCCAAAGGTGGCTGCCTTCGCACGACTTACGACCCAAAGATGGCTGCCTCCACATGATTATGACCCAAAGATGGCTGCCTACGCACAACTTACGACCCAAAGATGGCTGCCTTCCCGTGACTTGCGACTCAAAGATGGCTGCCTCCGCACGACTTACAACTGAAAGATGGCTGCCTACGCACGACTTATGACCCAAAGATGGCTGCCTCCGCACGACTTATGACCCAAAGATGGCTGCCTCCGCACGACTTACGACCCAAAGATGGCTGCCTCCGCACGACTTATGACCCAAAGATGGCTGCCTCCACACGACTTACGACCCAAAGATGGCTGCCTACGAACGACTTATGACCCAAAGATGTCTGCCTCCGCATGACTTACGACCCAAAGATGGCTGCCTCCGCACGACTTACGACCCAAAGATGGCTGTCTCCGCATGATTACAACCCAAAGATGGCTGCCTACGAACGACTTATGACCCAAAGATGTTTGCCTCCGCATGACTTACAACCCAAAGATGGCTGCCTCCGCACGACTTACGACCCAAAGATGGCTGCCTTCGCACGACTTACGACCCAAAGATGGCTGCCTCCACATGATTATGACCCAAAGATGGCTGCCTACGCACAACTTACGACCCAAAGATGGCTGCCTCCGCACGACTTATGACCCAAAGATGGCTGCCTCCGCACGACTTACGACCCAAAGATGGCTGCCTCCGCATGACTTGCGATGCAAAGATGGCTGCCTCCGCACGACTTACGACACAAAGATGGCTGCCTCCGCATGACCCTAAGATGGTTGCCTCCGCATGACGTATGACCCAAAGATGGCTGCCTACGCACGACTTACGACGCAAAGATGGCTGCCTCCGGACGACTTATGACCCAAAGATGTCTGCCTCCGCATGACTTACGACCCAAAGATGGCTGCCTCCGCACGACTTACGACCCAAAGATGGCTGCCTTCGCACGACTTACGACCCAAAGATGGCTGCCTCCACATGATTATGACCCAAAGATGGCTGCCTACGCACAACTTACGACCCAAAGATGGCTGCCTTCCCGTGACTTGCGACTCAAAGATGGCTGCCTCCGCACGACTTACAACCGAAAGATGGCTGCCTACGCACGACTTATGACCCAAAGATGGCTGCCTCCGCACGACTTATGACCCAAAGATGGCTGCCTCCGCACGACTTACGACCCAAAGATGGCTGCCTACGAACGACTTATGACCCAAAGATGTCTGCCTCCGCATGACTTACGACCCAAAGATGGCTGCCTCCGCACGACTTACGACCCAAAGATGGCTGTCTCCGCATGATTATGACCCAAAGATGGCTGCCTATGAACGACTTACGACCCAAAGATGTCTGCCTCCGCATGACTTACGACCCAAAGATGGCTGCCTCCGCACGACTTACGACCCAAAGATGGCTGCCTTCGCACGACTTACGACCCAAAGATGGCTGCCTCCACATGATTATGACCCAAAGATGGCTGCCTACGCACAACTTACGACCCAAAGATGGCTGCCTCCGCACGACTTATGACCCAAAGATGGCTGCCTCCGCACGACTTACGACCCAAAGATGGCTGCCTCCGCATGACTTACGATGCAAAGATGGCTGCCTCCGCACGACTTACGACCCAAAGATGGCTGCCTCCGCATGATTACGACCCAAAGATGGCTGCCTACGCACGACTTATGACCCAAAGATGTCTGCCTCCGCATGACTTACGACCCAAAGATGGCTGCCTCCGCACGACTTACGACCCAAAGATGGCTGCCTTCGCATGACTTACGACGCAAAGATGGCTGCCTCCGCACGACTTACGACCCAAAGATGGCTGCCTCCGCAGAACTTACGACCCCAAAATGGCTGCCTCCGCACGACTTACGACCCAAAGATGGCTGCCTTCCCGCGACTTGCGACTCAAAGATGGCTGCCTCCGCACGACTTACAACCCAAAGATGGCTGCCTATGCACAAGTTATGACCCAAAGATGGCTGCCTCCACACGACATACAACCCAAAGATGGCTGCCTCCGCACGACTTACGACCCAAAGATGGCTGCCTCCGCATGACTTACGATCCAAAGATGGATGCCTCCGCACAATTTATTACCCAAAGATGGCTGCCTCCACACGACTTATGACCCAAAGATGGCTGCCTCCGCACGACTTACGACCCAAAGATGGCTGACTCCACATGACTTACGACCCAAAGATGGCTGCCTTCGCACGACTTACGACGCAAAGATGGCTGCCTCCGCACGACTTACGACCCAAAGATGGCTGCCTCCGCACGAACCAAAGACGGCTGCCTTCCCGCGACTTACGACCCAAAGATGGCTGCCTCCGCACGACTTACGACCCAAAGATGGCTGCCTACCAAGACTTATGACCCAAAGATGGCTGCCTCCACACGATCCAAAGATGGCTGCCTATGCATGACTTGCGACCCAAAGATGGCTGCCTCCGCATGACTTGCGACCCAAAGATGGCTGCCTATGCATGACTTATGACCCAAAGATGGCTGCCTCCACACGAACCAAAGATGGCTGCCTATGCATGACTTGCGACCCAAAGATGGCTGCCTCCGCACGACTTAGGACCCAAAGATGGCTGCCTCCGCATTACTTATGATCCAAAGATGGATGCCTCCGCACAACTTATTACCCAAAGATGGCTGCCTCCACAAGACTTACGACCCAAAGATGGCTGCCTCCACACGACTCATGACACAAAGATGGCTGCCTCCGCACGACCCAAAGATGGCTGCCTCCGCATGATTACGACCCAAAGATGGCTGCCTACGCACGACTTATGACCCAAAGATGTCTGCCTCCGCATGACTTACGACCCAAAGATGGCTGCCTCCGCACGACTTACGACCCAAAGATGGCTGCCTTCGCATGACTTACGACGCAAAGATGGCTGCCTCCGCACGACTTACGACCCAAAGATGGCTGCCTCCGCAGAACTTACGACCCCAAAATGGCTGCCTCCGCACGACTTACGACCCAAAGATGGCTGCCTCCGCACGAACCAAAGATGGCTGCCTTCCGGCGACTTGCGACTCAAAGATGGCTGCCTCCGCACGACTTACAACCCAAAGATGGCTGCCTATGCACGACTTATGACCCAAAGATGGCTGCCTCCGCACGACATACAACCCAAAGATGGCTGCCTCCGCACGACTCACGACCCAAAGATGGCTGCCTCCGCATGACTTACGATCCAAAGATGGATGCCTCCGCACAATTTATTACCCAAAGATGGCTGCCTCCACATGACTTATGACCCAAAGATGGCTGCCTCCGCACGACTTACGACCCAAAGATGGCTGCCTCCACATGACTTACGACCCAAAGATGGCTGCCTTCGCACGACTTACGACGCAAAAATGGCTGCCTCCGCACGACTTACGACCCAAAGATGGCTGCCTCCGCACGAACCAAAGATGGCTGCCTTCCCGCGACTTACGACCCAAAGATGGCTGCCTCCGCATGACTTACGACCCAAAGATGGCTGCCTACGCAAGACTTATGACCCAAAGATGGCTGCCTCCGCACGATCCAAAGATGGCTGCCTATGCATGACTTGCGACCCAAAGATGGCTGCCTCCGCATGACTTGCGACCCAAAGATGGCTGCCTATGCATGACTTATGACCCAAAGATGGCTGCCTCCACACGAACCAAAGATGGCTGCCTATGCATGACTTGCGACCCAAAGATGTCTGCCTCCGCACGACTTACGACCCAAAGATGGCTGCCTCCGCATTACTTATGATCCAAAGATGAATGCCTCCGCACAACTTATTACCCAAAGATGGCTGCCTCCACAAGACTTACGACCCAAAGATGGCTGCCTCCGCTCGACTTACGACTAGTGTTGAGCATTCCGATGCTGCAAGTATCGGGTATCGGCCGATACTTGCTGTATCGGAATTCCGATACCGGGATTCCGATACTCTTGTGGTATCGGGTATCGGGTATCGGAACAACATTAATGTTAAAATGTGTAAAATAGAGAATTAAAATAAAAAATATCGCTATACTCACCTGTCCGACGCAGCCGGGACCTCAGCGCAGGAACCGGCAGCGTTGTTTGTTTAAAATTCCCGCTTTTACATGGTTACGCGAAGTCCCGGCTTGTGATTGGTCAGGGCGGCCATGTTGCCGGGCCGCGGACCAATCACAGCAAGCCGTGACGAAAATACGTCACGGCTTGCTGTGATTGGTCCGCGTCCCGGCAACATGGCCGCCATTAACCAATCACAAGCCGTGACGTCACGGGAGGCTGGAAACGCGCTCATTTTAAAAAGGGCGCGTGTCCAGCCTCCCGTGACGTCACGGCTTGTGATTGGTTGCGTCGCGGTCAACCAATCACAAGCCGGGAGGCTGGACACGCGCCCATTTCAAAATGAGCGCGTCCAGCCTCCCGGCTTGTGATTGGTTGATCGCGGCGCAACCAATCACAAGCCGTGACGTCACGGGAGGCTGGATACGCGCCCATTTTAAAATGAGCGCGTGTCCAGCCTCCCGTGACGTCACGGCTTGTGATTGGTCAGGGCGGCCATATTGCCGGGACGCGGACCAATCACAGCAAGCCGTGACGTAATTTCGTCACGGCTTGCTGTGATTGGTCCGCGTCCCGGCAACATGGCCGACCTGACCAATCACAAGCCGGGAATTCACGTAACCAAGTAATAGCGCGAATTTTAAACAAACAACGCTGCCGGTTCCCTCGCTGAAGTCCCGGCTGTGTCGGACAGGTGAGTATAGCGATATTTTTTATTTTAATTCTTTCTTTTACACATTTATATGGTTCCCAGGGCCTGAAGGAGAGTTTCCTCTCCTTCAGACCCTGGGAACCATCAGGAATACCGTCCGATACTTGAGTCCCATTGACTTGCATTGGGATCGGGTATCGGTATCGGATTGGATTCCGATACTGTGACGGTATCGGCCGATACTTTCCGATACCGATACTTTCCGATATCGGAAAGTATCGCTCAACACTACTTACGACCCAAAGATGGCTGCCTCGGCAGGACTTACGACACAAAGATGGCTGCCTCCGCATGACCCTAAGATGGTTGCCTCCGCATGACGTATGACCCAAAGATGGCTGCCTACGCACGACTTACGACGCAAAGATGGCTGCCTCCGGACGACTTACGACCCAAAGATGGCTGCCTCCGCACGACTTACGACCCAAAGATGGCTGCCTCCGCACGACTTACGACCCAAAGATGGCTGCCTCTGCACGACTTAAGACCCAAAGATGTCTGCCTCCGCACGACCCTAAGATGGCTGCCTTCCTGCGACTTACGATTCAAAGATGGCTGCCTCTGCACAACTTATTTCCCAAAGATGGCTGCCTCCGCACGACTTACGACCCAAAGATTTCTGGCTCAGCATGACCTACGACCCAAAGATGGCTGCCTCCGCACGACTTACGACCCAAAGATGGCTGCCTCCACACGACTCATGACACAAAGATGGCTGCCTCCGCACGACCCAAAGATGGCTGCCTCCGCACGCCTTACTATGCAAAGATGGCTGCTTCCTCACGACTTACGACCCAAAGATGGCTGCCTCCGCACGACTTACGACACAAAGATGGCTGCCTCCGCACGACTTACGACCCAAAGATGGCTGCCTCCGCACGAACCAAAGATGGCTGCCTATGCATGACTTGCGACCCAAAGATGGCTGCCTCCGCACGACTTACGACCCAAAGATGGCTGCCTCCGCATTACTTATGATCCAAAGATGGATGCCTCCGCACAACTTATTACCCAAAGATGGCTGCCTCCACAAGACTTACGACCCAAAGATGGCTGCCTCCGCTCGACTTACGACCCAAAGATGGCTGCCTCTGCACGACTTACGACACAATGATGGCTGCCTCCGCATGACCCTAAGATGGTTGCCTCCGCATGACGTACGACCCAAAGATGGCTGCCTACGCACGACTTACGACGCAAAGATGGCTGCCTCCGGACGACTTACGACCCAAAGATGGCTGCCTCCGCACGACTTACGACCCAAAGATGGCTGCCTCTGCACGACTTATGACCCAAAGATGTCTGCCTCTGCACGACCCAAAAATTGCTGCCTTCCTGCGACTTACGATTCAAAGATGGTTGCCTCTGCACAACTTATTACCCAAAGATGGCTGCCTCCGCACGACTTACGACCCAAAGATTTCTGGCTCAGCATGACCTACGACCCAAAGATGGCTGCTCCGCACGACTTACGACCCAAAGATGGCTGCCTCCACACGACTCATGACACAAAGATGGCTTCCTCCGCACGACCCAAAGATGGCTGCCTCCGCACGCCTTACTATGCAAAGTTGGCTGCTTCCTCACGAATAACGACCCAAAGATGGCTGCCTCCGCACGACTTACGACCCAAAGATGGCTGCCTCCGCACGACTATTGACCCAAAGATGGCTGCCTCTGCACGTATTATGACCCAAAGATGGCTGCCTCCGCATGACTTACGACCCAAAGATGGCTGCCTCCGCATGACTTACGACCCAAAGATGGCTGCCTCCGCACGACTTACGACGCAAAGATGGCTGCCTCCTCATGACTTACGGCCCATAGATGGCTGCCTCCGCATGACTTTTGACCCAAAGATGGCTGCCTCCGCACGAATTATGACCCAAAGATGGCTGCCTCCGCATGACTTACGACCCAAAGATGGCTGCCTCCGCATGAATTATGACCCAAAGATGGCTGCCTCCGCACGACTTGCGACCCAAAGATGGCTGCCTCCGCACTACTTACGACCCAAAGATGGCTGCCTCAGCACAACTTATGACCCAAAGATGGCTCCCTCCGCACGACTTATGACCCAAAGATGGCTGCCTCCGCACGACTTACGACCCAAAGATGGCTGCCTCCGCATGACTTACGATGCAAAGATGGCTGCCTCCGCACGACTTACGACCCAAAGATGGCTGCCTCCGCATGATTACGACCCAAAGATGGCTGCCTACGCACGACTTATGACCCAAAGATGTCTGCCTCCGCATGACTTACGACCCAAAGATGGCTGCCTCCGCACGACTTACGACCCAAAGATGGCTGCCTTCGCATGACTTACGACGCAAAGATGGCTGCCTCCGCACGACTTTCGACCCAAAGATGGCTGCCTCCGCAGAACTTACGACCCCAAAATGGCTGCCTCCGCACGACTTACGACCCAAAGATGGCTGCCTCCGCACGAACCAAAGATGGCTGCCTTCCCGCGACTTGCGACTCAAAGATGGCTGCCTCCGCACGACTTACAACCCAAAGATGGCTGCCTATGCACGACTTATGACCCAAAGATGGCTGCCTCCGCACGACATACAACCCAAAGATGGCTGCCTCCGCACGACTTACGACCCAAAGATGGCTGCCTCCGCAGAACTTACGACCCCAAAATGGCTGCCTCCGCACGACTTACGACCCAAAGATGGCTGCCTCCGCACGAACCAAAGATGGCTGCCTTCCGGCGACTTGCGACTCAAAGATGGCTGCCTCCGCACGACTTACAACCCAAAGATGGCTGCCTATGCACGACTTATGACCCAAAGATGGCTGCCTCCGCACGACATACAACCCAAAGATGGCTGCCTCCGCACGACTCACGACCCAAAGATGGCTGCCTCCGCATGACTTACGATCCAAAGATGGATGCCTCCGCACAATTTATTACCCAAAGATGGCTGCCTCCACATGACTTATGACCCAAAGATGGCTGCCTCCGCACGACTTACGACCCAAAGATGGCTGCCTCCACATGACTTACGACCCAAAGATGGCTGCCTTCGCACGACTTACGACGCAAAAATGGCTGCCTCCGCACGACTTACGACCCAAAGATGGCTGCCTCCGCACGAACCAAAGATGGCTGCCTTCCCGCGACTTACGACCCAAAGATGGCTGCCTCCGCACGACTTACGACCCAAAGATGGCTGCCTACGCAAGACTTATGACCCAAAGATGGCTGCCTCCGCACGATCCAAAGATGGCTGCCTATGCATGACTTGCGACCCAAAGATGGCTGCCTCCGCATGACTTGCGACCCAAAGATGGCTGCCTATGCATGACTTATGACCCAAAGATGGCTGCCTCCACACGAACCAAAGATGGCTGCCTATGCATGACTTGCGACCCAAAGATGTCTGCCTCCGCACGACTTACGACCCAAAGATGGCTGCCTCCGCATTACTTATGATCCAAAGATGGATGCCTCCGCACAACTTATTACCCAAAGATGGCTGCCTCCACAAGACTTACGACCCAAAGATGGCTGCCTCCGCTCGACTTACGACCCAAAGATGGCTGCCTCGGCAGGACTTACGACACAAAGATGGCTGCCTCCGCATGACCCTAAGATGGTTGCCTCCGCATGACGTATGACCCAAAGATGGCTGCCTACGCACGACTTACGACGCAAAGATGGCTGCCTCCGGACGACTTACGACCCAAAGATGGCTGCCTCCGCACGACTTACGACCCAAAGATGGCTGCCTCCGCACGACTTACGACCCAAAGATGGCTGCCTCTGCACGACTTAAGACCCAAAGATGTCTGCCTCCGCACGACCCTAAGATGGCTGCCTTCCTGCGACTTACGATTCAAAGATGGCTGCCTCTGCACAACTTATTTCCCAAAGATGGCTGCCTCCGCACGACTTACGACCCAAAGATTTCTGGCTCAGCATGACCTACGACCCAAAGATGGCTGCCTCCGCACGACTTACGACCCAAAGATGGCTGCCTCCACACGACTCATGACACAAAGATGGCTGCCTCCGCACGACCCAAAGATGGCTGCCTCCGCACGCCTTACTATGCAAAGATGGCTGCTTCCTCACGACTTACGACCCAAAGATGGCTGCCTCCGCACGACTTACGACACAAAGATGGCTGCCTCCGCACGACTTACGACCCAAAGATGGCTGCCTCCGCACGAACCAAAGATGGCTGCCTATGCATGACTTGCGACCCAAAGATGGCTGCCTCCGCACGACTTACGACCCAAAGATGGCTGCCTCCGCATTACTTATGATCCAAAGATGGATGCCTCCGCACAACTTATTACCCAAAGATGGCTGCCTCCACAAGACTTACGACCCAAAGATGGCTGCCTCCGCTCGACTTACGACCCAAAGATGGCTGCCTCTGCACGACTTACGACACAAAGATGGCTGCCTCCGCATGACCCTAAGATGGTTGCCTCCGCATGACGTATGACCCAAAGATGGCTGCCTACGCACGACTTACGACGCAAAGATGGCTGCCTCCGGACGACTTATGACCCAAAGATGTCTGCCTCCGCATGACTTACGACCCAAAGATGGCTGCCTCCGCACGACTTACGACCCAAAGATGGCTGCCTTCGCACGACTTACGACCCAAAGATGGCTGCCTCCACATGATTATGACCCAAAGATGGCTGCCTACGCACAACTTACGACCCAAAGATGGCTGCCTTCCCGTGACTTGCGACTCAAAGATGGCTGCCTCCGCACGACTTACAACCGAAAGATGGCTGCCTACGCACGACTTATGACCCAAAGATGGCTGCCTCCGCACGACTTATGACCCAAAGATGGCTGCCTCCGCACGACTTACGACCCAAAGATGGCTGCCTACGAATGACTTATGACCCAAAGATGTCTGCCTCCGCATGACTTACGACCCAAAGATGGCTGCCTCCGCACGACTTACGACCCAAAGATGGCTGTCTCCGCATGATTATGACCCAAAGATGGCTGCCTATGAACGACTTACGACCCAAAGATGTCTGCCTCCGCATGACTTACGACCCAAAGATGGCTGCCTCCGCACGACTTACGACCCAAAGATGGCTGCCTTCGCACGACTTACGACCCAAAGATGGCTGCCTCCGCACGACTTACGACCCAAAGATGGCTGCCTACGAACGACTTATGACCCAAAGATGTCTGCCTCCGCATGACTTACGACCCAAAGATGGCTGCCTCCGCACGACTTACGACCCAAAGATGGCTGTCTCCGCATGATTACGACCCAAAGATGGCTGCCTACGAACGACTTATGACCCAAAGATGTTTGCCTCCGCATGACTTAAAACCCAAAGATGGCTGCCTACGCACGACTTACGACCCAAAGATGGCTGCCTTCGCACGACTTACGACCCAAAGATGGCTGCCTCCACATGATTATGACCCAAAGATGGCTGTCTACGCACAACTTACGACCCAAAGATGGCTGCCTCCGCACGACTTATGACCCAAAGATGGCTGCCTCCGCACGACTTACGACCCAAAGATGGCTGCCTCCGCATGACTTACGATGCAAAGATGGCTGCCTCCGCACGACTTACGACACAAAGATGGCTGCCTCCGCATGACCCTAAGATGGTTGCCTCCGCATGACGTATGACCCAAAGATGGCTGCCTACGCACGACTTACGACGCAAAGATGGCTGCCTCCGGACGACTTATGACCCAAAGATGTCTGCCTCCGCATGACTTACGACCCAAAGATGGCTGCCTCCGCACGACTTACGACCCAAAGATGGCTGCCTTCGCACGACTTACGACCCAAAGATGGCTGCCTCCACATGATTATGACCCAAAGATGGCTGCCTACGCACAACTTACGACCCAAAGATGGCTGCCTTCCCGTGACTTGCGACTCAAAGATGGCTGCCTCCGCACGACTTACAACCGAAAGATGGCTGCCTACGCACGACTTATGACCCAAAGATGGCTGCCTCCGCACGATCCAAAGATGGCTGCCTATGCATGACTTGCGACCCAAAGATGGCTGCCTCCGCATGACTTGCGACCCAAAGATGGCTGCCTATGCATGACTTATGACCCAAAGATGGCTGCCTCCACACGAACCAAAGATGGCTGCCTATGCATGACTTGCGACCCAAAGATGGCTGCCTCCGCACGACTTACGACCCAAAGATGGCTGCCTCCGCATTACTTATGATCCAAAGATGGATGCCTCCGCACAACTTATTACCCAAAGATGGCTGCCTCCACAAGACTTACGACCCAAAGATGGCTGCCTCCGCTCGACTTACGACCCAAAGATGGCTGCCTCCGCACGACTTACGACACAAAGATGGCTGCCTCCGCATGACCCTAAGATGGTTGCCTCCGCATGACGTATGACACAAAGATGGCTGCCTACGCACGACTTACGACGCAAAGATGGCTGCCTCCGGACGACTTATGACCCAAAGATGTCTGCCTCCGCATGACTTACAACCCAAAGATGGCTGCCTCCGCACGACTTACGACCCAAAGGTGGCTGCCTTCGCACGACTTACGACCCAAAGATGGCTGCCTCCACATGATTATGACCCAAAGATGGCTGCCTACGCACAACTTACGACCCAAAGATGGCTGCCTTCCCGTGACTTGCGACTCAAAGATGGCTGCCTCCGCACGACTTACAACTGAAAGATGGCTGCCTACGCACGACTTATGACCCAAAGATGGCTGCCTCCGCACGACTTATGACCCAAAGATGGCTGCCTCCGCACGACTTACGACCCAAAGATGGCTGCCTCCGCACGACTTATGACCCAAAGATGGCTGCCTCCGCACGACTTACGACCCAAAGATGGCTGCCTACGAACGACTTATGACCCAAAGATGTCTGCCTCCGCATGACTTACGACCCAAAGATGGCTGCCTCCGCACGACTTACGACCCAAAGATGGCTGTCTCCGCATGATTACGACCCAAAGATGGCTGCCTACGAACGACTTATGACCCAAAGATGTTTGCCTCCGCATGACTTAAAACCCAAAGATGGCTGCCTACGCACGACTTACGACCCAAAGATGGCTGCCTTCGCACGACTTACGACCCAAAGATGGCTGCCTCCACATGATTATGACCCAAAGATGGCTGCCTACGCACAACTTACGACCCAAAGATGGCTGCCTCCGCACGACTTATGACCCAAAGATGGCTGCCTCCGCACGACTTACGACCCAAAGATGGCTGCCTCCGCATGACTTACGATGCAAAGATGGCTGCCTCCGCACGACTTACGACACAAAGATGGCTGCCTCCGCATGACCCTAAGATGGTTGCCTCCGCATGACGTATGACCCAAAGATGGCTGCCTACGCACGACTTACGACGCAAAGATGGCTGCCTCCGGACGACTTATGACCCAAAGATGTCTGCCTCCGCATGACTTACGACCCAAAGATGGCTGCCTCCGCACGACTTACGACCCAAAGATGGCTGCCTTCGCACGACTTACGACCCAAAGATGGCTGCCTCCACATGATTATGACCCAAAGATGGCTGCCTACGCACAACTTACGACCCAAAGATGGCTGCCTTCCCGTGACTTGCGACTCAAAGATGGCTGCCTCCGCACGACTTACAACCGAAAGATGGCTGCCTACGCACGACTTATGACCCAAAGATGGCTGCCTCCGCACGACTTATGACCCAAAGATGGCTGCCTCCGCACGACTTACGACCCAAAGATGGCTGCCTCTGCACGACTTACGACACAAAGATGGCTGCCTCCGCATGACCCTAAGATGGTTGCCTCCGCATGACGTATGACACAAAGATGGCTGCCTATGCACGACTTACGACGCAAAGATGGCTGCCTCCGGACGACTTATGACCCAAAGATGTCTGCCTCCGCATGACTTACGACCCAAAGATGGCTGCCTCCGCACGACTTACGACCCAAAGGTGGCTGCCTTCGCACGACTTACGACCCAAAGATGGCTGCCTCCACATGATTATGACCCAAAGATGGCTGCCTACGCACAACTTACGACCCAAAGATGGCTGCCTTCCCGTGACTTGCGACTCAAAGATGGCTGCCTCCGCACGACTTACAACTGAAAGATGGCTGCCTACGCACGACTTATGACCCAAAGATGGCTGCCTCCGCACGACTTATGACCCAAAGATGGCTGCCTCCGCACGACTTACGACCCAAAGATGGCTGCCTCCGCACGACTTATGACCCAAAGATGGCTGCCTCCGCACGACTTACGACCCAAAGATGGCTGCCTACGAACGACTTATGACCCAAAGATGTCTGCCTCCGCATGACTTACGACCCAAAGATGGCTGCCTCCGCACGACTTACGACCCAAAGATGGCTGTCTCCGTATGATTACGACCCAAAGATGGCTGCCTACGAACGACTTATGACCCAAAGATGTTTGCCTCCGCATGACTTACAACCCAAAGATGGCTGCCTCCGCACGACTTACGACCCAAAGATGGCTGCCTTCGCACGACTTACGACCCAAAGATGGCTGCCTCCACATGATTATGACCCAAAGATGGCTGCCTACGCACAACTTACGACCCAAAGATGGCTGCCTCCGCACGACATACAACCCAAAGATGGCTGCCTCCGCACGACTTACGACCCAAAGATGGCTGCCTCCGCATGACTTACGATCCAAAGATGGATGCCTCCGCACAATTTATTACCCAAAGATGGCTGCCTCCACACGAATTATGACCCAAAGATGGCTGCCTCCGAACGACTTACGACCCAAAGATGGCTGCCTCCACATGACTTACGACCCAAAGATGGCTGCCTTCGCACGACTTACGACGCAAAGATGGCTGCCTCCGCACGACTTACGACCCAAAGATGGCTGCCTCCGCACGAACCAAAGATGGCTGCCTTCCCGCGACTTACGACCCAAAGATGGCTGCCTCCGCACGACTTACGACCCAAAGATGGCTGCCTACGCAAGACTTATGACCCAAAGATGGCTGCCTCCGCACGATCCAAAGATGGCTGCCTATGCATGACTTGCGACCCAAAGATGGCTGCCTCCGCATGACTTGCGACCCAAAGATGGCTGCCTATGCATGACTTATGACCCAAAGATGGCTGCCTCCACACGAACCAAAGATGGCTGCCTATGCATGACTTGCGACACAAAGATGGCTGCCTCCGCACGACTTACGACCCAAAGATGGCTGCCTCCGCATTACTTATGATCCAAAGATGGATGCCTCCGCACAACTTATTACCCAAAGATGGCTGCCTCCACAAGACTTGCGACCCAAAGATGGCTGCCTCCGCTCGACTTACGACCCAAAGATGGCTGCCTACGCACGACTTACGACACAAAGATGGCTGCCTCCGCATGACGTATGACACAAAGATGGCTGCCTACGCACGACTTACGACGCAAAGATGGCTGCCTCCGGACGACTTATGACCCAAAGATGTCTGCCTCCGCATGACTTACGACCCAAAGGTGGCTGCCTTCGCACGACTTACGACCCAAAGATGGCTGCCTCCACATGATTATGACCCAAAGATGGCTGCCTACGCACAACTTACGACCCAAAGATGGCTGCCTTCCCGTGACTTGCGACTCAAAGATGGCTGCCTCCGCACGACTTACAACTGAAAGATGGCTGCCTACGCACGACTTATGACCCAAAGATGGCTGCCTCCGCACGACTTATGACCCAAAGATGGCTGCCTCCGCACGACTTACGACCCAAAGATGGCTGCCTCCGCACGACTTATGACCCAAAGATGGCTGCCTCCGCACGACTTACGACCCAAAGATGGCTGCCTACGAACGACTTATGACCCAAAGATGTCTGCCTCCGCATGACTTACGACCCAAAGATGGCTGCCTCCGCACGACTTACGACCCAAAGATGGCTGTCTCCGCATGATTACGACCCAAAGATGGCTGCCTACGAACGACTTATGACCCAAAGATGTTTGCCTCCGCATGACTTAAAACCCAAAGATGGCTGCCTCCGCACGACTTACGACCCAAAGATGGCTGCCTTCGCACGACTTACGACCCAAAGATGGCTGCCTCCACATGATTATGACCCAAAGATGGCTGCCTACGCACAACTTACGACCCAAAGATGGCTGCCTCCGCACGACTTATGACCCAAAGATGGCTGCCTCCGCACGACTTACGACCCAAAGATGGCTGCCTCCGCATGACTTACGATGCAAAGATGGCTGCCTCCGCACGACTTACGACACAAAGATGGCTGCCTCCGCATGACCCTAAGATGGTTGCCTCCGCATGACGTATGACCCAAAGATGGCTGCCTACGCACGACTTACGACCCAAAGATGGCTGCCTCCGGACGACTTATGACCCAAAGATGTCTGCCTCCGCATGACTTACGACCCAAAGATGGCTGCCTCCGCACGACTTACGACCCAAAGATGGCTGCCTTCGCACGACTTACGACCCAAAGATGGCTGCCTCCACATGATTATGACCCAAAGATGGCTGCCTACGCACAACTTACGACCCAAAGATGGCTGCCTTCCCGTGACTTGCGACTCAAAGATGGCTGCCTCCGCACGACTTACAACCGAAAGATGGCTGCCTACGCACGACTTATGACCCAAAGATGGCTGCCTCCGCACGACTTATGACCCAAAGATGGCTGCCTCCGCACGACTTACAACCCAAAGATGGCTGCCTCTGCACGACTTACGACACAAAGATGGCTGCCTCCGCATGACCCTAAGATGGTTGCCTCCGCATGACGTATGACACAAAGATGGCTGCCTACGCACGACTTACGACGCAAAGATGGCTGCCTCCGGACGACTTATGACCCAAAGATGTCTGCCTCCGCATGACTTACGACCCAAAGATGGCTGCCTCCGCACGACTTACGACCCAAAGGTGGCTGCCTTCGCACGACTTACGACCCAAAGATGGCTGCCTCCACATGATTATGACCCAAAGATGGCTGCCTACGCACAACTTACGACCCAAAGATGGCTGCCTTCCCGTGACTTGCGACTCAAAGATGGCTGCCTCCGCACGACTTACAACTGAAAGATGGCTGCCTACGCACGACTTATGACCCAAAGATGGCTGCCTCCGCACGATCCAAAGATGGCTGCCTATGCATGACTTGCGACCCAAAGATGGCTGCCTCCGCATGACTTGCGACCCAAAGATGGCTGCCTATGCATGACTTATGACCCAAAGATGGCTGCCTCCACACGAACCAAAGATGGCTGCCTATGCATGACTTGCGACCCAAAGATGTCTGCCTCCGCACGACTTACGACCCAAAGATGGCTGCCTCCGCATTACTTATGATCCAAAGATGAATGCCTCCGCACAACTTATTACCCAAAGATGGCTGCCTCCACAAGACTTACGACCCAAAGATGGCTGCCTCCGCTCGACTTACGACTAGTGTTGAGCATTCCGATGCTGCAAGTATCGGGTATCGGCCGATACTTGCTGTATCGGAATTCCGATACCGGGATTCCGATACTCTTGTGGTATCGGGTATCGGGTATCGGAACAACATTAATGTTAAAATGTGTAAAATAGAGAATTAAAATAAAAAATATCGCTATACTCACCTGTCCGACGCAGCCGGGACCTCAGCGCAGGAACCGGCAGCGTTGTTTGTTTAAAATTCCCGCTTTTACATGGTTACGCGAAGTCCCGGCTTGTGATTGGTCAGGGCGGCCATGTTGCCGGGCCGCGGACCAATCACAGCAAGCCGTGACGAAAATACGTCACGGCTTGCTGTGATTGGTCCGCGTCCCGGCAACATGGCCGCCATTAACCAATCACAAGCCGTGACGTCACGGGAGGCTGGAAACGCGCTCATTTTAAAAAGGGCGCGTGTCCAGCCTCCCGTGACGTCACGGCTTGTGATTGGTTGCGTCGCGGTCAACCAATCACAAGCCGGGAGGCTGGACACGCGCCCATTTCAAAATGAGCGCGTCCAGCCTCCCGGCTTGTGATTGGTTGATCGCGGCGCAACCAATCACAAGCCGTGACGTCACGGGAGGCTGGATACGCGCCCATTTTAAAATGAGCGCGTGTCCAGCCTCCCGTGACGTCACGGCTTGTGATTGGTCAGGGCGGCCATATTGCCGGGACGCGGACCAATCACAGCAAGCCGTGACGTAATTTCGTCACGGCTTGCTGTGATTGGTCCGCGTCCCGGCAACATGGCCGACCTGACCAATCACAAGCCGGGAATTCACGTAACCAAGTAATAGCGCGAATTTTAAACAAACAACGCTGCCGGTTCCCTCGCTGAAGTCCCGGCTGTGTCGGACAGGTGAGTATAGCGATATTTTTTATTTTAATTCTTTCTTTTACACATTTATATGGTTCCCAGGGCCTGAAGGAGAGTTTCCTCTCCTTCAGACCCTGGGAACCATCAGGAATACCGTCCGATACTTGAGTCCCATTGACTTGCATTGGGATCGGGTATCGGTATCGGATTGGATTCCGATACTGTGACGGTATCGGCCGATACTTTCCGATACCGATACTTTCCGATATCGGAAAGTATCGCTCAACACTACTTACGACCCAAAGATGGCTGCCTCGGCAGGACTTACGACACAAAGATGGCTGCCTCCGCATGACCCTAAGATGGTTGCCTCCGCATGACGTATGACCCAAAGATGGCTGCCTACGCACGACTTACGACGCAAAGATGGCTGCCTCCGGACGACTTACGACCCAAAGATGGCTGCCTCCGCACGACTTACGACCCAAAGATGGCTGCCTCCGCACGACTTACGACCCAAAGATGGCTGCCTCTGCACGACTTAAGACCCAAAGATGTCTGCCTCCGCACGACCCTAAGATGGCTGCCTTCCTGCGACTTACGATTCAAAGATGGCTGCCTCTGCACAACTTATTTCCCAAAGATGGCTGCCTCCGCACGACTTACGACCCAAAGATTTCTGGCTCAGCATGACCTACGACCCAAAGATGGCTGCCTCCGCACGACTTACGACCCAAAGATGGCTGCCTTCACACGACTCATGACACAAAGATGGCTGCCTCCGCACGACCCAAAGATGGCTGCCTCCGCACGCCTTACTATGCAAAGATGGCTGCTTCCTCACGACTTACGACCCAAAGATGGCTGCCTCCGCACGACTTACGACACAAAGATGGCTGCCTCCGCACGACTTACGACCCAAAGATGGCTGCCTCCGCACGAACCAAAGATGGCTGCCTATGCATGACTTGCGACCCAAAGATGGCTGCCTCCGCACGACTTACGACCCAAAGATGGCTGCCTCCGCATTACTTATGATCCAAAGATGGATGCCTCCGCACAACTTATTACCCAAAGATGGCTGCCTCCACAAGACTTACGACCCAAAGATGGCTGCCTCCGCTCGACTTACGACCCAAAGATGGCTGCCTCTGCACGACTTACGACACAATGATGGCTGCCTCCGCATGACCCTAAGATGGTTGCCTCCGCATGACGTACGACCCAAAGATGGCTGCCTACGCACGACTTACGACGCAAAGATGGCTGCCTCCGGACGACTTACGACCCAAAGATGGCTGCCTCCGCACGACTTACGACCCAAAGATGGCTGCCTCTGCACGACTTATGACCCAAAGATGTCTGCCTCTGCACGACCCAAAAATTGCTGCCTTCCTGCGACTTACGATTCAAAGATGGTTGCCTCTGCACAACTTATTACCCAAAGATGGCTGCCTCCGCACGACTTACGACCCAAAGATTTCTGGCTCAGCATGACCTACGACCCAAAGATGGCTGCTCCGCACGACTTACGACCCAAAGATGGCTGCCTCCACACGACTCATGACACAAAGATGGCTTCCTCCGCACGACCCAAAGATGGCTGCCTCCGCACGCCTTACTATGCAAAGTTGGCTGCTTCCTCACGAATAACGACCCAAAGATGGCTGCCTCCGCACGACTTACGACCCAAAGATGGCTGCCTCCGCACGACTATTGACCCAAAGATGGCTGCCTCTGCACGTATTATGACCCAAAGATGGCTGCCTCCGCATGACTTACGACCCAAAGATGGCTGCCTCCGCATGACTTACGACCCAAAGATGGCTGCCTCCGCACGACTTACGACGCAAAGATGGCTGCCTCCTCATGACTTACGGCCCATAGATGGCTGCCTCCGCATGACTTTTGACCCAAAGATGGCTGCCTCCGCACGAATTATGACCCAAAGATGGCTGCCTCCGCATGACTTACGACCCAAAGATGGCTGCCTCCGCATGAATTATGACCCAAAGATGGCTGCCTCCGCACGACTTGCGACCCAAAGATGGCTGCCTCCGCACTACTTACGACCCAAAGATGGCTGCCTCAGCACAACTTATGACCCAAAGATGGCTCCCTCCGCACGACTTATGACCCAAAGATGGCTGCCTCCGCACGACTTACGACCCAAAGATGGCTGCCTCCGCATGACTTACGATGCAAAGATGGCTGCCTCCGCACGACTTACGACCCAAAGATGGCTGCCTCCGCATGATTACGACCCAAAGATGGCTGCCTACGCACGACTTATGACCCAAAGATGTCTGCCTCCGCATGACTTACGACCCAAAGATGGCTGCCTCCGCACGACTTACGACCCAAAGATGGCTGCCTTCGCATGACTTACGACGCAAAGATGGCTGCCTCCGCACGACTTTCGACCCAAAGATGGCTGCCTCCGCAGAACTTACGACCCCAAAATGGCTGCCTCCGCACGACTTACGACCCAAAGATGGCTGCCTCCGCACGAACCAAAGATGGCTGCCTTCCCGCGACTTGCGACTCAAAGATGGCTGCCTCCGCACGACTTACAACCCAAAGATGGCTGCCTATGCACGACTTATGACCCAAAGATGGCTGCCTCCGCACGACATACAACCCAAAGATGGCTGCCTCCGCACGACTTACGACCCAAAGATGGCTGCCTCCGCAGAACTTACGACCCCAAAATGGCTGCCTCCGCACGACTTACGACCCAAAGATGGCTGCCTCCGCACGAACCAAAGATGGCTGCCTTCCGGCGACTTGCGACTCAAAGATGGCTGCCTCCGCACGACTTACAACCCAAAGATGGCTGCCTATGCACGACTTATGACCCAAAGATGGCTGCCTCCGCACGACATACAACCCAAAGATGGCTGCCTCCGCACGACTCACGACCCAAAGATGGCTGCCTCCGCATGACTTACGATCCAAAGATGGATGCCTCCGCACAATTTATTACCCAAAGATGGCTGCCTCCACATGACTTATGACCCAAAGATGGCTGCCTCCGCACGACTTACGACCCAAAGATGGCTGCCTCCACATGACTTACGACCCAAAGATGGCTGCCTTCGCACGACTTACGACGCAAAAATGGCTGCCTCCGCACGACTTACGACCCAAAGATGGCTGCCTCCGCACGAACCAAAGATGGCTGCCTTCCCGCGACTTACGACCCAAAGATGGCTGCCTCCGCACGACTTACGACCCAAAGATGGCTGCCTACGCAAGACTTATGACCCAAAGATGGCTGCCTCCGCACGATCCAAAGATGGCTGCCTATGCATGACTTGCGACCCAAAGATGGCTGCCTCCGCATGACTTGCGACCCAAAGATGGCTGCCTATGCATGACTTATGACCCAAAGATGGCTGCCTCCACACGAACCAAAGATGGCTGCCTATGCATGACTTGCGACCCAAAGATGTCTGCCTCCGCACGACTTACGACCCAAAGATGGCTGCCTCCGCATTACTTATGATCCAAAGATGGATGCCTCCGCACAACTTATTACCCAAAGATGGCTGCCTCCACAAGACTTACGACCCAAAGATGGCTGCCTCCGCTCGACTTACGACCCAAAGATGGCTGCCTCGGCAGGACTTACGACACAAAGATGGCTGCCTCCGCATGACCCTAAGATGGTTGCCTCCGCATGACGTATGACCCAAAGATGGCTGCCTACGCACGACTTACGACGCAAAGATGGCTGCCTCCGGACGACTTACGACCCAAAGATGGCTGCCTCCGCACGACTTACGACCCAAAGATGGCTGCCTCCGCACGACTTACGACCCAAAGATGGCTGCCTCTGCACGACTTAAGACCCAAAGATGTCTGCCTCCGCACGACCCTAAGATGGCTGCCTTCCTGCGACTTACGATTCAAAGATGGCTGCCTCTGCACAACTTATTTCCCAAAGATGGCTGCCTCCGCACGACTTACGACCCAAAGATTTCTGGCTCAGCATGACCTACGACCCAAAGATGGCTGCCTCCGCACGACTTACGACCCAAAGATGGCTGCCTCCACACGACTCATGACACAAAGATGGCTGCCTCCGCACGACCCAAAGATGGCTGCCTCCGCACGCCTTACTATGCAAAGATGGCTGCTTCCTCACGACTTACGACCCAAAGATGGCTGCCTCCGCACGACTTACGACACAAAGATGGCTGCCTCCGCACGACTTACGACCCAAAGATGGCTGCCTCCGCACGAACCAAAGATGGCTGCCTATGCATGACTTGCGACCCAAAGATGGCTGCCTCCGCACGACTTACGACCCAAAGATGGCTGCCTCCGCATTACTTATGATCCAAAGATGGATGCCTCCGCACAACTTATTACCCAAAGATGGCTGCCTCCACAAGACTTACGACCCAAAGATGGCTGCCTCCGCTCGACTTAC
Organism: Ranitomeya variabilis; assembly: GCF_051348905.1. Taxonomy (NCBI): domain Eukaryota; kingdom Metazoa; phylum Chordata; class Amphibia; order Anura; family Dendrobatidae; genus Ranitomeya; species Ranitomeya variabilis. The sequence continues at coordinate 373,916,525 of NC_135234.1, forward strand.
GACCCAAAGATGGCTGCCTCTGCACGACTTACGACACAAAGATGGCTGCCTCCGCATGACCCTAAGATGGTTGCCTCCGCATGACGTATGACCCAAAGATGGCTGCCTACGCACGACTTACGACGCAAAGATGGCTGCCTCCGGACGACTTATGACCCAAAGATGTCTGCCTCCGCATGACTTACGACCCAAAGATGGCTGCCTCCGCACGACTTACGACCCAAAGATGGCTGCCTTCGCACGACTTACGACCCAAAGATGGCTGCCTCCACATGATTATGACCCAAAGATGGCTGCCTACGCACAACTTACGACCCAAAGATGGCTGCCTTCCCGTGACTTGCGACTCAAAGATGGCTGCCTCCGCACGACTTACAACCGAAAGATGGCTGCCTACGCACGACTTATGACCCAAAGATGGCTGCCTCCGCACGACTTATGACCCAAAGATGGCTGCCTCCGCACGACTTACGACCCAAAGATGGCTGCCTACGAACGACTTATGACCCAAAGATGTCTGCCTCCGCATGACTTACGACCCAAAGATGGCTGCCTCCGCACGACTTACGACCCAAAGATGGCTGTCTCCGCATGATTATGACCCAAAGATGGCTGCCTATGAACGACTTACGACCCAAAGATGTCTGCCTCCGCATGACTTACGACCCAAAGATGGCTGCCTCCGCACGACTTACGACCCAAAGATGGCTGCCTTCGCACGACTTACGACCCAAAGATGGCTGCCTCCGCACGACTTACGACCCAAAGATGGCTGCCTACGAACGACTTATGACCCAAAGATGTCTGCCTCCGCATGACTTACGACCCAAAGATGGCTGCCTCCGCACGACTTACGACCCAAAGATGGCTGTCTCCGCATGATTACGACCCAAAGATGGCTGCCTACGAACGACTTATGACCCAAAGATGTTTGCCTCCGCATGACTTAAAACCCAAAGATGGCTGCCTACGCACGACTTACGACCCAAAGATGGCTGCCTTCGCACGACTTACGACCCAAAGATGGCTGCCTCCACATGATTATGACCCAAAGATGGCTGTCTACGCACAACTTACGACCCAAAGATGGCTGCCTCCGCACGACTTATGACCCAAAGATGGCTGCCTCCGCACGACTTACGACCCAAAGATGGCTGCCTCCGCATGACTTACGATGCAAAGATGGCTGCCTCCGCACGACTTACGACACAAAGATGGCTGCCTCCGCATGACCCTAAGATGGTTGCCTCCGCATGACGTATGACCCAAAGATGGCTGCCTACGCACGACTTACGACGCAAAGATGGCTGCCTCCGGACGACTTATGACCCAAAGATGTCTGCCTCCGCATGACTTACGACCCAAAGATGGCTGCCTCCGCACGACTTACGACCCAAAGATGGCTGCCTTCGCACGACTTACGACCCAAAGATGGCTGCCTCCACATGATTATGACCCAAAGATGGCTGCCTACGCACAACTTACGACCCAAAGATGGCTGCCTTCCCGTGACTTGCGACTCAAAGATGGCTGCCTCCGCACGACTTACAACCGAAAGATGGCTGCCTACGCACGACTTATGACCCAAAGATGGCTGCCTCCGCACGATCCAAAGATGGCTGCCTATGCATGACTTGCGACCCAAAGATGGCTGCCTCCGCATGACTTGCGACCCAAAGATGGCTGCCTATGCATGACTTATGACCCAAAGATGGCTGCCTCCACACGAACCAAAGATGGCTGCCTATGCATGACTTGCGACCCAAAGATGGCTGCCTCCGCACGACTTACGACCCAAAGATGGCTGCCTCCGCATTACTTATGATCCAAAGATGGATGCCTCCGCACAACTTATTACCCAAAGATGGCTGCCTCCACAAGACTTACGACCCAAAGATGGCTGCCTCCGCTCGACTTACGACCCAAAGATGGCTGCCTCCGCACGACTTACGACACAAAGATGGCTGCCTCCGCATGACCCTAAGATGGTTGCCTCCGCATGACGTATGACACAAAGATGGCTGCCTACGCACGACTTACGACGCAAAGATGGCTGCCTCCGGACGACTTATGACCCAAAGATGTCTGCCTCCGCATGACTTACAACCCAAAGATGGCTGCCTCCGCACGACTTACGACCCAAAGGTGGCTGCCTTCGCACGACTTACGACCCAAAGATGGCTGCCTCCACATGATTATGACCCAAAGATGGCTGCCTACGCACAACTTACGACCCAAAGATGGCTGCCTTCCCGTGACTTGCGACTCAAAGATGGCTGCCTCCGCACGACTTACAACTGAAAGATGGCTGCCTACGCACGACTTATGACCCAAAGATGGCTGCCTCCGCACGACTTATGACCCAAAGATGGCTGCCTCCGCACGACTTACGACCCAAAGATGGCTGCCTCCGCACGACTTATGACCCAAAGATGGCTGCCTCCGCACGACTTACGACCCAAAGATGGCTGCCTACGAACGACTTATGACCCAAAGATGTCTGCCTCCGCATGACTTACGACCCAAAGATGGCTGCCTCCGCACGACTTACGACCCAAAGATGGCTGTCTCCGCATGATTACGACCCAAAGATGGCTGCCTACGAACGACTTATGACTCAAAGATGTTTGCCTCCGCATGACTTAAAACCCAAAGATGGCTGCCTACGCACGACTTACGACCCAAAGATGGCTGCCTTCGCACGACTTACGACCCAAAGATGGCTGCCTCCACATGATTATGACCCAAAGATGGCTGCCTACGCACAACTTACGACCCAAAGATGGCTGCCTCCGCACGACTTATGACCCAAAGATGGCTGCCTCCGCACGACTTACGACCCAAAGATGGCTGCCTCCGCATGACTTACGATGCAAAGATGGCTGCCTCCGCACGACTTACGACACAAAGATGGCTGCCTCCGCATGACCCTAAGATGGTTGCCTCCGCATGACGTATGACCCAAAGATGGCTGCCTACGCACGACTTACGACGCAAAGATGGCTGCCTCCGGACGACTTATGACCCAAAGATGTCTGCCTCCGCATGACTTACGACCCAAAGATGGCTGCCTCCGCACGACTTACGACCCAAAGATGGCTGCCTTCGCACGACTTACGACCCAAAGATGGCTGCCTCCACATGATTATGACCCAAAGATGGCTGCCTACGCACAACTTACGACCCAAAGATGGCTGCCTTCCCGTGACTTGCGACTCAAAGATGGCTGCCTCCGCACGACTTACAACCGAAAGATGGCTGCCTACGCACGACTTATGACCCAAAGATGGCTGCCTCCGCACGACTTATGACCCAAAGATGGCTGCCTCCGCACGACTTACGACCCAAAGATGGCTGCCTCTGCACGACTTACGACACAAAGATGGCTGCCTCCGCATGACCCTAAGATGGTTGCCTCCGCATGACGTATGACACAAAGATGGCTGCCTATGCACGACTTACGACGCAAAGATGGCTGCCTCCGGACGACTTATGACCCAAAGATGTCTGCCTCCGCATGACTTACGACCCAAAGATGGCTGCCTCCGCACGACTTACGACCCAAAGGTGGCTGCCTTCGCACGACTTACGACCCAAAGATGGCTGCCTCCACATGATTATGACCCAAAGATGGCTGCCTACGCACAACTTACGACCCAAAGATGGCTGCCTTCCCGTGACTTGCGACTCAAAGATGGCTGCCTCCGCACGACTTACAACTGAAAGATGGCTGCCTACGCACGACTTATGACCCAAAGATGGCTGCCTCCGCACGACTTATGACCCAAAGATGGCTGCCTCCGCACGACTTACGACCCAAAGATGGCTGCCTCCGCACGACTTATGACCCAAAGATGGCTGCCTCCGCACGACTTACGACCCAAAGATGGCTGCCTACGAACGACTTATGACCCAAAGATGTCTGCCTCCGCATGACTTACGACCCAAAGATGGCTGCCTCCGCACGACTTACGACCCAAAGATGGCTGTCTCCGTATGATTACGACCCAAAGATGGCTGCCTACGAACGACTTATGACCCAAAGATGTTTGCCTCCGCATGACTTACAACCCAAAGATGGCTGCCTCCGCACGACTTACGACCCAAAGATGGCTGCCTTCGCACGACTTACGACCCAAAGATGGCTGCCTCCACATGATTATGACCCAAAGATGGCTGCCTACGCACAACTTACGACCCAAAGATGGCTGCCTCCGCACGACATACAACCCAAAGATGGCTGCCTCCGCACGACTTACGACCCAAAGATGGCTGCCTCCGCATGACTTACGATCCAAAGATGGATGCCTCCGCACAATTTATTACCCAAAGATGGCTGCCTCCACACGAATTATGACCCAAAGATGGCTGCCTCCGAACGACTTACGACCCAAAGATGGCTGCCTCCACATGACTTACGACCCAAAGATGGCTGCCTTCGCACGACTTACGACGCAAAGATGGCTGCCTCCGCACGACTTACGACCCAAAGATGGCTGCCTCCGCACGAACCAAAGATGGCTGCCTTCCCGCGACTTACGACCCAAAGATGGCTGCCTCCGCACGACTTACGACCCAAAGATGGCTGCCTACGCAAGACTTATGACCCAAAGATGGCTGCCTCCGCACGATCCAAAGATGGCTGCCTATGCATGACTTGCGACCCAAAGATGGCTGCCTCCGCATGACTTGCGACCCAAAGATGGCTGCCTATGCATGACTTATGACCCAAAGATGGCTGCCTCCACACGAACCAAAGATGGCTGCCTATGCATGACTTGCGACACAAAGATGGCTGCCTCCGCACGACTTACGACCCAAAGATGGCTGCCTCCGCATTACTTATGATCCAAAGATGGATGCCTCCGCACAACTTATTACCCAAAGATGGCTGCCTCCACAAGACTTGCGACCCAAAGATGGCTGCCTCCGCTCGACTTACGACCCAAAGATGGCTGCCTACGCACGACTTACGACACAAAGATGGCTGCCTCCGCATGACGTATGACACAAAGATGGCTGCCTACGCACGACTTACGACGCAAAGATGGCTGCCTCCGGACGACTTATGACCCAAAGATGTCTGCCTCCGCATGACTTACGACCCAAAGGTGGCTGCCTTCGCACGACTTACGACCCAAAGATGGCTGCCTCCACATGATTATGACCCAAAGATGGCTGCCTACGCACAACTTACGACCCAAAGATGGCTGCCTTCCCGTGACTTGCGACTCAAAGATGGCTGCCTCCGCACGACTTACAACTGAAAGATGGCTGCCTACGCACGACTTATGACCCAAAGATGGCTGCCTCCGCACGACTTATGACCCAAAGATGGCTGCCTCCGCACGACTTACGACCCAAAGATGGCTGCCTCCGCACGACTTATGACCCAAAGATGGCTGCCTCCGCACGACTTACGACCCAAAGATGGCTGCCTACGAACGACTTATGACCCAAAGATGTCTGCCTCCGCATGACTTACGACCCAAAGATGGCTGCCTCCGCACGACTTACGACCCAAAGATGGCTGTCTCCGCATGATTACGACCCAAAGATGGCTGCCTACGAACGACTTATGACCCAAAGATGTTTGCCTCCGCATGACTTAAAACCCAAAGATGGCTGCCTCCGCACGACTTACGACCCAAAGATGGCTGCCTTCGCACGACTTACGACCCAAAGATGGCTGCCTCCACATGATTATGACCCAAAGATGGCTGCCTACGCACAACTTACGACCCAAAGATGGCTGCCTCCGCACGACTTATGACCCAAAGATGGCTGCCTCCGCACGACTTACGACCCAAAGATGGCTGCCTCCGCATGACTTACGATGCAAAGATGGCTGCCTCCGCACGACTTACGACACAAAGATGGCTGCCTCCGCATGACCCTAAGATGGTTGCCTCCGCATGACGTATGACCCAAAGATGGCTGCCTACGCACGACTTACGACGCAAAGATGGCTGCCTCCGGACGACTTATGACCCAAAGATGTCTGCCTCCGCATGACTTACGACCCAAAGATGGCTGCCTCCGCACGACTTACGACCCAAAGATGGCTGCCTTCGCACGACTTACGACCCAAAGATGGCTGCCTCCACATGATTATGACCCAAAGATGGCTGCCTACGCACAACTTACGACCCAAAGATGGCTGCCTTCCCGTGACTTGCGACTCAAAGATGGCTGCCTCCGCACGACTTACAACCGAAAGATGGCTGCCTACGCACGACTTATGACCCAAAGATGGCTGCCTCCGCACGACTTATGACCCAAAGATGGCTGCCTCCGCACGACTTACAACCCAAAGATGGCTGCCTCTGCACGACTTACGACACAAAGATGGCTGCCTCCGCATGACCCTAAGATGGTTGCCTCCGCATGACGTATGACACAAAGATGGCTGCCTACGCACGACTTACGACGCAAAGATGGCTGCCTCCGGACGACTTATGACCCAAAGATGTCTGCCTCCGCATGACTTACGACCCAAAGATGGCTGCCTCCGCACGACTTACGACCCAAAGGTGGCTGCCTTCGCACGACTTACGACCCAAAGATGGCTGCCTCCACATGATTATGACCCAAAGATGGCTGCCTACGCACAACTTACGACCCAAAGATGGCTGCCTTCCCGTGACTTGCGACTCAAAGATGGCTGCCTCCGCACGACTTACAACTGAAAGATGGCTGCCTACGCACGACTTATGACCCAAAGATGGCTGCCTCCGCACGACTTATGACCCAAAGATGGCTGCCTCCGCACGACTTACGACCCAAAGATGGCTGCCTCCGCACGACTTATGACCCAAAGATGGCTGCCTCCGCACGACTTACGACCCAAAGATGGCTGCCTACGAACGACTTATGACCCAAAGATGTCTGCCTCCGCATGACTTACGACCCAAAGATGGCTGCCTCCGCACGACTTACGACCCAAAGATGGCTGTCTCCGCATGATTACGACCCAAAGATGGCTGCCTACGAACGACTTATGACCCAAAGATGTTTGCCTCCGCATGACTTACAACCCAAAGATGGCTGCCTCCGCACGACTTACGACCCAAAGATGGCTGCCTTCGCACGACTTACGACCCAAAGATGGCTGCCTCCACATGATTATGACCCAAAGATGGCTGCCTACGCACAACTTACGACCCAAAGATGGCTGCCTCCGCACGACTTATGACCCAAAGATGGCTGCCTCCGCACGACTTACGACCCAAAGATGGCTGCCTCCGCATGACTTACGATGCAAAGATGGCTGCCTCCGCACGACTTACGACACAAAGATGGCTGCCTCCGCATGACCCTAAGATGGTTGCCTCCGCATGACGTATGACCCAAAGATGGCTGCCTACGCACGACTTACGACGCAAAGATGGCTGCCTCCGGACGACTTATGACCCAAAGATGTCTGCCTCCGCATGACTTACGACCCAAAGATGGCTGCCTCCGCACGACTTACGACCCAAAGATGGCTGCCTTCGCACGACTTACGACCCAAAGATGGCTGCCTCCACATGATTATGACCCAAAGATGGCTGCCTACGCACAACTTACGACCCAAAGATGGCTGCCTTCCCGTGACTTGCGACTCAAAGATGGCTGCCTCCGCACGACTTACAACCGAAAGATGGCTGCCTACGCACGACTTATGACCCAAAGATGGCTGCCTCCGCACGACTTATGACCCAAAGATGGCTGCCTCCGCACGACTTACGACCCAAAGATGGCTGCCTACGAACGACTTATGACCCAAAGATGTCTGCCTCCGCATGACTTACGACCCAAAGATGGCTGCCTGCGCACGACTTACGACCCAAAGATGGCTGTCTCCGCATGATTATGACCCAAAGATGGCTGCCTATGAACGACTTACGACCCAAAGATGTCTGCCTCCGCATGACTTACGACCCAAAGATGGCTGCCTCCGCACGACTTACGACCCAAAGATGGCTGCCTTCGCACGACTTACGACCCAAAGATGGCTGCCTCCACATGATTATGACCCAAAGATGGCTGCCTACGCACAACTTACGACCCAAAGATGGCTGCCTCCGCACGACTTATGACCCAAAGATGGCTGCCTCCGCACGACTTACGACCCAAAGATGGCTGCCTCCGCATGACTTACGATGCAAAGATGGCTGCCTCCGCACGACTTACGACCCAAAGATGGCTGCCTCCGCATGATTACGACCCAAAGATGGCTGCCTACGCACGACTTATGACCCAAAGATGTCTGCCTCCGCATGACTTACGACCCAAAGATGGCTGCCTCCGCACGACTTACGACCCAAAGATGGCTGCCTTCGCATGACTTACGACGCAAAGATGGCTGCCTCCGCACGACTTACGACCCAAAGATGGCTGCCTCCGCAGAACTTACGACCCCAAAATGGCTGCCTCCGCACGACTTACGACCCAAAGATGGCTGCCTTCCCGCGACTTGCGACTCAAAGATGGCTGCCTCCGCACGACTTACAACCCAAAGATGGCTGCCTATGCACAAGTTATGACCCAAAGATGGCTGCCTCCACACGACATACAACCCAAAGATGGCTGCCTCCGCACGACTTACGACCCAAAGATGGCTGCCTCCGCATGACTTACGATCCAAAGATGGATGCCTCCGCACAATTTATTACCCAAAGATGGCTGCCTCCACACGACTTATGACCCAAAGATGGCTGCCTCCGCACGACTTACGACCCAAAGATGGCTGACTCCACATGACTTACGACCCAAAGATGGCTGCCTTCGCACGACTTACGACGCAAAGATGGCTGCCTCCGCACGACTTACGACCCAAAGATGGCTGCCTCCGCACGAACCAAAGACGGCTGCCTTCCCGCGACTTACGACCCAAAGATGGCTGCCTCCGCACGACTTACGACCCAAAGATGGCTGCCTACCAAGACTTATGACCCAAAGATGGCTGCCTCCACACGATCCAAAGATGGCTGCCTATGCATGACTTGCGACCCAAAGATGGCTGCCTCCGCATGACTTGCGACCCAAAGATGGCTGCCTATGCATGACTTATGACCCAAAGATGGCTGCCTCCACACGAACCAAAGATGGCTGCCTATGCATGACTTGCGACCCAAAGATGGCTGCCTCCGCACGACTTAGGACCCAAAGATGGCTGCCTCCGCATTACTTATGATCCAAAGATGGATGCCTCCGCACAACTTATTACCCAAAGATGGCTGCCTCCACAAGACTTACGACCCAAAGATGGCTGCCTCCACACGACTCATGACACAAAGATGGCTGCCTCCGCACGACCCAAAGATGGCTGCCTCCGCATGATTACGACCCAAAGATGGCTGCCTACGCACGACTTATGACCCAAAGATGTCTGCCTCCGCATGACTTACGACCCAAAGATGGCTGCCTCCGCACGACTTACGACCCAAAGATGGCTGCCTTCGCATGACTTACGACGCAAAGATGGCTGCCTCCGCACGACTTACGACCCAAAGATGGCTGCCTCCGCAGAACTTACGACCCCAAAATGGCTGCCTCCGCACGACTTACGACCCAAAGATGGCTGCCTCCGCACGAACCAAAGATGGCTGCCTTCCGGCGACTTGCGACTCAAAGATGGCTGCCTCCGCACGACTTACAACCCAAAGATGGCTGCCTATGCACGACTTATGACCCAAAGATGGCTGCCTCCGCACGACTCACGACCCAAAGATGGCTGCCTCCGCATGACTTACGATCCAAAGATGGATGCCTCCGCACAATTTATTACCCAAAGATGGCTGCCTCCACACGACTTATGACCCAAAGATGGCTGCCTCCGCACGACTTACGACCCAAAGATGGCTGCCTCCACATGACTTACGACCCAAAGATGGCTGCCTTCGCACGACTTACGACGCAAAAATGGCTGCCTCCGCACGACTTACGACCCAAAGATGGCTGCCTCCGCACGAACCAAAGATGGCTGCCTTCCCGCGACTTACGACCCAAAGATGGCTGCCTCCGCACGACTTACGACACAAAGATGGCTGCCTACGCAAGACTTATGACCCAAAGATGGCTGCCTCCACACGATCCAAAGATGGCTGCCTATGCATGACTTGCGACCCAAAGATGGCTGCCTCCGCATGACTTGCGACCCAAAGATGGCTGCCTATGCATGACTTATGACCCAAAGATGGCTGCCTCCACACGAACCAAAGATGGCTGCCTATGCATGACTTGCGACCCAAAGATGTCTGCCTCCGCACGACTTACGACCCAAAGATGGCTGCCTCCGCATTACTTATGATCCAAAGATGGATGCCTCCGCACAACTTATTACCCAAAGATGGCTGCCTCCACAAGACTTACGACCCAAAGATGGCTGCCTCCGCTCGACTTACGACCCAAAGATGGCTGCCTCGGCAGGACTTACGACACAAAGATGGCTGCCTCCGCATGACCCTAAGATGGTTGCCTCCGCATGACGTATGACCCAAAGATGGCTGCCTACGCACGACTTACGACGCAAAGATGGCTGCCTCCGGACGACTTACGACCCAAAGATGGCTGCCTCCGCACGACTTACGACCCAAAGATGGCTGCCTCCGCACGACTTACGACCCAAAGATGGCTGCCTCTGCACGACTTAAGACCCAAAGATGTCTGCCTCCGCACGACCCTAAGATGGCTGCCTTCCTGCGACTTACGATTCAAAGATGGCTGCCTCTGCACAACTTATTTCCCAAAGATGGCTGCCTCCGCACGACTTACGACCCAAAGATTTCTGGCTCAGCATGACCTACGACCCAAAGATGGCTGCCTCCGCACGACTTACGACCCAAAGATGGCTGCCTCCACACGACTCATGACACAAAGATGGCTGCCTCCGCACGACCCAAAGATGGCTGCCTCCGCACGCCTTACTATGCAAAGATGGCTGCTTCCTCACGACTTACGACCCAAAGATGGCTGCCTCCGCACGACTTACGACACAAAGATGGCTGCCTCCGCACGACTTACGACCCAAAGATGGCTGCCTCCGCACGAACCAAAGATGGCTGCCTATGCATGACTTGCGACCCAAAGATGGCTGCCTCCGCACGACTTACGACCCAAAGATGGCTGCCTCCGCATTACTTATGATCCAAAGATGGATGCCTCCGCACAACTTATTACCCAAAGATGGCTGCCTCCACAAGACTTACGACCCAAAGATGGCTGCCTCTGCTCGACTTACGACCCAAAGATGGCTGCCTCTGCACGACTTACGACACAATGATGGCTGCCTCCGCATGACCCTAAGATGGTTGCCTCCGCATGACGTACGACCCAAAGATGGCTGCCTACGCACGACTTACGACGCAAAGATGGCTGCCTCCGGACGACTTACGACCCAAAGATGGCTGCCTCCGCACGACTTACGACCCAAAGATGGCTGCCTCTGCACGACTTATGACCCAAAGATGTCTGCCTCTGCACGACCCAAAAATTGCTGCCTTCCTGCGACTTACGATTCAAAGATGGTTGCCTCTGCACAACTTATTACCCAAAGATGGCTGCCTCCGCACGACTTACGACCCAAAGATTTCTGGCTCAGCATGACCTACGACCCAAAGATGGCTGCTCCGCACGACTTACGACCCAAAGATGGCTGCCTCCACACGACTCATGACACAAAGATGGCTTCCTCCGCACGACCCAAAGATGGCTGCCTCCGCACGCCTTACTATGCAAAGTTGGCTGCTTCCTCACGAATAACGACCCAAAGATGGCTGCCTCCGCACGACTTACGACCCAAAGATGGCTGCCTCCGCACGACTATTGACCCAAAGATGGCTGCCTCTGCACGTATTATGACCCAAAGATGGCTGCCTCCGCATGACTTACGACCCAAAGATGGCTGCCTCCGCATGACTTACGACCCAAAGATGGCTGCCTCCGCACGACTTACGACGCAAAGATGGCTGCCTCCTCATGACTTACGACCCATAGATGGCTGCCTCCGCATGACTTTTGACCCAAAGATGGCTGCCTCCGCACGAATTATGACCCAAAGATGGCTGCCTCCGCATGACTTACGACCCAAAGATGGCTGCCTCCGCATGAATTATGACCCAAAGATGGCTGCCTCCGCACGACTTGCGACCCAAAGATGGCTGCCTCCGCACTACTTACGACCCAAAGATGGCTGCCTCAGCACAACTTATGACCCAAAGATGGCTCCCTCCGCACGACTTATGACCCAAAGATGGCTGCCTCCGCACGACTTACGACCCAAAGATGGCTGCCTCCGCATGACTTACGATGCAAAGATGGCTGCCTCCGCACGACTTACGACCCAAAGATGGCTGCCTCCGCATGATTACGACCCAAAGATGGCTGCCTACGCACGACTTATGACCCAAAGATGTCTGCCTCCGCATGACTTACGACCCAAAGATGGCTGCCTCCGCACGACTTACGACCCAAAGATGGCTGCCTTCGCATGACTTACGACGCAAAGATGGCTGCCTCCGCACGACTTACGACCCAAAGATGGCTGCCTCCGCAGAACTTACGACCCCAAAATGGCTGCCTCCGCACGACTTACGACCCAAAGATGGCTGCCTCCGCACGAACCAAAGATGGCTGCCTTCCCGCGACTTGCGACTCAAAGATGGCTGCCTCCGCACGACTTACAACCCAAAGATGGCTGCCTATGCACGACTTATGACCCAAAGATGGCTGCCTCCGCACGACATACAACCCAAAGATGGCTGCCTCCGCACGACTTACGACCCAAAGATGGCTGCCTCCGCATGACTTACGATCCAAAGATGGATGCCTCCGCACAATTTATTACCCAAAGATGGCTGCCTCCACACGACTTATGACCCAAAGATGGCTGCCTCCGCACAACTTACGACCCAAAGATGGCTGCCTCCACATGACTTACGACCCAAAGATGGCTGCCTTCGCACGACTTACGACGCAAAGATGGCTGCCTCCGCACGACTTACGACCCAAAGATGGCTGCCTCCGCACGAACCAAAGATGGCTGCCTTCCCGCGACTTACGACCCAAAGATGGCTGCCTCCGCACGACTTACGACCCAAAGATGGCTGCCTACGCAAGACTTATGACCCAAAGATGGCTGCCTCCGCACGATCCAAAGATGGCTGCCTATGCATGACTTGCGACCCAAAGATGGCTGCCTCCGCATGACTTGCGACCCAAAGATGGCTGCCTATGCATGACTTATGACCCAAAGATGGCTGCCTCCACACGAACCAAAGATGGCTGCCTATGCATGACTTGCGACACAAAGATGGCTGCCTCCGCACGACTTACGACCCAAAGATGGCTGCCTCCGCATTACTTATGATCCAAAGATGGATGCCTCCGCACAACTTATTACCCAAAGATGGCTGCCTCCACAAGACTTGCGACCCAAAGATGGCTGCCTCCGCTCGACTTACGACCCAAAGATGGCTGCCTCCGCACGACTTACGACACAAAGATGGCTGCCTCCGCATGACCCTAAGATGGTTGCCTCCGCATGACGTATGACACAAAGATGGCTGCCTACGCACGACTTACGACGCAAAGATGGCTGCTTCCGGACGACTTATGACCCAAAGATGTCTGCCTCCGCATGACTTACGACCCAAAGATGGCTGCCTCCGCACGACTTACGACCCAAAGGTGGCTGCCTTCGCACGACTTACGACCCAAAGATGGCTGCCTCCACATGATTATGACCCAAAGATGGCTGCCTACGCACAACTTACGACCCAAAGATGGCTGCCTTCCCGTGACTTGCGACTCAAAGATGGCTGCCTCCGCACGACTTACAACCGAAAGATGGCTGCCTACGCACGACTTATGACCCAAAGATGGCTGCCTCCGCACGACTTATGACCCAAAGATGGCTGCCTCCGCACGACTTACGACCCAAAGATGGCTGCCTCCGCACGACTTATGACCCAAAGATGGCTGCCTCCGCACGACTTACGACCCAAAGATGGCTGCCTACGAACGACTTATGACCCAAAGATGTCTGCCTCCGCATGACTTACGACCCAAAGATGGCTGCCTCCGCACGACTTACGACCCAAAGATGGCTGTCTCCGCATGATTACGACCCAAAGATGGCTGCCTACGAACGACTTATGACCCAAAGATGTTTGCCTCCGCATGACTTACAACCCAAAGATGGCTGCCTCCGCACGACTTACGACCCAAAGATGGCTGCCTTCGCACGACTTACGACCCAAAGATGGCTGCCTCCACATGATTATGACCCAAAGATGGCTGCCTACGCACAACTTACGACCCAAAGATGGCTGCCTCCGCACGACTTATGACCCAAAGATGGCTTCCTCCGCACGACTTACGACCCAAAGATGGCTGCCTCCGCATGACTTACGATGCAAAGATGGCTGCCTCCGCACGACTTACGACACAAAGATGGCTGCCTCCGCATGACCCTAAGATGGTTGCCTCCGCATGACGTATGACCCAAAGATGGCTGCCTACGCACGACTTACGACGCAAAGATGGCTGCCTCCGGACGACTTATGACCCAAAGATGTCTGCCTCCGCATGACTTACGACCCAAAGATGGCTGCCTCCGCACGACTTAGTCCCAAAGATGGCTGCCTTCGCACGACTTACGACCCAAAGATGGCTGCCTCCACATGATTATGACCCAAAGATGGCTGCCTACGCACAACTTACGACCCAAAGATGGCTGCCTTCCCGTGACTTGCGACTCAAAGATGGCTGCCTCCGCACGACTTATGACCCAAAGATGGCTGCCTCCGCACGACTTACGACCCAAAGATGGCTGCCTACGAACGACTTATGACCCAAAGATGTCTGCCTCCGCATGACTTACGACCCAAAGATGGCTGCCTCCGCACGACTTACGACCCAAAGATGGCTGTCTCCGCATGATTACGACCCAAAGATGGCTGCCTATGAACGACTTACGACCCAAAGATGTCTGCCTCCGCATGACTTACGACCCAAAGATGGCTGCCTCCGCACGACTTACGACCCAAAGATGGCTGCCTTCGCACGACTTACGACCCAAAGATGGCTGCCTCCACATGATTATGACCCAAAGATGGCTGCCTACGCACAACTTACGACCCAAAGATGGCTGCCTCCGCACGACTTATGACCCAAAGATGGCTGCCTCCGCACGACTTACGACCCAAAGATGGCTGCCTCCGCATGACTTACGATGCAAAGATGGCTGCCTCCGCACGACTTACGACCCAAAGATGGCTGCCTCCACATGATTATGACCCAAAGATGGCTGCCTACGCACAACTTACGACCCAAAGATGGCTGCCTCCGCACGACTTATGACCCAAAGATGGCTGCCTCCGCACGACTTACGACCCAAAGATGGCTGCCTTCGCATGACTTACGACGCAAAGATGGCTGCCTCCGCACGACTTACGACCCAAAGATGGCTGCCTCCGCAGAACTTACGACCCCAAAATGGCTGCCTCCGCACGACTTACGACCCAAAGATGGCTGCCTCCGCACGAACCAAAGATGGCTGCCTTCCCGCGACTTGCGACTCAAAGATGGCTGCCTCCGCACGACTTACAACCCAAAGATGGCTGCCTATGCACAAGTTATGACCCAAAGATGGCTGCCTCCACACGACATACAACCCAAAGATGGCTGCCTCCGCACGACTTACGACCCAAAGATGGCTGCCTCCGCATGACTTACGATCCAAAGATGGATGCCTCCGCACAATTTATTACCCAAAGATGGCTGCCTCCACACGACTTATGACCCAAAGATGGCTGCCTCCGCACGACTTACGACCCAAAGATGGCTGACTCCACATGACTTACGACCCAAAGATGGCTGCCTTCGCACGACTTACGACGCAAAGATGGCTGCCTCCGCACGACTTACGACCCAAAGATGGCTACCTCCGCACGAACCAAAGATGGCTGCCTTCCCGCGACTTACGACCCAAAGATGGCTGCCTCCGCACGACTTACGACCCAAAGATGGCTGCCTACCAAGACTTATGACCCAAAGATGGCTGCCTCCGCACGATCCAAAGATGGCTGCCTATGCATGACTTGCGACCCAAAGATGGCTGCCTCCGCATGACGTGCGACCCAAAGATGGCTGCCTATGCATGACTTATGACCCAAAGATGGCTGCCTCCACACGAACCAAAGATGGCTGCCTATGCATGACTTGCGACCCAAAGATGGCTGCCTCCGCACGACTTAGGACCCAAAGATGGCTGCCTCCGCATTACTTATGATCCAAAGATGGATGCCTCCGCACAACTTATTACCCAAAGATGGCTGCCTCCACAAGACTTACGACCCAAAGATGGCTGCCTCCGCTCGACTTACGACCCAAAGATGGCTGCCTCGGCACGACTTACGACACAAAGATGGCTGCCTCCGCATGACCCTAAGATGGTTGCCTCCGCATGACGTATGACCCAAAGATGGCTGCCTACGCACGACTTACGACGCAAAGATGGCTGCCTCCGGACGACTTACGACCCAAAGATGGCTGCCTCCGCACGACTTACGACCCAAAGATGGCTGCCTCCGCACGACTTACGACCCAAAGATGGCTGCCTCTGCACGACTTAAGACCCAAAGATGTCTGCCTCCGCACGACCCTAAGATGGCTGCCTTCCTGCGACTTACGATTCAAAGATGGCTGCCTCTGCACAACTTATTTCCCAAAGATGGCTGCCTCCGCACGACTTACGACCCAAAGATTTCTGGCTCAGCATGACCTACGACCCAAAGATGGCTGCCTCCGCACGACTTACGACCCAAAGATGGCTGCCTCCACACGACTCATGACACAAAGATGGCTGCCTCCGCACGACCCAAAGATGGCTGCCTCCGCATGATTACGACCCAAAGATGGCTGCCTACGCACGACTTATGACCCAAAGATGTCTGCCTCCGCATGACTTACGACCCAAAGATGGCTGCCTCCGCACGACTTACGACCCAAAGGTGGCTGCCTTCGCACGACTTACGACCCAAAGATGGCTGCCTCCACATGATTATGACCCAAAGATGGCTGCCTACGCACAACTTACGACCCAAAGATGGCTGCCTTCCCGTGACTTGCGACTCAAAGATGGCTGCCTCCGCACGACTTACAACCGAAAGATGGCTGCCTACGCACGACTTATGACCCAAAGATGGCTGCCTCCGCACGACTTATGACCCAAAGATGGCTGCCTCCGCACGACTTACGACCCAAAGATGGCTGCCTCCGCACGACTTATGACCCAAAGATGGCTGCCTCCGCACGACTTACGACCCAAAGATGGCTGCCTACGAACGACTTATGACCCAAAGATGTCTGCCTCCGCATGACTTACGACCCAAAGATGGCTGCCTCCGCACGACTTACGACCCAAAGATGGCTGTCTCCGCATGATTACGACCCAAAGATGGCTGCCTACGAACGACTTATGACCCAAAGATGTTTGCCTCCGCATGACTTACAACCCAAAGATGGCTGCCTCCGCACGACTTACGACCCAAAGATGGCTGCCTTCGCACGACTTACGACCCAAAGATGGCTGCCTCCACATGATTATGACCCAAAGATGGCTGCCTACGCACAACTTACGACCCAAAGATGGCTGCCTCCGCACGACTTATGACCCAAAGATGGCTGCCTCCGCACGACTTACGACCCAAAGATGGCTGCCTCCGCATGACTTACGATGCATAGATGGCTGCCTCCGCACGACTTACGACACAAAGATGGCTGCCTCCGCATGACCCTAAGATGGTTGCCTCCGCATGACGTATGACCCAAAGATGGCTGCCTACGCACGACTTACGACGCAAAGATGGCTGCCTCCGGACGACTTATGACCCAAAGATGTCTGCCTCCGCATGACTTACGACCCAAAGATGGCTGCCTCCGCACGACTTAGACCCAAAGATGGCTGCCTTCGCACGACTTACGACCCAAAGATGGCTGCCTCCACATGATTATGACCCAAAGATGGCTGCCTACGCACAACTTACGACCCAAAGATGGCTGCCTTCCCGTGACTTGCGACTCAAAGATGGCTGCCTCCGCATGACTTACAACCGAAAGATGGCTGCCTACGCACGACTTATGACCCAAAGATGGCTGCCTCCGCACGACTTATGACCCAAAGATGGCTGCCTCCGCACGACTTACGACCCAAAGATGGCTGCCTACGAACGACTTATGACCCAAAGATGTCTGCCTCCGCATGACTTACGACCCAAAGATGGCTGCCTCCGCACGACTTACGACCCAAAGATGGCTGTCTCCGCATGATTACGACCCAAAGATGGCTGCCTATGAACGACTTACGACCCAAAGATGTCTGCCTCCGCATGACTTACGACCCAAAGATGGCTGCCTCCGCACGACTTACGACCCAAAGATGGCTGCCTTCGCACGACTTACGACCCAAAGATGGCTGCCTCCACATGATTATGACCCAAAGATGGCTGCCTACGCACAACTTACGACCCAAAGATGGGTGCCTCCGCACGACTTACGATGCAAAGATGGCTGCCTCCGCAGGACTTACGACCCAAAGATGGCTGCCTCCGCATGATTACGACCCAAAGATGGCTGCCTACGCACGACTTACGACCCAAAGATGGCTGCCTACGCACGACTTATGACCCAAAGATGGCTGCCTCCGCACGACTTACGATGCAAAGATGGCTGCCTCCGCACGACTTACGACCCAAAGATGGCTGCCTCCGCATGATTACGACCCAAAGATGGCTGCCTACGCACGACTTATGACCCAAAGATGTCTGCCTCCGCATGACTTACGACCCAAAGATGGCTGCCTCCGCACGACTTACGACCCAAAGATGGCTGCCTTCGCATGACTTACGACGCAAAGATGGCTGCCTCCGCACGACTTACGACCCAAAGATGGCTGCCTCCGCAGAACTTACGACCCCAAAATGGCTGCCTCCGCACGACTTACGACCCAAAGATGGCTGCCTCCGCACGAACCAAAGATGGCTGCCTTCCCGCGACTTGCGACTGAAAGATGGCTGCCTCCGCACGACTTACAACCCAAAGATGGCTGCCTATGCACAAGTTATGACCCAAAGATGGCTGCCTCCACACGACATACAACCCAAAGATGGCTGCCTCCGCACGACTTACGACCCAAAGATGGCTGCCTCCGCATGACTTACGATCCAAAGATGGATGCCTCCGCACAATTTATTACCCAAAGATGGCTGCCTCCACACGACTTATGACCCAAAGATGGCTGCCTCCGCACGACTTACGACCCAAAGATGGCTGACTCCACATGACTTACGACCCAAAGATGGCTGCCTTCGCACGACTTACGACGCAAAGATGGCTGCCTCCGCACGACTTACGACCCAAAGATGGCTACCTCCGCACGAACCAAAGATGGCTGCCTTCCCGCGACTTACGACCCAAAGATGGCTGCCTCCGCACGATTTACGACCCAAAGATGGCTGCCTACCAAGACTTATGACCCAAAGATGGCTGCCTCCGCACGATCCAAAGATGGCTGCCTATGCATGACTTGCGACCCAAAGATGGCTGCCTCCGCATGACGTGCGACCCAAAGATGGCTGCCTATGCATGACTTATGACCCAAAGATGGCTGCCTCCACACGAACCAAAGATGGCTGCCTATGCATGACTTGCGACACAAAGATGGCTGCCTCCGCACGACTTACGACCCAAAGATGGCTGCCTCCGCATTACTTATGATCCAAAGATGGATGCCTCCGCACAACTTATTACCCAAAGATGGCTGCCTCCACAAGACTTACGACCCAAAGATGGCTGCCTCCGCTCGACTTACGACCCAAAGATGGCTGCCTCGGCACGACTTACGACACAAAGATGGCTGCCTCCGCATGACCCTAAGATGGTTGCCTCCGCATGACGTATGACCCAAAGATGGCTGCCTACGCACGACTTACGACGCAAAGATGGCTGCCTCCGGACGACTTACGACCCAAAGATGGCTGCCTCCGCACGACTTACGACCCAAAGATGGCTGCCTCCGCACGACTTACGACCCAAAGATGGCTGCCTCTGCACGACTTAAGACCCAAAGATGTCTGCCTCCGCACGACCCTAAGATGGCTGCCTTCCTGCGACTTACGATTCAAAGATGGCTGCCTCTGCACAACTTATTTCCCAAAGATGGCTGCCTCCGCACGACTTACGACCCAAAGATTTCTGGCTCAGCATGACCTACGACCCAAAGATGGCTGCCTCCGCACGACTTACGACCCAAAGATGGCTGCCTCCACACGACTCATGACACAAAGATGGATGCCTCCGCACGACCCAAAGATGGCTGCCTCCGCATGATTACGACCCAAAGATGGCTGCCTACGCACGACTTATGACCCAAAGATGTCTGCCTCCGCATGACTTACGACCCAAAGATGGCTGCCTCCGCACGACTTACGACCCAAAGGTGGCTGCCTTCGCACGACTTACGACCCAAAGATGGCTGCCTCCACATGATTATGACCCAAAGATGGCTGCCTACGCACAACTTACGACCCAAAGATGGCTGCCTTCCCGTGACTTGCGACTCAAAGATGGCTGCCTCCGCACGACTTACAACCGAAAGATGGCTGCCTACGCACGACTTATGACCCAAAGATGGCTGCCTCCGCACGACTTATGACCCAAAGATGGCTGCCTCCGCACGACTTACGACCCAAAGATGGCTGCCTCCGCACGACTTATGACCCAAAGATGGCTGCCTCCGCACGACTTACGACCCAAAGATGGCTGCCTACGAACGACTTATGACCCAAAGATGTCTGCCTCCGCATGACTTACGACCCAAAGATGGCTGCCTCCGCACGACTTACGACCCAAAGATGGCTGTCTCCGCATGATTACGACCCAAAGATGGCTGCCTACGAACGACTTATGACCCAAAGATGTTTGCCTCCGCATGACTTACAACCCAAAGATGGCTGCCTCCGCACGACTTACGACCCAAAGATGGCTGCCTTCGCACGACTTACGACCCAAAGATGGCTGCCTCCACATGATTATGACCCAAAGATGGCTGCCTACGCACAACTTACGACCCAAAGATGGCTGCCTCCGCACGACTTATGACCCAAAGATGGCTGCCTCCGCACGACTTACGACCCAAAGATGGCTGCCTCCGCATGACTTACGATGCATAGATGGCTGCCTCCGCACGACTTACGACACAAAGATGGCTGCCTCCGCATGACCCTAAGATGGTTGCCTCCGCATGACGTATGACCCAAAGATGGCTGCCTACGCACGACTTACGACGCAAAGATGGCTGCCTCCGGACGACTTATGACCCAAAGATGTCTGCCTCCGCATGACTTACGACCCAAAGATGGCTGCCTCCGCACGACTTAGACCCAAAGATGGCTGCCTTCGCACGACTTACGACCCAAAGATGGCTGCCTCCACATGATTATGACCCAAAGATGGCTGCCTACGCACAACTTACGACCCAAAGATGGCTGCCTTCCCGTGACTTGCGACTCAAAGATGGCTGCCTCCGCATGACTTACAACCGAAAGATGGCTGCCTACGCACGACTTATGACCCAAAGATGGCTGCCTCCGCACGACTTATGACCCAAAGATGGCTGCCTCCGCACGACTTACGACCCAAAGATGGCTGCCTACGAACGACTTATGACCCAAAGATGTCTGCCTCCGCATGACTTACGACCCAAAGATGGCTGCCTCCGCACGACTTACGACCCAAAGATGGCTGTCTCCGCATGATTACGACCCAAAGATGGCTGCCTATGAACGACTTACGACCCAAAGATGTCTGCCTCCGCATGACTTACGACCCAAAGATGGCTGCCTCCGCACGACTTACGACCCAAAGATGGCTGCCTTCGCACGACTTACGACCCAAAGATGGCTGCCTCCACATGATTATGACCCAAAGATGGCTGCCTACGCACAACTTACGACCCAAAGATGGGTGCCTCCGCACGACTTACGATGCAAAGATGGCTGCCTCCGCAGGACTTACGACCCAAAGATGGCTGCCTCCGCATGATTACGACCCAAAGATGGCTGCCTACGCACGACTTATGACCCAAAGATGTCTGCCTCCGCATGACTTACGACCCAAAGATGGCTGCCTCCGCACGACTTACGACCCAAAGATGGCTGCCTTCGCATGACTTACGACGCAAAGATGGCTGCCTCCGCACGACTTACGACCCAAAGATGGCTGCCTCCGCAGAACTTACGACCCCAAAATGGCTGCCTCCGCACGACTTACGACCCAAAGATGGCTACCTCCGCACGAACCAAAGATGGCTGCCTTCCCGCGACTTGCGACTGAAAGATGGCTGCCTCCGCACGACTTACAACCCAAAGATGGCTGCCTATGCACAAGTTATGACCCAAAGATGGCTGCCTCCACACGACATACAACCGAAAGATGGCTGCCTCCGCACGACTTATGACCCAAAGATGGCTGCCTCCGCACGACTTACGACCCAAAGATGGCTGCCTACGAACGACTTATGACCCAAAGATGTCTGCCTCCGCATGACTTACGACCCAAAGATGGCTGCCTCCGCACGACTTACGACCCAAAGATGGCTGTCTCCGCATGATTACGACCCAAAGATGGCTGCCTATGAACGACTTACGACCCAAAGATGTCTGCCTCCGCATGACTTACGACCCAAAGATGGCTGCCTCCGCACGACTTACGACCCAAAGATGGCTGCCTTCGCACGACTTACGACCCAAAGATGGCTGCCTCCACATGATTATGACCCAAAGATGGCTGCCTACGCACAACTTACGACCCAAAGATGGCTGCCTCCGCACGACTTACGATGCAAAGATGGCTGCCTCCGCACGACTTACGACCCAAAGATGGCTGCCTCCGCATGATTACGACCCAAAGATGGCTGCCTACGCACGACTTATGACCCAAAGATGTCTGCCTCCGCATGACTTACGACCCAAAGATGGCTGCCTCCGCACGACTTACGACCCAAAGATGGCTGCCTTCGCATGACTTACGACGCAAAGATGGCTGCCTCCGCACGACTTACGACCCAAAGATGGCTGCCTCCGCAGAACTTACGACCCCAAAATGGCTGCCTCCGCACGACTTACGACCCAAAGATGGCTGCCTCCGCACGAACCAAAGATGGCTGCCTTCCCGCGACTTGCGACTGAAAGATGGCTGCCTCCGCACGACTTACAACCCAAAGATGGCTGCCTATGCACAAGTTATGACCCAAAGATGGCTGCCTCCACACGACATACAACCCAAAGATGGCTGCCTCCGCACGACTTACGACCCAAAGATGGCTGCCTCCGCATGACTTACGATCCAAAGATGGATGCCTCCGCACAATTTATTACCCAAAGATGGCTGCCTCCACACGACTTATGACCCAAAGATGGCTGCCTCCGCACGACTTACGACCCAAAGATGGCTGACTCCACATGACTTACGACCCAAAGATGGCTGCCTTCGCACGACTTACGACGCAAAGATGGCTGCCTCCGCACGACTTACGACCCAAAGATGGCTACCTCCGCACGAACCAAAGATGGCTGCCTTCCCGCGACTTACGACCCAAAGATGGCTGCCTCCGCACGATTTACGACCCAAAGATGGCTGCCTACCAAGACTTATGACCCAAAGATGGCTGCCTCCGCACGATCCAAAGATGGCTGCCTATGCATGACTTGCGACCCAAAGATGGCTGCCTCCGCATGACGTGCGACCCAAAGATGGCTGCCTATGCATGACTTATGACCCAAAGATGGCTGCCTCCACACGAACCAAAGATGGCTGCCTATGCATGACTTGCGACCCAAAGATGGCTGCCTCCGCACGACTTAGGACCCAAAGATGGCTGCCTCCGCATTACTTATGATCCAAAGATGGATGCCTCCGCACAACTTATTACCCAAAGATGGCTGCCTCCACAAGACTTACGACCCAAAGATGGCTGCCTCCGCTCGACTTACGACCCAAAGATGGCTGCCTCGGCACGACTTACGACACAAAGATGGCTGCCTCCGCATGACCCTAAGATGGTTGCCTCCGCATGACGTATGACCCAAAGATGGCTGCCTACGCACGACTTACGACGCAAAGATGGCTGCCTCCGGACGACTTACGACCCAAAGATGGCTGCCTCCGCACGACTTACGACCCAAAGATGGCTGCCTCCGCACGACTTACGACCCAAAGATGGCTGCCTCTGCACGACTTAAGACCCAAAGATGTCTGCCTCCGCACGACCCTAAGATGGCTGCCTTCCTGCGACTTACGATTCAAAGATGGCTGCCTCTGCACAACTTATTTCCCAAAGATGGCTGCCTCCGCACGACTTACGACCCAAAGATTTCTGGCTCAGCATGACCTACGACCCAAAGATGGCTGCCTCCGCACGACTTACGACCCAAAGATGGCTGCCTCCACACGACTCATGACACAAAGATGGCTGCCTCCGCACGACCCAAAGATGGCTGCCTCCGCATGATTACGACCCAAAGATGGCTGCCTACGCACGACTTATGACCCAAAGATGTCTGCCTCCGCATGACTTACGACCCAAAGATGGCTGCCTCCGCACGACTTACGACCCAAAGATGGCTGCCTTCGCATGACTTACGACGCAAAGATGGCTGCCTCCGCACGACTTACGACCCAAAGATGGCTGCCGCCGCAGAACTTACGACCCCAAAATGGCTGCCTCCGCACGACTTACGACCCAAAGATGGCTGCCTCCGCACGAACCAAAGATGGCTGCCTTCCCGCGACTTGCGACTCAAAGATGGCTGCCTCCGCACGACTTACAACCCAAAGATGGCTGCCTATGCACGACTTATGACCCAAATATGGCTGCCTCCGCACGACATACAACCCAAAGATGGCTGCCTCCGCATGACTTACGACCCAAAGATGGCTGCCTCCGCACGACTTACGACCCAAAGATGGCTGTCTCCGCATGATTATGACCCAAAGATGGCTGCCTATGAACGACTTACGACCCAAAGATGTCTGCCTCCGCATGACTTACGACCCAAAGATGGCTGCCTCCGCACGACTTACGACCCAAAGATGGCTGCCTTCGCACGACTTACGACCCAAAGATGGCTGCCTCCACATGATTATGACCCAAAGATGGCTGCCTACGCACAACTTACGACCCAAAGATGGCTGCCTCCGCACGACTTATGACCCAAAGATGGCTGCCTCCGCACGACTTACGACCCAAAGATGGCTGCCTCCGCATGACTTACGATGCAAAGATGGCTGCCTCCGCACGACTTACGACCCAAAGATGGCTGCCTCCGCATGATTACGACCCAAAGATGGCTGCCTACGCACGACTTATGACCCAAAGATGTCTGCCTCCGCATGACTTACGACCCAAAGATGGCTGCCTCCGCACGACTTACGACCCAAAGATGGCTGCCTTCGCATGACTTACGACGCAAAGATGGCTGCCTCCGCACGACTTACGACCCAAAGATGGCTGCCTCCGCAGAACTTACGACCCCAAAATGGCTGCCTCCGCACGACTTACGACCCAAAGATGGCTGCCTCCGCACGAACCAAAGATGGCTGCCTTCCCGCGACTTGCGACTCAAAGATGGCTGCCTCCGCACGACTTACAACCCAAAGATGGCTGCCTACGCACAACTTACGACCCAAAGATGGCTGCCTTCCCGTGACTTGCGACTCAAAGATGGCTGCCTCCGCACGACTTACAACCGAAAGATGGCTGCCTACGCACGACTTATGACCCAAAGATGGCTGCCTCCGCACGACTTATGACCCAAAGATGGCTGCCTCCGCACGACTTACGACCCAAAGATGGCTGCCTACGAACGACTTATGACCCAAAGATGTCTGCCTCCGCATGACTTACGACCCAAAGATGGCTGCCTCCGCACGACTTACGACCCAAAGATGGCTGTCTCCGCATGATTATGACCCAAAGATGGCTGCCTATGAACAACTTACGACCCAAAGATGTCTGCCTCCGCATGACTTACGACCCAAAGATGGCTGCCTCCGCACGACTTACGACCCAAAGATGGCTGCCTTCGCACGACTTACGACCCAAAGATGGCTGCCTCCACATGATTATGACCCAAAGATGGCTGCCTACGCACAACTTACGACCCAAAGATGGCTGCCTCCGCACGACTTATGACCCAAAGATGGCTGCCTCCGCACGACTTACGACCCAAAGATGGCTGCCTCCGCATGACTTACGATGCAAAGATGGCTGCCTCCGCACGACTTACGACCCAAAGATGGCTGCCTCCGCATGATTACGACCCAAAGATGGCTGCCTACGCACGACTTATGACCCAAAGATGTCTGCCTCCGCATGACTTACGACCCAAAGATGGCTGCCTCCGCACGACTTACGACCCAAAGATGGCTGCCTTCGCATGACTTACGACGCAAAGATGGCTGCCTCCGCACGACTTACGACCCAAAGATGGCTGCCTCCGCAGAACTTACGACCCCAAAATGGCTGCCTCCGCACGACTTACGACCCAAAGATGGCTGCCTCCGCACGAACCAAAGATGGCTGCCTTCCCGCGACTTGCGACTCAAAGATGGCTGCCTCCGCACGACTTACAACCCAAAGATGGCTGCCTATGCACAAGTTATGACCCAAAGATGGCTGCCTCCACACGACATACAACCCAAAGATGGCTGCCTCCGCACGACTTACGACCCAAAGATGGCTGCCTCCGCATGACTTACGATCCAAAGATGGATGCCTCCGCACAATTTATTACCCAAAGATGGCTGCCTCCACACGACTTATGACCCAAAGATGGCTGCCTCCGCACGACTTACGACCCAAAGATGGCTGACTCCACATGACTTACGACCCAAAGATGGCTGCCTTCGCACGACTTACGACGCAAAGATGGCTGCCTCCGCACGACTTACGACCCAAAGATGGCTGCCTCCGCACGAACCAAAGATGGCTGCCTTCCCGCGACTTACGACCCAAAGATGGCTGCCTCCGCACGACTTACGACCCAAAGATGGCTGCCTACCAAGACTTATGACCCAAAGATGGCTGCCTCCGCACGATCCAAAGATGGCTGCCTATGCATGACTTGCGACCCAAAGATGGCTGCCTGAGCATGACTTGCGACCCAAAGATGGCTGCCTATGCATGACTTATGACCCAAAGATGGCTGCCTCCACACGAACCAAAGATGGCTGCCTATGCATGACTTGCGACCCAAAGATGGCTGCCTCCGCACGACTTAGGACCCAAAGATGGCTGCCTCCGCATTACTTATGATCCAAAGATGGATGCCTCCGCACAACTTATTACCCAAAGATGGCTGCCTCCACAAGACTTACGACCCAAAGATGGCTGCCTCCGCTCGACTTACGACCCAAAGATGGCTGCCTCGGCAGGACTTACGACACAAAGATGGCTGCCTCCGCATAACCCTAAGATGGTTGCCTCCACATGACGTATGACCCAAAGATGGCTGCCTACGCACGACTTACGACGCAAAGATGGCTGCCTCCGGACGACTTACGACCCAAAGATGGCTGCCTCCGCACGACTTACGACCCAAAGATGGCTGCCTCCGCACGACTTACGACCCAAAGATGGCTGCCTCTGCACGACTTAAGACCCAAAGATGTCTGCCTCCGCACGACCCTAAGATGGCTGCCTTCCTGCGACTTACGATTCAAAGATGGCTGCCTCTGCACAACTTATTTCCCAAAGATGGCTGCCTCCGCACGACTTACGACCCAAAGATTTCTGGCTCAGCATGACCTACGACCCAAAGATGGCTGCCTCCGCACGACTTACGACCCAAAGATGGCTGCCTCCACACGACTCATGACACAAAGATGGCTGCCTCCGCACGACCCAAAGATGGCTGCCTCCGCATGATTACGACCCAAAGATGGCTGCCTACGCACGACTTATGACCCAAAGATGTCTGCCTCCGCATGACTTACGACCCAAAGATGGCTGCCTCCGCACGACTTACGACCCAAAGATGGCTGCCTTCGCATGACTTACGACGCAAAGATGGCTGCCTCCGCACGACTTACGACCCAAAGATGGCTGCCTCCGCAGAACTTACGACCCCAAAATGGCTGCCTCCGCACGACTTACGACCCAAAGATGGCTGCCTCCGCACGAACCAAAGATGGCTGCCTTCCCACGACTTGCGACTCAAAGATGGCTGCCTCCGCACGACTTACAACCCAAAGATGGCTGCCTATGCACAAGTTATGACCCAAAGATGGCTGCCTCCACACGACATACAACCCAAAGTTGGCTGCCTCCGCACGACTTACGACCCAAAGATGGCTGCCTCCGCATGACTTACGATCCAAAGATGGATGCCTCCGCACAATTTATTACCCAAAGATGGCTGCCTCCACACGACTTATGACCCAAAGATGGCTGCCTCCGCACGACTTACGACCCAAAGATGGCTGACTCCACATGACTTACGACCCAAAGATGGCTGCCTTCGCACGACTTACGACGCAAAGATGGCTGCCTCCGCACGACTTACGACCCAAAGATGGCTGCCTCCGCACGAACCAAAGATGGCTGCCTTCCCGCGACTTACGACCCAAAGATGGCTGCCTCCGCACGACTTACGACCCAAAGATGGCTTCCTACCAAGACTTATGACCCAAAGATGGCTGCCTCCGCACGATCCAAAGATGGCTGCCTATGCATGACTTGCGACCCAAAGATGGCTGCCTCCGCATGACTTGCGACCCAAAGATGGCTGCCTATGCATGACTTATGACCCAAAGATGGCTGCCTCCACACGAACCAAAGATGGCTGCCTATGCATGACTTGCGACCCAAAGATGGCTGCCTCCGCACGACTTAGGACCCAAAGATGGCTGCCTCCGCATTACTTATGATCCAAAGATGGATGCCTCCGCACAACTTATTACCCAAAGATGGCTGCCTCCACAAGACTTACGACCCAAAGATGGCTGCCTCCGCTCGACTTACGACCCAAAGATGGCTGCCTCGGCAGGACTTACGACACAAAGATGGCTGCCTCCGCATGACCCTAAGATGGTTGCCTCCGCATGACGTATGACCCAAAGATGGCTGCCTACGCACGACTTACGACGCAAAGATGGCTGCCTCCGGACGACTTACGACCCAAAGATGGCTGCCTCCGCACGACTTACGACCCAAAGATGGCTGCCTCCGCACGACTTACGACCCAAAGATGGCTGCCTCTGCACGACTTAAGACCCAAAGATGTCTGCCTCCGCACGACCCTAAGATGGCTGCCTTCCTGCGACTTACGATTCAAAGATGGCTGCCTCTGCACAACTTATTTCCCAAAGATAGCTGCCTCCGCACGACTTACGACCCAAAGATTTCTGGCTCAGCATGACCTACGACCCAAAGATGGCTGCCTCCGCACGACTTACGACCCAAAGATGGCTGCCTCCACACGACTCATGACACAAAGATGGCTGCCTCCGCACGACCCAAAGATGGCTGCCTCCGCATGATTACGACCCAAAGATGGCTGCCTACGCACGACTTATGACCCAAAGATGTCTGCCTCCGCATGACTTACGACCCAAAGATGGCTGCCTCCGCACGACTTACGACCCAAAGATGGCTGCCTTCGCATGACTTACGACGCAAAGATGGCTGCCTCCGCACGACTTACGACCCAAAGATGGCTGCCTCCGCAGAACTTACGACCCCAAAATGGCTGCCTCCGCACGACTTACGACCCAGAGATGGCTGCCTCCGCACGAACCAAAGATGGCTGCCTTCCGGCGACTTGCGACTCAAAGATGGCTGCCTCCGCACGACTTACAACCCAAAGATGGCTGCCTATGCACGACTTATGACCCAAAGATGGCTGCCTCCGCACGACATACAACCCAAAGATGGCTGCCTCCGCACGACTCACGACCCAAAGATGGCTGCCTCCGCATGACTTACGATCCAAAGATGGATGCCTCCGCACAATTTATTACCCAAAGATGGCTGCCTCCACATGACTTATGACCCAAAGATGGCTGCCTCCGCACGACTTACGACCCAAAGATGGCTGCCTCCACATGACTTACGACCCAAAGATGGCTGCCTTCGCACGACTTACGACGCAAAAATGGCTGCCTCCGCACGACTTACGACCCAAAGATGGCTGCCTCCGAACGAACCAAAGATGGCTGCCTTCCCGCGACTTACGACCCAAAGATGGCTGCCTCCGCACGACTTACGACCCAAAGATGGCTGCCTACGCAAGACTTATGACCCAAAGATGGCTGCCTCCGCACGATCCAAAGATGGCTGCCTTCCCACGACTTGCGACTCAAAGATGGCTGCCTCCGCACGACTTACAACCCAAAGATGGCTGCCTATGCACAAGTTATGACCCAAAGATGGCTGCCTCCACACGACATACAACCCAAAGATGGCTGCCTCCGCACGACTTACGACCCAAAGATGGCTGCCTCCGCATGACTTACGATCCAAAGATGGATGCCTCCGCACAATTTATTACCCAAAGATGGCTGCCTCCACACGACTTATGACCCAAAGATGGCTGCCTCCGCACGACTTACGACCCAAAGATGGCTGACTCCACATGACTTACGACCCAAAGATGGCTGCCTTCGCACGACTTACGACGCAAAGATGGCTGCCTCCGCACGACTTACGACCCAAAGATGGCTGCCTCCGCACGAACCAAATATGGCTGCCTTCCCGCGACTTACGACCCAAAGATGGCTGCCTCCGCACGACTTACGACCCAAAGATGGCTTCCTACCAAGACTTATGACCCAAAGATGGCTGCCTCCGCACGATCCAAAGATGGCTGCCTATGCATGACTTGCGACCCAAAGATGGCTGCCTCCGCATGACTTGCGACCCAAAGATGGCTGCCTATGCATGACTTATGACCCAAAGATGGCTGCCTCCACACGAACCAAAGATGGCTGCCTATGCATGACTTGCGACCCAAAGATGGCTGCCTCCGCACGACTTAGGACCCAAAGATGGCTGCCTCCGCATTACTTATGATCCAAAGATGGATGCCTCCGCACAACTTATTACCCAAAGATGGCTGCCTCCACAAGACTTACGACCCAAAGATGGCTGCCTCCGCTCGACTTACGACCCAAAGATGGCTGCCTCGGCAGGACTTACGACACAAAGATGGCTGCCTCCGCATGACCCTAAGATGGTTGCCTCCGCATGACGTATGACCCAAAGATGGCTGCCTACGCACGACTTACGACGCAAAGATGGCTGCCTCCGGACGACTTACGACCCAAAGATGGCTGCCTCCGCACGACTTACGACCCAAAGATGGCTGCCTCCGCACGACTTACGACCCAAAGATGGCTGCCTCTGCACGACTTAAGACCCAAAGATGTCTGCCTCCGCACGACCCTAAGATGGCTGCCTTCCTGCGACTTACGATTCAAAGATGGCTGCCTCTGCACAACTTATTTCCCAAAGATGGCTGCCTCCGCACGACTTACGACCCAAAGATTTCTGGCTCAGCATGACCTACGACCCAAAGATGGCTGCCTCCGCACGACTTACGACCCAAAGATGGCTGCCTCCACACGACTCATGACACAAAGATGGCTGCCTCCGCACGACCCAAAGATGGCTGCCTCCGCACGCCTTACTATGCAAAGATGGCTGCTTCCTCACGACTTACGACCCAAAGATGGCTGCCTCCGCACGACTTACGACACAAAGATAGCTGCCTCCGCACGACTTACGACCCAAAGATGGCTGCCTCCGCACGAACCAAAGATGGCTGCCTATGCATGACTTGCGACCCAAAGATGGCTGCCTCCGCACGACTTACGACCCAAAGATGGCTGCCTCCGCATTACTTATGATCCAAAGATGGATGCCTCCGCACAACTTATTACCCAAAGATGGCTGCCTCCACAAGACTTACGACCCAAAGATGGCTGCCTCCGCTCGACTTACGACCCAAAGATGGCTGCCTCCGCACGACTTACGACACAATGATGGCTGCCTCCGCATGACCCTAAGATGGTTGCCTCCGCATGACGTACGACCCAAAGATGGCTGCCTACGCACGACTTACGACGCAAAGATGGCTGCCTCCGGACGACTTACGACCCAAAGATGGCTGCCTCCGCACGACTTACGACCCAAAGATGGCTGCCTCTGCACGACTTATGACCCAAAGATGTCTGCCTCTGCACGACCCAAAAATTGCTGCCTTCCTGCGACTTACGATTCAAAGATGGTTGCCTCTGCACAACTTATTACCCAAAGATGGCTGCCTCCGCACGACTTACGACCCAAAGATTTCTGGCTCAGCATGACCTACGACCCAAAGATGGCTGCTCCGCACGACTTACGACCCAAAGATGGCTGCCTCCACACGACTCATGACACAAAGATGGCTTCCTCCGCACGACCCAAAGATGGCTGCCTCCGCACGCCTTATTATGCAAAGTTGGCTGCTTCCTCACGAATAACGACCCAAAGATGGCTGCCTCCGCACGACTTACGACCCAAAGATGGCTGCCTCCGCACGACTATTGACCCAAAGATGGCTGCCTCTGCACGTATTATGACCCAAAGATGGCTGCCTCCGCATGACTTACGACCCAAAGATGGCTGCCTCCGCATGACTTACGACCCAAAGATGGCTGCCTCCGCACGACTTACGACGCAAAGATGGCTGCCTCCTCATGACTTACGACCCATAGATGGCTGCCTCCGCATGACTTTTGACCCAAAGATGGCTGCCTCCGCACGAATTATGACCCAAAGATGGCTGCCTCCGCATGACTTACGACCCAAAGATGGCTGCCTCCGCATGAATTATGACCCAAAGATGGCTGCCTCCGCACGACTTGCGACCCAAAGATGGCTGCCTCCGCACTACTTACGACCCAAAGATGGCTGCCTCAGCACAACTTATGACCCAAAGATGGCTCCCTCCGCACGACTTACGATGCAAAGATGGCTGACTCCGCACGACTTACGACCCAAAGATGGCTGCCTCTGCACGACTTACGACCCAAAGATGGCTGCCTTCGCACGACTTACGACGCAAAGATGGCTGCCTCCGCACGACTTACAACCCAAAGATGGCTGCCTCCACAGAACTTACGACCCAAAGATGGCTGCCTCCGCATGACTTACGACCCAAAGATGGCTGCCTCCGCACGAACCAAAGATGGCTGCCTTCCCGCGACTTGCGACTCAAAGATGGCTGCCTCCGCACGACTTACAATCCAAAGATGGATGCCTCCGCACAAGTTATTACCCAAAGATGGCTGCCTCCACACGACTTACGACCCAAAGATGGCTGCCTCCACATGACTTAAGACCCAAAGATGGCTGCCTTCGCACGACTTACGACGCAAAGATGGCTGCCTCCGCACGACTTACGACCCAAAGATGGCTGCCTCCGCACAACTTACAACTCAAGGATGGCTGCCTCCGCATGACTTACGACCCAAAGATGGCTGCCTCCGCACGAACCAAATATGGCTGCCTTCCCGCGACTTGCGACCCAAAAATGGCTGCCTCCGCACGACTTACGTCCCAAAGATAGCTGCCTACGCAAGACTTATGACCCAAAGATGGCTGCCTCCGCACGAACCAAAGATGGCTTCCTATGCATGACTTGCGACCCAAAGATGGCTGCCTCCGCACGACTTAGGACCCAAAGATGGCTGCCTCAGCACGACTTACGACCAAAAGATGGCTGCCTCCGCACGACTTATGACCCAAAGATGGCTGCCTCCGCACGACTTACGACCCAAAGATGGCTGCCTCTGCACGAATTATGACCCAAAGATGGCTGCCTCCGCATGACTTACGACCCAAAGATGGCTGCCTCCGCATGACTTACGACCCAAAGATGGCTGCCTCCGCACGACTTAGGACGCAAAGATGGCTGCCTCCGCAAGACTTACGACCCAAAGATGGCTGCCTCCGCACGACTTACGACCCAAAGATGGCTGCCTCCGCACGACTTACGACCCAAAGATGGCTGCCTCCGCACGACTTACGACCCAAAGATGGCTGCCTCCGCATGACTTACGACCCAAAGATCGCTGCCTCCACACGACATAAAGATGGCTGCCTCCGCACAACTTACGACCCAAAGATTGCTGACTCCTCATGACTTACAACCCAAAGATGGCTGCCTCCACACGACTTATGACCCAAAGACGGCTGCCTCCGCTTGACCTATGACCCAAAGATGGCTGCTTCCGCATGACCCAAAGATGGCTGCCTCCACATGACTTACGACCAAAAGATGGATGCCTCCGCATGACTTACGACCCAAAGATGGCTGCCTCCGCATGATTACGACCCAAAGATGGCTGCCTACGAACGACTTATGACCCAAAGATGTCTGCCTCCGCATGACTTACGACCCAAAGATGGCTGCCTCCTCACGACTTACGACCCAAAGATGGCTGCCTTCGCACGACTTACGACGCAAAGATGGCTGCCTCCGCACGACTTACGACCCAAAGATGGCTGCCTCCGCATTACTTATGATCCAAAGATGGCTGCCTTCGCACGACTTATGACCCAAAGATGGCTGCCTCCACACGAACCAAAGATGGCTGCCTATGCATGACTTGCGACCCAAAGATGGCTGCCTCCGCACGACTTAGGACCCAAAGATGGCTGCCTCCGCATTACTTATGATCCAAAGATGGATGCCTCCGCACAACTTATTACCCAAAGATGGCTGCCTCCACAAGACTTACGACCCAAAGATGGCTGCCTCCGCTCGACTTACGACCCAAAGATGGCTGCCTCGGCAGGACTTACGACACAAAGATGGCTGCCTCCGCATGACCCTAAGATGGTTGCCTCCGCATGACGTATGACCCAAAGATGGCTGCCTACGCACGACTTACGACGCAAAGATGGCTGCCTCCGGACGACTTACGACCCAAAGATGGCTGCCTCCGCACGACTTACGACCCAAAGATGGCTGCCTCCGCACGACTTACGACCCAAAGATGGCTGCCTCTGCACGACTTAAGACCCAAAGATGTCTGCCTCCGCACGACCCTAAGATGGCTGCCTTCCTGCGACTTACGATTCAAAGATGGCTGCCTCTGCACAACTTATTTCCCAAAGATGGCTGCCTCCGCACGACTTACGACCCAAAGATTTCTGGCTCAGCATGACCTACGACCCAAAGATGGCTGCCTCCGCACGACTTACGACCCAAAGATGGCTGCCTCCACACGACTCATGACACAAAGATGGCTGCCTCCGCACGACCCAAAGATGGCTGCCTCCGCACGCCTTACTATGCAAAGATGGCTGCTTCCTCACGACTTACGACCCAAAGATGGCTGCCTCCGCACGACTTACGACACAAAGATAGCTGCCTCCGCACGACTTACGACCCAAAGATGGCTGCCTCCGCACGAACCAAAGATGGCTGCCTATGCATGACTTGCGACCCAAAGATGGCTGCCTCCGCACGACTTACGACCCAAAGATGGCTGCCTCCGCATTACTTATGATCCAAAGATGGATGCCTCCGCACAACTTATTACCCAAAGATGGCTGCCTCCACAAGACTTACGACCCAAAGATGGCTGCCTCCGCTCGACTTACGACCCAAAGATGGCTGCCTCCGCACGACTTACGACACAATGATGGCTGCCTCCGCATGACCCTAAGATGGTTGCCTCCGCATGACGTACGACCCAAAGATGGCTGCCTACGCACGACTTACGACGCAAAGATGGCTGCCTCCGGACGACTTACGACCCAAAGATGGCTGCCTCCGCACGACTTACGACCCAAAGATGGCTGCCTCTGCACGACTTATGACCCAAAGATGTCTGCCTCTGCACGACCCAAAAATTGCTGCCTTCCTGCGACTTACGATTCAAAGATGGTTGCCTCTGCACAACTTATTACCCAAAGATGGCTGCCTCCGCACGACTTACGACCCAAAGATTTCTGGCTCAGCATGACCTACGACCCAAAGATGGCTGCTCCGCACGACTTACGACCCAAAGATGGCTGCCTCCACACGACTCATGACACAAAGATGGCTTCCTCCGCACGACCCAAAGATGGCTGCCTCCGCACGCCTTATTATGCAAAGTTGGCTGCTTCCTCACGAATAACGACCCAAAGATGGCTGCCTCCGCACGACTTACGACCCAAAGATGGCTGCCTCCGCACGACTATTGACCCAAAGATGGCTGCCTCTGCACGTATTATGACCCAAAGATGGCTGCCTCCGCATGACTTACGACCCAAAGATGGCTGCCTCCGCATGACTTACGACCCAAAGATGGCTGCCTCCGCACGACTTACGACGCAAAGATGGCTGCCTCCTCATGACTTACGACCCATAGATGGCTGCCTCCGCATGACTTTTGACCCAAAGATGGCTGCCTCCGCACGAATTATGACCCAAAGATGGCTGCCTCCGCATGACTTACGACCCAAAGATGGCTGCCTCCGCATGAATTATGACCCAAAGATGGCTGCCTCCGCACGACTTGCGACCCAAAGATGGCTGCCTCCGCACTACTTACGACCCAAAGATGGCTGCCTCAGCACAACTTATGACCCAAAGATGGCTCCCTCCGCACGACTTACGATGCAAAGATGGCTGACTCCGCACGACTTACGACCCAAAGATGGCTGCCTCTGCACGACTTACGACCCAAAGATGGCTGCCTTCGCACGACTTACGACGCAAAGATGGCTGCCTCCGCACGACTTACAACCCAAAGATGGCTGCCTCCACAGAACTTACGACCCAAAGATGGCTGCCTCCGCATGACTTACGACCCAAAGATGGCTGCCTCCGCACGAACCAAAGATGGCTGCCTTCCCGCGACTTGCGACTCAAAGATGGCTGCCTCCGCACGACTTACAATCCAAAGATGGATGCCTCCGCACAAGTTATTACCCAAAGATGGCTGCCTCCACACGACTTACGACCCAAAGATGGCTGCCTCCACATGACTTAAGACCCAAAGATGGCTGCCTTCGCACGACTTACGACGCAAAGATGGCTGCCTCCGCACGACTTACGACCCAAAGATGGCTGCCTCCGCACAACTTACAACTCAAGGATGGCTGCCTCCGCATGACTTACGACCCAAAGATGGCTGCCTCCGCACGAACCAAATATGGCTGCCTTCCCGCGACTTGCGACCCAAAAATGGCTGCCTCCGCACGACTTACGTCCCAAAGATAGCTGCCTACGCAAGACTTATGACCCAAAGATGGCTGCCTCCGCACGAACCAAAGATGGCTTCCTATGCATGACTTGCGACCCAAAGATGGCTGCCTCCGCACGACTTAGGACCCAAAGATGGCTGCCTCAGCACGACTTACGACCAAAAGATGGCTGCCTCCGCACGACTTATGACCCAAAGATGGCTGCCTCCGCACGACTTACGACCCAAAGATGGCTGCCTCTGCACGAATTATGACCCAAAGATGGCTGCCTCCGCATGACTTACGACCCAAAGATGGCTGCCTCCGCATGACTTACGACCCAAAGATGGCTGCCTCCGCACGACTTAGGACGCAAAGATGGCTGCCTCCGCAAGACTTACGACCCAAAGATGGCTGCCTCCGCACGACTTACGACCCAAAGATGGCTGCCTCCGCACGACTTACGACCCAAAGATGGCTGCCTCCGCACGACTTACGACCCAAAGATGGCTGCCTCCGCATGACTTACGACCCAAAGATCGCTGCCTCCACACGACATAAAGATGGCTGCCTCCGCACAACTTACGACCCAAAGATTGCTGACTCCTCATGACTTACAACCCAAAGATGGCTGCCTCCACACGACTTATGACCCAAAGACGGCTGCCTCCGCTTGACCTATGACCCAAAGATGGCTGCTTCCGCATGACCCAAAGATGGCTGCCTCCACATGACTTACGACCAAAAGATGGATGCCTCCGCATGACTTACGACCCAAAGATGGCTGCCTCCGCATGATTACGACCCAAAGATGGCTGCCTACGAACGACTTATGACCCAAAGATGTCTGCCTCCGCATGACTTACGACCC
Organism: Ranitomeya variabilis; assembly: GCF_051348905.1. Classification (NCBI taxonomy): domain Eukaryota; kingdom Metazoa; phylum Chordata; class Amphibia; order Anura; family Dendrobatidae; genus Ranitomeya; species Ranitomeya variabilis. Next base: position 373,954,663 of record NC_135234.1, read on the forward strand.
AAAGATGGCTGCCTCCTCACGACTTACGACCCAAAGATGGCTGCCTTCGCACGACTTACGACGCAAAGATGGCTGCCTCCGCACGACTTACGACCCAAAGATGGCTGCCTCCGCAGAACTTACGACCCAATGATGGCTGCCTCCGCACGACTTACGACCCAAAGATGGCTGCCTTCGCACAACTTACGACCCAAAGATGGCTGCCTCCACATGATTATGACCCAAAGATGGCTGCCTACGCACAACTTACGACCCAAAGATGGCTGCCTCCGCACGACTTATGACCCAAAGATGGCTGCCTCCGCACGACTTACGACCCAAAGATGGCTGCCTCCGCATGACTTACGATGCAAAGATGGTTGCCTCCGCACGACTTACAACCCAAAGATGGCTGCCTCCACAGAACTTACGACTCAAAGATGGCTGCCTCCGCACGACTTACGACCCAAAGATGGCTGCCTTCGCACGACTTACGACGCAAAGATGGCTGCCTCCGCACGACTTACGACCCAAAGATGGCTGCCTTCGCACGACTTACGACGCAAAGATGGCTGCCTCCACATGACTTACGACCCAAAGATGGCTGCCTTCGCACGACTTACGACGCAAAGATGGCTGCCTCCGCACGACTTACGACCCAAAGATGGCTGCCTCCGCACAACTTACAACCCAAGGATGGCTGCCTCCACACGACTTACGACCCAAAGATGGCTGCCTCCGCACGAACCAAAGATGGCTGCCTTCCCGCGACTTGCGACCCAAAGATGGCTGCCTCCGCATGACTTACGACCCAAAGATGGCTGCCTACGCAAGACTTATGACCCAAAGATGGCTGCCTCTGCACGATCCAAAGATGGCTGCCTATGCATGACTTGCGACCCAAAGATGGCTGCCTCTGCATGACTTACGACCCAAAGATGGCTGTCTATGCATGACCTATGACCCAAAGATGGCTGCCTCCGCACGAACCAAAGATGGCTGCCTATGCATGACTTGCGACCCAAAGATGGCTGCCTCCGCACGACTTACGACCCAAAGATGGCTGCCTCCGCACGACTTACGACTCAAAGATGGCTGCCTCCGCACGACTTACGACCCAAAGATGGCTGCCTCCACACGACTCATGCCACAAAGATGGCTGCCTCCGGAAGACCCAAAGATGGCTGCCTCCGCACGACTTACTATGCAAAGATGGCTGCTTCCTCACAACTTACGACCCAAAGATGGCTGCCTCCGCATGACTTACGACCCAAAGATGGCTGCCCCCGCACGACTTACGATGCAAAGATGGCTGCCTCCTCATGACTTACGACCCATAGATGGCTGCCTCCGCAAGACTATTGACCCAAAGATGGCTGCCTCCGCACGAATTATGACCCAAAGATGGCTGCCTCCGCATGAATTATGACTCAAAGATGGTTGCCTCCGCACGACTTACGACCCAAAGATGGCTGCCATCGCACTACTTACGACCCAAAGATGGCTGCCTCAGCACTACTTACGACCCAAAGATGGCTGCCTCAGCACAACTTATGACCCAAAGATGGCTGCCTCCGCATGACATATGACCCAAAGATGGCTGCCTATGCACGACTTACGACCCAAAGATGACTGCCTCCGCACTACTTACGACCCATAGATGGCTGCCTACGCATGATCCAAAGATGGCTGCCTCCGCATGACTTCCGACCCAAAGATGGCTGCCTCCGCACGACTTACGACCCAAAGATGGCTGCCTCCGCATGACTTACGATGCAAAGATGGCTGCCTCCGCACGACTTACGACCCAAAGATGGCTGCCTCCGCATGATTACGACCCAAATATGGCTGCCTACGCACGACTTATGACCCAAAGATGTCTGCCTCCGCATGACTTACGACCCAAAGATGGCTGCCTTCGCACGACTTACGACGGAAAGATGGCTGCCTCCGCACGACTTACGACCCAAAGATGGCTGCCTCCGCAGAACTTACGACCCAAAGATGGCTGCCTCCGCACGACTTACGACCCAAAGATGGCTGCCTCCGCACGAACCAAAGATGGCTGCCTTCCCGTGACTTGCGACTCAAAGATGGCTGCCTCCGCACGACTTACAACCGAAAGATGGCTGCCTACGCACGACTTATGACCCAAAGATGGCTGCCTCCGCACGAACCAAAGATGGCTTCCTATGCATGACTTGCGACCCAAAGATGGCTGCCTCCGCACGACTTACGACCCAAAGATGGCTGCCTCAGCACGACTTACGACCAAAATATGGCTGCCTCCACACGACTTATGACCCAAAGATGGCTGCCTCCGCACGACTTACGACCCAAAGATGGCTGCCTCTGCACGAATTATGACCCAAAGATGGCTGCCTCCGCATGACTTACGACCCAAAGATGGCTGCCTCCGCATGACTTACGACCCAAAGATGGCTGCCTCCGCACGACTTACGACGCAAAGATGGCTGCCTCCGCAAGACTTACGACCCAAAGATGGCTGCCTCCGCACGACTTACGACCCAAAGATGGCTGCCTCCGCACGACTTACGACCCAAAGATGGCTGCCTCCGCACGACTTACGACCCAAAGATGGCTGCCTCCGCACGACTTACGACCCAAAGATGGCTGCCTCCGCATGACTTACGATCCAAAGATGGCTGCCTCCACACGACATAAAGATGGCTGCCTCCGCACAACTTACGACCCAAAGATTGCTGACTCCTCATGACTTACAACCCAAAGATGGCTGCCTCCGCACGACTTATGACCCAAAGACGACTGCCTCCGCTTGACCTATGACCCAAAGATGGCTGCTTCCGCGTGACCCAAAGATGGCTGCCTCCACATGACTTACGACCAAAAGATGGCTGCCTCCGCACAACTTACGACCCAAAGATGGCTGCCTCCGCATGATTACGACCCAAAGATGGCTGCCTACGAACGACTTATGACCCAAAGATGTCTGCCTCCGCATGACTTACGACCCAAAGATGGCTGCCTCCGCACGACTTACGACCCAAAGATGGCTGCCTTCGCACGACTTACGACCCAAAGATGGCTGCCTCCGCAGAACTTACGACCCAAAGATGGCTGCCTCCGCACGACTTACGACCCAAAGATGGCTGCCTCCACATGATTATGACCCAAAGATGGCTGCCTACGCACAACTTACGACCCAAAGATGGCTGCCTCCGCACGACTTATGACCCAAAGATGGCTGCCTTCGCACGACTTACGACCCAAAGATGGCTGCCTCCGCATGACTTACGATGCAAAGATGGCTGCCTCCGCACGACTTACAACCCAAAGATGGCTGCCTCCACAGAACTTACGACCCAAAGATGGCTGCCTCCTCACGACTTACGACCCAAAGATGGCTGCCTCCGCACGAACCAAAGATGGCTGCCTCCACATGACTTACGACCCAAAGATGGCTGCCTTCGCACGACTTACGACGCAAAGATGGCTGCCTCCGCACGAATTACGACCCAAAGATGGCTGCCTCCGCACAACTTACAACCCAAGGATGGCTGCCTCCACACGACTTACGACCCAAAGATGGCTGCCTCCGCACGAACCAAAGATGGCTGCCTTCCCGCGACTTGCGACCCAAAGATGGCTGCCTCCGCATGACTTACGACCCAAAGATGGCTGCCTAAGCAAGACTTATGACCCAAAGATGGCTGCCTCCGCACGATCCAAAGATGGCTGCCTATGCATGACTTGCGACCCAAAGATGGCTGCCTCCGCACGACTTACGACCCAAAGATGGCTGCCTATGCATGACCTATGACCCAAAGATGGCTGCCTCCGCACGAACCAAAGATGGCTGCCTATGCATGACTTGCGACCCAAAGATGGCTGCCTCAGCACGACTTACGACCCAAAGATGGCTGCCTCCACACGACTCATGACACAAAGATGGCTGCCTCCGGAAGACCCAAAGATGGCTGCCTCCGCACGACTTACTATGCAAAGATGGCTGCTTCCTCACAACTTACGACCCAAAGATGGCTGCCTCCGCATGACTTACGACCCAAAGATGGCTGCCTCCGCACGACTTACGATGCAAAGATGGCTGCCTCCTCATGACTTACGACCCATAGATGGCTGCCTCCGCACGACTATTGACCCAAAGATGGCTGCCTCCGCACGAATTATGACCCAAAGATGGCTGCCTCCGCATGACTTACGACGCAAAGATGGCTGCCTCCGCATGAATTATGACCCAAAGATGGCTGCCTCCGCACGACTTACGACCCAAAGATGGCTGCCTCCGCACTACTTACGACCCAAAGATGGCTGCCTCAGCACTACTTACGACCCAAAGATGGCTGCCTCAGCACAACTTATGACCCAAAGATGGCTGCCTCCGCATGACATATGACCCAAAGATGGCTGCCTATGCACGACTTACGACCCAAAGATGACTGCCTCCGCACTTCTTACGACCCATAGATGGCTGCCTACGCATGATCCAAAGATGGCTGCCTCCGCATGACTTACGACCCAAAGATGGCTGCCTCCGCACGACTTACGACCCAAAGATGGCTGCCTCCGCATGACTTACGATGCAAAGATGGCTGCCTCCGCACGGCTTACGACCCAAAGATGGCTGCCTCCGCATGATTACGACCCAAATCTGGCTGCCTACGCACAACTTATGACCCAAAGATGTCTGCCTCCGCATGACTTACGACCCAAAGATAGCTGCATTCGCACGACTTACGACGCAAAGATGGCTGCCTCTGCACGACTTACGACCCAAAGATGGCTGCCTCCGCAGAACTTATGACCCAAAGATGGCTGCCTCCGCACGACTTACGACCCAAAGATGGCTGCCTCCGCACGACTATTGACCCAAAGATGGCTGCCTCTGCACGTATTATGACTAGTGTTGAGCGATACTTTCCGATATCGGAAAGTATCGGAATCGGAAAGTATCGGCCGATACCGTCACAGTATCGGAATCCAATCCGATACCGATACCCGATCCCAATGCAAGTCAATGGGACGAAAATATCGGAATTAAAATAAACCCTTTATACACTTGTAGGTTCATTCTACATGAAGGAAAACAACTAAGAATAATGTAGGATGTATTGGGGGACGTGGCGGAGACATTAAAGGCACAGAGGTTTAGCCCAATCTAATAGAATAGCAGGATTTTTTTTTTTTTTTTATGACGTTCGGCGTTAGAAAGAATTTGACTATGTTATTTTTTTTTTTTATGTCAGATATTGATGTTTCACTACTTCCACGCCCTTCACCTTCTTTTTTACTTCTCCCACGCTTTCTTCTTCATTATCCTCATCATCAGCTTCTTTGACATCAACTTCTTCACCTTCTTCATCTTCTTCTTCATCTTCTACCTATTATTTTTTGGGTTACATTGTTCATATTCTTTTTATTTTACTATTATCTTCATCATATTCTACTTCTTCATCATATTCTTATTTGTGACAGGCATTCCCGTAGTTGTTATCTATAAAAGTTTGAAGATTACACCTTCCGTTCTGCCTGTCACAAAACAGTTACATTTGTCCGCGTTCAGTTTGGCCTGCAGCATCAGGCTTTATCCAGGGGCACCACGAGGAGGAACGGACTCACCCCCATACACTGCTTAGTCTTCTTCTGCTTATAATTTACATAATATTTTTTGCTCTGATATTTTGTGTTATGCTTAATGTCCTTCTGCTCTTTGTTCTGCAGCCTCTTGTTCTTCTGCTTCTCGGTCTTCCAGGTCGTCGTCGTCTCCAGGGTCGTCGTCTCCGGGGTCGTCGTCATCGGGGTCGTCTCCGGGGTCGTCGTCATCGGGGTGGTCTTCAGGGTCATCGTCTCCAGGGTCGTCGTCATCACGGTGGTTGTCGTCTCTGGTGTCGTCGTCATCTTAGGGGTGGTCTTCCGGGTCATCGTGTTTAGTCTCTTGAACTTGGAAATGCAGCAGAAGGTACAAGAAGGCTGAGAGAATGCCGAGAACCAGCTGATGGAACTGGAGCTCAGATGGCTACCCGAAGGTCCAAGAGCCAATGGAACGACCGAGGACCAGCTGACGTTACTGGAACCCGGTTACTAAGCAGGAGGTACCCGTGCTGAAAGCACTACCAAGGACCACCTGACGTTGGTGGAACTCAGATACCCAGAGGGAGGCACCTAAGCCAAAGGCTCTGCCCGGAACCAGCTGACGGTACTGGAACCAGGATGGGGAGCAGAAGGTACAAGAGCAAAAGACACTGCCGAGAACCAGCTGACGGTGCTGGAACCCGGATGGGTAGCCGAAGGTCCAAGAGCCAATGGAACTACCGAGGACCAGCTGACGTTACTGGAACCCGGTTACTAAGCAGGAGGTACCCGTGCCTGAAAGCACTACCAAGGACCACCTGACGTTGGTGGAACTCGGATACCAAAGGGAGGCACCTAAGCCAAAGGCTCTGCCCGGAACCAGCTGACGGTACTGGAACCAGGATGGGGAGCAGAAGGTACAAGAGCAAGTGTCTGCGTGGCTTTTGCAGGACACGATGCCGGCTGCACAGCAGGGGAACAGCTGGCGGTGCTGAACCCCACTGACACATTGGCTGGTGTTTTTCTCTGTGCAGCTAGCACATCTGGGCCCCAACTGGCGGTGTGTTAGAGCCCAGGGACAGCAGGAGAAGGAGGAGGAGCAGGAGCAGGGGGAGGGGAGTGTAGGCCGAAGCCTGCACTGGCGGCAGCTTTGGGTGTGTTGTGTCTGCGTGGCGGTCGCAGGACACGTTGCCGGCTACACAGCAGGGGAACAGCTGGCGGTGCTGGACCCCACTGACACATTGGCGAGGTGTTTGGCTCTGTGCAGCCAGCACTTCCGGACAGCAACGAGCGGTGTTGTAGCCCGGGCTCTGCAGGGGGAGCAGAGTGTAGGCCGAAGCCTACTTGAACCAATTTCAAAGGTAACCTTTAACCCCCCCTCAGGGGTTAGAAAGTAGAAGAGCCACAGCTTATGCAGCAGTAGTGCTGCGCAAGTCAAAGGTTGCTCTTGTAATTTTTCTCCTTGCACACGCTGAATGGAACACGTATAACATTTAGCCCTTTATACAGTCAAACTGTGTAATGGAGGCGAGAGTTCCCTTTGTAATGAGACGCAGCACAGATGTCAAGAATCCCACCTTGGTGCTGGGTGCAGCCTCCTGAGCGTTGTTATTTGCTGTACAGGAGTCTGCGCTGTCGTGTTATCCCCTGGCCTAGCGCCGTTAGCGCTGCCCATCTTCTGACATCATTTAATGTCGGCCGTTGCGGTTCGCGATGACCATGAATCCCAGCCCCGCAGTGTCTTAACATTGTTAAAACACTGCGGGGCTGGGATTCAGGGCCTGGCGCAGCACATATGTTCGCCTCTCACACGCGGGTCCTTACACCCGCTTCAGACTGTGCGGCGTCATCTGATCCCTTATCGCATGCCACGGCCATGAAGCCGCACAGTCCGAAGAAGGCGGAAGGAGAGGAGGGACAGGCGAACTGATGCACTGATCCTGCCCATCAATCACACCCTCGCAGTCCCAATAAATAAGACACCGAGGGGCGTTGTGTGGGTCAGGGCGGCCGCAGAGGCGCAGCCAGCCAAACAATGATGCCAGAAGACGGGCAGCGCTACCAAGGGGGTTGCAGCGTGTCATTACAAAGGAAAGTCACACCCCCGGGACGGTTAAATGGTCACACAGAGGACACATTTCAGACGTGTTTTCAGTTCCACATGTGCGAGGAGAATACGTTTATGAGCCACCTTGCACACATGCAGCATTACCGCTGTACAAGGTGGCTGGATAACGTAAAAACGCCTGGGGGAGGGGGGACAGGTTCCCTTCAATTTCAGTTCTTGTGTCTGCGTGGCTTTTGCAGGACACGTTGCCGGCTGCACAGCAGGGGAACAGCTGGCGGTGCTGGACCCCACTGACACATTGGCTGGTGTTTTTCTCTGTGCAGCTAGCACATCTGGGCAAAAACTCGCGGTGTGTTAGAGCCCAGGGACAGCAGGAGGAGGAGCAGGAGGAGGAGGAGCAGGGGGAGGGGAGTGTAGGCCGAAGCCTGCACAGGCGGCAGCTTTGGGTGTGTTGTGTCTGCGTGGCTTTTGCAGGACACGTTGCCGGCTACACAGCAGGGGAACAGCTGGCGGTGCTGGACCCCACTGACACATTGGCGAGGTGTTTGGCTCTGTGCAGCCAGCACTTCCGGACAGCAACTAGCGTTGTTGGAGCCCGGGCTCTGCAGGTGGAGCAGAGTGTAGGCCGAAGCCTAATTGAACCGATTTCAAAAGTCACCTTTAACCCCCCCTCAGGGGTTAGAAAGTAGAAGAGCCACAGCTTATGCAGCAGTAGTGCTGCGCAAGTCAAAGGTTGCTCTTGTAATTTTTCTCCTTGCACACGCTGAATGGAACACGTATAACATTTAGCCCTTTATACAGTCAAACTGTGTAATGGAGGCGAGAGTTCCCTTTGTAATGAGACGCAGCACAGATGTCAAGAATCCCACCTTGGTGCTGGGTGCAGCCTCCTGAGCGTTGTTATTTGCTGTACAGGAGTCTGCGCTGTCGTGTTATCCCCTGGCCTAGCGCCGTTAGCGCTGCCCATCTTCTGACATCATTTAATGTCGGCCGTTGCGGTTCGCGATGACCATGAATCCCAGCCCCGCAGTGTCTTAACATTGTTAAAACACTGCGGGGCTGGGATTCAGGGCCTGGCGCAGCACATATGTTCGCCTCTCACACGCGGGTCCTTACACCCGCTTCAGACTGTGCGGCGTCATCTGATCCCTTATCGCATGCCACGGCCATGAAGCCGCACAGTCCGAAGAAGGCGGAAGGAGAGGAGGGACAGGCGAACTGATGCACTGATCCTGCCCATCAATCACACCCTCGCAGTCCCAATAAATAAGACACCGAGGGGCGTTGTGTGGGTCAGGGCGGCCGCAGAGGCGCAGCCAGCCAAACAATGATGCCAGAAGACGGGCAGCGCTACCAAGGGGGTTGCAGCGTGTCATTACAAAGGAAAGTCACACCCCCGGGACGGTTAAATGGTCACACAGAGGACACATTTCAGACGTGTTTTCAGTTCCACATGTGCGAGGAGAATACGTTTATGAGCCACCTTGCACACATGCAGCATTACCGCTGTACAAGGTGGCTGGATAACGTAAAAACGCCTGGGGGAGGGGGGACAGGTTCCCTTCAATTTCAGTTCTTGTGTCTGCGTGGCTTTTGCAGGACACGTTGCCGGCTGCACAGCAGGGGAACAGCTGGCGGTGCTGGACCCCACTGACACATTGGCTGGTGTTTTTCTCTGTGCAGCTAGCACATCTGGGCAAAAACTGGCGGTGTGTTAGAGCCCAGGGACAGCAGGAGGAGGAGCAGGAGGAGGAGGAGCAGGGGGAGGGGAGTGTAGGCCGAAGCCTGCACAGGCGGCAGCTTTGGGTGTGTTGTGTCTGCGTGGCTTTTGCAGGACACGTTGCCGGCTACACAGCAGGGGAACAGCTGGCGGTGCTGGACCCCACTGACACATTGGCGAGGTGTTTGGCTCTGTGCAGCCAGCACTTCCGGACAGCAACTAGCGTTGTTGGAGCCCGGGCTCTGCAGGTGGAGCAGAGTGTAGGCCGAAGCCTAATTGAACCGATTTCAAAAGTCACCTTTAACCCCCCCTCAGGGGTTAGAAAGTAGAAGAGCCACAGCTTATGCAGCAGTAGTGCTGCGCAAGTCAAAGGTTGCTCTTGTAATTTTTCTCCTTGCACACGCTGAATGGAACACGTATAACATTTAGCCCTTTATACAGTCAAACTGTGTAATGGAGGCGAGAGTTCCCTTTGTAATGAGACGCAGCACAGATGTCAAGAATCCCACCTTGGTGCTGGGTGCAGCCTCCTGAGCGTTGTTATTTGCTGTACAGGAGTCTGCGCTGTCGTGTTATCCCCTGGCCTAGCGCCGTTAGCGCTGCCCATCTTCTGGCATCATGTAATGTCGGCCGGTGCGGTTCGCGATGCCCATGAATCCCAGCCCCGCAGTGTCTTAACATTGTTAAAACACTGCGGGGCTGGGATTCAGGGCCTGGCGCAGCACATATGTTGGCCTCTCACACTCGGGTCCTTACACCCGCTTCAGACTGTGCGGCGTCATCTGATCCCTTATCGCATGCCACGGCCATGAAGCCGCACAGTCCGAAGAAGGCGGAAGGAGAGGAGGGACAGGCGAACTGATGCACTGATCCTGCCCATCAATCACACCCTCGCAGTCCCAATAAATAAGACACCGAGGGGCGTTGTGTGGGTCAGGGCGGCCGCAGAGGCGCAGCCAGCCAAACAATGATGCCAGAAGACGGGCAGCGCTACCAAGGAGCTTGTTGCGTGTGTCAATACAAAGTCAAATCACACCTGAGGGACGTTTTAATGGTCACAGAGGACACATTTTAGACGTGTTCACTTCAACATGGGCAAGGAGAATAAGTTTCTGAGCCACCTTGAACACATGCAGCATTACTGCTGTTCAAGGTAGCTGTAAAACATAGAAACACCTGGGGGAGGGGGGACAGGTTCCCTTCAATTTCAGTTCTTGTGTCTGCGTGGCGGTCGCAGGACACGTTGCCGGCTACACAGCAGGGGAACAGCTGGCGGTGCTGAACCCCACTGACACATTGGCTGGTGTTTTTCTCTGTGCAGCTAGCACATCTGGGCAAAAACTGGCGGTGTTAGAGCCCAGGGTCAGCAGGAGGAGCAGGGGGAGCGGAGTGTAGGCCGAAGCCTGCACTCGAGCAAGTTGAAAGGAAACCTTTAACACCCCCCCCCCCAGGCGTTTGTAGCTGAAAGAGCCATTGTGTACAGCACTAATGCTGGAAAAGGTAAACTTAGCTCTTTTAATTATGGTCCTTGTACATGCGGAACCAAACATTTATGAAATGTGTCTCCTCACAGCGTTAAACCGTCCGGTAGGTGGAACTTTCCTTTGTCGTGTGACGCAGCACAGCCATCATTTTTACCCCCTTGGCGCCGTGCGCCCACTCCTCAGCGTTGTTTGAATCTGTCCCGGAGCCTGCGCTGTTAGGTTAGCCCTTGGCCATGCACACATGTTGCGCTGCCCGTCTTCTGACCTCATTTGGTGTCAGGCTGGCTGCGCCTGTGCGGGTGCGCTGGCCGAGATCCCGCCTCGCAGTGTCGTCTAATGTAATCCCACCGCGGGCCTGTGATCCGTGCCCGTGCGCAGTGCATATCCTGTCCTCTCACTCCCCTCCCTACGGCTTTTTCAGACTGTGCGTTGTCACGGCCGTGGCATGCTATTAGGGACCAGCTGACATCGCACAGTCTGAAGAAGCCGTAGGGAGGGGAGTGAGAGGAGAGGATATGCACTGCGCACGGGCACGGATCACAGGCCCGCGGTGGGATTACATTAGACGACACTGCGAGGCGGGATCTCGACCAGCGCACCCGCACAGGCGCAGCCAGCCTGACACCAAATGAGGTCAGAAGACGGGCAGCGCAACATGTGTGCATGGCCAAGGGCTAACCTAACAGCGCAGGCTCCGGGACAGATTCAAACAACGCTGAGGAGTGGGCGCACGGCGCCAAGGGGGTAAAAATGATGGCTGTGCTGCGTCACACGACAAAGGAAAGTTCCACCTACCGGACGGTTTAACGCTGTGTGGGGACACATTTCATAAGTGTTAGGTTCAGCATGTGCAAGGAGCATCACGAAAAGAGGCACTTTTTCCCTTTGCATTATTACTGCTGCACAAGGTGGCTCCTTCAGTAACAAACGCCTGGGGGGGGGGGGGTCAGGTTCCCTTACATTTAACTTGTTGTGTCTGCGTGGCGGTCGCAGTACACGTTGCCGTATACACAGCAGGGGAACAGCTGGCGGTGCTGAACCCCACTAACACATTGGCGAGGTGTTTGGCTCTGTGCGTACAGCACTTCTGGACGGCAACTAGCGGTGTTGGAGCCCAGGGACAGGTGGAGGAGGAGGAGGTTGGAGGAGGTTGGAGGAGGTAGGAGGGATTGCCACACACACAGCAGGGGAACAGCTGACGTTACTGAACCCCAATAACAGAGGAGGGACTGTTGACTGTGCGTACAGCACTTCTGGACGGCAACTGGCGGTGTTGGAGCCCAGGGACAGGTGGAGGAGGAGGAGGTAGGAGGAGGTAGGAGGGATTGCCACACACACAGCAGGGGAACAGCTGACGTTACTGAACCCCAATAACAGAGGAGGGACTGTTGACTGTGCGTACAGCACTTCTGGACGGCAACTGGCGGTGTTGGAGCCCAGGGACAGGTGGAGGAGGTAGGAGGAGGTAGGAGGGATTGCCACACACACAGCAGGGGAACAGCTGACGTTACTGAACCCCAATAACAGAGGAGGGACTGTTGACTGTGCGTACAGCACTTCTGGACGGCAACTGGCGGTGTTGGAGCCCAGGGACAGGTGGAGGAGGTAGGAGGAGGTAGGAGGGATTGCCACACACACAGCAGGGGAACAGCTGACGTTACTGAACCCCAATAACAGAGGAGGGACTGTTGACTGTGCGTACAGCACTTCTGGACGGCAACTGGCGGTGTTGGAGCCCAGGGACAGGTGGAGGAGGAGGAGGTAGGAGGAGGTTGGAGGAGGTAGGAGGGATTGCCACACACACAGCAGGGGAACAGCTGACGTTACTGAACCCCAATAACAGAGGAGCGACTGTTGACTGTGCGTACAGCACTTCTGGACGGCAACTAGCGGTGTTGGAGCCCAGGGACAGGTGGAGGAGGAGGAGTTTGGATGAGGTTGGAGGAGGTTGGAGGGATTGCCACACACACAGCAGGGGAACAGCTGACGTTACTGAACCCCAATAACAGAGGAGGGACTGTTGACTGTGCGTACAGCACTTCTGGACGGCAACTGGCGGTGTTGGAGCCCAGGGACAGGTGGAGGAGGTAGGAGGAGGTAGGAGGGATTGCCACACACACAGCAGGGGAACAGCTGACGTTACTGAACCCCAATAACAGAGGAGGGACTGTTGACTGTGCGTACAGCACTTCTGGACGGCAACTGGCGGTGTTGGAGCCCAGGGACAGGTGGAGGAGGAGGAGGTAGGAGGAGGTTGGAGGAGGTAGGAGGGATTGCCACACACACAGCAGGGGAACAGCTGACGTTACTGAACCCCAATAACAGAGGAGCGACTGTTGACTGTGCGTACAGCACTTCTGGACGGCAACTAGCGGTGTTGGAGCCCAGGGACAGGTGTAGGAGGAGGAGTTTGGATGAGGTTGGAGGAGGTTGGAGGGATTGCCACACACACAGCAGGGGAACAGCTGACGTTACTGAACCCCAATAACAGAGGAGGGACTGTTGACTGTGCGTACAGCACTTCTGGACGGCAACTGGCGGTGTTGGAGCCCAGGGACAGGTGGAGGAGGTAGGAGGAGGTAGGAGGGATTGCCACACACACAGCAGGGGAACAGCTGACGTTACTGAACCCCAATAACAGAGGAGGGACTGTTGACTGTGCGTACAGCACTTCTGGACGGCAACTGGCGGTGTTGGAGCCCAGGGACAGGTGGAGGAGGAGGAGGTAGGAGGAGGTTGGAGGAGGTAGGAGGGATTGCCACACACACAGCAGGGGAACAGCTGACGTTACTGAACCCCAATAACAGAGGAGCGACTGTTGACTGTGCGTACAGCACTTCTGGACGGCAACTAGCGGTGTTGGAGCCCAGGGACAGGTGGAGGAGGAGGAGTTTGGATGAGGTTGGAGGAGGTTGGAGGGATTGCCACACACACAGCAGGGGAACAGCTGACGTTACTGAACCCCAATAACAGAGGAGGGACTGTTGACTGTGCGTACAGCACTTCTGGACGGCAACTGGCGGTGTTGGAGCCCAGGGACAGGTGGAGGAGGTAGGAGGAGGTAGGAGGGATTGCCACACACACAGCAGGGGAACAGCTGACGTTACTGAACCCCAATAACAGAGGAGGGACTGTTGACTGTGCGTACAGCACTTCTGGACGGCAACTGGCGGTGTTGGAGCCCAGGGACAGGTGGAGGAGGAGGAGGTAGGAGGAGGTTGGAGGAGGTAGGAGGGATTGCCACACACACAGCAGGGGAACAGCTGACGTTACTGAACCCCAATAACAGAGGAGCGACTGTTGACTGTGCGTACAGCACTTCTGGACGGCAACTAGCGGTGTTGGAGCCCAGGGACAGGTGGAGGAGGAGGAGTTTGGATGAGGTTGGAGGAGGTTGGAGGGATTGCCACACACACAGCAGGGGAACAGCTGACGTTACTGAACCCCAATAACAGAGGAGGGACTGTTGACTGTGCGTACAGCACTTCTGGACGGCAACTGGCGGTGTTGGAGCCCAGGGACAGGTGGAGGAGGTAGGAGGAGGTAGGAGGGATTGCCACACACACAGCAGGGGAACAGCTGACGTTACTGAACCCCAATAACAGAGGAGGGACTGTTGACTGTGCGTACAGCACTTCTGGACGGCAACTGGCGGTGTTGGAGCCCAGGGACAGGTGGAGGAGGAGGAGGTAGGAGGAGGTTGGAGGAGGTAGGAGGGATTGCCACACACACAGCAGGGGAACAGCTGACGTTACTTAACCCCAATAACAGAGGAGCGACTGTTGACTGTGCGTACAGCACTTCTGGACGGCAACTAGCGGTGTTGGAGCCCAGGGACAGGTGGAGGAGGAGGAGGTTGGAGGAGGTTGGAGGAGGTAGGAGGGATTGCCACACACACAGCAGGGGAACAGCTGACGTTACTGAACCCCAATAACAGAGGAGGGACTGTTGACTGTGCGTACAGCACTTCTGGACGGCAACTGGCGGTGTTGGAGCCCAGGGACAGGTGGAGGAGGAAGGAGGAGGTAGGAGGGATTGCCACACACACAGCAGGGGAACAGCTGACGTTACTGAACCCCAATAACAGAGGAGGGACTGTTGACTGTGCGTACAGCACTTCTGGACGGCAACTGGCGGTGTTGGAGCCCAGGGACAGGTGGAGGAGGAGGAGGTAGGAGGAGGTAGGAGGGATTGCCACACACACAGCAGGGGAACAGCTGACGTTACTGAACCCCAATAACAGAGGAGGGACTGTTGACTGTGCGTACAGCACTTCTGGACGGCAACTGGCGGTGTTGGAGCCCAGGGACAGGTGGAGGAGGAGGAGGTAGGAGGAGGTTGGAGGAGGTAGGAGGGATTGCCACACACACAGCAGGGGAACAGCTGACGTTACTGAACCCCAATAACAGAGGAGCGACTGTTGACTGTGCGTACAGCACTTCTGGACGGCAACTAGCGGTGTTGGAGCCCAGGGACAGGTGGAGGAGGAGGAGGTTGGAGGAGGTTGGAGGAGGTAGGAGGGATTGCCACACACACAGCAGGGGAACAGCTGACGTTACTGAACCCCAATAACAGAGGAGGGACTGTTGACTGTGCGTACAGCACTTCTGGACGGCAACTGGCGGTGTTGGAGCCCAGGGACAGGTGGAGGAGGAAGGAGGAGGTAGGAGGGATTGCCACACACACAGCAGGGGAACAGCTGACGTTACTGAACCCCAATAACAGAGGAGGGACTGTTGACTGTGCGTACAGCACTTCTGGACGGCAACTGGCGGTGTTGGAGCCCAGGGACAGGTGGAGGAGGAGGAGGTAGGAGGAGGTTGGAGGAGGTAGGAGGGATTGCCACACACACAGCAGGGGAACAGCTGACGTTACTGAACCCCAATAACAGAGGAGCGACTGTTGACTGTGCGTACAGCACTTCTGGACGGCAACTAGCGGTGTTGGAGCCCAGGGACAGGTGGAGGAGGAGGAGTTTGGATGAGGTTGGAGGAGGTTGGAGGGATTGCCACACACACAGCAGGGGAACAGCTGACGTTACTGAACCCCAATAACAGAGGAGCGACTGTTGACTGTGCGTACAGCACTACCAGGCAACAACTAGCGGTGTTGGAGCCCAGGGACAGCAGTAGAAGCAGAGGAACACAATGTAGGCCGAAGCCTGATTGGAGAAAGGGAACCTTTAACCCCCCCCCCCAAGGCATTTGTAGCTGAAAGAGCCAGCTTGTGCAGCTCAAAAGATGCAAAAGGAAAAGGTGGCTCTTTTAATTATGCTCCTTGCAAGCACAGAACTAAACACTTATAAAATGTGTCCCCTGAAACCGTGAAACTGTCCCGGAGGTGGGACTTTCCTTCGTAATATGACGCAGCACAGCTGTCATTCCTACCCCCTCGGCGCCGTGCCCCGGCTCCTCATCGTTGTTTGATTCCGTCCCGGAGCCTGCGCTGTTAGGTTATCCCTTGGCCAGGCACACTTAGCGCTGCCCATCTTCTGACATCATTTGGTGTCAGGCTGGCTGCGCTTGTGCGGCCGCGCTGTCCGAGAGCCCGCCTCGCAGTGTGGTCTAATGTAATCCCACCGCGGGCCTGGGATCAGTGGCCATGCGCAGTGCATATCCTCGCCTCTCGCTCCCCTCCCTACGGCTTTTTCAGACTGTGCGCTGCCACGGCCGTGGCATGCTATTACGGATCAGCTGGCACCGCACAGTCTGAAGAAGCCGTAGGGAGTGGAGCGAGAGGCGAGGATATGCACTGCGCATGGCCACTGATCCCAGGCCCGCGGTGGGATTACATTAGACCACACTGCGAGGCGGGCTCTCGGACAGCGCGGCCGCACAGGCGCAGCCAGCCTGACACCAAATGATGTCAGAAGATGGGCAGCGCTAAGTGTGCCTGGCCAAGGGATAACATAACAGCGCAGGCTCCGGGACGGAATCAAACAACGATGAGGAGCCGGGGCACGGCGCCGAGGGGGTAGGAATGACAGCTGTGCTGCGTCATATTACGAAGGAAAGTCCCACCTCCGGGACGGTTTTACGGTATCAGTGGACACATTTTATAAGTGTTAAGTTCTGCGTGTGCAAGGAGCATAATGAAAATAGCTACCTTTTCCTTGTGCAGCATTACTGCTGCACAAGGTGGCTCTTTCAGTAACAAACGCCTTGGGGGGGGGGGGGGACAGGTTCCCTTACATTTCAGTTGTGTCAGCGTGGCGGTCGCAGGACACATTGCCGGCTACACAGCTGGGGATCAGCTGACGTTACTGAAACCCAATAACACTGGGTCGTATGTTTTGACTGTGCAGATGGCACTTCTGAGCCTCAACTGGCGTTGTTGGAGCCCAGGAATGTAAGTTCAGGTGGTTGAAAGATGAACACAACAGGAGACCTGGATAACGTATACAGTGACCTAATTATTTAATCAGGAGGAGGAGTGGCAAATTCCTGCGAGATCCAGGCCTTGTTCATTTTCAGGAAAGTAAGCCGGTCAACGTTATCGGAGGATAGTCGCATGCGACGGTCAGTTAGTACACCACCTGCAGCACTAAAGACACGTTCCGATAATACACTGGCCGCAGGGCAAGACAGCACCTCCAATGCATACTGGCTTAGCTCTGGCCATGTATCCAGCTTTGAGACCCAAAACTTGAAAGGGGAAGAGCCGTCTGGGAGTACAGCAAGAGGGCAAGACATGTAGTCTGTCACCATCTGACGGAACCGTTGCCTCCTGCTGACTGGAGCCGTCTGTGATGGTGTAGACTTTTGTGGGGGGCACACAAAACTGTGCCACAGTTGGGCCATACTGGTCTTGCCTTGGGCAGAGGCACTGCTTCTGCTCCCTCTTTGTGCAGAGCCTCCACCACTGCCTGGACGCACTGAGCTGCTTTGGAATGCACTAGCAGCACTTCTCTCAGTTGGAATGGAGAAGATGATGGAACTGACCAGTGTGTCTTGGTACTCCCGCATTTTTCGCTCCCGGTTCAACGGTGTGATGAGGCTTTCTACGTTGTCCCGGTAGCGAGGATCGAGGAGGGTGAACACCCAGTAATCAGACATGTTGAGAATGTGGTCGATGCGGCGGTCGTTTCTCAGGCACTGCAGCATGTAATCCACCATGTGCTGCAGACTGCCAACTGCCCAAGAAACGCTGTCCCCAGCTGGAGGCGTGATCTCTGCCCGCTCGTCATCACCCCACCCTCGCTGTACACACTGAGTACTGGACAATTGTGTAACTCCCTCCTCTGGACGGATGTCTTCCTCCTCCATTGACTCCTCCTCATCCTCCTCACAAACTGTCCCCTGCCTACGCGTTTGTGAGGAACCACGTGGCGCTGACTGTCCAGAAGATGATGGAAGTGGTGAATCCTCATCCTCCACCTCTTCCACAACATCATCCCTTAGCGCTTGCAGTGATTTTTCAAGCAGGCAGATAAGGGGGACAGTCATGCTGACTAGTGCATCATCTGCACTCGCCATCCGCGTGGAATAATCGAAGGGACGCAAAACCTGGCAGACATCCTTCATAGTGGCCCACTCTGTGGTTGTGAAGTCTGTACGGCGCTGACTGCGACTTTTGTGCGCCTGATACAGCTGGTACTCCATTACAGCTTGCTGCTGCTCACACAACCGCTCCAACATATGTAACGTGGAATTCCACCTGGTAGGTAGGTCACATATGATGCGATGTTCCGGCAGGCGGTGTCGGCGCTGCAGAGCCGCAATGCGCGCTTTTGCCGTGCTGGAACGCCGCAAGTGAGCACACTCTAGGCGGACCTTGTGCAGCAGTGCATCAAGATCCGGATAGTCCCTCAAAAAACTCTGCACGACCAAATTGAGCACATGTGCCAGACATGGGATGTGAGTGAGGTTGCCGAGGCCCAGGGCTGCCACCAGATTTCGGCCATTATCACACACTACCATGCCTGGCTGGAGATTCGCTGGCTCAAACCACACATCGCTCTCCTGCTTGATGGCATTCCAGAGCTCCTGCGCTGTGTGGCTACGATTCCCCAAAAAAATTAATTTCAAGACGGCCTGTTGACGTTTGGCCACGGCTGTGCTCATGTCGGTCGTAACAGGTACACGTTCATCACGGGTCCATGTGGAGGTGGACTGTGACGGCTCCTGCAGCGATGATTCTGAGGAACTGGTGTAAGAGGAGGAGTCAATGCGTACAGAATGGATTCCTGCAATCCTTGGAGTGGGCAGGACACGTCCTGCGCCACTCGCACGGTCTGTACCCGGCTCAACTACATTAACCCAATGGGCAGTGAGGGAAAGGTATCGCCCCTGTCCATGTTGACTGGTCCACGCATCGGTGGTGAGGTGGACCTTGCTACTGACGGCGTTCAGTAGCGCGTGTTTTATGTGTCCCTCCACATGCTTGTGCAGGGCAGGGACGGCTTGCCTGCTGAAGTAAAAGCGGCTGGGCACACTGTACTGTGGGACTGCCAATGACATCAAGTCACGGAAGCTGTCAGTCTCCACCAGCCTGAATGACAGCATTTCCAGTGACAGAAGTTTGGCAATGCCTGCAGTCAGAGCCTGTGCTCGTGGGTGGTTTGACGAGAAAGGCCGCCTTTTCTCCCATGCCTGTACTACCGATGGCTGTAGACTGGGCTGGGAGTGTGTGGTTGACTGGGAAAGTGGTGCTGCGGGTGGAATTACAGCGGGTCTCTGGACAACAGGGCCAGAGGTTCTTCCACGGCGATCCTGGGAGGAAGCCGAACCAGCTGCGTGTGAGCTAGAGGAAGAGGCAACACGAGCTGAAGAGGTGGTAGCTGCCGCTGTTGGTTGGCCTAGCTCTTCAGTGTGTTTGTCTAACTCCGCCGGGTGCCTGTTGCGCACATGTTTCCACATGTTGGAGGTATTGAGGTTGGCGACTTTTTGACCTCTTTTGATTTTTTGATGACACACCTTGCATCTGACATAGCAAATGTCATCTGCAACTGTGTCAAAAAAGGACCAGGCACTGCAAGTCTTGGGAGCCCCCCTTTTGACTTTTGGAAGAGACATGCTCCTTACGGGTGCCAAAGCGGAGGCTGCAGGATCCGCAGTCTTCCCCCTCCCTCTCCCTCTTTGGACCGTACGGGGAATCTCTTCCTCAGAGCTGCTCCCACCACCTTCCTGTCCCTGACGCCAAGATGGGTCAAGGACCTCGTCATCCACACTACCCTCTGCCCCCAACTGCTCCTCCCGGGTAGTCTCAGCAGCAGAGCACGCACCAGTAAGTGGCACCTGAGTGTCATCATCAGCTGATGCGGCCTGCGATGTGGTGAACGGAGCCACTGGCCCACCCGCCTCTTCAGACTCAGAGAGAAAAAGCTGTTGGGCATCACTGCACCCTGCCTCTTCTTCCATTTCTCCAATGCTGCTTGGCTGGCCCCCTGTTTCCAAGCCAAGAGATTCAGAGAACAGAAGTAGAGACGGCTCCTGTCCTGGGCTCTCTGTCTGCCTGGGCAATTTGGCAGGTGGTGAAGAGACAGATGGCTGCTCTCCAGTGCTCTGTGTCTGAGAGGATGTGGCACTAATGGAAGTTGATGCATTAGCTGCCATCCATCCCACAACGGCTTCAATTTGGTCTTCACGCAGCAGCGGTGTACGGCGCTCGGCGACAAAGCTGCGCATGAACGACTGTTCCCTCGTGAAAGTGGGTGCTGATGAGTCACCGGTGCCCGCAGCGGGCACAGAATCCCCACGTCCCCTCCCTGCTCCGCGCCCACGCCCACGTGCCTTACTCACTGCCTTCTTCATCGTGGTTGACTGATAAAGAAAAGCAGAAAAGTACTAACGGCTTTGTGTGCTTATTCCTGAAAAACTCCTCCTAACAGGTATAAGAAACACTAATTAGCTAAAGTGTGGACTAGACTTTAATATGAGTTAATGTGGCCTACACAAATGTAAAGTGGTGTAACTGGTGTGTTTGGTGAACTTTATTATTTATTTCTTTTTTGGGGGCTGAACTGACAACGGATAGAGCTGCAGTCACACGGAGACCGTGCAGACAGACGTTAACGGCGCTGTAAGGCCCAAAAACCCTCCTCTACTTTATCCTATGTAGTGTTTTTCCACAAATTAGCTGGAGACGGGTGGAAAGACACTAATAGGATTTTTTTAAATTAATTAGCAGCAGACTACAGTACTTGAAAAAAAATTAAAATTGATTTGGCGGTATGACGCAGTTAACAACCCTGAGCTGGAGACAACCAAGCTACGGCTGCTCACAGACTACAGGGCGAGCTGCAGTCACACGGAGACCGTGCAGACAGCCGTAAACGGCGCTGCAAGGCCCAAAAACCCTCCTCTACTTTATCCTATGTAGTGTTTTTCCACAAATTAGCTGGAGACGGGTGGAAAGACACTAATAGGATTTTTTTAAATTAATTAGCAGCAGACTACAGTACTTGAAAAAAAATTAAAATTGATTTGGCGGTATGACGCAGTGAACAACCCTGAGCTGGAGACAACCAGGCTATAGCTGCTCACAGACTACAGGGCGAGCTGCAGTCACACGGAGACCGTGCAGACAGCCGTAAACGGCGCTGCAAGGCCCAAAAACCCTCCTCTACTTTATCCTATGTAGTGTTTTTCCACAAATTAGCTGGAGACGGGTGGAAAGACACTAATAGGATTTTTTTAAATTAATTAACAGCAGACTACAGTACTTGAAAAAAAATTTAAATTGATTTGGCGGTATGACGCAGTGAACAACCCTGAGCTGGAGACAACCAAGCTACGGCTGCTCACAGACTACAGGGCGAGCTGCAGTCACACGGAGACCGTGCAGACAGCCGTAAACGGCGCTGCAAGGCCCAAAAACCCTCCTCTACTTTATCCTATGTAGTGTTTTTCCACAAATTAGATGGAGACGGGTGGAAAGACACTAATAGGAATTATTTGAAAAAATGTGCAGCAGCCTGCACTACTTCAAAAAAAAAAAAAAAAAAGGACAGTATGAGGCAATGAACCACCCTCCCTGAACTGAATACAACCAGCTATGGATGGCCTATGTGGCTGCACTCAGACTAGAGAGTGGGCTGCACTCACACACACACACACAGAGAGACCTTGCAGATCGCTGTGAAAACAGCGCTACAAGGCAAAAGCAAGGTGAATAGTAGGTGAACACAGCGGTTGCTAAATTAGCCTTTGGAAAGCACAAAGAAGCAAATCGCTATCTCTAAACTGTCCCTCAGTCAGCAAACAGCGTCCTGTCACTAACTGAATTCACAGCAGAGTGATCGCAAAATGGCGCCAGCGACTTTTAAACTGCATCATGACATCATTTCAGCAGCCAATCACAGCCTTGCCAGTACTTTCATGCCCTCCATGCTAAACAGGATGTGCCCACACTTGGAATCTTTCTCATTGGCTGAATTTCTGAATTTTGAATCATGGAACTTCCGATTCCGGTATCCGATACGCGCCAAGTATCGGAATCCCGGTATCGGAATTCCGATACCGCTAGTATCGGCCGATACCCGATACTTGCGGTATCGGAATGCTCAACACTAATTATGACCCAAAGATGGCTGCCTCCGCATGACTTACGACCCAAAGATGGCTGCCTCCGCATGACTTACGACCCAAAGATGGCTGCCTCCGCACGACTTACGACGCAAAGATGGCTGCCTCCTCATGACTTACGACCCATAGATGGCTGCCTCCGCATGACTTTTGACCCAAAGATGGCTGCCTCCGCACGAATTATGACCCAAAGATGGCTGCCTCCGCATGACTTACGACCCAAAGATGGCTGCCTCCGCATGAATTATGACCCAAAGATGGCTGCCTCCGCACGACTTGCGACCCAAAGATGGCTGCCTCCGCACTACTTACGACCCAAAGATGGCTGCCTCAGCACAACTTATGACCCAAAGATGGCTTCCTCCGCACGACTTACGATGCAAAGATGGCTGACTCCGCACGACTTACGACCCAAAGATGGCTGCCTCCGCACGACTTACGACCCAAAGATGGCTGCCTTCGCACGACTTACGACGCAAAGATGGCTGCCTCCGCACGACTTACAACCCAAAGATGGCTGCCTCCACAGAACTTACGACCCAAAGGTGGCTGCCTCCGCACGACTTACGACCCAAAGATGGCTGCCTCCGCACGAACCAAAGATGGCTGCCTTCCCGCGACTTGCAACTCAAAGATGGCTGCCTCCGCACGACTTACAATCCAAAGATGGATGCCTCCGCACAAGTTATTACCCAAAGATGGCTGCCTCCACACGACTTACGACCCAAAGATGGCTGCCTCCACATGACTTAAGACCCAAAGATGGCTGCCTTCGCACGACTTACGACGCAAAGATGGCTGCCTCCGCACGACTTACGACCCAAAGATGGCTGCCTCCGCACAACTTACAACCCAAGGATGGCTGCCTCCGCATGACTTACGACCCAAAGATGGCTGCCTCCGCACGAACCAAATATGGCTGCCTTCCCGCGACTTGCGACCCAAAAATGGCTGCCTCCGCACGACTTACGTCCCAAAGATAGCTGCCTACGCAAGACTTATGACCCAAAGATGGCTGCCTCCGCACGAACCAAAGATGGCTTCCTATGCATGACTTGTGACCCAAAGATGGCTGCCTCCGCACGACTTAGGACCCAAAGATGGCTGCCTCAGCACGACTTACGACCAAAAGATGGCTGCCTCCGCACGACTTATGACCCAAAGATGGCTGCCTCCGCACGACTTACGACCCAAAGATGGCTGCCTCTGCACGAATTATGACCCAAAGATGGCTGCCTCCGCATGACTTACGACCCAAAGATGGCTGCCTCCGCATGACTTACGACCCAAAGATGGCTGCCTCCGCACGACTTAGGACGCAAAGATGGCTGCCTCCGCAAGACTTACGACCCAAAGATGGCTGCCTCCGCACGACTTACGACGCAAAGATGGCTGCCTCCGCACGACTTACGACCCAAAGATGGCTGCCTCCGCACGACTTACGACCCAAAGATGGCTGCCTCCGCATGACTTACGACCCAAAGATCGCTGCCTCCACACGACATAAAGATGGCTGCCTCCGCACAACTTACGACCCAAAGATTGCTGACTCCTCATGACTTACAACCCAAAGATGGCTGCCTCCGCACGACTTATGACCCAAAGACGGCTGCCTCCGCTTGACCTATGACCCAAAGATGGCTGCTTCCGCATGACCCAAAGATGGCTGCCTCCACATGACTTACGACCAAAAGATGGATGCCTCCGCACGACTTACGACCCAAAGATGGCTGCCTCCGCATGATTACGACCCAAAGATGGCTGCCTACGAACGACTTATGACCCAAAGATGTCTGCCTCCGCATGACTTACGACCCAAAGATGGCTGCCTCCTCACGACTTACGACCCAAAGATGGCTGCCTTCGCACGACTTACGACGCAAAGATGACTGCCTCCGCACGACTTATGACCCAAAGATGGCTGCCTCCGCAGAACTTACGACCCAAAGATGGCTGCCTCCACACGACTTACGACCCAAAGATGGCTGCCTTCGCACAACTTACGACCCAAAGATGGCTGCCTCCACATGATTATGACCCAAAGATGGCTGCCTACGCACAACTTACGACCCAAAGATGGCTGCCTCCGCACGACTTATGACCCAAAGATGGCTGCCTCCGCACGACTTACGACCCAAAGATGGCTGCCTCCGCATGACTTACGATGCAAAGATGGTTGCCTCCGCACGACTTACAACCCAAAGATGGCTGCCTCCACAGAACTTACGACTCAAAGATGGCTGCCTCCGCACGACTTACGACCCAAAGATGGCTGCCTTCGCACGACTTACGACGCAAAGATGGCTGCCTCCGCACGACTTACGACCCAAAGATGGCTGCCTTCGCACGACTTACGACGCAAAGATGGCTGCCTCCACATGACTTACGACCCAAAGATGGCTGCCTTCGCACGACTTACGACGCAAAGATGGCTGCCTCCGCACGACTTACGACCCAAAGATGGCTGCCTCCGCACAACTTACAACCCAAGGATGGCTGCCTCCACACGACTTACGACCCAAAGATGGCTGCCTCCGCACGAACCAAAGATGGCTGCCTTCCCGCGACTTGCGACCCAAAGATGGCTGCCTCCGCATGACTTACGACCCAAAGATGGCTGCCTACGCAAGACTTATGACCCAAAGATGGCTGCCTCCGCACGATCCAAAGATGGCTGCCTATGCATGACTTGCGACCCAAAGATGGCTGCCTCTGCATGACTTACGACCCAAAGATGGCTGCCTATGCATGACCTATGACCCAAAGATGGCTGCCTCCGCACGAACCAAAGATGGCTGCCTATGCATGACTTGCGACCCAAAGATGGCTGCCTCCGCACGACTTACGACCCAAAGATGGCTGCCTCCGCACGACTTACGACTCAAAGATGGCTGCCTCCGCACGACTTACGACCCAAAGATGGCTGCCTCCACACGACTCATGCCACAAAGATGGCTGCCTCCGGAAGACCCAAAGATGGCTGCCTCCGCACGACTTACTATGCAAAGATGGCTGCTTCCTCACAACTTACGACCCAAAGATGGCTGCCTCCGCATGACTTACGACCCAAAGATGGCTGCCCCCGCACGACTTACGATGCAAAGATGGCTGCCTCCTCATGACTTACGACCCATAGATGGCTGCCTCCGCACGACTATTGACCCAAAGATGGCTGCCTCCGCACGAATTATGACCCAAAGATGGCTGCCTCCGCATGAATTATGACTCAAAGATGGTTGCCTCCGCACGACTTACGACCCAAAGATGGCTGCCATCGCACTACTTACGACCCAAAGATGGCTGCCTCAGCACTACTTACGACCCAAAGATGGCTGCCTCAGCACAACTTATGACCCAAAGATGGCTGCCTCCGCATGACATATGACCCAAAGATGGCTGCCTATGCACGACTTACGACCCAAAGATGACTGCCTCCGCACTACTTACGACCCATAGATGGCTGCCTACGCATGATCCAAAGATGGCTGCCTCCGCATGACTTCCGACCCAAAGATGGCTGCCTCCGCACGACTTACGACCCAAAGATGGCTGCCTCCGCATGACTTACGATGCAAAGATGGCTGCCTCCGCACGACTTACGACCCAAAGATGGCTGCCTCCGCATGATTACGACCCAAATATGGCTGCCTACGCACGACTTATGACCCAAAGATGTCTGCCTCCGCATGACTTACGACCAAAAGATGGCTGCCTTCGCACGACTTACGACGGAAAGATGGCTGCCTCCGCACGACTTGCGACCCAAAGATGGCTGCCTCCGCAGAACTTACGACCCAAAGATGGCTGCCTCCGCACGACTTACGACCCAAAGATGGCTGCCTCCGCATGAACCAAAGATGGCTGCCTTCCCGTGACTTGCGACTCAAAGATGGCTGCCTCCGCACGACTTACAACCGAAAGATGGCTGCCTACGCACGACTTATGACCCAAAGATGGCTGCCTCCGCACGAACCAAAGATGGCTTCCTATGCATGACTTGCGACCCAAAGATGGCTGCCTCCGCACGACTTACGACCCAAAGATGGCTGCCTCAGCACGACTTACGACCAAAAGATGGCTGCCTCCACATGACTTATGACCCAAAGATGGCTGCCTCCGCACGACTTACGAC
Source organism: Ranitomeya variabilis (assembly GCF_051348905.1). Classification (NCBI taxonomy): domain Eukaryota; kingdom Metazoa; phylum Chordata; class Amphibia; order Anura; family Dendrobatidae; genus Ranitomeya; species Ranitomeya variabilis. Next base: position 373,981,142 of record NC_135234.1, read on the forward strand.
CCAAAGATGGCTGCCTCTGCACGAATTATGACCCAAACATGGCTGCCTCCGCATGACTTACGACCCAAAGATGGCTGCCTCCGCATGACTTACGACACAAAGATGGCTGCCTCCGCACGACTTACGACGCAAAGATGGCTGCCTCCGCAAGACTTACAACCCAAAGATGGCTGCCTCCGCACGACTTACGACCCAAAGATGGCTGCCTCCGCACGACTTACGACCCAAAGATGGCTGCCTCCGCACGACTTACGACCCAAAGATGGCTGCCTCCGCATGACTTACGACCCAAAGATGGCTGCCTCCGCATGACTTACGATCCAAAGATGGCTGCCTCCACACGACATAAAGATGGCTGCCTCCGCACAACTTACGACCCAAAGATTGCTGACTCCTCATGACTTACAACCCAAAGATGGCTGCCTCCGCACGACTTATGACCCAAAGACGACTGCCTCCGCTTGACCTATGACCCAAAGATGGCTGCTTCCACGTGACCCAAAGATGGCTGCCTCCACATGACTTACGACCAAAAGATGGCTGCCTCCGCACAACTTACGACCCAAAGATGGCTGCCTCCGCATGATTACGACCCAAAGATGGCTGCCTACAAACGACTTATGACCCAAAGATGTCTGCCTCCGCATGACTTACGACCCAAAGATGGCTGCCTCCGCACGACTTACGACCCAAAGATGGCTGCCTTCGCACGACTTACGACCCAAAGATGGCTGCCTCCGCAGAACTTACGACCCAAAGATGGCTGCCTCCGCACGACTTACGACCCAAAGATGGCTGCCTCCACATGATTATGACCCAAAGATGGCTGCCTACGCACAACTTACGACCCAAAGATGGCTGCCTCCGCACGACTTATGACCCAAAGATGGCTGCCTTCGCACGACTTACGACCCAAAGATGGCTGCCTCCGCATGACTTACGATGCAAAGATGGCTGCCTCCGCACGACTTACAACCCAAAGATGGCTGCCTCCACAGAACTTACGACCCAAAGATGGCTGCCTCCTCACGACTTACGACCCAAAGATGGCTGCCTCCGCACGAACCAAAGATGGCTGCCTCCACATGACTTACGACCCAAAGATGGCTGCCTTCGCACGACTTACGACGCAAAGATGGCTGCCTCCGCACGACTTACGACCCAAAGATGGCTGCCTCTGCACAACTTACAACCCAAGGATGGCTGCCTCCACACGACTTACGACCCAAAGATGGCTGCCTCCGCACGAACCAAAGATGGCTGCCTTCCCGCGACTTGCGACCCAAAGATGGCTGCCTCCGCATGACTTACGACCCAAAGATGGCTGCCTAAGCAAGACTTATGACCCAAAGATGGCTGCCTCCGCACGATCCAAAGATGGCTGCCTATGCATGACTTGCGACCCAAAGATGGCTGCCTCCGCACGACTTACGACCCAAAGATGGCTGCCTATGCATGACCTATGACCCAAAGATGGCTGCCTCCGCACGAACCAAAGATGGCTGCCTATGCATGACTTGCGACCCAAAGATGGCTGCCTCCGCACGACTTACGACCCAAAGATGGCTGCCTCCACACGACTCATGACACAAAGATGGCTGCCTCCGGAAGACCCAAAGATGGCTGCCTCCGCACGACTTACTATGCAAAGATGGCTGCTTCCTCACAACTTACGACCCAAAGATGGCTGCCTCCGCATGACTTACGACCCAAAGATGGCTGCCTCCGCACGACTTACGATGCAAAGATGGCTGCCTCCTCATGACTTACGACCCATAGATGGCTGCCTCCGCACGACTATTGACCCAAAGATGGCTGCCTCCGCACGAATTATGACCCAAAGATGGCTGCCTCCGCATGACTTACGACGCAAAGATGGCTGCCTCCGCATGAATTATGACCCAAAGATGGCTGCCTCCGCACGACTTACGACCCAAAGATGGCTGCCTCCGCACTACTTACGACCCAAAGATGGCTGCCTCAGCACTACTTACGACCCAAAGATGGCTGCCTCAGCACAACTTATGACCCAAAGATGGCTGCCTCCGCATGACATATGACCCAAAGATGGCTGCCTATGCACGACTTACGACCCAAAGATGACTGCCTCCGCACTACTTACGACCCATAGATGGCTGCCTACGCATGATCCAAAGATGGCTGCCTCCGCATGACTTACGACCCAAAGATGGCTGCCTCCGCACGACTTACGACCCAAAGATGGCTGCCTCCGCATGACTTACGATGCAAAGATGGCTGCCTCCGCACGGCTTACGACCCAAAGATGGCTGCCTCCGCACGATTACGACCCAAATCTGGCTGCCTACGCACAACTTATGACCCAAAGATGTCTGCCTCCGCATGACTTACGACCCAAAGATAGCTGCATTCGCACGACTTACGACGCAAAGATGGCTGCCTCTGCACGACTTACGACCCAAAGATGGCTGCCTCCGCAGAACTTATGACCCAAAGATGGCTGCCTCCGCACGACTTACGACCCAAAGATGGCTGCCTCCGCACGAACCAAAGATGGCTGCCTTCCCGTGACTTGCGACTCAAAGATGGCTGCCTCCGCACGACTTACAACCGAAAGATGGCTGCCTACGCACGACTTATGACCCAAAGATGGCTGCCACCGCACGACTTACGACCCAAAGATGGCTGCCTCCGCATGACTTACGATGCAAAGATGGCTGCCTCCGCACGACTTATGACCCAAAGATGGCTGCCTCCGCATGATTAAGACCCAAAGATGGCTGCCTACGAACGACTTATGACCCAAAGATGTCTGCCTCCGCACGACTTACGACCCAAAGATGACTGCCTCCGCACTACTTACGACCCATAGATGGCTGCCTACGCATGATCCAAAGATGGCTGCCTCCGCATGACTTACGACCCAAAGATGGCTGCCTCCGCACGACTTACGACCCAAAGATGGCTGCCTCCGCATGACTTACGACCCAAAGATGGCTGCCTTCGCACGACTTATGACCCAAAGATGGCTGCCACCGCACGACTTACGACCCAAAGATGGCTGCCTCCGCACGACTTACGACCCAAAGATGGCTGCCTCCGCATGACTTACGACCCAAAGATGGCTGCCTCCGCATGACTTACGATGCAAAGATGGCTGCCTCCGCACGACTTATGACCCAAAGATGGCTGCCTCCGCATGATTAAGACCCAAAGATGGCTGCCTACGAACGACTTATGACCCAAAGATGTCTGCCTCCGCATGACTTACGACCCAAAGATGGCTGCCTCCGCACGACTTACGACCCAAAGATGGCTGCCTTCGCACGACTTATGACCCAAAGATGGCTGCCACCGCACGACTTACGACCCAAAGATGGCTGCCTCCGCATGACTTACGATGCAAAGATGGCTGCCTCCGCACGACTTATGACCCAAAGATGGCTGCCTCCGCATGATTAAGACCCAAAGATGGCTGCCTACGAACGACTTATGACCCAAAGATGTCTGCCTCCGCATGACTTACGACCCAAAGATGGCTGCCTCCGCACGACTTACGACCCAAAGATGGCTGCCTTCGCACGACTTACGACCCAAAGATGGCTGCCTCCACATGATTATGGCCCAAAGATGGCTGCCTACGCACAACTTACGACCCAAAGATGGCTGCCTCCGCACGACTTATGACCCAAAGATGGCTGCCTCCGCACAACTTATGACCCAAAGATGGCTGCCTCCGCATGACTTACGATGCAAAGATGGCTGCCTCCGCACGACTTACGACCCAAAGATGGCTGCCTCCGCATGATTACGACCCAAAGATGGCTGCCTACGCACGACTTACGACCCAAAGATGGCTGTCTCCGCACGACTTACGACCCAAAGATGGCTGCCTCCGCATGACTTACGACCCAAAGATGGCTGCCTCCACACGACATAAAGATGGCTGCCTCCGCACAAATTACGACCCAAAGATTGCTGACTCCTCATGACTTACAACCCAAAGATGGCTGCCTCCGCACGACTTATGACCCAAAGACGGCTGCCTCCGCTTGACCTATGACCGAAAGATGGCTGCCTCCGCATGACCCAAAGATGGCTGCCTCCACATGACTTACGAACCAAAGATGGCTGCCTTCCCGCGACTTGCGACTCAAAGATGGCTGCCTCAGCACGACTTACAACCCAAAGATGGCTGCCTATGCGCGACTTATGACCCTAAGATGGATGCCTCCGCACGACATACGACCCAAAGATGGCTGCCTCCGCACGACTTACGACCCAAAGATGGCTGCCTCCGCATGACTTACGATCCAAAGATGGATGCCTCCGCACAAGTTATTACCCAAAGATGGCTGCCTCCACATGACTTATGACCCAAAGATGGCTGCCTCCGCACGACTTACGACCCAAAGATGGCTGCCTCCACATGACTTACGACCCAAAGATGGCTGCCTTCGCACGACTTACGACGCAAAGATGGCTGCCTCCGCACGACTTACGACCCAAAGATGGCTGCCTCCGCACAACTTACAACCCAAGGATGGCTGCCTCCACACGACTTACGACCCAAAGATGGCTGCCTCCGCACGAACCAAAGATGGCTGCCTTCCCACGACTTGCGACCCAAAGATGGCTGCCTCCGCACGACTTACGACCCAAAGATGGATGCCTACGCAAGACTTATGACCCAAAGATGGCTGCCTCCGCACGATCCAAAGATGGCTGCCTATGCATGACTTGTGACCCAAAGATGGCTGCCTCCGCACGACTTACGACCCAAAGATGGCTGCCTATGCATGACCTATGACCCAAAGATGGCTGCCTCCGCACGAACCAAAGATGGCTGCCTATGCATGACTTGCGACCCAAAGATGGCTGCCTCCGCACGACTTACGACCCAAAGATGGCTGCCTCCGCACGACTTACGACTCAAAGATGGCTGCCTCCGCACGACTTACGACCCAAAGATGGCTGCCTCCACACGACTCATGACACAAAGATGGCTGCCTCCGGAAGACCCAAAGATGGCTGCCTCCGCACGACTTACTATGCAAAGATGGCTGCTTCCTCACAACTTGCGACCCAAAGATGGCTGCCTCCGCATGACTTACGAACCAAAGATGGCTGCCTCCGCACGACTTACGATGCAAAGATGGCTGCCTCCTCATGACTTACGACCCATAGATGGCTGCCTCCGCACGACTATTGACCCAAAGATGGCTGCCTCCGCACGAATTATGACCCAAAGGTGGCTGCCTCCGCATGACTTACGACCCAAAGATGGCTGCCTCCGCATGAATTATGACCCAAAGATGGCTGCCTCCGCACGATTTGCGACCCAAAGATGGCTGCCTCCGCACTACTTACGACCCAAAGATGGCTGCCTCAGCACTACTTACGACCCAAAGATGGCTGCCTCAGCACAACTTATGACCCAAAGATGGCTGCCTCCGCACGACATATGACCCAAAGATGGCTGCCTATGCACAACTTACGACCCAAAGATGACTGCCTCCGCACTACTTACGACCCATAGATGGCTGCCTACGCATGATCCAAAGATGGCTGCCTCCGCATGACTTACGACCCAAAGATGGCTGCCTCCGCACGACTTACGACCCAAAGATGGCTGCCTCCGCATGACTTACGATGCAAAGATGGCTGCCTCCGCACGACTTACGACCCAAAGATGGCTGCCTCCGCATGTTTACGACCCAAATATGGCTGCCTACGCACGACTTATGACCCAAAGATGGCTGCCTTCGCATGACTTACGACCCAAAGATGGCTGCCTTCACATGATTATGGCCCAAAGATGGCTGCCTACGCACAACTTACGACCCAAAGATGGCTGCCTCCGCACGACTTATGACCCAAAGATGGCTGCCTCCGCACGACTTACGACCCAAAGATGGCTGCCTCCGCATGACTTACGATGCAAAGATGGCTGCCTCCGCACGACTTACGACCCAAAGATGGCTGCCTCCGCATGATTATGACCCAAAGATGGCTGCCTACGCACGACTTACGACCCAAAGATGGCTGCCTCCGCACGACTTACGACCCAAAGATGGCTGCCTCAGCACGACTTACGACCCAAAGATGGCTGCCTCCGCATGACTTACGACCCAAAGTTGGCTGCCTCCACACGACATAAAGATGGCTGCCTCTGCACAAATTACGACCCAAAGATTGCTGACTCCTCATGACTTACAACCCAAAGATGGCTTCCTCCGCACGACTTATGACCCAAAGACGGCTGCCTCCGCTTGACCTATGACCCAAAGATGGCTGCCTCCGCATGACCCAAAGATGGCTGCCTCCACATGACTTACGAACCAAAGATGGCTGCCTTCCCGCGACTTGCGACTCAAAGATGGCTGCCTCCGCACGACTTACAACCCAAAGATGGCTGCCTATGCACGACTTATGACCCAAAGATGGCTGCCTCCGCACGACATACGACCCAAAGATGGCTGCCTCCGCACGACTTACGACCCAAAGATGGCTGCCTCCGCATGACTTACGATCCAAAGATGGATGCCTCCGCACAAGTTATTACCCAAAGATGGCTGCCTCCACACGACTTATGACCCAAAGATGGCTGCCTCCGCACGACTTACGACCCAAAGATGGCTGCCTCCACATGACTTTCGACCCAAAGATGGCTGCCTTCGCACGACTTACGACGCAAAGATGGCTGCCTCCGCACGACTTACGACCCAAAGATGGCTGCCTCCGCACAACTTACAACCCAAGGATGGCTGCCTCCACACGACTTACGACCCAAAGATGGCTGCCTCCGCACGAACCAAAGATGGCTGCCTTCCCGCGACTTGCGACCCAAAGATGTCTGCCTCCGCACGACTTACGACCCAAAGATGGCTGCCTACGCAAGACTTATGACCCAAAGATGGCTGCCTCCGCACGATCCAAAGATGGCTGCCTATGCATGACTTGCGACCCAAAGATGGCTGCCTCCGCACGACTTACGACCCAAAGATGGCTGCCTATGTATGACCTATGACCCAAAGATGGCTGCCTCCGCACGAACCAAAGATGGCTGCCTATGCATGACTTGTGACCCAAAGATGGCTGCCTCTGCACGACTTACGACCCAAAGATGGCTGCCTCCGCACGACTTACGACTCAAAGATGGCTGCCTCCGCACGACTTACGACCCAAAGATGGCTGCCTCCACACGACTCATGACACAAAGATGGCTGCCTCCGGAAGACCCAAAGATGGCTGCCTCCGCACGACTTACTATGCAAAGATGGCTGCTTCCTCACAACTTACGACCCAAAGATGGCTGCCTCCGCATGACTTACGAACCAAAGATGGCTGCCTCCGCACGACTTACGATGCAAAGATGGCTGCCTCCTCATGACTTACGACCCATAGATGGCTGCCTCCGCACGACTATTGACCCAAAGATGGCTGCCTCCGCACGAATTATGACCCAAAGATGGCTGCCTCCGCATGACTTACGACCCAAAGATGGCTGCCTCCGCATGAATTATGACCCAAAGATGGCTGCCTCCGCACGACTTACGACCCAAAGATGGCTGCCTCCGCACTACTTACGACCCAAAGATGGCTGCCTCAGCACTACTTACGACCCAAAGATGGCTGCCTCAGCACAACTTATGACCCAAAGATGGCTGCCTCCGCACGACATATGACCCAAAGATGGCTGCCTATGCACGACTTACGACCCAAAGATGACTGCCTCCGCACTACTTACGACCCATAGATGGCTGCCTACGCATGATCCAAAGATGGCTGCCTCCGCATGACTTACGACCCAAAGATGGCTGCCTCCGCACGACTTACGACCCAAAGATGGCTGCCTCCGCATGACTTACTATGCAAAGATGGCTGCCTCCGCACGACTTACGACCCAAAGATGGCTGCCTCCGCATGATTACGACCCAAATATGGCTGCCTACGCACGACTTATGACCCAAAGATGTCTGCCGCCGCATGACTTACGACCCAAAGATGGCTGCCTCCGCACGACTTACAACCCAAAGTTGGCTGCCTCCGCACGACTTAAGACCCAAAGATGGCTGCCTCCGCACGAACCAAAGATGGCTGCCTTCCCGTGACTTGCGACTCAAAGATGGCTGCCTCCGCACGACTTACAACCAAAAGATGGCTGCCTACGCACGACTTATGACCCAAAGATGGCTGCCTCCGCACGACATATGACCCAAAGATGGCTGCCTCCGCACGACTTACGACCCAAAGATGGCTGCTTCCGCATGACTTACGATGCAAAGATGGCTGCCTCCGCCCGACTTACGACCCAAAGATGGCTGCCTCCGCATGATTACGACCCAAAGATGGCTGCCTACGAACGACTTATGACCCAAAGATGTCTGCCTCCGCATGACTTAAACCCAAAGATGGCTGCCTCCGCACGACTTACGACCCAAAGATGGCTGCCTTCGCACGACTTACGACCCAAAGATGGCTGCCTCCACATGATTATGACCCAAAGATGGCTGCCTACGCACAACTTACGACCCAAAGATGGCTGCCTTCCCGTGACTTGCGACTCAAAGATGGCTGCCTCCGCACGACTTACAACCGAAAGATGGCTGCCTACGCACGACTTATGACCCAAAGATGGCTGCCTCCGCACGACTTATGACCCAAAGATGGCTGCCTCCGCACGACTTACGACCCAAAGATGGCTGCCTACGAACGACTTATGACCCAAAGATGGCTGCCTCCGCATGATTACGACCCAAAGATGGCTGCCTACGAACGACTTATGACCCAAAGATGTCTGCCTCCGCATGACTTATGACCCAAAGATGGCTGCCTCCGCACGACTTACGACCCAAAGATGGCTGCCTTCGCACGACTTACGACCCAAAGATGGCTGCCTCCACATGATTATGACGCAAAGATGGCTGCCTACGCACAACTTACGACCCAAAGATGGCTGCCTCCGCACGACTTATGACCCAAAGATGGCTGCCTCCGCACGACTTACGACCCAAAGATGGCTGCCTCCCCATGACTTACGATGCAAAGATGGCTGCCTCCGCACGACTTACGACCCAAAGATGGCTGCCTCCGCATGATTACGACCCAAATATGGCTGCCTACGCACGACTTATGACCCAAAGATGTCTGCCTCCGCATGACTTACGACCCAAAGATGGCTGCCTCCGCACGACTTACGACCCAAAGATGGCTGCCTTCGGACGACTTACGACGCAAAGATGGCTGCCTCCGCACGACTTACGACCCAAAGATGGCTGCCTCCGCAGAACTTACGACCCCAAAATAGCTGCCTCCGCACGACTTACGACCCAAAGATGGCTGCCTCCACACGAACCAAAGATGGCTGCCTTCCCGCGACTTGCGACTCAAAGATGGCTGCCTCCGCACGACTTACAACCCAAAGATGGCTGCCTATGCACGACTTATGACCCAAAGATGGCTGCCTCCGCACGACATACAACCCAAAGATGGCTGCCTCCGCACGACTTACGACCCAAAGATGGCTGCCTCCGCACAATTTATTACCCAAAGATGGCTGCCTCCACACGACTTATGACCCAAAGATGGCTGCCTCCGCACGACTTACGACCCAAAGATGGCTGCCTCCGCATGACTTACGATCCAAAGATGGATGCCTCCGCACAATTTATTACCCAAAGATGGCTGCCTCCACACGACTTATGACCCAAAGATGGCTGCCTCCGCACGACTTACGACCCAAAGATGGCTGACTCCACATGACTTACGACCCAAAGATGGCTGCCTTCGCACGACTTACGACGCAAAGATGGCTGCCTCCGCACGACTTACGACCCAAAGATGGCTGCCTCCGCACGAACCAAAGATGGCTGCCTTCCCGCGACTTACGACCCAAAGATGGCTGCCTCCGCACGACTTACGACCCAAAGATGGCTTCCTACCAAGACTTATGACCCAAAGATGGCTGCCTCCGCACGATCCAAAGATGGCTGCCTATGCATGACTTGCGACCCAAAGATGGCTGCCTCCGCATGACTTGCGACCCAAAGATGGCTGCCTATGCATGACTTATGACCCAAAGATGGCTGCCTCCACACGAACCAAAGATGGCTGCCTATGCATGACTTGCGACCCAAAGATGGCTGCCTCCGCACGACTTAGGACCCAAAGATGGCTGCCTCCGCATTACTTATGATCCAAAGATGGATGCCTCCGCACAACTTATTACCCAAAGATGGCTGCCTCCACAAGACTTACGACCCAAAGATGGCTGCCTCCGCTCGACTTACGACCCAAAGATGGCTGCCTCGGCAGGACTTACGACACAAAGATGGCTGCCTCCGCATGACCCTAAGATGGTTGCCTCCGCATGACGTATGACCCAAAGATGGCTGCCTACGCACGACTTACGACGCAAAGATGGCTGCCTCCGGACGACTTACGACCCAAAGATGGCTGCCTCCGCACGACTTACGACCCAAAGATGGCTGCCTCCGCACGACTTACGACCCAAAGATGGCTGCCTCTGCACGACTTAAGACCCAAAGATGTCTGCCTCCGCACGACCCTAAGATGGCTGCCTTCCTGCGACTTACGATTCAAAGATGGCTGCCTCTGCACAACTTATTTCCCAAAGATGGCTGCCTCCGCACGACTTACGACCCAAAGATTTCTGGCTCAGCATGACCTACAACCCAAAGATGGCTGCCTCCGCACGACTTACGACCCAAAGATGGCTGCCTCCACACGACTCATGACACAAAGATGGCTGCCTCCGCACGACCCAAAGATGGCTGCCTCCGCATGATTACGACCCAAAGATGGCTGCCTACGCACGACTTATGACCCAAAGATGTCTGCCTCCGCATGACTTACGACCCAAAGATGGCTGCCTCCGCACGACTTACGACCCAAAGATGGCTGCCTTCGCATGACTTACGACGCAAAGATGGCTGCCTCCGCACGACTTACGACCCAAAGATGGCTGCCTCCGCAGAACTTACGACCCCAAAATGGCTGCCTCCGCACGACTTACGACCCAAAGATGGCTACCTCCGCACGAACCAAAGATGGCTGCCTTCCGGCGACTTGCGACTCAAAGATGGCTGCCTCCGCACGACTTACAACCCAAAGATGGCTGCCTATGCACGACTTATGACCCAAAGATGGCTGCCTCCGCACGACATACAACCCAAAGATGGCTGCCTCCGCACGACTCACGACCCAAAGATGGCTGCCTCCGCATGACTTACGATCCAAAGATGGATGCCTCCGCACAATTTATTACCCAAAGATGGCTGCCTCCACACGACTTATGACCCAAAGATGGCTGCCTCCGCACGACTTACGACCCAAAGATGGCTGACTCCACATGACTTACGACCCAAAGATGGCTGCCTTCGCACGACTTACGACGCAAAGATGGCTGCCTCCGCACGACTTACGACCCAAAGATGGCTGCCTCCGCACGAACCAAAGATGGCTGCCTTCCCGCGACTTACGACCCAAAGATGGCTGCCTCCGCACGACTTACGACCCAAAGATGGCTTCCTACCAAGACTTATGACCCAAAGATGGCTGCCTCCGCACGATCCAAAGATGGCTGCCTATGCATGACTTGCGACCCAAAGATGGCTGCCTCCGCATGACTTGCGACCCAAAGATGGCTGCCTATGCATGACTTATGACCCAAAGATGGCTGCCTCCACACGAACCAAAGATGGCTGCCTATGCATGACTTGCGACCCAAAGATGGCTGCCTCCGCACGACTTAGGACCCAAAGATGGCTGCCTCCGCATTACTTATGATCCAAAGATGGATGCCTCCGCACAACTTATTACCCAAAGATGGCTGCCTCCACAAGACTTACGACCCAAAGATGGCTGCCTCCGCTCGACTTACGACCCAAAGATGGCTGCCTCGGCAGGACTTACGACACAAAGATGGCTGCCTCCGCATGACCCTAAGATGGTTGCCTCCGCATGACGTATGACCCAAAGATGGCTGCCTACGCACGACTTACGACGCAAAGATGGCTGCCTCCGGACGACTTACGACCCAAAGATGGCTGCCTCCGCACGACTTACGACCCAAAGATGGCTGCCTCCGCACGACTTACGACCCAAAGATGGCTGCCTCTGCACAACTTAAGACCCAAAGATGTCTGCCTCCGCACGACCCTAAGATGGCTGCCTTCCTGCGACTTACGATTCAAAGATGGCTGCCTCTGCACAACTTATTTCCCAAAGATGGCTGCCTCCGCACGACTTACGACCCAAAGATTTCTGGCTCAGCATGACCTACGACCCAAAGATGGCTGCCTCCGCACGACTTACGACCCAAAGATGGCTGCCTCCACACGACTCATGACACAAAGATGGCTGCCTCCGCACGACCCAAAGATGGCTGCCTCCGCACGCCTTACTATGCAAAGATGGCTGCTTCCTCACGACTTACGACCCAAAGATGGCTGCCTCCGCACGACTTACGACACAAAGATGGCTGCCTCCGCACGACTTACGACCCAAAGATGGCTGCCTCCGCACGAACCAAAGATGGCTGCCTATGCATGACTTGCGACCCAAAGATGGCTGCCTCCGCACGACTTACGACCCAAAGATGGCTGCCTCCGCATTACTTATGATCCAAAGATGGATGCCTCCGCACAACTTATTACCCAAAGATGGCTGCCTCCACAAGACTTACGACCCAAAGATGGCTGCCTCCGCTCGACTTACGACCCAAAGATGGCTGCCTCCGCACGACTTACGACACAATGATGGCTGCCTCCGCATGACCCTAAGATGGTTGCCTCCGCATGACGTACGACCCAAAGATGGCTGCCTACGCACGACTTACGACGCAAAGATGGCTGCCTCCGGACGACTTACGACCCAAAGATGGCTGCCTCTGCACGACTTACGACCCAAAGATGGCTGCCTCTGCACGACTTATGACCCAAAGATGTCTGCCTCTGCACGACCCAAAAATTGCTGCCTTCCTGCGACTTACGATTCAAAGATGGTTGCCTCTGCACAACTTATTACCCAAAGATGGCTGCCTCCGCACGACTTACGACCCAAAGATTTCTGGCTCAGCATGACCTACGACCCAAAGATGGCTGCTCCGCACGACTTACGACCCAAAGATGGCTGCCTCCACACGACTCATGACACAAAGATGGCTTCCTCCGCACGACCCAAAGATGGCTGCCTCCGCACGCCTTATTATGCAAAGTTGGCTGCTTCCTCACGAATAACGACCCAAAGATGGCTGCCTCCGCACGACTTACGACCCAAAGATGGCTGCCTCCGCACGACTATTGACCCAAAGATGGCTGCCTCTGCACGTATTATGACCCAAAGATGGCTGCCTCCGCATGACTTACGACCCAAAGATGGCTGCCTCCGCATGACTTACGACCCAAAGATGGCTGCCTCCGCACGACTTACGACGCAAAGATGGCTGCCTCCTCATGACTTACGACCCATAGATGGCTGCCTCCGCATGACTTTTGACCCAAAGATGGCTGCCTCCGCACGAATTATGACCCAAAGATGGCTGCCTCCGCATGACTTACGACCCAAAGATGGCTGCCTCCGCATGAATTATGACCCAAAGATGGCTGCCTCCGCACGACTTGCGACCCAAAGATGGCTGCCTCCGCACTACTTACGACCCAAAGATGGCTGCCTCAGCACAACTTATGACCCAAAGATGGCTCCCTCCGCACGACTTACGATGCAAAGATGGCTGACTCCGCACGACTTACGACCCAAAGATGGCTGCCTCTGCACGACTTACGACCCAAAGATGGCTGCCTTCGCACGACTTACGACGCAAAGATGGCTGCCTCCGCACGACTTACAACCCAAAGATGGCTGCCTCCACAGAACTTACGACCCAAAGATGGCTGCCTCCGCATGACTTACGACCCAAAGATGGCTGCCTCCGCACGAACCAAAGATGGCTGCCTTCCCGCGACTTGCGACTCAAAGATGGCTGCCTCCGCACGACTTACAATCCAAAGATGGATGCCTCCGCACAAGTTATTACCCAAAGATGGCTGCCTCCACACGACTTACGACCCAAAGATGGCTGCCTCCACATGACTTAAGACCCAAAGATGGCTGCCTTCGCACGACTTACGACGCAAAGATGGCTGCCTCCGCACGACTTACGACCCAAAGATGGCTGCCTCCGCACAACTTACAACTCAAGGATGGCTGCCTCCGCATGACTTACGACCCAAAGATGGCTGCCTCCGCACGAACCAAATATGGCTGCCTTCCCGCGACTTGCGACCCTAAAATGGCTGCCTCCGCACGACTTACGTCCCAAAGATAGCTGCCTACGCAAGACTTATGACCCAAAGATGGCTGCCTCCGCACGAACCAAAGATGGCTTCCTATGCATGACTTGCGACCCAAAGATGGCTGCCTCCGCACGACTTAGGACCCAAAGATGGCTGCCTCAGCACGACTTACGACCAAAAGATGGCTGCCTCCGCACGACTTATGACCCAAAGATGGCTGCCTCCGCACGACTTACGACCCAAAGATGGCTGCCTCTGCACGAATTATGACCCAAAGATGGCTGCCTCCGCATGACTTACGACCCAAAGATGGCTGCCTCCGCATGACTTACGACCCAAAGATGGCTGCCTCCGCACGACTTAGGACGCAAAGATGGCTGCCTCCGCAAGACTTACGACCCAAAGATGGCTGCCTCCGCACGACTTACGACCCAAAGATGGCTGCCTCCGCACGACTTACGACCCAAAGATGGCTGCCTCCGCACGACTTACGACCCAAAGATGGCTGCCTCCGCATGACTTACGACCCAAAGATCGCTGCCTCCACACGACATAAAGATGGCTGCCTCCGCACAACTTACGACCCAAAGATTGCTGACTCCTCATGACTTACAACCCAAAGATGGCTGCCTCCACACGACTTATGACCCAAAGACGGCTGCCTCCGCTTGACCTATGACCCAAAGATGGCTGCTTCCGCATGACCCAAAGATGGCTGCCTCCACATGACTTACGACCAAAAGATGGATGCCTCCGCACGACTTACGACCCAAAGATGGCTGCCTCCGCATGATTACGACCCAAAGATGGCTGCCTACGAACGACTTATGACCCAAAGATGTCTGCCTCCGCATGACTTACGACCCAAAGATGGCTGCCTCCTCACGACTTACGACCCAAAGATGGCTGCCTTCGCACGACTTACGACGCAAAGATGGCTGCCTCCGCACGACTTACGACCCAAAGATGGCTGCCTCCGCAGAACTTACGACCCAATGATGGCTGCCTCCGCACGACTTACGACCCAAAGATGGCTGCCTTCGCACAACTTACGACCCAAAGATGGCTGCCTCCACATGATTATGACCCAAAGATGGCTGCCTACGCACAACTTACGACCCAAAGATGGCTGCCTCCGCACGACTTATGACCCAAAGATGGCTGCCTCCGCACGACTTACGACCCAAAGATGGCTGCCTCCGCATGACTTACGATGCAAAGATGGTTGCCTCCGCACGACTTACAACCCAAAGATGGCTGCCTCCACAGAACTTACGACTCAAAGATGGCTGCCTCCGCACGACTTACGACCCAAAGATGGCTGCCTTCGCACGACTTACGACGCAAAGATGGCTGCCTCCGCACGACTTACGACCCAAAGATGGCTGCCTTCGCACGACTTACGACGCAAAGATGGCTGCCTCCACATGACTTACGACCCAAAGATGGCTGCCTTCGCACGACTTACGACGCAAAGATGGCTGCCTCCGCACGACTTACGACCCAAAGATGGCTGCCTCCGCACAACTTACAACCCAAGGATGGCTGCCTCCACACGACTTACGACCCAAAGATGGCTGCCTCCGCACGAACCAAAGATGGCTGCCTTCCCGCGACTTGCGACCCAAAGATGGCTGCCTCCGCATGACTTACGACCCAAAGATGGCTGCCTACGCAAGACTTATGACCCAAAGATGGCTGCCTCCGCACGATCCAAAGATGGCTGCCTATGCATGACTTGCGACCCAAAGATGGCTGCCTCTGCATGACTTACGACCCAAAGATGGCTGTCTATGCATGACCTATGACCCAAAGATGGCTGCCTCCGCACGAACCAAAGATGGCTGCCTATGCATGACTTGCGACCCAAAGATGGCTGCCTCCGCACGACTTACGACCCAAAGATGGCTGCCTCCGCACGACTTACGACTCAAAGATGGCTGCCTCCGCACGACTTACGACCCAAAGATGGCTGCCTCCACACGACTCATGCCACAAAGATGGCTGCCTCCGGAAGACCCAAAGATGGCTGCCTCCGCACGACTTACTATGCAAAGATGGCTGCTTCCTCACAACTTACGACCCAAAGATGGCTGCCTCCGCATGACTTACGACCCAAAGATGGCTGCCCCCACACGACTTACGATGCAAAGATGGCTGCCTCCTCATGACTTACGACCCATAGATGGCTGCCTCCGCAAGACTATTGACCCAAAGATGGCTGCCTCCGCACGAATTATGACCCAAAGATGGCTGCCTCCGCATGAATTATGACTCAAAGATGGTTGCCTCCGCACGACTTACGACCCAAAGATGGCTGCCATCGCACTACTTACGACCCAAAGATGGCTGCCTCAGCACTACTTACGACCCAAAGATGGCTGCCTCAGCACAACTTATGACCCAAAGATGGCTGCCTCCGCATGACATATGACCCAAAGATGGCTGCCTATGCACGACTTACGACCCAAAGATGACTGCCTCCGCACTACTTACGACCCATAGATGGCTGCCTACGCATGATCCAAAGATGGCTGCCTCCGCATGACTTCCGACCCAAAGATGGCTGCCTCCGCACGACTTACAACCCAAAGATGGCTGCCTCCGCATGACTTACGATGCAAAGATGGCTGCCTCCGCACGACTTACGACCCAAAGATGGCTGCCTCCGCATGATTACGACCCAAATATGGCTGCCTACGCACGACTTATGACCCAAAGATGTCTGCCTCCGCATGACTTACGACCCAAAGATGGCTGCCTTCGCACGACTTACGACGGAAAGATGGCTGCCTCCGCACGACTTACGACCCAAAGATGGCTGCCTCCGCAGAACTTACGACCCAAAGATGGCTGCCTCCGCACGACTTACGACCCAAAGATGGCTGCCTCCGCACGAACCAAAGATGGCTGCCTTCCCGTGACTTGCGACTCAAAGATGGCTGACTCCGCACGACTTACAACCGAAAGATGGCTGCCTACGCACGACTTATGACCCAAAGATGGCTGCCTCCGCACGAACCAAAGATGGCTTCCTATGCATGACTTGCGACCCAAAGATGGCTGCCTCCGCACGACTTACGACCCAAAGATGGCTGCCTCAGCACGACTTACGACCAAAATATGGCTGCCTCCACACGACTTATGACCCAAAGATGGCTGCCTCCGCACGACTTACGACCCAAAGATGGCTGCCTCTGCACGAATTATGACCCAAAGATGGCTGCCTCCGCATGACTTACGACCCAAAGATGGCTGCCTCCGCATGACTTACGACCCAAAGATGGCTGCCTCCGCACGACTTACGACGCAAAGATGGCTGCCTCCGCAAGACTTACGACCCAAAGATGGCTGCCTCCGCACGACTTACGACCCAAAGATGGCTGCCTCCGCACGACTTACGACCCAAAGATGGCTGCCTCCGCACGACTTACGACCCAAAGATGGCTGCCTCCGCACGACTTACGACCCAAAGATGGCTGCCTCCGCATGACTTACGATCCAAAGATGGCTGCCTCCACACGACATAAAGATGGCTGCCTCCGCACAACTTACGACCCAAAGATTGCTGACTCCTCATGACTTACAACCCAAAGATGGCTGCCTCCGCACGACTTATGACCCAAAGACGACTGCCTCCGCTTGACCTATGACCCAAAGATGGCTGCTTCCGCGTGACCCAAAGATGGCTGCCTCCACATGACTTACGACCAAAAGATGGCTGCCTCCGCACAACTTACGACCCAAAGATGGCTGCCTCCGCATGATTACGACCCAAAGATGGCTGCCTACGAACGACTTATGACCCAAAGATGTCTGCCTCCGCATGACTTACGACCCAAAGATGGCTGCCTCCGCACGACTTACGACCCAAAGATGGCTGCCTTCGCACGACTTACGACCCAAAGATGGCTGCCTCCGCAGAACTTACGACCCAAAGATGGCTGCCTCCGCACGACTTACGACCCAAAGATGGCTGCCTCCACATGATTATGACCCAAAGATGGCTGCCTACGCACAACTTACGACCCAAAGATGGCTGCCTCCGCACGACTTATGACCCAAAGATGGCTGCCTTCGCACGACTTACGACCCAAAGATGGCTGCCTCCGCATGACTTACGATGCAAAGATGGCTGCCTCCGCACGACTTACAACCCAAAGATGGCTGCCTCCACAGAACTTACGACCCAAAGATGGCTGCCTCCTCACGACTTACGACCCAAAGATGGCTGCCTCCGCACGAACCAAAGATGGCTGCCTCCACATGACTTACGACCCAAAGATGGCTGCCTTCGCACGACTTACGACGCAAAGATGGCTGCCTCCGCACGAATTACGACCCAAAGATGGCTGCCTCCGCACAACTTACAACCCAAGGATGGCTGCCTCCACACGACTTACGACCCAAAGATGGCTGCCTCCGCACGAACCAAAGATGGCTGCCTTCCCGCGACTTGCGACCCAAAGATGGCTGCCTCCGCATGACTTACGACCCAAAGATGGCTGCCTAAGCAAGACTTATGACCCAAAGATGGCTGCCTCCGCACGATCCAAAGATGGCTGCCTATGCATGACTTGCGACCCAAAGATGGCTGCCTCCGCACGACTTACGACCCAAAGATGGCTGCCTATGCATGACCTATGACCCAAAGATGGCTGCCTCCGCACGAACCAAAGATGGCTGCCTATGCATGACTTGCGACCCAAAGATGGCTGCCTCAGCACGACTTACGACCCAAAGATGGCTGCCTCCACACGACTCATGACACAAAGATGGCTGCCTCCGGAAGACCCAAAGATGGCTGCCTCCGCACGACTTACTATGCAAAGATGGCTGCTTCCTCACAACTTACGACCCAAAGATGGCTGCCTCCGCATGACTTACGACCCAAAGATGGCTGCCTCCGCACGACTTACGATGCAAAGATGGCTGCCTCCTCATGACTTACGACCCATAGATGGCTGCCTCCGCACGACTATTGACCCAAAGATGGCTGCCTCCGCACGAATTATGACCCAAAGATGGCTGCCTCCGCATGACTTACGACGCAAAGATGGCTGCCTCCGCATGAATTATGACCCAAAGATGGCTGCCTCCGCACGACTTACGACCCAAAGATGGCTGCCTCCGCACTACTTACGACCCAAAGATGGCTGCCTCAGCACTACTTACGACCCAAAGATGGCTGCCTCAGCACAACTTATGACCCAAAGATGGCTGCCTCCGCATGACATATGACCCAAAGATGGCTGCCTATGCACGACTTACGACCCAAAGATGACTGCCTCCGCACTTCTTACGACCCATAGATGGCTGCCTACGCATGATCCAAAGATGGCTGCCTCCGCATGACTTACGACCCAAAGATGGCTGCCTCCGCACGACTTACGACCCAAAGATGGCTGCCTCCGCATGACTTACGATGCAAAGATGGCTGCCTCCGCACGGCTTACGACCCAAAGATGGCTGCCTCCGCATGATTACGACCCAAATCTGGCTGCCTACGCACAACTTATGACCCAAAGATGTCTGCCTCCGCATGACTTACGACCCAAAGATAGCTGCATTCGCACGACTTACGACGCAAAGATGGCTGCCTCTGCACGACTTACGACCCAAAGATGGCTGCCTCCGCAGAACTTATGACCCAAAGATGGCTGCCTCCGCACGACTATTGACCCAAAGATGGCTGCCTCTGCACGTATTATGACCCAAAGATGGCTGCCTCCGCATGACTTACGACCCAAAGATGGCTGCCTCCGCATGACTTACGACCCAAAGATGGCTGCCTCCGCACGACTTACGACGCAAAGATGGCTGCCTCCTCATGACTTACGACCCATAGATGGCTGCCTCCGCATGACTTTTGACCCAAAGATGGCTGCCTCCGCACGAATTATGACCCAAAGATGGCTGCCTCCGCATGACTTACGACCCAAAGATGGCTGCCTCCGCATGAATTATGACCCAAAGATGGCTGCCTCCGCACGACTTGCGACCCAAAGATGGCTGCCTCCGCACTACTTACGACCCAAAGATGGCTGCCTCAGCACAACTTATGACCCAAAGATGGCTTCCTCCGCACGACTTACGATGCAAAGATGGCTGACTCCGCACGACTTACGACCCAAAGATGGCTGCCTCCGCACGACTTACGACCCAAAGATGGCTGCCTTCGCACGACTTACGACGCAAAGATGGCTGCCTCCGCACGACTTACAACCCAAAGATGGCTGCCTCCACAGAACTTACGACCCAAAGGTGGCTGCCTCCGCACGACTTACGACCCAAAGATGGCTGCCTCCGCACGAACCAAAGATGGCTGCCTTCCCGCGACTTGCAACTCAAAGATGACTGCCTCCGCACGACTTACAATCCAAAGATGGATGCCTCCGCACAAGTTATTACCCAAAGATGGCTGCCTCCACACGACTTACGACCCAAAGATGGCTGCCTCCACATGACTTAAGACCCAAAGATGGCTGCCTTCGCACGACTTACGACGCAAAGATGGCTGCCTCCGCACGACTTACGACCCAAAGATGGCTGCCTCCGCACAACTTACAACCCAAGGATGGCTGCCTCCGCATGACTTACGACCCAAAGATGGCTGCCTCCGCACGAACCAAATATGGCTGCCTTCCCGCGACTTGCGACCCAAAAATGGCTGCCTCCGCACGACTTACGTCCCAAAGATAGCTGCCTACGCAAGACTTATGACCCAAAGATGGCTGCCTCTGCACGAACCAAAGATGGCTTCCTATGCATGACTTGTGACCCAAAGATGGCTGCCTCCGCACGACTTAGGACCCAAAGATGGCTGCCTCAGCACGACCTACGACCAAAAGATGGCTGCCTCCGCACGACTTATGACCCAAAGATGGCTGCCTCCGCACGACTTACGACCCAAAGATGGCTGCCTCTGCACGAATTATGACCCAAAGATGGCTGCCTCCGCATGACTTACGACCCAAAGATGGCTGCCTCCGCATGACTTACGACCCAAAGATGGCTGCCTCCGCACGACTTAGGACGCAAAGATGGCTGCCTCCGCAAGACTTACGACCCAAAGATGGCTGCCTCCGCACGACTTACGACGCAAAGATGGCTGCCTCCGCACGACTTACGACCCAAAGATGGCTGCCTCCGCACGACTTACGACCCAAAGATGGCTGCCTCCGCATGACTTACGACCCAAAGATCGCTGCCTCCACACGACATAAAGATGGCTGCCTCCGCACAACTTACGACCCAAAGATTGCTGACTCCTCATGACTTACAACCCAAAGATGGCTGCCTCCGCACGACTTATGACCCAAAGACGGCTGCCTCCGCTTGACCTATGACCCAAAGATGGCTGCTTCCGCATGACCCAAAGATGGCTGCCTCCACATGACTTACGACCAAAAGATGGATGCCTCCGCACGACTTACGACCCAAAGATGGCTGCCTCCGCATGATTACGACCCAAAGATGGCTGCCTACGAACGACTTATGACCCAAAGATGTCTGCCTCCGCATGACTTACGACCCAAAGATGGCTGCCTCCTCACGACTTACGACCCAAAGATGGCTGCCTTCGCACGACTTACGACGCAAAGATGACTGCCTCCGCACGACTTATGACCCAAAGATGGCTGCCTCCGCAGAACTTACGACCCAAAGATGGCTGCCTCCACACGACTTACGACCCAAAGATGGCTGCCTTCGCACAACTTACGACCCAAAGATGGCTGCCTCCACATGATTATGACCCAAAGATGGCTGCCTACGCACAACTTACGACCCAAAGATGGCTGCCTCCGCACGACTTATGACCCAAAGATGGCTGCCTCCGCACGACTTACGACCCAAAGATGGCTGCCTCCGCATGACTTACGATGCAAAGATGGTTGCCTCCGCACGACTTACAACCCAAAGATGGCTGCCTCCACAGAACTTACGACTCAAAGATGGCTGCCTCCGCACGACTTACGACCCAAAGATGGCTGCCTTCGCACGACTTACGACGCAAAGATGGCTGCCTCCGCACGACTTACGACCCAAAGATGGCTGCCTTCGCACGACTTACGACGCAAAGATGGCTGCCTCCACATGACTTACGACCCAAAGATGGCTGCCTTCGCACGACTTACGACGCAAAGATGGCTGCCTCCGCACGACTTACGACCCAAAGATGGCTGCCTCCGCACAACTTACAACCCAAGGATGGCTGCCTCCACACGACTTACGACCCAAAGATGGCTGCCTCCGCACGAACCAAAGATGGCTGCCTTCCCGCGACTTGCGACCCAAAGATGGCTGCCTCCGCATGACTTACGACCCAAAGATGGCTGCCTACGCAAGACTTATGACCCAAAGATGGCTGCCTCCGCACGATCCAAAGATGGCTGCCTATGCATGACTTGCGACCCAAAGATGGCTGCCTCTGCATGACTTACGACCCAAAGATGGCTGCCTATGCATGACCTATGACCCAAAGATGGCTGCCTCCGCACGAACCAAAGATGGCTGCCTATGCATGACTTGCGACCCAAAGATGGCTGCCTCCGCACGACTTACGACCCAAAGATGGCTGCCTCCGCACGACTTACGACTCAAAGATGGCTGCCTCCGCACGACTTACGACCCAAAGATGGCTGCCTCCACACGACTCATGCCACAAAGATGGCTGCCTCCGGAAGACCCAAAGATGGCTGCCTCCGCACGACTTACTATGCAAAGATGGCTGCTTCCTCACAACTTACGACCCAAAGATGGCTGCCTCCGCATGACTTACGACCCAAAGATGGCTGCCCCCGCACGACTTACGATGCAAAGATGGCTGCCTCCTCATGACTTACGACCCATAGATGGCTGCCTCCGCACGACTATTGACCCAAAGATGGCTGCCTCCGCACGAATTATGACCCAAAGATGGCTGCCTCCGCATGAATTATGACTCAAAGATGGTTGCCTCCGCACGACTTACGACCCAAAGATGGCTGCCATCGCACTACTTACGACCCAAAGATGGCTGCCTCAGCACTACTTACGACCCAAAGATGGCTGCCTCAGCACAACTTATGACCCAAAGATGGCTGCCTCCGCATGACATATGACCCAAAGATGGCTGCCTATGCACGACTTACGACCCAAAGATGACTGCCTCCGCACTACTTACGACCCATAGATGGCTGCCTACGCATGATCCAAAGATGGCTGCCTCCGCATGACTTCCGACCCAAAGATGGCTGCCTCCGCACGACTTACGACCCAAAGATGGCTGCCTCCGCATGACTTACGATGCAAAGATGGCTGCCTCCGCACGACTTACGACCCAAAGATGGCTGCCTCCGCATGATTACGACCCAAATATGGCTGCCTACGCACGACTTATGACCCAAAGAAGTCTGCCTCCGCATGACTTACGACCAAAAGATGGCTGCCTTCGCACGACTTACGACGGAAAGATGGCTGCCTCCGCACGACTTGCGACCCAAAGATGGCTGCCTCCGCAGAACTTACGACCCAAAGATGGCTGCCTCCGCACGACTTACGACCCAAAGATGGCTGCCTCCGCACGAACCAAAGATGGCTGCCTTCCCGTGACTTGCGACTCAAAGATGGCTGCCTCCGCACGACTTACAACCGAAAGATGGCTGCCTACGCACGACTTATGACCCAAAGATGGCTGCCTCCGCACGAACCAAAGATGGCTTCCTATGCATGACTTGCGACCCAAAGATGGCTGCCTCCGCACGACTTACGACCCAAAGATGGCTGCCTCAGCACGACTTACGACCAAAAGATGGCTGCCTCCACATGACTTATGACCCAAAGATGGCTGCCTCCGCACGACTTACGACCCAAAGATGGCTGCCTCTGCACGAATTATGACCCAAACATGGCTGCCTCCGCATGACTTACGACCCAAAGATGGCTGCCTCCGCATGACTTACGACACAAAGATGGCTGCCTCCGCACGACTTACGACGCAAAGATGGCTGCCTCCGCAAGACTTACAACCCAAAGATGGCTGCCTCCGCACGACTTACGACCCAAAGATGGCTGCCTCCGCACGACTTACGACCCAAAGATGGCTGCCTCCGCACGACTTACGACCCAAAGATGGCTGCCTCCGCATGACTTACGACCCAAAGATGGCTGCCTCCGCATGACTTACGATCCAAAGATGGCTGCCTCCACACGACATAAAGATGGCTGCCTCCGCACAACTTACGACCCAAAGATTGCTGACTCCTCATGACTTACAACCCAAAGATGGCTGCCTCCGCACGACTTATGACCCAAAGACGACTGCCTCCGCTTGACCTATGACCCAAAGATGGCTGCTTCCACGTGACCCAAAGATGGCTGCCTCCACATGACTTACGACCAAAAGATGGCTGCCTCCGCACAACTTACGACCCAAAGATGGCTGCCTCCGCATGATTACGACCCAAAGATGGCTGCCTACAAACGACTTATGACCCAAAGATGTCTGCCTCCGCATGACTTACGACCCAAAGATGGCTGCCTCCGCACGACTTACGACCCAAAGATGGCTGCCTTCGCACGACTTACGACCCAAAGATGGCTGCCTCCGCAGAACTTACGACCCAAAGATGGCTGCCTCCGCACGACTTACGACCCAAAGATGGCTGCCTCCACATGATTATGACCCAAAGATGGCTGCCTACGCACAACTTACGACCCAAAGATGGCTGCCTCCGCACGACTTATGACCCAAAGATGGCTGCCTTCGCACGACTTACGACCCAAAGATGGCTGCCTCCGCATGACTTACGATGCAAAGATGGCTGCCTCCGCACGACTTACAACCCAAAGATGGCTGCCTCCACAGAACTTACGACCCAAAGATGGCTGCCTCCTCACGACTTACGACCCAAAGATGGCTGCCTCCGCACGAACCAAAGATGGCTGCCTCCACATGACTTACGACCCAAAGATGGGTGCCTTCGCACGACTTACGACGCAAAGATGGCTGCCTCCGCACGACTTACGACCCAAAGATGGCTGCCTCTGCACAACTTACAACCCAAGGATGGCTGCCTCCACACGACTTACGACCCAAAGATGGCTGCCTCCGCACGAACCAAAGATGGCTGCCTTCCCGCGACTTGCGACCCAAAGATGGCTGCCTCCGCATGACTTACGACCCAAAGATGGCTGCCTAAGCAAGACTTATGACCCAAAGATGGCTGCCTCCGCACGATCCAAAGATGGCTGCCTATGCATGACTTGCGACCCAAAGATGGCTGCCTCCGCACGACTTACGACCCAAAGATGGCTGCCTATGCATGACCTATGACCCAAAGATGGCTGCCTCCGCACGAACCAAAGATGGCTGCCTATGCATGACTTGCGACCCAAAGATGGCTGCCTCCGCACGACTTACGACCCAAAGATGGCTGCCTCCACACGACTCATGACACAAAGATGGCTGCCTCCGGAAGACCCAAAGATGGCTGCCTCCGCACGACTTACTATGCAAAGATGGCTGCTTCCTCACAACTTACGACCCAAAGATGGCTGCCTCCGCATGACTTACGACCCAAAGATGGCTGCCTCCGCACGACTTACGATGCAAAGATGGCTGCCTCCTCATGACTTACGACCCATAGATGGCTGCCTCCGCACGACTATTGACCCAAAGATGGCTGCCTCCGCACGAATTATGACCCAAAGATGGCTGCCTCCGCATGACTTACGACGCAAAGATGGCTGCCTCCGCATGAATTATGACCCAAAGATGGCTGCCTCCGCACGACTTACGACCCAAAGATGGCTGCCTCCGCACTACTTACGACCCAAAGATGGCTGCCTCAGCACTACTTACGACCCAAAGATGGCTGCCTCAGCACAACTTATGACCCAAAGATGGCTGCCTCCGCATGACATATGACCCAAAGATGGCTGCCTATGCACGACTTACGACCCAAAGATGACTGCCTCCGCACTACTTACGACCCATAGATGGCTGCCTACGCATGATCCAAAGATGGCTGCCTCCGCATGACTTACGACCCAAAGATGGCTGCCTCCGCACGACTTACGACCCAAAGATGGCTGCCTCCGCATGACTTACGATGCAAAGATGGCTGCCTCCGCACGGCTTACGACCCAAAGATGGCTGCCTCCGCATGATTACGACCCAAATCTGGCTGCCTACGCACAACTTATGACCCAAAGATGTCTGCCTCCGCATGACTTACGACCCAAAGATAGCTGCATTCGCACGACTTACGACGCAAAGATGGCTGCCTCTGCACGACTTACGACCCAAAGATGGCTGCCTCCGCAGAACTTATGACCCAAAGATGGCTGCCTCCGCACGACTTACGACCCAAAGATGGCTGCCTCCGCACGAACCAAAGATGGCTGCCTTCCCGTGACTTGCGACTCAAAGATGGCTGCCTCCGCACGACTTACAACCGAAAGATGGCTGCCTACGCACGACTTATGACCCAAAGATGGCTGCCACCGCACGACTTACGACCCAAAGATGGCTGCCTCCGCATGACTTACGATGCAAAGATGGCTGCCTCCGCACGACTTATGACCCAAAGATGGCTGCCTCCGCATGATTAAGACCCAAAGATGGCTGCCTACGAACGACTTATGACCCAAAGATGTCTGCCTCCGCACGACTTACGACCCAAAGATGACTGCCTCCGCACTACTTACGACCCATAGATGGCTGCCTACGCATGATCCAAAGATGGCTGCCTCCGCATGACTTACGACCCAAAGATGGCTGCCTCCGCACGACTTACGACCCAAAGATGGCTGCCTCCGCATGACTTACGACCCAAAGATGGCTGCCTTCGCACGACTTATGACCCAAAGATGGCTGCCACCGCACGACTTACGACCCAAAGATGGCTGCCTCCGCACGACTTACGACCCAAAGATGGCTGCCTCCGCATGACTTACGACCCAAAGATGGCTGCCTCCGCATGACTTACGATGCAAAGATGGCTGCCTCCGCACGACTTATGACCCAAAGATGGCTGCCTCCGCATGATTAAGACCCAAAGATGGCTGCCTACGAACGACTTATGACCCAAAGATGTCTGCCTCCGCATGACTTACGACCCAAAGATGGCTGCCTCCGCACGACTTACGACCCAAAGATGGCTGCCTTCGCACGACTTATGACCCAAAGATGGCTGCCACCGCACGACTTACGACCCAAAGATGGCTGCCTCCGCATGACTTACGATGCAAAGATGGCTGCCTCCGCACGACTTATGACCCAAAGATGGCTGCCTCCGCATGATTAAGACCCAAAGATGGCTGCCTACGAACGACTTATGACCCAAAGATGTCTGCCTCCGCATGACTTACGACCCAAAGATGGCTGCCTCCGCACGACTTACGACCCAAAGATGGCTGCCTTCGCACGACTTACGACCCAAAGATGGCTGCCTCCACATGATTATGGCCCAAAGATGGCTGCCTACGCACAACTTACGACCCAAAGATGGCTGCCTCCGCACGACTTATGACCCAAAGATGGCTGCCTCCGCACAACTTATGACCCAAAGATGGCTGCCTCCGCATGACTTACGATGCAAAGATGGCTGCCTCCGCACGACTTACGACCCAAAGATGGCTGCCTCCGCATGATTACGACCCAAAGATGGCTGCCTACGCACGACTTACGACCCAAAGATGGCTGTCTCCGCACGACTTACGACCCAAAGATGGCTGCCTCCGCATGACTTACGACCCAAAGATGGCTGCCTCCACACGACATAAAGATGGCTGCCTCCGCACAAATTACGACCCAAAGATTGCTGACTCCTCATGACTTACAACCCAAAGATGGCTGCCTCCGCACGACTTATGACCCAAAGACGGCTGCCTCCGCTTGACCTATGACCGAAAGATGGCTGCCTCCGCATGACCCAAAGATGGCTGCCTCCACATGACTTACGAACCAAAGATGGCTGCCTTCCCGCGACTTGCGACTCAAAGATGGCTGCCTCCGCACGACTTACAACCCAAAGATGGCTGCCTATGCGCGACTTATGACCCTAAGATGGCTGCCTCCGCACGACATACGACCCAAAGATGGCTGCCTCCGCACGACTTACGACCCAAAGATGGCTGCCTCCGCATGACTTACGATCCAAAGATGGATGCCTCCGCACAAGTTATTACCCAAAGATGGCTGCCTCCACATGACTTATGACCCAAAGATGGCTGCCTCCGCACGACTTACGACCCAAAGATGGCTGCCTCCACATGACTTACGACCCAAAGATGGCTGCCTCCGCACGACTTACGACCCAAAGATGGCTGCCTCCGCACAACTTACAACCCAAGGATGGCTGCCTCCACACGACTTACGACCCAAAGATGGCTGCCTCCGCACGAACCAAAGATGGCTGCCTTCCCACGACTTGCGACCCAAAGATGGCTGCCTCCGCACGACTTACGACCCAAAGATGGATGCCTACGCAAGACTTATGACCCAAAGATGGCTGCCTCCGCACGATCCAAAGATGGCTGCCTATGCATGACTTGTGACCCAAAGATGGCTGCCTCCGCACGACTTACGACCCAAAGATGGCTGCCTATGCATGACCTATGACCCAAAGATGGCTGCCTCCACACGAACCAAAGATGGCTGCCTATGCATGACTTGCGACCCAAAGATGGCTGCCTCCGCACGACTTACGACCCAAAGATGGCTGCCTCCGCACGACTTACGACTCAAAGATGGCTGCCTCCGCACGACTTACGACCCAAAGATGGCTGCCTCCGCACGACTTACAACCCAAAGATGGCTGCCTCCACAGAACTTACGACCCAAAGGTGGCTGCCTCCGCACGACTTACGACCCAAAGATGGCTGCCTCCGCACGAACCAAAGATGGCTGCCTTCCCGCGACTTGCAACTCAAAGATGACTGCCTCCGCACGACTTACAATCCAAAGATGGATGCCTCCGCACAAGTTATTACCCAAAGATGGCTGCCTCCACACGACTTACGACCCAAAGATGGCTGCCTCCACATGACTTAAGACCCAAAGATGGCTGCCTTCGCACGACTTACGACGCAAAGATGGCTGCCTCCGCACGACTTACGACCCAAAGATGGCTGCCTCCGCACAACTTACAACCCAAGGATGGCTGCCTCCGCATGACTTACGACCCAAAGATGGCTGCCTCCGCACGAACCAAATATGGCTGCCTTCCCGCGACTTGCGACCCAAAAATGGCTGCCTCCGCACGACTTACGTCCCAAAGATAGCTGCCTACGCAAGACTTATGACCCAAAGATGGCTGCCTCTGCACGAACCAAAGATGGCTTCCTATGCATGACTTGTGACCCAAAGATGGCTGCCTCCGCACGACTTAGGACCCAAAGATGGCTGCCTCAGCACGACCTACGACCAAAAGATGGCTGCCTCCGCACGACTTATGACCCAAAGATGGCTGCCTCCGCACGACTTACGACCCAAAGATGGCTGCCTCTGCACGAATTATGACCCAAAGATGGCTGCCTCCGCATGACTTACGACCCAAAGATGGCTGCCTCCGCATGACTTACGACCCAAAGATGGCTGCCTCCGCACGACTTAGGACGCAAAGATGGCTGCCTCCGCAAGACTTACGACCCAAAGATGGCTGCCTCCGCACGACTTACGACGCAAAGATGGCTGCCTCCGCACGACTTACGACCCAAAGATGGCTGCCTCCGCACGACTTACGACCCAAAGATGGCTGCCTCCGCATGACTTACGACCCAAAGATCGCTGCCTCCACACGACATAAAGATGGCTGCCTCCGCACAACTTACGACCCAAAGATTGCTGACTCCTCATGACTTACAACCCAAAGATGGCTGCCTCCGCACGACTTATGACCCAAAGACGGCTGCCTCCGCTTGACCTATGACCCAAAGATGGCTGCTTCCGCATGACCCAAAGATGGCTGCCTCCACATGACTTACGACCAAAAGATGGATGCCTCCGCACGACTTACGACCCAAAGATGGCTGCCTCCGCATGATTACGACCCAAAGATGGCTGCCTACGAACGACTTATGACCCAAAGATGTCTGCCTCCGCATGACTTACGACCCAAAGATGGCTGCCTCCTCACGACTTACGACCCAAAGATGGCTGCCTTCGCACGACTTACGACGCAAAGATGACTGCCTCCGCACGACTTATGACCCAAAGATGGCTGCCTCCGCAGAACTTACGACCCAAAGATGGCTGCCTCCACACGACTTACGACCCAAAGATGGCTGCCTTCGCACAACTTACGACCCAAAGATGGCTGCCTCCACATGATTATGACCCAAAGATGGCTGCCTACGCACAACTTACGACCCAAAGATGGCTGCCTCCGCACGACTTATGACCCAAAGATGGCTGCCTCCGCACGACTTACGACCCAAAGATGGCTGCCTCCGCATGACTTACGATGCAAAGATGGTTGCCTCCGCACGACTTACAACCCAAAGATGGCTGCCTCCACAGAACTTACGACTCAAAGATGGCTGCCTCCGCACGACTTACGACCCAAAGATGGCTGCCTTCGCACGACTTACGACGCAAAGATGGCTGCCTCCGCACGACTTACGACCCAAAGATGGCTGCCTTCGCACGACTTACGACGCAAAGATGGCTGCCTCCACATGACTTACGACCCAAAGATGGCTGCCTTCGCACGACTTACGACGCAAAGATGGCTGCCTCCGCACGACTTACGACCCAAAGATGGCTGCCTCCGCACAACTTACAACCCAAGGATGGCTGCCTCCACACGACTTACGACCCAAAGATGGCTGCCTCCGCACGAACCAAAGATGGCTGCCTTCCCGCGACTTGCGACCCAAAGATGGCTGCCTCCGCATGACTTACGACCCAAAGATGGCTGCCTACGCAAGACTTATGACCCAAAGATGGCTGCCTCCGCACGATCCAAAGATGGCTGCCTATGCATGACTTGCGACCCAAAGATGGCTGCCTCTGCATGACTTACGACCCAAAGATGGCTGCCTATGCATGACCTATGACCCAAAGATGGCTGCCTCCGCACGAACCAAAGATGGCTGCCTATGCATGACTTGCGACCCAAAGATGGCTGCCTCCGCACGACTTACGACCCAAAGATGGCTGCCTCCGCACGACTTACGACTCAAAGATGGCTGCCTCCGCACGACTTACGACCCAAAGATGGCTGCCTCCACACGACTCATGCCACAAAGATGGCTGCCTCCGGAAGACCCAAAGATGGCTGCCTCCGCACGACTTACTATGCAAAGATGGCTGCTTCCTCACAACTTACGACCCAAAGATGGCTGCCTCCGCATGACTTACGACCCAAAGATGGCTGCCCCCGCACGACTTACGATGCAAAGATGGCTGCCTCCTCATGACTTACGACCCATAGATGGCTGCCTCCGCACGACTATTGACCCAAAGATGGCTGCCTCCGCACGAATTATGACCCAAAGATGGCTGCCTCCGCATGAATTATGACTCAAAGATGGTTGCCTCCGCACGACTTACGACCCAAAGATGGCTGCCATCGCACTACTTACGACCCAAAGATGGCTGCCTCAGCACTACTTACGACCCAAAGATGGCTGCCTCAGCACAACTTATGACCCAAAGATGGCTGCCTCCGCATGACATATGACCCAAAGATGGCTGCCTATGCACGACTTACGACCCAAAGATGACTGCCTCCGCACTACTTACGACCCATAGATGGCTGCCTACGCATGATCCAAAGATGGCTGCCTCCGCATGACTTCCGACCCAAAGATGGCTGCCTCCGCACGACTTACGACCCAAAGATGGCTGCCTCCGCATGACTTACGATGCAAAGATGGCTGCCTCCGCACGACTTACGACCCAAAGATGGCTGCCTCCGCATGATTACGACCCAAATATGGCTGCCTACGCACGACTTATGACCCAAAGAAGTCTGCCTCCGCATGACTTACGACCAAAAGATGGCTGCCTTCGCACGACTTACGACGGAAAGATGGCTGCCTCCGCACGACTTGCGACCCAAAGATGGCTGCCTCCGCAGAACTTACGACCCAAAGATGGCTGCCTCCGCACGACTTACGACCCAAAGATGGCTGCCTCCGCACGAACCAAAGATGGCTGCCTTCCCGTGACTTGCGACTCAAAGATGGCTGCCTCCGCACGACTTACAACCGAAAGATGGCTGCCTACGCACGACTTATGACCCAAAGATGGCTGCCTCCGCACGAACCAAAGATGGCTTCCTATGCATGACTTGCGACCCAAAGATGGCTGCCTCCGCACGACTTACGACCCAAAGATGGCTGCCTCAGCACGACTTACGACCAAAAGATGGCTGCCTCCACATGACTTATGACCCAAAGATGGCTGCCTCCGCACGACTTACGACCCAAAGATGGCTGCCTCTGCACGAATTATGACCCAAACATGGCTGCCTCCGCATGACTTACGACCCAAAGATGGCTGCCTCCGCATGACTTACGACACAAAGATGGCTGCCTCCGCACGACTTACGACGCAAAGATGGCTGCCTCCGCAAGACTTACAACCCAAAGATGGCTGCCTCCGCACGACTTACGACCCAAAGATGGCTGCCTCCGCACGACTTACGACCCAAAGATGGCTGCCTCCGCACGACTTACGACCCAAAGATGGCTGCCTCCGCATGACTTACGACCCAAAGATGGCTGCCTCCGCATGACTTACGATCCAAAGATGGCTGCCTCCACACGACATAAAGATGGCTGCCTCCGCACAACTTACGACCCAAAGATTGCTGACTCCTCATGACTTACAACCCAAAGATGGCTGCCTCCGCACGACTTATGACCCAAAGACGACTGCCTCCGCTTGACCTATGACCCAAAGATGGCTGCTTCCACGTGACCCAAAGATGGCTGCCTCCACATGACTTACGACCAAAAGATGGCTGCCTCCGCACAACTTACGACCCAAAGATGGCTGCCTCCGCATGATTACGACCCAAAGATGGCTGCCTACAAACGACTTATGACCCAAAGATGTCTGCCTCCGCATGACTTACGACCCAAAGATGGCTGCCTCCGCACGACTTACGACCCAAAGATGGCTGCCTTCGCACGACTTACGACCCAAAGATGGCTGCCTCCGCAGAACTTACGACCCAAAGATGGCTGCCTCCGCACGACTTACGACCCAAAGATGGCTGCCTCCACATGATTATGACCCAAAGATGGCTGCCTACGCACAACTTACGACCCAAAGATGGCTGCCTCCGCACGACTTATGACCCAAAGATGGCTGCCTTCGCACGACTTACGACCCAAAGATGGCTGCCTCCGCATGACTTACGATGCAAAGATGGCTGCCTCCGCACGACTTACAACCCAAAGATGGCTGCCTCCACAGAACTTACGACCCAAAGATGGCTGCCTCCTCACGACTTACGACCCAAAGATGGCTGCCTCCGCACGAACCAAAGATGGCTGCCTCCACATGACTTACGACCCAAAGATGGGTGCCTTCGCACGACTTACGACGCAAAGATGGCTGCCTCCGCACGACTTACGACCCAAAGATGGCTGCCTCTGCACAACTTACAACCCAAGGATGGCTGCCTCCACACGACTTACGACCCAAAGATGGCTGCCTCCGCACGAACCAAAGATGGCTGCCTTCCCGCGACTTGCGACCCAAAGATGGCTGCCTCCGCATGACTTACGACCCAAAGATGGCTGCCTAAGCAAGACTTATGACCCAAAGATGGCTGCCTCCGCACGATCCAAAGATGGCTGCCTATGCATGACTTGCGACCCAAAGATGGCTGCCTCCGCACGACTTACGACCCAAAGATGGCTGCCTATGCATGACCTATGACCCAAAGATGGCTGCCACCGCACGAACCAAAGATGGCTGCCTATGCATGACTTGCGACCCAAAGATGGCTGCCTCCGCACGACTTACGACCCAAAGATGGCTGCCTCCACACGACTCATGACACAAAGATGGCTGCCTCCGGAAGACCCAAAGATGGCTGCCTCCGCACGACTTACTATGCAAAGATGGCTGCTTCCTCACAACTTACGACCCAAAGATGGCTGCCTCCGCATGACTTACGACCCAAAGATGGCTGCCTCCGCACGACTTACGATGCAAAGATGGCTGCCTCCTCATGACTTACGACCCATAGATGGCTGCCTCCGCACGACTATTGACCCAAAGATGGCTGCCTCCGCACGAATTATGACCCAAAGATGGCTGCCTCCGCATGACTTACG
This sequence comes from Ranitomeya variabilis, assembly GCF_051348905.1. Lineage (NCBI taxonomy): Eukaryota > Metazoa > Chordata > Amphibia > Anura > Dendrobatidae > Ranitomeya > Ranitomeya variabilis. The sequence goes on from NC_135234.1 coordinate 374,015,725, forward strand.
ACGCAAAGATGGCTGCCTCCGCATGAATTATGACCCAAAGATGGCTGCCTCCGCACGACTTACGACCCAAAGATGGCTGCCTCCGCACTACTTACGACCCAAAGATGGCTGCCTCAGCACTACTTACGACCCAAAGATGGCTGCCTCAGCACAACTTATGACCCAAAGATGGCTGCCTCCGCATGACATATGACCCAAAGATGGCTGCCTATGCACGACTTACGACCCAAAGATGACTGCCTCCGCACTACTTACGACCCATAGATGGCTGCCTACGCATGATCCAAAGATGGCTGCCTCCGCATGACTTACGACCCAAAGATGGCTGCCTCCGCACGACTTACGACCCAAAGATGGCTGCCTCCGCATGACTTACGATGCAAAGATGGCTGCCTCCGCACGGCTTACGACCCAAAGATGGCTGCCTCCGCATGATTACGACCCAAATCTGGCTGCCTACGCACAACTTATGACCCAAAGATGTCTGCCTCCGCATGACTTACGACCCAAAGATAGCTGCATTCGCACGACTTACGACGCAAAGATGGCTGCCTCTGCACGACTTACGACCCAAAGATGGCTGCCTCCGCAGAACTTATGACCCAAAGATGGCTGCCTCCGCACGACTTACGACCCAAAGATGGCTGCCTCCGCACGAACCAAAGATGGCTGCCTTCCCGTGACTTGCGACTCAAAGATGGCTGCCTCCGCACGACTTACAACCGAAAGATGGCTGCCTACGCACGACTTATGACCCAAAGATGGCTGCCACCGCACGACTTACGACCCAAAGATGGCTGCCTCCGCATGACTTACGATGCAAAGATGGCTGCCTCCGCACGACTTATGACCCAAAGATGGCTGCCTCCGCATGATTAAGACCCAAAGATGGCTGCCTACGAACGACTTATGACCCAAAGATGTCTGCCTCCGCACGACTTACGACCCAAAGATGACTGCCTCCGCACTACTTACGACCCATAGATGGCTGCCTACGCATGATCCAAAGATGGCTGCCTCCGCATGACTTACGACCCAAAGATGGCTGCCTCCGCACGACTTACGACCCAAAGATGGCTGCCTCCGCATGACTTACGACCCAAAGATGGCTGCCTTCACACGACTTATGACCCAAAGATGGCTGCCACCGCACGACTTACGACCCAAAGATGGCTGCCTCCGCACGACTTACGACCCAAAGATGGCTGCCTCCGCATGACTTACGACCCAAAGATGGCTGCCTCCGCATGACTTACGATGCAAAGATGGCTGCCTCCGCACGACTTATGACCCAAAGATGGCTGCCTCCGCATGATTAAGACCCAAAGATGGCTGCCTACGAACGACTTATGACCCAAAGATGTCTGCCTCCGCATGACTTACGACCCAAAGATGGCTGCCTCCGCACGACTTACGACCCAAAGATGGCTGCCTTCGCACGACTTATGACCCAAAGATGGCTGCCACCGCACGACTTACGACCCAAAGATGGCTGCCTCCGCATGACTTACGATGCAAAGATGGCTGCCTCCGCACGACTTATGACCCAAAGATGGCTGCCTCCGCATGATTAAGACCCAAAGATGGCTGCCTACGAACGACTTATGACCCAAAGATGTCTGCCTCCGCATGACTTACGACCCAAAGATGGCTGCCTCCGCACGACTTACGACCCAAAGATGGCTGCCTTCGCACGACTTACGACCCAAAGATGGCTGCCTCCACATGATTATGGCCCAAAGATGGCTGCCTACGCACAACTTACGACCCAAAGATGGCTGCCTCCGCACGACTTATGACCCAAAGATGGCTGCCTCCGCACAACTTATGACCCAAAGATGGCTGCCTCCGCATGACTTACGATGCAAAGATGGCTGCCTCCGCACGACTTACGACCCAAAGATGGCTGCCTCCGCATGATTACGACCCAAAGATGGCTGCCTACGCACGACTTACGACCCAAAGATGGCTGTCTCCGCACGACTTACGACCCAAAGATGGCTGCCTCCGCATGACTTACGACCCAAAGATGGCTGCCTCCACACGACATAAAGATGGCTGCCTCCGCACAAATTACGACCCAAAGATTGCTGACTCCTCATGACTTACAACCCAAAGATGGCTGCCTCCGCACGACTTATGACCCAAAGACGGCTGCCTCCGCTTGACCTATGACCGAAAGATGGCTGCCTCCGCATGACCCAAAGATGGCTGCCTCCACATGACTTACGAACCAAAGATGGCTGCCTTCCCGCGACTTGCGACTCAAAGATGGCTGCCTCCGCACGACTTACAACCCAAAGATGGCTGCCTATGCGCGACTTATGACCCTAAGATGGCTGCCTCCGCACGACATACGACCCAAAGATGGCTGCCTCCGCACGACTTACGACCCAAAGATGGCTGCCTCCGCATGACTTACGATCCAAAGATGGATGCCTCCGCACAAGTTATTACCCAAAGATGGCTGCCTCCACATGACTTATGACCCAAAGATGGCTGCCTCCGCACGACTTACGACCCAAAGATGGCTGCCTCCACATGACTTACGACCCAAAGATGGCTGCCTCCGCACGACTTACGACCCAAAGATGGCTGCCTCCGCACAACTTACAACCCAAGGATGGCTGCCTCCACACGACTTACGACCCAAAGATGGCTGCCTCCGCACGAACCAAAGATGGCTGCCTTCCCACGACTTGCGACCCAAAGATGGCTGCCTCCGCACGACTTACGACCCAAAGATGGATGCCTACGCAAGACTTATGACCCAAAGATGGCTGCCTCCGCACGATCCAAAGATGGCTGCCTATGCATGACTTGTGACCCAAAGATGGCTGCCTCCGCACGACTTACGACCCAAAGATGGCTGCCTATGCATGACCTATGACCCAAAGATGGCTGCCTCCACACGAACCAAAGATGGCTGCCTATGCATGACTTGCGACCCAAAGATGGCTGCCTCCGCACGACTTACGACCCAAAGATGGCTGCCTCCGCACGACTTACGACTCAAAGATGGCTGCCTCCGCACGACTTACGACCCAAAGATGGCTGCCTCCACACGACTCATGACACAAAGATGGCTGCCTCCGGAAGACCCAAAGATGGCTGCCTCCGCACGACTTACTATGCAAAGATGGCTGCTTCCTCACAACTTGCGACCCAAAGATGGCTGCCTCCGCATGACTTACGAACCAAAGATGGCTGCCTCCGCACGACTTACGATGCAAAGATGGCTGCCTCCTCATGACTTACGACCCATAGATGGCTGCCTCCGCACGACTATTGACCCAAAGATGGCTGCCTCCGCACGAATTATGACCCAAAGGTGGCTGCCTCCGCATGACTTACGACCCAAAGATGGCTGCCTCCGCATGAATTATGACCCAAAGATGGCTGCCTCCGCACGATTTGCGACCCAAAGATGGCTGCCTCCGCACTACTTACGACCCAAAGATGGCTGCCTCAGCACTACTTACGACCCAAAGATGGCTGCCTCAGCACAACTTATGACCCAAAGATGGCTGCCTCCGCACGACATATGACCCAAAGATGGCTGCCTATGCACAACTTACGACCCAAAGATGACTGCCTCCGCACTACTTACGACCCATAGATGGCTGCCTACGCATGATCCAAAGATGGCTGCCTCCGCATGACTTACGACCCAAAGATGGCTGCCTCCGCACGACTTACGACCCAAAGATGGCTGCCTCCGCATGACTTACGATGCAAAGATGGCTGCCTCCGCACGACTTACGACCCAAAGATGGCTGCCTCCGCATGATTACGACCCAAATATGGCTGCCTACGCACGACTTATGACCCAAAGATGGCTGCCTTCGCATGACTTACGACCCAAAGATGGCTGCCTTCACATGATTATGGCCCAAAGATGGCTGCCTACGCACAACTTACGACCCAAAGATGGCTGCCTCCGCACGACTTATGACCCAAAGATGGCTGCCTCCGCACGACTTACGACCCAAAGATGGCTGCCTCCGCATGACTTACGATGCAAAGATGGCTGCCTCCGCACGACTTACGACCCAAAGATGGCTGCCTCCGCATGATTATGACCCAAAGATGGCTGCCTACGCACGACTTACGACCCAAAGATGGCTGCCTCCGCACGACTTACGACCCAAAGATGGCTGCCTCAGCACGACTTACGACCCAAAGATGGCTGCCTCCGCATGACTTACGACCCAAAGTTGGCTGCCTCCACACGACATAAAGATGGCTGCCTCTGCACAAATTACGACCCAAAGATTGCTGACTCCTCATGACTTACAACCCAAAGATGGCTTCCTCCGCACGACTTATGACCCAAAGACGGCTGCCTCCGCTTGACCTATGACCCAAAGATGGCTGCCTCCGCATGACCCAAAGATGGCTGCCTCCACATGACTTACGAACCAAAGATGGCTGCCTTCCCGCGACTTGCGACTCAAAGATGGCTGCCTCCGCACGACTTACAACCCAAAGATGGCTGCCTATGCACGACTTATGACCCAAAGATGGCTGCCTCCGCACGACATACGACCCAAAGATGGCTGCCTCCGCACGACTTACGACCCAAAGATGGCTGCCTCCGCATGACTTACGATCCAAAGATGGATGCCTCCGCACAAGTTATTACCCAAAGATGGCTGCCTCCACACGACTTATGACCCAAAGATGGCTGCCTCCGCACGACTTACGACCCAAAGATGGCTGCCTCCACATGACTTTCGACCCAAAGATGGCTGCCTTCGCACGACTTACGACGCAAAGATGGCTGCCTCCGCACGACTTACGACCCAAAGATGGCTGCCTCCGCACAACTTACAACCCAAGGATGGCTGCCTCCACACGACTTACGACCCAAAGATGGCTGCCTCCGCACGAACCAAAGATGGCTGCCTTCCCGCGACTTGCGACCCAAAGATGTCTGCCTCCGCACGACTTACGACCCAAAGATGGCTGCCTACGCAAGACTTATGACCCAAAGATGGCTGCCTCCGCACGATCCAAAGATGGCTGCCTATGCATGACTTGCGACCCAAAGATGGCTGCCTCCGCACGACTTACGACCCAAAGATGGCTGCCTATGTATGACGTATGACCCAAAGATGGCTGCCTCCGCACGAACCAAAGATGGCTGCCTATGCATGACTTGTGACCCAAAGATGGCTGCCTCTGCACGACTTACGACCCAAAGATGGCTGCCTCCGCACGACTTACGACTCAAAGATGGCTGCCTCCGCACGACTTACGACCCAAAGATGGCTGCCTCCACACGACTCATGACACAAAGATGGCTGCCTCCGGAAGACCCAAAGATGGCTGCCTCCGCACGACTTACTATGCAAAGATGGCTGCTTCCTCACAACTTACGACCCAAAGATGGCTGCCTCCGCATGACTTACGAACCAAAGATGGCTGCCTCCGCACGACTTACGATGCAAAGATGGCTGCCTCCTCATGACTTACGACCCATAGATGGCTGCCTCCGCACGACTATTGACCCAAAGATGGCTGCCTCCGCACGAATTATGACCCAAAGATGGCTGCCTCCGCATGACTTACGACCCAAAGATGGCTGCCTCCGCATGAATTATGACCCAAAGATGGCTGCCTCCGCACGACTTACGACCCAAAGATGGCTGCCTCCGCACTACTTACGACCCAAAGATGGCTGCCTCAGCACTACTTACGACCCAAAGATGGCTGCCTCAGCACAACTTATGACCCAAAGATGGCTGCCTCCGCACGACATATGACCCAAAGATGGCTGCCTATGCACGACTTACGACCCAAAGATGACTGCCTCCGCACTACTTACGACCCATAGATGGCTGCCTACGCATGATCCAAAGATGGCTGCCTCCGCATGACTTACGACCCAAAGATGGCTGCCTCCGCACGACTTACGACCCAAAGATGGCTGCCTCCGCATGACTTACTATGCAAAGATGGCTGCCTCCGCACGACTTACGACCCAAAGATGGCTGCCTCCGCATGATTACGACCCAAATATGGCTGCCTACGCACGACTTATGACCCAAAGATGTCTGCCGCCGCATGACTTACGACCCAAAGATGGCTGCCTCCGCACGACTTACAACCCAAAGTTGGCTGCCTCCGCACGACTTAAGACCCAAAGATGGCTGCCTCCGCACGAACCAAAGATGGCTGCCTTCCCGTGACTTGCGACTCAAAGATGGCTGCCTCCGCACGACTTACAACCAAAAGATGGCTGCCTACGCACGACTTATGACCCAAAGATGGCTGCCTCCGCACGACATATGACCCAAAGATGGCTGCCTCCGCACGACTTACGACCCAAAGATGGCTGCTTCCGCATGACTTACGATGCAAAGATGGCTGCCTCCGCCCGACTTACGACCCAAAGATGGCTGCCTCCGCATGATTACGACCCAAAGATGGCTGCCTACGAACGACTTATGACCCAAAGATGTCTGCCTCCGCATGACTTAAACCCAAAGATGGCTGCCTCCGCACGACTTACGACCCAAAGATGGCTGCCTTCGCACGACTTACGACCCAAAGATGGCTGCCTCCACATGATTATGACCCAAAGATGGCTGCCTACGCACAACTTACGACCCAAAGATGGCTGCCTTCCCGTGACTTGCGACTCAAAGATGGCTGCCTCCGCACGACTTACAACCGAAAGATGGCTGCCTACGCACGACTTATGACCCAAAGATGGCTGCCTCCGCACGACTTATGACCCAAAGATGGCTGCCTCCGCACGACTTACGACCCAAAGATGGCTGCCTACGAACGACTTATGACCCAAAGATGGCTGCCTCCGCATGATTACGACCCAAAGATGGCTGCCTACGAACGACTTATGACCCAAAGATGTCTGCCTCCGCATGACTTATGACCCAAAGATGGCTGCCTCCGCACGACTTACGACCCAAAGATGGCTGCCTTCGCACGACTTACGACCCAAAGATGGCTGCCTCCACATGATTATGACGCAAAGATGGCTGCCTACGCACAACTTACGACCCAAAGATGGCTGCCTCCGCACGACTTATGACCCAAAGATGGCTGCCTCCGCACGACTTACGACCCAAAGATGGCTGCCTCCCCATGACTTACGATGCAAAGATGGCTGCCTCCGCACGACTTACGACCCAAAGATGGCTGCCTCCGCATGATTACGACCCAAATATGGCTGCCTACGCACGACTTATGACCCAAAGATGTCTGCCTCCGCATGACTTACGACCCAAAGATGGCTGCCTCCGCACGACTTACGACCCAAAGATGGCTGCCTTCGGACGACTTACGACGCAAAGATGGCTGCCTCCGCACGACTTACGACCCAAAGATGGCTGCCTCCGCAGAACTTACGACCCCAAAATAGCTGCCTCCGCACGACTTACGACCCAAAGATGGCTGCCTCCACACGAACCAAAGATGGCTGCCTTCCCGCGACTTGCGACTCAAAGATGGCTGCCTCCGCACGACTTACAACCCAAAGATGGCTGCCTATGCACGACTTATGACCCAAAGATGGCTGCCTCCGCACGACATACAACCCAAAGATGGCTGCCTCCGCACGACTTACGACCCAAAGATGGCTGCCTCCGCACAATTTATTACCCAAAGATGGCTGCCTCCACACGACTTATGACCCAAAGATGGCTGCCTCCGCACGACTTACGACCCAAAGATGGCTGCCTCCACATGACTTACGACCCAAAGATGGCTGCCTTCGCACGACTTACGACGCAAAGATGGCTGCCTCCGCACGACTTACGACCCAAAGATGGCTGCCTCCGCACGAACCAAAGATGGCTGCCTTCCCGCGACTTACGACCCAAAGATGGCTGCCTCCGCACGACTTACGACCCAAAGATGGCTGCCTACGCAAGACTTATGACCCAAAGATGGCTGCCTCCGCACGATCCAAAGATGGCTGCCTATGCATGACTTGCGACCCAAAGATGGCTGCCTCCGCATGACTTGCGACCCAAAGATGGCTGCCTATGCATGACTTTTGACCCAAAGATGGCTGCCTCCACACGAACCAAAGATGGGTGCCTATGCATGACTTGCGACCCAAAGATGGCTGCCTCCGCACGACTTACGACCCAAAGATGGCTGCCTCCGCATTACTTATGATCCAAAGATGGATGCCTCCGCACAACTTATTACCCAAAGATGGCTGCCTCCACAAGACTTACGACCCAAAGATGGCTGCCTCCGCTCGACTTACGTCCCAAAGATGGCTGCCTCCGCACGACTTACAACATAAAGATGGCTGCCTCCGCATGACCCTAAGATGGTTGCCTCCGCATGACTTACGACCCAAAGATGGCTGCCTCTGCACGACTTAAGACCCAAAGATGTCTGCCTCCGCACGACCCAAAGATGGCTGCCTTCCTGCGACTTACGATTCAAAGATGGCTGCCTCTGCACAACTTATTTCCCAAAGATGGCTGCCTCCGCACGACTTACGACCCAAAGATTTCTGGCTCAGCATGACCTACGACCCAAAGATGGCTGCCTCCGCACGACTTACGACCCAAAGATGGCTGCCTCAACACGACTCATGACACAAAGATGGCTGCCTCCGCACGACCCAAAGATGGCTGCCTCCGCACGCCTTACTATGCAAAGATGGCTGCTTCTTCACGACTTACGACCCAAAGATGGCTGCCTCCGCACGACTTACGACACAAAGATGGCTGCCTCCGCACGACTTACGACCCAAAGATGGCTGCCTCCGCACGAACCAAAGATGGCTGCCTATGCATGACTTGCGACCCAAAGATGGCTGCCTCCGCATGACTTACGACCCAAAGATGGCTGCCTCCGCATTACTTATGATCCAAAGATGGATGCCTCCGCACAACTTATTACCCAAAGATGGCTGCCTCCACAAGACTTACGACCCAAAGATGGCTGCCTCCGCTCGACTTACGACCCAAAGATGGCTGCCTCCGCACGACTTACGACACAATGATGGCTGCCTCCGCATGACCCTAAGATGGTTGCCTCCGCATGACGTACGACCCAAAGATGGCTGCCTACGCACGACTTACAACGCAAAGATGGCTGCCTCCGGACGACTTACGACCCAAAGATGGCTGCCTCTGCACGACTTATGACCCAAAGATGTCTGCCTCTGCACGACCCAAAAATTGCTGCCTTCCTGCGACTTACGATTCAAAGATGGCTGCTTCTGCACAACTTATTACCCAAAGATGGCTGCCTCCGCACGACTTACGACCCAAAGATTTCTGGCTCAGCATGACCTACGACCCAAAGATGGCTGCCTCCGCACGACTTACGACCCAAAGATGGCTGCCTCCACACGACTCATGACACAAAGATGGCTTCCTCCGCACGACCCAAAGATGGCTGCCTCCGCACGCCTTACTATGCAAAGATGGCTGCTTCCTCACGAATAACGACCCAAAGATGGCTGCCTCCGCACGACTTACGACCCAAAGATGGCTGCCTCCGCACGACTATTGACCCAAAGATGCATGCCTCTGCACGAATTATGACCCAAAGATGGCTGCCTCCGCATGACTTACGACCCAAAGATGGCTGCCTCCGCACGACTTACGACGCAAAGATGGCTGCCTCCTCATGAATTAAGACCCATAGATGGCTGCCTCCGCATGACTTTTGACCCAAAGATGGCTGCCTCCGCACGAATTATGACCCAAAGATGGCTGCCTCCGCATGACTTACGACCCAAAGATGGCTGCCTCCGCATGAATTATGACCCAAAGATGGCTGCCTCCGCACGACTTGCGACCCAAAGATGGCTGCCTCCGCACTACTTACGACCCAAAGATGGCTGCCTCAGCACAACTTATGACCCAAAGATGGCTCCCTCCGCACGACTTACGATGCAAAGATGGCTGGCTCCGCACGACTTACGACCCAAAGATGGCTGCCTCCGCACGACTTACGACCCAAAGATGGCTGCCTTCGCACGACTTACGACGCAAAGATGGCTGCCTCCGCACGACTTACAACCCAAAGATGGCTGCCTCCACAGAACTTACGACCCAAAGATGGCTGCCTCCGCACGACTTACGACCCAAAGATAGCTGCCTCCGCACGAACCAAAGATGGCTGCCTTCCCGCGACTTGCGACTCAAAGATGGCTGCCTCCGCACGACTTACAATCCAAAGATGGATACCTCCACACAAGTTATTACCCAAAGATGGCTGCCTCCACACGACTTACGACCCAAAGATGGCTGCCTCCACATGACTTACGACCCAAAGATGGCTGCCTTCGCACGACTTACGACGCAAAGATGGCTGCCTCCGCACGACTTACGACCCAAAGATGGCTGCCTCCGCACAACTTACAACCCAAGGATGGCTGCCTCCGCACGACTTACGACCCAAAGATGGCTGCCTCCGCACGAACCAAATATGGCTGCCTTCCCGCGACTTGCGACCCAAAGATGGCTGCCTCCGCACGACTTACGTCCCAAAGATAGCTGCCTACGCAAGACTTATGACCCAAAGATGGCTGCCTCCGCACGAACCAAAGATGGCTTCCTATGCATGACTTGCGACCCAAAGATGGTTGCCTCCGCACGACTTACGACCCAAAGATGGCTGCCTCAGCACGACTTACGACCAAAAGATGGCTGCCTCCGCACGACTTATGACCCAAAGATGGCTGCCTCCGCACGACTTACGACCCAAAGATGGCTGCCTCTGCACGAATTATGACCCAAAGATGGCTGCCTCCGCATGACTTACGACCCAAAGATGGCTGCCTCCGCATGACTTACGACCCAAAGATGGCTGCCTCTGCACGACTTACGACGCAAAGATGGCTGCCTCCGCAAGACTTACGACCCAAAGATGGCTGCCTCCGCACGACTTACGACCCAAAGATGGCTGCCTCCGCACGACTTACGACCCAAAGATGGCTGCCTCCGCACGACTTACGACCCAAAGATGGCTGCCTCCGCATGACTTACGACCCAAAGATGGCTGCCTCCACACGACATAAAGATGGCTGCCTCCGCACAACTTACGACCCAAAGATTGCTGACTCCTCATGACTTACAACCCAAAGATTGCTGCCTCCGCACGACTTATGACCCAAAGACGGCTGCCTCCGCTTGACCTATGACCCAAAAAAGGCTGCTTCCGCATGACCCAAAGATGGCTGCCTCCACATGACTTACGACCAAAAGATGGCTGCCTCCGCACGACTTACGACCCAAAGATGGCTGCCTCCGCATGATTACGACCCAAAGATGGCTGCCTACGAACGACTTATGACCCAAAGATGTCTGCCTCCGCATGACTTACGACCCAAAGATGGCTGCCTCCGCACGACTTACGACCCAAAGATGGCTGCCTTCGCACGACTTACAATCCAAAGATGGACACCTCCACACAAGTTATTACCCAAAGATGGCTGCCTCCACACGACTTACGACCCAAAGATGGCTGCCTCCACATGACTTACGACCCAAAGATGGCTGCCTTCGCACGACTTACGACGCAAAGATGGCTGCCTCCGCACGACTTACGACCCAAAGATGGCTGCCTCCGCACAACTTACAACCCAAGGATGGCTGCCTCCGCACGACTTACGACCCAAAGATGGCTGCCTCCGCACGAACCAAATATGGCTGCCTTCCCGCGACTTGCGACCCAAAGATGGCTGCCTCTGCACGACTTACGTCCCAAAGATAGCTGCCTACGCAAGACTTATGACCCAAAGATGGCTGCCTCCGCACGAACCAAAGATGGCTTCCTATGCATGACTTGCGACCCAAAGATGGTTGCCTCCGCACGACTTACGACCCAAAGATGGCTGCCTCAGCACGACTTACGACCAAAAGATGGCTGCCTCCGCACGACTTATGACCCAAAGATGGCTGCCTCCGCACGACTTACGACCCAAAGATGGCTGCCTCTGCACGAATTATGACCCAAAGATGGCTGCCTCCGCATGACTTACGACCCAAAGATGGCTGCCTCCGCATGACTTACGACCCAAAGATGGCTGCCTCTGCACGACTTACGACGCAAAGATGGCTGCCTCCGCAAGACTTACGACCCAAAGATGGCTGCCTCCGCACGACTTACGACCCAAAGATGGCTGCCTCCGCACGACTTACGACCCAAAGATGGCTGCCTCCGCACGACTTACGACCCAAAGATGGCTGCCTCCGCATGACTTACGACCCAAAGATGGCTGCCTCCACACGACATAAAGATGGCTGCCTCCGCACAACTTACGACCCAAAGATTGCTGACTCCTCATGACTTACAACCCAAAGATGGCTGCCTCCGCACGACTTATGACCCAAAGACGGCTGCCTCCGCTTGACCTATGACCCAAAGATGGCTGCTTCCGCATGACCCAAAGATGGCTGCCTCCACATGACTTACGACCAAAAGATGGCTGCCTCCGCACGACTTACGACCCAAAGATGGCTGCCTCCGCATGATTACGACCCAAAGATGGCTGCCTACGAACGACTTATGACCCAAAGATGTCTGCCTCCGCATGACTTACGACCCAAAGATGGCTGCCTCCGCACGACTTACGACCCAAAGATGGCTGCCTTCGCACGACTTACGACGCATAGATGGCTGCCTCCGCACGACTTACGACCCAAAGATGGCTGCCTCCGCAGAACTTACGACCCAAAGATGGCTGCCTCCGCACGACTTACGACCCAAAGATGGCTGCCTTCGCACAACTTACGACCCAAAGATGGCTGCCTCCACATGATTATGACCCAAAGATGGCTGCCTACGCACAACTTACGACCCAAAGATGGCTGCCTCCGCACGACTTATGACCCAAAGATGGCTGCCTCCGCACGACTTACGACCCAAAGATGGCTGCCTCCGCATGACTTACGATGCAAAGATGGCTGCCTCCGCACGACTTACAACCCAAAGATGGCTGCCTCCACAGAACTTACGACCCAAAGATGGCTGCCTCCGCACCACTTACGACCCAAAGATGGCTGCCTCCGCACGAACCAAAGATGTCTGCCTTCCCGCGACTTGCGACTCAAAGATGGCTGCCTCCGCACGACTTACAATCCAAAGATGGATGCCTCCGCACAAGTTATTACCCAAAGATGGCTGCCTCCACACGACTTATGACCCAAAGATGGCTGCCTCCGCATGACTTACGACCCAAAGATGGCTAACTCCACATGACTTACGACCCAAAGATGGCTGCCTTCGCACGACTTACGACGCAAAGATGGCTGCCTCCGCACGACTTACGACCCAAAGATGGCTGCCTCCGCACAACTTACAACCCAAGGATGGCTGCCTCCGCACGACTTACGACCCAAAGATGGCTGCCTTCCCGCGACTTGCGACTCAAAGATGGCTGCCTCCGCACGACTTACAATCCAAAGATGGATGCCTCCGCACAAGTTATTACCCAAAGATGGCTGCCTCCACACGACTTATGACCCAAAGATGGCTGCCTCCGCATGACTTACGACCCAAAGATGGCTGCCTCCACATGACTTACGACCCAAAGATGGCTGCCTTCGCACGACTTACGACGCAAAGATGGCTGCCTCCGCACGACTTACGACCCAAAGATGGCTGCCTCCGCACAACTTACAACCCAAGGATGGCTGCCTCCGCACGACTTACGACCCAAAGATGGCTGCCTCCGCACGAACCAAATATGGCTGCCTTCCCGCGACTTGCGACCCAAAGATGGCTGCCTCCGCACGACTTACGTCCCAAAGATAGCTGCCTACGCAAGACTTATGACCCAAACATGGCTGCCTCCGCATGAACCAAAGATGGCTTCCTATGCATGACTTGCGACCCAAAGATGGCTGCCTCCGCACGACTTACGACCCAAAGATGGCTGCCTCAGCACGACTTACGACCAAAAGATGGCTGCCTCCGCACGACTTATGACCGAAAGATGGCTGCCTCCGCACGACTTACGACCCAAAGATGGCTGCCTCTGCACGAATTATGACCCAAAGATGGCTGCCTCAGCATGACTTACGACCCAAAGATGGCTGCCTCCGCACGACATACGACCCAAAGATGGCTGCCTTCGCACGACTTACGACGCAAAGATGGCTGCCTCCGCACGACTTACAACCCAAAGATGGCTGCCTCCACAGAACTTACGACCCAAAGATGGCTGCCTCCGCACGACTTACGACCCAAAGATGGCTGCCTCCACACGAACCAAAGATGGCTGCCTTCCCGCGACTTGCGACTCAAAGATGGCTGCCTCCGCACGACTTACAATCCAAAGATGGATGCCTCCGCACAAGTTATTACCCAAAGATGGCTGCCTCCACACGACTTACGACCCAAAGATGGCTGCCTCCACATGACTTACGACCCAAAGATGGCTGCCTTCGCACGACTTACGACGCAAAGATGGCTGCCTCCGCACGACTTACGACCCAAAGATGGCTGCCTCCGCACAACTTACAACCCAAGGATGGCTGCCTCCGCACGACTTACGACCCAAAGATGGCTGCCTCCGCACGAACCAAATATGGCTGCCTTCCCGCGACTTGCGACCCAAAGATGGCTGCCTCCGCACGACTTATGTCCCAAAGATAGCTGCCTACGCAAGACTTATGACCCAAAAGATGGCTGCCTCCGCACGAACCAAAGATGGCTTCCTATGCATGACTTGCGACCCAAAGATGGTTGCCTCCGCACGACTTACGACCCAAAGATGGCTGCCTCAGCACGACTTACGACCAAAAGATGGCTGCCTCCGCACGACTTATGACCCAAAGATGGCTGCCTCCGCACGACTTACGACCCAAAGATGGCTGCCTCTGCACGAATTATGACCCAAAGATGGCTGCCTCCGCATGACTTACGACCCAAAGATGGCTGCCTCCGCATGACTTACGACCCAAAGATGGCTGCCTCTGCACGACTTACGACGCAAAGATGGCTGCCTCCGCAAGACTTACGACCCAAAGATGGCTGCCTCCGCACGACTTACGACCCAAAGATGGCTGCCTCCGCACGACTTACGACCCAAAGATGGCTGCCTCCGCACGACTTATGACCCAAAGATGGCTGCCTCCGCATGACTTACGACCCAAAGATGGCTGCCTCCACACGACATAAAGATGGCTGCCTCCGCACAACTTACGACCCAAAGATTGCTGACTCCTCATGACTTACAACCCAAAGATGGCTGCCTCCGCACGACTTATGACCCAAGGATGACTGCCTCCGCTTGACCTATGACCCAAAGATGGCTGCTTCCGCATGACCCAAAGATGGCTGCCTCCACAGGACTTACGACCAAAAGATGGCTGCCTCCGCACGACTTACGACCCAAAGATGGCTGCCTCCGCATGATTACGACCCAAAGATGGCTGCCTACAAACGACTTATGACCCAAAGATGTCTGCCTCCGCATGACTTACGACCCAAAGATGGCTGCCTCCGCACGACTTACGACCCAAAGATGGCTGCCTTCGCACGACTTACGACGCAAAGATGGCTGCCTCCACACGACTTACGACCCAAAGATGGCTGCCTCCGCAGAACTTACGACCCAAAGATGGCTGCCTCCGCACGACTTACGACCCAAAGATGGCTGCCTTCGCACAACTTACGACCCAAAGATGGCTGCCTCCACATGATTATGACCCAAAGATGGCTGCCTACGCACAACTTACGACCCAAAGATGGCTGCCTCCGCACGACTTATGACCCAAAGATGGCTGCCTCCGCACGACTTACGACCCAAAGATGGCTGCCTCCGCATGACTTACGATGCAAAAATGGCTGCCTCCGCACGACTTACAACCCAAAGATGGCTGCCTCCACAGAACTTACGACCCAAAGATGGCTGCCTCCGCACGACTTACGACCCAAAGATGGCTGCCTCCGCACGAACCAAAGATGGCTGCCTTCCCGCGACTTGCGACTCAAAGATGGCTGCCTCCGCACGACTTACAATCCAAAGATGGATGCCTCCGCACAAGTTATTACCCAAAGATGGCTGCCTCCACACGACTTATGACCCAAAGATGGCTGCCTCCGCATGACTTACGACACAAAGATGGCTGCATCCACATGACTTACGACCCAAAGATGGCTGCCTTCGCACGACTTACGACGCAAAGATGGCTGCCTCCGCACGACTTACGACCCAAAGATGGCTGCCTCTGCACGAATTATGACCCAAAGATGGCTGCCTCCGCATGACTTACGACCCAAAGATGGCTGCCTCCGCATGACTTACGACCCAAAGATGGCTGCCTCTGCACGACTTACGACGCAAAGATGGCTGCCTCCGCAAGACTTACGACCCAAAGATGGCTGCCTCCGCACGACTTACGACCCAAAGATGGCTGCCTCCGCACGACTTACGACCCAAAGATGGCTGCCTCCGCACGACTTACGACCCAAAGATGGCTGCCTCCGCATGACTTACGACCCAAAGATGGCTGCCTCCACACGACATAAAGATGGCTGCCTCCGCACAACTTACGACCCAAAGATTGCTGACTCCTCATGACTTACAACCCAAAGATGGCTGCCTCCGCACGACTTATGACCCAAAGACGGCTGCCTCCGCTTGACCTATGACCCAAAGATGGCTGCTTCCGCATGACCCAAAGATGGCTGCCTCCACATGACTTACGACCAAAAGATGGCTGCCTCCGCACGACTTACGACCCAAAGATGGCTGCCTCCGCATGATTACGACCCAAAGATGGCTGCCTACGAACGACTTATGACCCAAAGATGTCTGCCTCCGCATGACTTACGACCCAAAGATGGCTGCCTCCGCACGACTTACGACCCAAAGATGGCTGCCTTCGCACGACTTACGACGCATAGATGGCTGCCTCCGCACGACTTACGACCCAAAGATGGCTGCCTCCGCAGAACTTACGACCCAAAGATGGCTGCCTCCGCACGACTTACGACCCAAAGATGGCTGCCTTCGCACAACTTACGACCCAAAGATGGCTGCCTCCACATGATTATGACCCAAAGATGGCTGCCTACGCACAACTTACGACCCAAAGATGGCTGCCTCCGCACGACTTATGACCCAAAGATGGCTGCCTCCGCACGACTTACGACCCAAAGATGGCTGCCTCCGCATGACTTACGATGCAAAGATGGCTGCCTCCGCACGACTTACAACCCAAAGATGGCTGCCTCCACAGAACTTACGACCCAAAGATGGCTGCCTCCGCACCACTTACGACCCAAAGATGGCTGCCTCCGCACGAACCAAAGATGTCTGCCTTCCCGCGACTTGCGACTCAAAGATGGCTGCCTCCGCACGACTTACAATCCAAAGATGGATGCCTCCGCACAAGTTATTACCCAAAGATGGCTGCCTCCACACGACTTATGACCCAAAGATGGCTGCCTCCGCATGACTTACGACCCAAAGATGGCTAACTCCACATGACTTACGACCCAAAGATGGCTGCCTTCGCACGACTTACGACGCAAAGATGGCTGCCTCCGCACGACTTACGACCCAAAGATGGCTGCCTCCGCACAACTTACAACCCAAGGATGGCTGCCTCCGCACGACTTACGACCCAAAGATGGCTGCCTTCCCGCGACTTGCGACTCAAAGATGGCTGCCTCCGCACGACTTACAATCCAAAGATGGATGCCTCCGCACAAGTTATTACCCAAAGATGGCTGCCTCCACACGACTTATGACCCAAAGATGGCTGCCTCCGCATGACTTACGACCCAAAGATGGCTGCCTCCACATGACTTACGACCCAAAGATGGCTGCCTTCGCACGACTTACGACGCAAAGATGGCTGCCTCCGCACGACTTACGACCCAAAGATGGCTGCCTCCGCACAACTTACAACCCAAGGATGGCTGCCTCCGCACGACTTACGACCCAAAGATGGCTGCCTCCGCACGAACCAAATATGGCTGCCTTCCCGCGACTTGCGACCCAAAGATGGCTGCCTCCGCACGACTTACGTCCCAAAGATAGCTGCCTACGCAAGACTTATGACCCAAACATGGCTGCCTCCGCATGAACCAAAGATGGCTTCCTATGCATGACTTGCGACCCAAAGATGGCTGCCTCCGCACGACTTACGACCCAAAGATGGCTGCCTCAGCACGACTTACGACCAAAAGATGGCTGCCTCCGCACGACTTATGACCGAAAGATGGCTGCCTCCGCACGACTTACGACCCAAAGATGGCTGCCTCTGCACGAATTATGACCCAAAGATGGCTGCCTCAGCATGACTTACGACCCAAAGATGGCTGCCTCCGCACGACTTACGACCCAAAGATGGCTGCCTTCGCACGACTTACGACGCAAAGATGGCTGCCTCCGCACGACTTACAACCCAAAGATGGCTGCCTCCACAGAACTTACGACCCAAAGATGGCTGCCTCCGCACGACTTACGACCCAAAGATGGCTGCCTCCACACGAACCAAAGATGGCTGCCTTCCCGCGACTTGCGACTCAAAGATGGCTGCCTCCGCACGACTTACAATCCAAAGATGGATGCCTCCGCACAAGTTATTACCCAAAGATGGCTGCCTCCACACGACTTACGACCCAAAGATGGCTGCCTCCACATGACTTACGACCCAAAGATGGCTGCCTTCGCACGACTTACGACGCAAAGATGGCTGCCTCCGCACGACTTACGACCCAAAGATGGCTGCCTCCGCACAACTTACAACCCAAGGATGGCTGCCTCCGCACGACTTACGACCCAAAGATGGCTGCCTCCGCACGAACCAAATATGGCTGCCTTCCCGCGACTTGCGACCCAAAGATGGCTGCCTCCGCACGACTTATGTCCCAAAGATAGCTGCCTACGCAAGACTTATGACCCAAAAGATGGCTGCCTCCGCACGAACCAAAGATGGCTTCCTATGCATGACTTGCGACCCAAAGATGGTTGCCTCCGCACGACTTACGACCCAAAGATGGCTGCCTCAGCACGACTTACGACCAAAAGATGGCTGCCTCCGCACGACTTATGACCCAAAGATGGCTGCCTCCGCACGACTTACGACCCAAAGATGGCTGCCTCTGCACGAATTATGACCCAAAGATGGCTGCCTCCGCATGACTTACGACCCAAAGATGGCTGCCTCCGCATGACTTACGACCCAAAGATGGCTGCCTCTGCACGACTTACGACGCAAAGATGGCTGCCTCCGCAAGACTTACGACCCAAAGATGGCTGCCTCCGCACGACTTACGACCCAAAGATGGCTGCCTCCGCACGACTTACGACCCAAAGATGGCTGCCTCCGCACGACTTATGACCCAAAGATGGCTGCCTCCGCATGACTTACGACCCAAAGATGGCTGCCTCCACACGACATAAAGATGGCTGCCTCCGCACAACTTACGACCCAAAGATTGCTGACTCCTCATGACTTACAACCCAAAGATGGCTGCCTCCGCACGACTTATGACCCAAGGATGACTGCCTCCGCTTGACCTATGACCCAAAGATGGCTGCTTCCGCATGACCCAAAGATGGCTGCCTCCACAGGACTTACGACCAAAAGATGGCTGCCTCCGCACGACTTACGACCCAAAGATGGCTGCCTCCGCATGATTACGACCCAAAGATGGCTGCCTACAAACGACTTATGACCCAAAGATGTCTGCCTCCGCATGACTTACGACCCAAAGATGGCTGCCTCCGCACGACTTACGACCCAAAGATGGCTGCCTTCGCACGACTTACGACGCAAAGATGGCTGCCTCCACACGACTTACGACCCAAAGATGGCTGCCTCCGCAGAACTTACGACCCAAAGATGGCTGCCTCCGCACGACTTACGACCCAAAGATGGCTGCCTTCGCACAACTTACGACCCAAAGATGGCTGCCTCCACATGATTATGACCCAAAGATGGCTGCCTACGCACAACTTACGACCCAAAGATGGCTGCCTCCGCACGACTTATGACCCAAAGATGGCTGCCTCCGCACGACTTACGACCCAAAGATGGCTGCCTCCGCATGACTTACGATGCAAAGATGGCTGCCTCCGCACGACTTACAACCCAAAGATGGCTGCCTCCACAGAACTTACGACCCAAAGATGGCTGCCTCCGCACGACTTACGACCCAAAGATGGCTGCCTCCGCACGAACCAAAGATGGCTGCCTTCCCGCGACTTGCGACTCAAAGATGGCTGCCTCCGCACGACTTACAATCCAAAGATGGATGCCTCCGCACAAGTTATTACCCAAAGATGGCTGCCTCCACACGACTTATGACCCAAAGATGGCTGCCTCCGCATGACTTACGACACAAAGATGGCTGCATCCACATGACTTACGACCCAAAGATGGCTGCCTTCGCACGACTTACGACGCAAAGATGGCTGCCTCCGCACGACTTACGACCCAAAGAAGGCTGCCTCCGCACAACTTACAACCCAAGGATGGCTGCCTCCGCACGACTTACGACCCAAAGATGGCTGCCTTCCCGCGACTTGCGACTCAAAGATGGCTGCCTCCGCACGACTTACAATCCAAAGATGGATGCCTCCGCACAAGTTATTACCCAAAGATGGCTGCCTCCACACGACTTATGACCCAAAGATGGCTGCCTCCGCATGACTTACGACCCAAAGATGGCTGCCTCCACATGACTTACGACCCAAAGATGGCTGCCTTTGCACGACTTACGACGCAAAGATGGCTGCCTCCGCACGACTTACGACCCAAAGATGGCTGCCTCCGCACAACTTACAACCCAAGGATGGCTGCCTCCGCACGACTTACGACCCAAAGATGGCTGCCTCCGCACGAACCAAATATGGCTGCCTTCCCGCGACTTGCGACCCAAAGATGGCTGCCTCCGCACGACTTACGTCCCAAAGATAGCTGCCTACGCAAGACTTATGACCCAAACATGGCTGCCTCCGCACGAACCAAAGATGGCTTCCTATGCATGACTTGCGACCCAAAGATGGCTGCCTCCGCACGACTTACGACCCAAAGATGGCTGCCTCAGCACGACTTACGACCAAAAGATGGCTGCCTCCGCACGACTTATGACCCAAAGATGGCTGCCTCCGCACGACTTACGACCCAAAGATGGCGGCCTCTGCACGAATTATGACCCAAAGATGGCTGCCTCCACATGACTTACGACCCAAAGATGGCTGCCTCCGCACGACTTACGACCCAAAGATGGCTGCCTTCGCACGACTTACGACGCAAAGATGGCTGCCTCCGGACGACTTACAACCCAAAGATGGCTGCCTCCACAGAACTTACGACCCAAAGATGGCTGCCTCCGCACGACTTATGACCCAAAGATGGCTGCCTCCGCACGAACCAAAGATGGCTGCCTTCCAGCGACTTGCGACTCAAAGATGGCTGCCTCCGCACGACTTACAATCCAAAGATGGATGCCTCCGCACAAGTTATTACCCAAAGATGGCTGCCTCCACACGACTTACGACCCAAAGATGGCTGCCTCCACATGACTTACGACTAGTGTTGAGCGATACCGTCCGATACTTGAAAGTATCGGTATCGGAAAGTATCGGCCGATACCGTCACAGTATCGGAATCCAATCCGATACCGATACCCGATACCAATACAAGTCAATGGGACTCATGTATCGGACGGTATCCCTGATGGTTCCCAGGGTCTGAAGGAGAGGAAACTCTCCTTCAGGCCCTGGGAACCATATAAATGTGTAAAAGAAAGAATTAAAATAAAAAATATCGCTATACTCACCTGTCCGACGCAGCCGGGACTTCAGCGAGGGAACCGGCAGCGTTGTTTGTTTAAAAATCGCGCTATTACTTGGTTACGTGAATTCCCGGCTTGTGATTGGTCAGGTCGGCCATGTTGCCGGGACGCGGACCAATCACAGCAAGCCGTGACGAAATTACGTCACGGCTTGCTGTGATTGGTCCGCGTCCCGGCAATATGGCCGCCCTGACCAATCACAAGCCGGGACGTCACGGGAGGCTGGACACGCGCTCATTTTAAAATGGGCGCGTGTCCAGCCTCCCGTGACGTCACGGCTTGTGATTGGTTGCGCCGCGATCAACCAATCACAAGCCGGGAGGCTGGACGCGCTCATTTTGAAATGGGCGCGTGTCCAGCCTCCCGTGACGTCACGGCTTGTGATTGGTTGCGCCGCGATCAACCAATCACAAGCCGGGAGGCTGGACGCGCTCATTTTGAAATGGGCGCGTGTCCAGCCTCCCGTGACGTCACGGCTTGTGATTGGTTGCGCCGCGATCAACCAATCACAAGCCGGGAGGCTGGACGCGCTCATTTTGAAATGGGCGCGTGTCCAGCCTCCCGTGACATCACGGCTTGTGATTGGTTGCGCCGCGATCAACCAATCACAAGCCGGGAGGCTGGACGCGCTCATTTTGAAATGGGCGCGTGTCCAGCCTCCCGGCTTGTGATTGGTTGACCGCGACGCAACCAATCACAAGCCGTGACGTCACGGGAGGCTGGACACGCGCCCTTTTTAAAATGAGCGCGTTTCCAGCCTCCCGTGACGTCACGGCTTGTGATTGGTTAATGGCGGCCATGTTGCCGGGACGCGGACCAATCACAGCAAGCCGTGACGTATTTTCGTCACGGCTTGCTGTGATTGGTCCGCGGCCCGGCAACATGGCCGCCCTGACCAATCACAAGCCGGGACTTCGCGTAACCATGTAAAAGCGGGAATTTTAAACAAACAACGCTGCCGGTTCCTGCGCTGAGGTCCCGGCTGCGTCGGACAGGTGAGTATAGCGATATTTTTTATTTTAATTCTCTATTTTACACATTTTAACATTAATGTTGTTCCGATACCCGATACCCGATACCACAAGAGTATCGGAATCCCGGTATCGGAATTCCGATACAGCAAGTATCGGCCGATACCCGATACTTGCAGCATCGGAATGCTCAACACTACTTACGACCCAAAGATGGCTGCCTTCGCACGACTTACGACGCAAAGATGGCTGCCTCCGCACGACTTACGACCCAAAGATGGCTGCCTCCGCACAACTTACAACCCAAGGATGGCTGCCTCCGCACGACTTACGACCCAAAGATGGCTGCCTCCGCACGAACCAAATATGGCTGCCTTCCCGCGACTTGCGACCCAAAGATGGCTGCCTCCGCACGACTTACGTCCCAAAGATAGCTGCTTACGCAAGACTTATGACCCAAAGATGGCTGCCTCCGCACGAACCAAAGATGGCTTCCTATGCATGACTTGCGACCCAAAGATGGCTGCCTCCGCACGACTTACGACCCAAAGATGGCTGCCTCAGCACGACTTACGACCAAAAGATGGCTGCCTCCGCACGACTTATGACCCAAAGATGGCTGCCTCCGCACGACTTACGACCCAAAGATGGCTGCCTCTGCACGAATTATGACCCAAAGATGGCTGCCTCCGCATGACTTACGACCCAAAGATGGCTGCCTCCGCATGACTTACGACCCAAAGATGGCTGCCTCCGCACGACTTACGTCGCAAAGATGGCTGCCTCCGCAAGACTTACGACCCAAAGATGGCTGCCTCCGCACGACTTACGACCCAAAGATGGCTGCCTCCGCACGACTTACGACCCAAAGATGGCTGCCTCCGCACGAACCAAAGATGGCTGCCTTCCCGCGACTTGCGACCCAAAGATGGCTGCCTCCGCACCACTTACGACCCAAAGATGGCTGCCTCCGCACGAACCAAAGATGGCTGCCTTCCCGCGACTTGCGACTCAAAGATGGCTGCCTCCGCACGACTTACAATCCAAAGATGGATGCCTCCGCACAAGTTATTACCCAAAGATGGCTGCCTCCACACGACTTATGACCCAAAGATGGCTGCCTCCGCATGACTTACGACCCAAAGATGGCTAACTCCACATGACTTACGACCCAAAGATGGCTGCCTTCGCACGACTTACGACGCAAAGATGGCTGCCTCCGCACGACTTACGACCCAAAGATGGCTGCCTCCGCACAACTTACAACCCAAGGATGGCTGCCTCCGCACGACTTACGACCCAAAGATGGCTGCCTTCCCGCGACTTGCGACTCAAAGATGGCTGCCTCCGCACGACTTACAATCCAAAGATGGATGCCTCCGCACAAGTTATTACCCAAAGATGGCTGCCTCCACACGACTTATGACCCAAAGATGGCTGCCTCCGCATGACTTACGACCCAAAGATGGCTGCCTCCACATGACTTACGACCCAAAGATGGCTGCCTTCGCACGACTTACGACGCAAAGATGGCTGCCTCCGCACGACTTACGACCCAAAGATGGCTGCCTCCGCACAACTTACAACCCAAGGATGGCTGCCTCCGCACGACTTACGACCCAAAGATGGCTGCCTCCGCACGAACCAAATATGGCTGCCTTCCCGCGACTTGCGACCCAAAGATGGCTGCCTCCGCACGACTTACGTCCCAAAGATAGCTGCCTACGCAAGACGTATGACCCAAACATGGCTGCCTCCGCACGAACCAAAGATGGCTTCCTATGCATGACTTGCGACCCAAAGATGGCTGCCTCCGCACGACTTACGACCCAAAGATGGCTGCCTCAGCACGACTTACGACCAAAAGATGGCTGCCTCCGCACGACTTATGACCGAAAGATGGCTGCCTCCGCACGACTTACGACCCAAAGATGGCTGCCTCTGCACGAATTATGACCCAAAGATGGCTGCCTCCGCATGACTTACGACCCAAAGATGGCTGCCTCCGCATGACTTACGACCCAAAGATGGCTGCCTCCGCACGACTTACGTCGCAAAGATGGCTGCCTCCGCAAGACTTACGACCCAAAGATGGCTGCCTCAGCACGACTTACGACCCAAAGATGGCTGCCTCCGCACGACTTACGACCCAAAGATGGCTGCCTCCGCACGAACCAAAGATGGCTGCCTTCCCGCGACTTGCGACCCAAAGATGGCTGCCTCCGCACCACTTACGACCCAAAGATGGCTGCCTCCGCACGAACCAAAGATGGCTGCCTTCCCGCGACTTGCGACTCAAAGATGGCTGCCTCCGCACGACTTACAATCCAAAGATGGATGCCTCCGCACAAGTTATTACCCAAAGATGGCTGCCTCCACACGACTTATGACCCAAAGATGGCTGCCTCCGCATGACTTACGACCCAAAGATGGCTAACTCCACATGACTTACGACCCAAAGATGGCTGCCTTCGCACGACTTACGACGCAAAGATGGCTGCCTCCGCACGACTTACGACCCAAAGATGGCTGCCTCCGCACAACTTACAACCCAAGGATGGCTGCCTCCGCACGACTTACGACCCAAAGATGGCTGCCTTCCCGCGACTTGCGACTCAAAGATGGCTGCCTCCGCACGACTTACAATCCAAAGATGGATGCCTCCGCACAAGTTATTACCCAAAGATGGCTGCCTCCACACGACTTATGACCCAAAGATGGCTGCCTCCGCATGACTTACGACCCAAAGATGGCTGCCTCCACATGACTTACGACCCAAAGATGGCTGCCTTCGCACGACTTACGACCCAAAGATGGCTGCCTCCGCACAACTTACAACCCAAGGATGGCTGCCTCCGCACGACTTACGACCCAAAGATGGCTGCCTCCGCACGAACCAAATATGGCTGCCTTCCCGCGACTTGCGACCCAAAGATGGCTGCCTCCGCACGACTTACGTCCCAAAGATAGCTGCCTACGCAAGACTTATGACCCAAACATGGCTGCCTCCGCACGAACCAAAGATGGCTTCCTATGCATGACTTGCGACCCAAAGATGGCTGCCTCCGCACGACTTACGACCCAAAGATGGCTGCCTCAGCACGACTTACGACCAAAAGATGGCTGCCTCCGCACGACTTATGACCGAAAGATGGCTGCCTCCGCACGACTTACGACCCAAAGATGGCTGCCTCTGCACGAATTATGACCCAAAGATGGCTGCCTCAGCATGACTTACGACCCAAAGATGGCTGCCTCCGCACGACTTACGACCCAAAGATGGCTGCCTTCGCACGACTTACGACGCAAAGATGGCTGCCTCCGCACGACTTACAACCCAAAGATGGCTGCCTCCACAGAACTTACGACCCAAAGATGGCTGCCTCCGCACGACTTACGACCCAAAGATGGCTGCCTCCGCACGAACCAAAGATGGCTGCCTTCCCGCGACTTGCGACTCAAAGATGGCTGCCTCCGCACGACTTACAATCCAAAGATGGATGCCTCCGCACAAGTTATTACCCAAAGATGGCTGCCTCCACACGACTTACGACCCAAAGATGGCTGCCTCCACATGACTTACGACCCAAAGATGGCTGCCTTCGCACGACTTACGACGCAAAGATGGCTGCCTCCGCACAACTTACAACCCAAGGATGGCTGCCTCCGCACGACTTACGACCCAAAGATGGCTGCCTCCGCACGTACCAAATATGGCTGCCTTCCCGCGACTTGCGACCCAAAGATGGCTGCCTCCGCACGACTTATGTCCCAAAGATAGCTGCCTACGCAAGACTTATGACCCAAAAGATGGCTGCCTCCGCATGAACCAAAGATGGCTTCCTATGCATGACTTGCGACCCAAAGATGGTTGCCTCCGCACGACTTACGACCCAAAGATGGCTGCCTCAGCACGACTTACGACCAAAAGATGGCTGCCTCCGCACGACTTATGACCCAAAGATGGCTGCCTCCGCACGACTTACGACCCAAAGATGGCTGCCTCTGCACGAATTATGACCCAAAGATGGCTGCCTCCGCATGACTTACGACCCAAAGATGGCTGCCTCCGCATGACTTACGACCCAAAGATGGCTGCCTCTGCACGACTTACGACGCAAAGATGGCTGCCTCCGCAAGACTTACGACCCAAAGATTGCTGCCTCCGCACGACTTACGACCCAAAGATGGCTGCCTCCGCACGACTTACGACCCAAAGATGGCTGCCTCCGCACGACTTATGACCCAAAGATGGCTGCCTCCGCATGACTTACGACCCAAAGATGGCTGCCTCCACACGACATAAAGATGGCTGCCTCCGCACAACTTACGACCCAAAGATTGCTGACTCCTCATGACTTACAACCCAAAGATGGCTGCCTCCGCACGACTTATGACCCAAGGACGACTGCCTCCGCTTGACCTATGACCCAAAGATGGCTGCTTCCGCATGACCCAAAGATGGCTGCCTCCACAGGACTTACGACCAAAAGATGGCTGCCTCCGCACGACTTACGACCCAAAGATGGCTGCCTCCGCATGATTACGACCCAAAGATGGCTGCCTACAAACGACTTATGACCCAAAGATGTCTGCCTCCGCATCACTTACGACCCAAAGATGGCTGCCTCCGCACGACTTACGACCCAAAGATGGCTGCCTTCGCACGACTTACGACGCAAAGATGGCTGCCTCCACACGACTTACGACCCAAAGATGGCTGCCTCCGCAGAACTTACGACCCAAAGATGGCTGCCTCCGCACGACTTACGACCCAAAGATGGCTGCCTTCGCACAACTTACGACCCAAAGATGGCTGCCTCCACATGATTATGACCCAAAGATGGCTGCCTACGCACAACTTACGACCCAAAGATGGCTACCTCCGCACGACTTATGACCCAAAGATGGCTGCCTCCGCACGACTTACGACCCAAAGATGGCTGCCTCCGCATGACTTACGATGCAAAGATGGCTGCCTCCGCACGACTTACAACCCAAAGATGGCTGCCTCCACAGAACTTACGACCCAAAGATGGCTGCCTCCGCACGACTTACGACCCAAAGATGGCTGCCTCCGCACGAACCAAAGATGGCTGCCTTCCCGTGACTTGCGACTCAAAGATGGCTGCCTCCGCACGACTTACAATCCAAAGATGGATGCCTCCGCACAAGTTATTACCCAAAGATGGCTGCCTCCACACGACTTATGACCCAAAGATGGCTGCCTCCGCATGACTTACGACCCAAAGATGGCTGCCTCCACATGACTTACGACCCAAAGATGGCTGCCTTCGCACGACTTACGACGCAAAGATGGCTGCCTCCGTACGACTTACGACCCAAAGATGGCTGCCTCCGCACAACTTACAACCCAAGGATGGCTGCCTCCGCACGACTTACGACCCAAAGATGGCTGCCTTCCCGCGACTTGCGACTCAAAGATGGCTGCCTCCGCACGACTTACAATCCAAAGATGGATGCCTCCGCACAAGTTATTACCCAAAGATGGCTGCCTCCACACGACTTATGACCCAAAGATGGCTGCCTCCGCATGACTTACGACCCAAAGATGGCTGCCTCCACATGACTTACGACCCAAAGATGGCTGCCTTTGCACGACTTACGACGCAAAGATGGCTGCCTCCGCACGACTTACGACCCAAAGATGGCTGCCTCCGCACAACTTACAACCCAAGGATGGCTGCCTCCGCACGACTTACGACCCAAAGATGGCTGCCTCCGCACGAACCAAATATGGCTGCCTTCCCGCGACTTGCGACCCAAAGATGGCTGCCTCCGCACGACTTACGTCCCAAAGATAGCTGCCTACGCAAGACTTATGACCCAAACATGGCTGCCTCCGCACGAACCAAAGATGGCTTCCTATGCATGACTTGCGACCCAAAGATGGCTGCCTCCGCACGACTTACGACCCAAAGATGGCTGCCTCAGCACGACTTACGACCAAAAGATGGCTGCCTCCGCACGACTTATGACCCAAAGATGGCTGCCTCCGCACGACTTACGACCCAAAGATGGCTGCCTCTGCACGAATTATGACCCAAAGATGGCTGCCTCCACATGACTTACGACCCAAAGATGGCTGCCTCCGCACGACTTACGACCCAAAGATGGCTGCCTTCGCACGACTTACGACGCAAAGATGGCTGCCTCCGGACGACTTACAACCCAAAGATGGCTGCCTCCACAGAACTTACGACCCAAAGATGGCTGCCTCCGCACGACTTATGACCCAAAGATGGCTGCCTCCGCACGAACCAAAGATGGCTGCCTTCCAGCGACTTGCGACTCAAAGATGGCTGCCTCCGCACGACTTACAATCCAAAGATGGATGCCTCCGCACAAGTTATTACCCAAAGATGGCTGCCTCCACACGACTTACGACCCAAAGATGGCTGCCTCCACATGACTTACGACCCAAAGATGGCTGCCTTCGCACGACTTACGACGCAAAGATGGCTGCCTCCGCACGACTTACGACCCAAAGATGGCTGCCTCCGCACAACTTACAACCCAAGGATGGCTGCCTCCGCACGACTTACGACCCAAAGATGGCTGCCTCCGCACGAACCAAATATGGCTGCCTTCCCGCGACTTGCGACCCAAAGATGGCTGCCTCCGCACGACTTACGTCCCAAAGATAGCTGCTTACGCAAGACTTATGACCCAAAGATGGCTGCCTCCGCACGAACCAAAGATGGCTTCCTATGCATGACTTGCGACCCAAAGATGGCTGCCTCCGCACGACTTACGACCCAAAGATGGCTGCCTCAGCACGACTTACGACCAAAAGATGGCTGCCTCCGCACGACTTATGACCCAAAGATGGCTGCCTCCGCACGACTTACGACCCAAAGATGGCTGCCTCTGCACGAATTATGACCCAAAGATGGCTGCCTCCGCATGACTTACGACCCAAAGATGGCTGCCTCCGCATGACTTACGACCCAAAGATGGCTGCCTCCGCACGACTTACGTCGCAAAGATGGCTGCCTCCGCAAGACTTACGACCCAAAGATGGCTGCCTCCGCACGACTTACGACCCAAAGATGGCTGCCTCCGCACGACTTACGACCCAAAGATGGCTGCCTCCGCACGACTTATGACCCAAAGATGGCTGCCTCCGCATGACTTACGACCCAAAGATGGCTGCCTCCACACGACATAAAGATGGCTGCCTCCGCACAACTTACGACCCAAAGATGGCTGCCTCCGCACGACTTATGACCCAAAGACGGCTGCCTCCGCTTGACCTATGACCCAAAGATGGCTGCTTCCGCATGACCCAAAGATGGCTGCCTCCACATGACTTACGACCAAAAGATGGCTGCCTCCGCACGACTTACGACCCAAAGATGGCTGCCTCCGCATGATTACGACCCAAAGATGGCTGCCTACGAACGACTTATGACCCAAAGATGTCTGCCTCCGCATGACTTACGACCCAAAGATGGCTGCCTCCGCACGACTTACGACGCAAAGATGGCTGCCTTCGCACGACTTACGACGCAAAGATGGCTGCCTCCGCACGACTTACGACCCAAAGATGGCTGCCTCCGCAGAACTTACGACCCAAAGATGGCTGCCTCCACACGACTTACGACCCAAAGATGGCTGCCTTCGCACAACTTACGACCCAAAGATGGCTGCCTCCACATGATTATGACCCAAAGATGGCTGCCTACGCACAACTTACGACCCAAAGATGGCTGCCTCCGCACGACTTATGACCCAAAGATGGCTGCCTCCGCACGACTTACGACCCAAAGATGGCTGCCTCCGCATGACTTACGATGCAAAGATGGCTGCCTCCGCACGACTTACAACCCAAAGATGGCTGCCTCCACGGAACTTACGACCCAAAGATGGCTGCCTCCGCACGACTTACGACCCAAAGATGGCTGCCTCCGCACGAACCAAAGATGGCTGCCTTCCCGCGACTTGCGACTCAAAGATGGCTGCCTCCGCACGACTTACAATCCAAAGATGGATGCCTCCGCACAAGTTATTACCCAAAGATGGCTGCCTCCACACGACTTATGAC
The DNA here is from genome assembly GCF_051348905.1 of Ranitomeya variabilis. NCBI lineage: Eukaryota > Metazoa > Chordata > Amphibia > Anura > Dendrobatidae > Ranitomeya > Ranitomeya variabilis. The sequence continues at coordinate 374,046,532 of NC_135234.1, forward strand.
CCAAAGATGGCTGCCTCCGCATGACTTACGACCCAAAGATGGCTGCCTCCACATGACTTACGACCCAAAGATGGCTGCCTTCGCACGACTTACGACGCAAAGATGGCTGCCTCCGCACGACTTACGACCCAAAGATGGCTGAATCCGCACAACTTACAACCCAAGGATGGCTGCCTCCGCACGACTTACGACCCAAAGATGGCTGCCTTCCCGCGACTTGCGACTCAAAGATGGCTGCCTCCGCATGACTTACAATCCAAAGATGGATGCCTCCGCACAAGTTATTACCCAAAGATGGCTGCCTCCACACGACTTACGACCCAAAGATGGCTGCCTCCACATGACTTATGACCCAAAGATGGCTGCCTTCGCACGACTTACGACGCAAAGATGGCTGCCTCCGCACGACTTACGACCCAAAGATGGCTGCCTCCGCACAACTTACAACCCAAGGATGGCTGCCTCCGCACGACTTACGACCCAAAGATGGCTGCCTCCGCACAAACCAAATATGGCTGCCTTCCCGCGACTTGCGACCCAAAGATGGCTGCCTCCGCACGACTTACGTCCCAAAGATAGCTGCCTACGCAAGACTTATGACCCAAAGATGGCTGCCTCCGCACGAACCAAAGATGGATTCCTATGCATGACTTGCGACCCAAAGATGGCTGCCTCCGCACGACTTACGACCCAAAGATGGCTGCCTCAGCACGACTTACGACCAAAAGATGGCTGCCTCCGCACGACTTATGACCCAAAGATGGCTGCCTCCGCACGACTTACGACCCAAAGATGGCTGCCTCTGCACGAATTATGACCCAAAGATGGCTGCCTCCGCATGACTTACGACCCAAAGATGGCTGCCTTCGCACGACTTACGACGCAAAGATGGCTGCCTCCGCACGACTTACGACCCAAAGATGGCTGCCTCCGCACAACTTACAACCCAAGGATGGCTGCCTCCGCACGACTTACGACCCAAAGATGGCTGCCTCCGCACAAACCAAATATGGCTGCCTTCCCGCGACTTGCGACCCAAAGATGGCTGCCTCCGCACGACTTACGTCCCAAAGATAGCTGCCTACGCAAGACTTATGACCCAAAGATGGCTGCCTCCGCACGAACCAAAGATGGATTCCTATGCATGACTTGCGACCCAAAGATGGCTGCCTCCGCACGACTTACGACCCAAAGATGGCTGCCTCAGCACGACTTACGACCAAAAGATGGCTGCCTCCGCACGACTTATGACCCAAAGATGGCTGCCTCCGCACGACTTACGACCCAAAGATGGCTGCCTCTGCACGAATTATGACCCAAAGATGGCTGCCTCCGCATGACTTACGACCCAAAGATGGCTGCCTCCGCATGACTTACGACCCAAAGATGGCTGCCTCCGCACGACTTACGTCGCAAAGATGGCTGCCTCCGCAAGACTTACGACCCAAAGATGGCTGCCTCCGCACGACTTACGACCCAAAGATGGCTGCCTCCGCACGACTTACGACCCAAAGATGGCTGCCTCCGCACGACTTATGACCCAAAGATGGCTGCCTCCGCATGACTTACGACCCAAAGATGGCTGCCTCCACACGACATAAAGATGGCTGCCTCCGCACAACTTACGACCCAAAGATGGCTGCCTCCGCACGACTTATGACCCAAAGACGGCTGCCTCCGCTTGACCTATGACCCAAAGATGGCTGCTTCCGCATGACCCAAAGATGGCTGCCTCCACATGACTTACGACCAAAAGATGGCTGCCTCCGCACGACTTACGACCCAAAGATGGCTGCCTCCGCATGATTACGACCCAAAGATGGCTGCCTACGAACGACTTATGACCCAAAGATGTCTGCCTCCGCATGACTTACGACCCAAAGATGGCTGCCTCCGCACGACTTACGACGCAAAGATGGCTGCCTTCGCACGACTTACGACGCAAAGATGGCTGCCTCCGCACGACTTACGACCCAAAGATGGCTGCCTCCGCAGAACTTACGACCCAAAGATGGCTGCCTCCACATGACTTACGACCCAAAGATGGCTGCCTTCGCACAACTTACGACCCAAAGATGGCTGCCTCCACATGATTATGACCCAAAGATGGCTGCCTACGCACAACTTACGACCCAAAGATGGCTGCCTCCGCACGACTTATGACCCAAAGATGGCTGCCTCCGCACGACTTACGACCCAAAGATGGCTGCCTCCGCATGACTTACGATGCAAAGATGGCTGCCTCCGCACGACTTACAACCCAAAGATGGCTGCCTCCACAGAACTTACGACCCAAAGATGGCTGCCTCCGCACGACTTATGACCCAAAGATGGCTGCCTCCGCACGAACCAAAGATGGCTGCCTTCCCGCGACTTGCGACTCAAAGATGGCTGCCTCCGCACAACTTACAATCCAAAGATGGATGCCTCCGCACAAGTTATTACCCAAAGATGGCTGCCTCCACACGACTTATGACCCAAAGATGGCTGCCTCCGCATGACTTACGACCCAAAGATGGCTGCCTCCACATGACTTACGACCCAAAGATGGCTGCCTTCGCACGACTTACGACGCAAAGATGGCTGCCTCCGCACGACTTACGACCCAAAGATGGCTGAATCCGCACAACTTACAACCCAAGGATGGCTGCCTCCGCACGACTTACGACCCAAAGATGGCTGCCTTCCCGCGACTTGCGACTCAAAGATGGCTGCCTCCGCATGACTTACAATCCAAAGATGGATGCCTCCGCACAAGTTATTACCCAAAGATGGCTGCCTCCACACGACTTACGACCCAAAGATGGCTGCCTCCACATGACTTATGACCCAAAGATGGCTGCCTTCGCACGACTTACGACGCAAAGATGGCTGCCTCCGCACGACTTACGACCCAAAGATGGCTGCCTCCGCACAACTTACAACCCAAGGATGGCTGCCTCCGCACGACTTACGACCCAAAGATGGCTGCCTCCGCACAAACCAAATATGGCTGCCTTCCCGCGACTTGCGACCCAAAGATGGCTGCCTCCGCACGACTTACGTCCCAAAGATAGCTGCCTACGCAAGACTTATGACCCAAAGATGGCTGCCTCCGCACGAACCAAAGATGGATTCCTATGCATGACTTGCGACCCAAAGATGGCTGCCTCCGCACGACTTACGACCCAAAGATGGCTGCCTCAGCACGACTTACGACCAAAAGATGGCTGCCTCCGCACGACTTATGACCCAAAGATGGCTGCCTCCGCACGACTTACGACCCAAAGATGGCTGCCTCTGCACGAATTATGACCCAAAGATGGCTGCCTCCGCATGACTTACGACTCAAAGATGGCTGCCTCCGCATGACTTACGACCCAAAGATGGCTGCCTCCGCACGACTTACGACGCAAAGATGGCTGCCTCCGCAAGACTTACAACCCAAAGATGGCTGCCTCCGCACGACTTACGACCCAAAGATGGCTGCCTCCGCACGACTTACGACCCAAAGATGGCTGCCTCCGCACGACTTACGACCCAAAGATGGCTGCCTCCGCATGACTTACAACCCAAAGATGGCTGCCTCCACACGACACAAAGATGGCTGCCTCCGCACAACTTACGACCCAAAGATTGCTGACTCCTCATGACTTACAACCCAAAGATGGCTGCCTCCGCACGACTTATGACCCAAAGACGGCTGCCTCCGCTTGACCTATGACCCAAAGATGGCTGCTTCCGCATGACCCAAAGATGGCTGCCTCCACATGACTTACGACCCAAAGATGGCTGCCTCTGCACGAATTATGACCCAAAGATGGCTGCCTCCGCATGACTTACGACCCAAAGATGGCTGCCTCCGCATGACTTACGACCCAAAGATGGCTGCCTCCGCACGACTTACGTCGCAAAGATGGCTGCCTCCGCAAGACTTACGACCCAAAGATGGCTGCCTCCGCACGACTTACGACCCAAAGATGGCTGCCTCCGCACGACTTACGACCCAAAGATGGCTGCCTCCGCACGACTTATGACCCAAAGATGGCTGCCTCCGCATGACTTACGACCCAAAGATGGCTGCCTCCACACGACATAAAGATGGCTGCCTCCGCACAACTTACGACCCAAAGATGGCTGCCTCCGCACGACTTATGACCCAAAGACGGCTGCCTCCGCTTGACCTATGACCCAAAGATGGCTGCTTCCGCATGACCCAAAGATGGCTGCCTCCACATGACTTACGACCAAAAGATGGCTGCCTCCGCACGACTTACGACCCAAAGATGGCTGCCTCCGCATGATTACGACCCAAAGATGGCTGCCTACGAACGACTTATGACCCAAAGATGTCTGCCTCCGCATGACTTACGACCCAAAGATGGCTGCCTCCGCACGACTTACGACGCAAAGATGGCTGCCTTCGCACGACTTACGACGCAAAGATGGCTGCCTCCGCACGACTTACGACCCAAAGATGGCTGCCTCCGCAGAACTTACGACCCAAAGATGGCTGCCTCCACACGACTTACGACCCAAAGATGGCTGCCTTCGCACAACTTACGACCCAAAGATGGCTGCCTCCACATGATTATGACCCAAAGATGGCTGCCTACGCACAACTTACGACCCAAAGATGGCTGCCTCCGCACGACTTATGACCCAAAGATGGCTGCCTCCGCACGACTTACGACCCAAAGATGGCTGCCTCCGCATGACTTACGATGCAAAGATGGCTGCCTCCGCACGACTTACAACCCAAAGATGGCTGCCTCCACAGAACTTACGACCCAAAGATGGCTGCCTCCGCACGACTTACGACCCAAAGATGGCTGCCTCCGCACGAACCAAAGATGGCTGCCTTCCCGCGACTTGCGACTCAAAGATGGCTGCCTCCGCACGACTTACAATCCAAAGATGGATGCCTCCGCACAAGTTATTACCCAAAGATGGCTGCCTCCACACGACTTATGACCCAAAGATGGCTGCCTCCGCATGACTTACGACCCAAAGATGGCTGCCTCCACATGACTTACGACCCAAAGATGGCTGCCTTCGCACGACTTACGACGCAAAGATGGCTGCCTCCGCACGACTTACGACCCAAAGATGGCTGAATCCGCACAACTTACAACCCAAGGATGGCTGCCTCCGCACGACTTACGACCCAAAGATGGCTGCCTTCCCGCGACTTGCGACTCAAAGATGGCTGCCTCCGCATGACTTACAATCCAAAGATGGATGCCTCCGCACAAGTTATTACCCAAAGATGGCTGCCTCCACACGACTTACGACCCAAAGATGGCTGCCTCCACATGACTTATGACCCAAAGATGGCTGCCTTCGCACGACTTACGACGCAAAGATGGCTGCCTCCGCACGACTTACGACCCAAAGATGGCTGCCTCCGCACAACTTACAACCCAAGGATGGCTGCCTCCGCACGACTTACGACCCAAAGATGGCTGCCTCCGCACAAACCAAATATGGCTGCCTTCCCGCGACTTGCGACCCAAAGATGGCTGCCTCCGCACGACTTACGTCCCAAAGATAGCTGCCTACGCAAGACTTATGACCCAAAGATGGCTGCCTCCGCACGAACCAAAGATGGATTCCTATGCATGACTTGCGACCCAAAGATGGCTGCCTCCGCACGACTTACGACCCAAAGATGGCTGCCTCAGCACGACTTACGACCAAAAGATGGCTGCCTCCGCACGACTTATGACCCAAAGATGGCTGCCTCCGCACGACTTACGACCCAAAGATGGCTGCCTCTGCACGAATTATGACCCAAAGATGGCTGCCTCCGCATGACTTACGACTCAAAGATGGCTGCCTCCGCATGACTTACGACCCAAAGATGGCTGCCTCCGCACGACTTACGACGCAAAGATGGCTGCCTCCGCAAGACTTACGACCCAAAGATGGCTGCCTCCGCACGACTTACGACCCAAAGATGGCTGCCTCCGCACGACTTACGACCCAAAGATGGCTGCCTCCGCACGACTTACGACCCAAAGATGGCTGCCTCCGCATGACTTACAACCCAAAGATGGCTGCCTCCACACGACATAAAGATGGCTGCCTCCGCACAACTTACGACCCAAAGATTGCTGACTCCTCATGACTTACAACCCAAAGATGGCTGCCTCCGCACGACTTATGACCCAAAGACGGCTGCCTCCGCTTGACCTATGACCCAAAGATGGCTGCTTCCGCATGACCCAAAGATGGCTGCCTCCACATGACTTACGACCAAAAGATGGCTGCCTCCGCACGACTTACGACCCAAAGATGGCTGCCTCCGCATGATTACGACCCAAGGATGGCTGCCTACGAACGACTTATGACCCAAAGATGTCTGCCTTCGCATGACTTACGACCCAAAGATGGCTGCCTCCGCACGACTTACGACCCAAAGATGGCTGCCTTCGCACGACTTACGACGCAAAGATGGCTGCCTCCGCACGACTTACGACCCAAAGATGGCTGCCTCCGCAGAACTTACGACCCAAAGATGGCTGCCTCCGCACGACTTACGACCCAAAGATGGCTGCCTTCGCACAACTTACGACCCAAATATGGCTGCCTCCACATGATTATGACCCAAAGATGGCTGCCTACGCACAACTTACGACCCAAAGATGGCTGCCTCCGCACGACTTATGACCCAAAGATGGCTGCCTCCGCACGACTTACGACCCAAAGATGGCTGCCTCCGCATGACTTACGATGCAAAGATGGCTGCCTCCGCACGACTTACAACCCAAAGATGGCTGCCTCCACAGAACTTACGACCCAAAGATGGCTGCCTCCGCACGACTTACGACCCAAAGATGGCTGCCTCCGCACGAACCAAAGATGGCTGCCTTCCCGCGACTTGCGACTCAAAGATGGCTGCCTCCGCACGACTTACAATCCAAAGATGGATGCCTCCGCACAAGTTATTACCCAAAGATGGCTGCCTCCACACGACTTATGACCCAAAGATGGCTGCCTCCGCATGACTTACGACCCAAAGATGGCTGCCTCCACATGACTTACGACCCAAAGATGGCTGCCTTCGCACGACTTACGACGCAAAGATGGCTGCCTCCGCACGACTTACGACCCAAAGATGGCTGCCTCCGCACAACTTACAACCCAAGGATGGCTGCCTCCGCACGAATTACGACCCAAAGATGGCTGCCTTCCCGCGACTTGCGACTCAAAGATGGCTGCCTCCGCACGACTTACAATCCAAAGATGGATGCCTCCGCACAAGTTATTACCCAAAGATGGCTGCCTCCACACGACTTATGACCCAAAGATGGCTGCCTCCGCATGACTTACGACCCAAAGATGGCTGCCTCCACATGACTTACGACCCAAAGATGGCTGCCTTCGCACGACTTACGACGCAAAGATGGCTGCCTCCGCACGACTTACGACCCAAAGATGGCTGCCTCCGCACAACTTACAACCCAAGGATGGCTGCCTCCGCACGACTTACGACCCAAAGATGGCTGCCTCCGCACGAACCAAATATGGCTGCCTTCCCGCGACTTGCGACCCAAAGATGGCTGCCTCCGCACGACTTACGTCCCAAAGATAGCTGCCTACGCAAGACTTATGACCCAAACATGGCTGCCTCCGCACGAACCAAAGATGGCTTCCTATGCATGACTTGTGACCCAAAGATGGCTGCCTCCGCACGACTTACGACCCAAAGATGGCTGCCTCAGCACGACTTACGACCAAAAGATGGCTGCCTCCGCACGACTTATGACCCAAAGATGGCTGCCTCCGCACGACTTACGACCCAAAGATGGCTGCCTCTGCACGAATTATGACCCAAAGATGGCTGCCTCCGCATGACTTACGACCCAAAGATGGCTGCCTCCGCACGACTTACGACCCAAAGATGGCTGCCTTCGCACGACTTACGACGCAAAGATGGCTGCCTCCGCACGACTTACAACCCAAAGATGGCTGCCTCCACAGAACTTACGACCCAAAGATGGCTGCCTCCGCACGACTTACGACCCAAAGATGGCTGCCTCCGCACGAACCAAAGATGGCTGCCTTCCCGCGACTTGCGACTCAAAGATGGCTGCCTCCACACGACTTACAATCCAAAGATGGATGCCTCCGCACAAGTTATTACCCAAAGATGGCTGCCTCCACACGACTTACGACCCAAAGATGGCTGCCTCCACATGACTTACGACCCAAAGATGGCTGCCTTCACACGACTTATGACACAAAGATGGCTGCCTCCGCACGACTTACGACCCAAAGATGGCTGCCTCCGCACAACTTACAACCCAAGGATGGCTGCCTCCGCACGACTTACGACCCAAAGACGGCTGCCTCCGCACGAACCAAATATGGCTGCCTTCCCGCGACTTGCGACCCAAAGATGGCTGCCTCCGCACGACTTACGTCCCAAAGATAGCTGCCTACGCAAGACTTATGACCCAAAGATGGCTGCCTCCGCACGAACCAAAGATGGCTTCCTATGCATGACTTGCGACCCAAAGATGGCTGCCTCCGCACGACTTACGACCCAAAGATGGCTGCCTCAGCACGACTTACGACCAAAAGATGGCTGCCTCCGCACGACTTATGACCCAAAGATGGCTGCCTCTGCACGACTTACGACCCAAAGATGGCTGCCTCTGCACGAATTATGACCCAAAGATGGCTGCCTCCGCATGACTTACGACCCAAAGATGGCTGCCTCCGCATGACTTACGACCCAAAGATGGCTGCCTCCGCACGACTTACGACGCAAAGATGGCTGCCTCCGCAAGACTTACGACCCAAAGATGGCTGCCTCCGCACGACTTACGACCCAAAGATGGCTGCCTCCGCACGACTTACGACCCAAAGATGGCTGCCTCCGCACGACTTACGACCCAAAGATGGCTGCCTCCGCATGACTTACGACCCAAAGATGGCTGCCTCCACACGACATAAAGATGGCTGCCTCCGCACAACTTACGACCCAAAGATTGCTGACTCCTCATGACTTACAACCCAAAGATGGCTGCCTCCGCACGACTTATGACCCAAAGACGGCTGCCTCCGCTTGACCTATGACCCAAAGATGGCTGCTTCCGCATGACCCAAAGATGGCTGCCTCCACATGACTTACGACCAAAAGATGGCTGCCTCCGCACGACTTACGACCCAAAGATGGCTGCCTCTGCATGATTACGACCCAAAGATGGCTGCCTACGAACGACTTATGACCCAAAGATGTCTGCCTCCGCATGACTTACGACCCAAAGATGGCTGCCTCCGCACGACTTACGACCCAAAGATGGCTGCCTTCGCACGACTTACGACGCAAAGATGGCTGCCTCCGCACGACTTACGACCCAAAGATGGCTGCCTCCGCAGAACTTACGACCCAAAGATGGCTGCCTCCGCACGACTTACGACCCAAAGATGGCTGCCTTCGCACAACTTACGACCCAAAGATGGCTGCCTCCACATGATTATGACCCAAAGATGGCTGCCTACGCACAACTTACAACCCAAGGATGGCTGCCTCCGCACGACTTACGACCCAAAGATGGCTGCCTTCCCGCGACTTGCGACTCAAAGATGGCTGCCTCCGCACGACTTACAATCCAAAGATGGATGCCTCCGCACAAGTTATTACCCAAAGATGGCTGCCTCCACACGACTTATGACCCAAAGATGGCTGCCTCCGCATGACTTACGACCCAAAGATGGCTGCCTCCACATGACTTACGACCCAAAGATGGCTGCCTTCGCACGACTTAGGCCGGCGTCACACTGGCGAGTTTTACGGACGTAAGAGCGCAGAAACTACGTCCGTAAAACTCGCATAACATACGGCACAATTATTCTCAATGGGGCTGCTCCTATTAGCCGTATATTACGGTTCAGTATTATACGGCTTTCTACGGCCGTACAAAATCGCAGCATGCTGCGTTTGTCAGCGTACTGCGCAAAAAAATCGCCAATGAAAGTCTATGGGGGCGAGAAAAATACGGATTCCACACGGACCAGCAGTGTGACTTGCGAGAAATACGCAGCGGTGTTAGTGAAAAGTCGGTAATTCAATTGCCGGCTTTTCATTTCTCCTGCACAAACCCGACAGGATATGAGACATGGTTTACATACAGTAAACCATCTCATATCCCCCTTTTTTTTGCATATTCCACACTACTAATGTTAGTAGTGTGTATGTGCAAAATTTCAGCGCTGTAGCTGCTAAAATAAAGGGTTAAATGGCGGAAAAAATTGGCGTGGGCTCCCGCGCAATTTTCTCCGCCAGAGCGGTAAAGCCAGTGACTGAGGGCAGATATTAATAGCCAGGAGAGGGTCCATGGTTATTGGCCCCCCCGTGGCTACAAACATCTGCCCCCAGCCACCCCAGAAAAGGCACATCTGGAAGATGCGCCTATTCTGGCACTTGGCCACTCTCTTCCCACTCCCTGTAGTGGTGGGATATGGGGTAATGAAGGGTTAATGCCACCTTGCTATTGGAAGGTGACATTAAGCAAGATTAATAATGGAGAGGCGTCAATTATGTCACCTATCCATTATTAATCCAATTGTAGGAAAGGGTTAAAAAACACACACACACATGATTTAAAAGTATTTTAATGCAATAAACACAGCGGTTGTTGTAATAATTTATTGTTCTCTCAAATCCATTTGCAGTCCCTCGCTTGGCAACATAATAAACGCACAAGATACATACCTTCTGATGTACTGTCAGGTCCAACGATGTAATCCATCTGAAGGGGTTAACTAATATTACAAGCAGGAGCCCTGCTATAATGCAGCTGTGCTCCGTGCTTGTAATTCCCCTGCGAATGAATGAAATGTAGGTCATTGACCTACATTTCCTTCAGTCGCGGTGATGCGCCCTCTGGTGGATGTCCTCATATGACCTGGAGCGTGGGAAAAAGTTCCCAGGCTGCAGTTCATGAGAACATCCACCAGAGGGCGCCTCACCGCGAATGAATGAAATGTAGGTCAATGACCTACATTTCATTCATTCGCAGGGGAATTACAAGCACGGAGCACAGCTGCATTATAGCAGGGCTCCTGCTTGTAATATTAGTTAACCCCTTCAGATGGATTACATCGTTGGACCTGACAGTACATCAGAAGGTATGTATCTTGTGCGTTTATTATGTTGCCAAGCGAGGGACTGCAAATGGATTTGAGAGAACAATAAATTATTACAACAACCGCTGTGTTTATTGCATTAAAATACTTTTAAATCATGTGTGTGTGTGTTTTTTAACCCTTTCCTACAATTGGATTAATAATGGATAGGTGTCATAATTGACGCCTCTCCATCATTAATCTGGCTTAATGTCACCTTCCAATAGCAAGGTGGCATTAACCCTTCATTACCCCATATCCCACCGCTACAGGGAGTGGGAAGAGAGTGGCCAAGTGCCAGAATAGGCGCATCTTCCAGATGTGCCTTTTCTGGGGTGGCTGGGGGCAGATGTTTTTAGCCACGGGGGGGCCAATAACCATGGACCCTCTCCTGGCTATTAATATCTGCCCTCAGTCACTGGCTTTACCGCTCTGGCGGAGAAAATTGCGCGGGAGCCCACGCCAATTTTTTCCGCCATTTAACCCTTTATTTTAGCAGCTACAGCGCTGAAATTTTGCACATACACACTACTAACATTAGTAGTGTGGAATATGCAAAAAAAAAGGGGATATGAGATGGTTTACTATATGTAAACCATGTCTCATATCCTGTCGGGTTTGTGCAGGAGAAATGAAAAGCCGGCAATTGAATTACCGGCTGTTCACAGATATCGCGCTGAATGAAATCTAAATACAGAATATATATATATGTGTCTCAATGACATATATATATATATATATATACTGTATATATGTTTTCACTAACATTTGAGCACATAAATCCATTAGATGTCGGTTTTGCAAGCCTGCGCGAAAATCTCGCAGTACGGATGCCATACGGATTACATACGGAGGATGCCATGCGCAAAATACGCTGACACACCCTGACTACGGATCACTATTTTGGGAACATATCTCCGTATTACGGCCGTAGTACGGACGTAAAAAAAGGACCGTATTGTCTTACGCCGAGTGTGACGCCGGCCTTACGATGCAAAGATGGCTGCCTCCGCACGACTTACGACCAAAAGATGGCTGCCTCCGCACAACTTACAACCCAAGGATGGCTGCCTCCGCACGACTTACGACCCAAAGATGGCTGCCTCCGCACGAACCAAATATGGCTGCCTTCCCGCGACTTGCGACCCAAAGATGGCTGCCTCCGCACGACTTACGTCCCAAAGATAGCTGCCTACGCAAGACTTATGACCCAAAGATGGCTGCCTCCGCACGAACCAAAGATGGCTTCCTATGCATGACTTGCGACCCAAAGATGGCTGCCTCCGCACGACTTACGACCCAAAGATGGCTGCCTCAGCACGACTTACGACCAAAAGATGGCTGCCTCCGCACGACTTATGACCCAAAGATGGCTGCCTCCGCACGACTTACGACCCAAAGATGGCTGCCTCTGCACGAATTATGACCCAAAGATGGCTGCCTCCGCATGACTTACTACCCAAAGATGGCTGCCTCCGCATGACTTACGACCCAAAGATGGCTGCCTCCGCACGACTTACGACGCAAAGATGGCTGCCTCCGCAAGACTTACGACCCAAAGATGGCTGCCTCCGCACGACTTACGACCCAAAGATGGCTGCCTCCGCACGACTTACGACCCAAAGATTTCTGCCTCCGCACGACTTACGACCCAAAGATGGCTGCCTCCGCATGACTTACGACCCAAAGATGGCTGCCTCCACACGACATAAAGATGGCTGCCTCCGCACAACTTACGACCCAAAGATTGCTGACTCCTCATGACTTACAACCCAAAGATGGCTGCCTCCGCACGACTTATGACCCAAAGACGGCTGCCTCCGCTTGACCTATGACCCAAAGATGGCTGCTTCCGCATGACCCAAAGATGGCTACCTCCACATGACTTACGACCAAAAGATGGCTGCCTCCGCACGACTTACGACCCAAAGATGGCTGCCTCCGCATGATTACGACCCAAAGATGGCTGCCTACGAACGACTTATGACCCAAAGATGGCTGCCTTCGCACGACTTACGACCCAAAGATGGCTGCCTCAGCACGACTTACGACCAAAAGATGGCTGCCTCCGCACGACTTATGACCCAAAGATGGCTGCCTCCGCACGACTTATGACCCAAAGATGGCTGCCTCTGCACGAATTATGACCCAAAGATGGCTGCCTCCGCATGACTTACAACCCAAAGATGGCTGCCTCCGCACGACTTACGACGCAAAGATGGCTGCCTCCGCAAGACTTACGACCCAAAGATGGCTGCCTCCGCACGACTTACAACCCAAAGATGGCTGCCTCCGCACGACTTACGACCCAAAGATGGCTGCCTCCGCACGACTTACGACCCAAAGATGGCTGCCTCCGCATGACTTACGATGCAAAGATGGCTGCCTCCGCACGACTTACGACCCAAAGATGGCTGCCTCCGCATGATTACGACCCAAAGATGGCTGCCTACGCACGACTTATGACCCAAAGATGTCTGCCTCCGCATGACTTACGACCCAAAGATGGCTGCCTCCGCACGACTTACGACCCAAAGATGGCTGCCTCCACACGACTTATGACCCAAAGATGGCTGACTCCGCATGACTTACGACCCAAAGATGGCTGCCTCCACATGACTTACGACCCAAAGATGGCTGCCTTCGCACGACTTACGACGCAAAGATGGCTGCCTCCGCACGACTTACGACCCAAAGATGGCTGCCTCCGCACAACTTACAACCCAAGGATGGCTGCCTCCGCATGACTTACGACCCAAAGATGGCTGCTTTCCCGCGACTTGCGACTCAAAGATGGCTGCCTCCGCATGACTTACAATCCAAAGATGGATGCCTCCGCACAAGTTATTACCCAAAGATGGCTGCCTCCACACGACTTATGACCCAAAGATGGCTGCCTCCGCATGACTTACGACGCAAAGATGGCTGCCTCCGCACGACTTACGACCCAAAGATGGCTGCCTCCGAACAACTTACAACCCAAGGATGGCTGCCTCCGCACGACTTACGACCCAAATATGGCTGCCTTCCCGCGACTTGCGACCCAAAGATGGCTGCCTCCGCATGACTTACGTCCCAAAGATAGCTGCCTACGCAAGACTTATGACCCAAACATGGCTGCCTCCGCACGAACCAAAGATGGCTTCCTATGCATGACTTGCGACCCAAAGATGGCTGCCTCCGCACGACTTACGACCCAAAGATGGCTGCCTCAGCACGACTTACGACCAAAAGATGGCTGCCTCCGCACGACTTATGACCCAAAGATGGCTGCCTCCGCACGACTTACGACCCAAAGATGGCTGCCTCTGCACGAATTATGACCCAAAGATGGCTGCCTCCGCATGACTTACGACCCAAAGATGGCTGCCTCCGCATGACTTACGACCCAAAGATGGCTGCCTCCACACGACTTACGACGCAAAGATGGCTGCCTCCGCAAGACTTACGACCCAAAGATGGCTGCCTCCGCACGACTTACGACCCAAAGATGGCTGCCTCCGCACGACTTACGACCCAAAGATGGCTGCCTTCGCACGACTTACGACGCAAAGATGGCTGCCTCCGCACGACTTACGACCCAAAGATGGCTGCCTCCGAACAACTTACAACCCAAGGATGGCTGCCTCCGCACGACTTACGACCCAAAGATGGCTGCCTTCCCGCGACTTGCGACTCAAAGATGGCTGCCTCCGCACGACTTACAATCCAAAGATGGATGCCTCCGCACAAGTTATTACCCAAAGATGGCTGCCTCCACACGACTTATGACCCAAAGATGGCTGCCTCCGCATGACTTACGACCCAAAGATGGCTGCCTCCACATGACTTACAACCCAAAGATGGCTGCCTTCGCACGACTTACGACGCAAAGATGGCTGCCTCCGCACGACTTATGACCCAAAGATGGCTGCCTCCGCATGACCCAAAGATGGCTGCCTCCGCATGACTTACGACCCAAAGATGGCTGCCTCCGCACGACTTACGACGCAAAGATGGCTGCCTCCGCAAGACTTACGACCCAAAGATGGCTGCCTCCGCACGACTTACGACCCAAAGATGGCTGCCTCCGCACGACTTACGACCCAAAGATGGCTGCCTCCACACGACTTACGACCCAAAGATGGCTGCCTCCGCATGACTTACGACCCAAAGATGGCTGCCTCCACACGACATAAAGATGGCTGCCTCCGCACAACTTACGACCCAAAGATTGCTGACTCCTCATGACTTACAACCCAAAGATGGCTGCCTCCGCACGACTTATGACTCAAAGACGGCTGCCTCCGCTTGACCTATGACCCAAAGATGGCTGCCTCCGCATGACCCAAAGATGGCTGCCTCCACATGACTTACGACCCAAAGATGGCTGCCTCCGCACGACTTACGACCCAAAGATGGCTGCCTCCGCATGATTAAGACCCAAAGATGGCATCCTACGAATGACTTATGACCCAAAGATGTCTGCCTTCGCATGACTTACGACCCAAAGATGGCTGCCTCCGCACGACTTACGACCCAAAGATGGCTGCCTTCGCACGACTTACGACGCAAAGATGGCTGCCTCCGCACGACTTACGACCCAAAGATGGCTGCCTCCGCAGAACTTACGACCTAAAGATGGCTGCCTCCGCACGACTTACAATCCAAAGATGGATGCCTCCGCACAAGTTATTACCCAAAGATGGCTGCCTCCACACGACTTATGACCCAAAGATGGCTGCCTCCGCATGACTTACGACCCAAAGATGGCTGCCTCCACATGACTTACAACCCAAAGATGGCTGCCTTCGCACGACTTACGACGCAAAGATGGCTGCCTCCGCACGACTTATGACCCAAAGATGGCTGCCTCCGCACAACTTACAACCCAAGGATGGCTGCCTCCGCACGACTTACGACCCAAAGATGGCTGCCTTCCCGCGACTTGCGACTCAAAGATGGCTGCCTCCGCACGACTTACAATCCAAAGATGGATGCCTCCGCACAAGTTATTACCCAAAGATGGCTGCCTCCACACGACTTATGACCCAAAGATGGCTGCCTCCGCATGACTTACGACCCAAAGATGGCTGCCTCCGCACGACTTACGACCCAAAGATGGCTGCCTTCGCACGACTTACGACGCAAAGATGGCTGCCTCCGCACGACTTACGACCCAAAGATGGCTGCCTCCGCAGAACTTACGACCTAAAGATGGCTGCCTCCGCACGACTTACAATCCAAAGATGGATGCCTCCGCACAAGTTATTACCCAAAGATGGCTGCCTCCACACGACTTATGACCCAAAGATTGCTGACTCCTCATGACTTACAACCCAAAGATGGCTGCCTCCGCACGACTTATGACTCAAAGACGGCTGCCTCCGCTTGACCTATGACCCAAAGATGGCTGCCTCCGCATGACCCAAAGATGGCTGCCTCCACATGACTTACGACCCAAAGATGGCTGCCTCCGCACGACTTACGACCCAAAGATGGCTGCCTCCGCATGATTAAGACCCAAAGATGGCATCCTACGAATGACTTATGACCCAAAGATGTCTGCCTTCGCATGACTTACGACCCAAAGATGGCTGCCTCCGCACGACTTACGACCCAAAGATGGCTGCCTTCGCACGACTTACGACGCAAAGATGGCTGCCTCCGCACGACTTACGACCCAAAGATGGCTGCCTCCGCAGAACTTACGACCTAAAGATGGCTGCCTCCGCACGACTTACAATCCAAAGATGGATGCCTCCGCACAAGTTATTACCCAAAGATGGCTGCCTCCACACGACTTATGACCCAAAGATGGCTGCCTCCGCATGACTTACGACCCAAAGATGGCTGCCTCCACATGACTTACAACCCAAAGATGGCTGCCTTCGCACGACTTACGACGCAAAGATGGCTGCCTCCGCACGACTTATGACCCAAAGATGGCTGCCTCCGCACAACTTACAACCCAAGGATGGCTGCCTCCGCACGACTTACGACCCAAAGATGGCTGCCTTCCCGCGACTTGCGACTCAAAGATGGCTGCCTCCGCACGACTTACAATCCAAAGATGGATGCCTCCGCACAAGTTATTACCCAAAGATGGCTGCCTCCACACGACTTATGACCCAAAGATGGCTGCCTCCGCATGACTTACGACCCAAAGATGGCTGCCTCCACATGACTTACGACCCAAAGATGGCTGCCTTCGCACGACTTACGACGCAAAGATGGCTGCCTCCGCACGACTTACGACCCAAAGATGGCTGCCTCCGCACAACTTACAACCCAAGGATGGCTGCCTCCGCACGACTTACGACCCAAAGATGGCTGCCTCCGCACGAACCAAATATGGCTGCCTTCCCGCGACTTGCGACCCAAAGATGGCGGCCTCCGCACGACTTACGTCCCAAAGATAGCTGCCTACGCAAGACTTATGACCCAAACATGGCTGCCTCCGCACGAACCAAAGATGGCTTCCTATGCATGACTTGCGACCCAAAGATGGCTGCCTCCACACGACATAAAGATGGCTGCCTCCGCACAACTTACGACCCAAAGATTGCTGACTCCTCATGACTTACAACCCAAAGATGGCTGCCTCCGCACGACTTATGACTCAAAGACGGCTGCCTCCGCTTGACCTATGACCCAAAG
Source organism: Ranitomeya variabilis (assembly GCF_051348905.1). NCBI lineage: Eukaryota > Metazoa > Chordata > Amphibia > Anura > Dendrobatidae > Ranitomeya > Ranitomeya variabilis. Next base: position 374,064,289 of record NC_135234.1, read on the forward strand.
ATGGCTGCCTCCGCATGACCCAAAGATGGCTGCCTCCACATGACTTACGACCCAAAGATGGCTGCCTCCGCACGACTTACGACCCAAAGATGGCTGCCTCCGCATGATTAAGACCCAAAGATGGCATCCTACGAATGACTTATGACCCAAAGATGTCTGCCTTCGCATGACTTACGACCCAAAGATGGCTGCCTCCGCACGACTTACGACCCAAAGATGGCTGCCTTCGCACGACTTACGACGCAAAGATGGCTGCCTCCGCACGACTTACGACCCAAAGATGGCTGCCTCCGCAGAACTTACGACCTAAAGATGGCTGCCTCCGCACGACTTACAATCCAAAGATGGATGCCTCCGCACAAGTTATTACCCAAAGATGGCTGCCTCCACACGACTTATGACCCAAAGATGGCTGCCTCCGCATGACTTACGACCCAAAGATGGCTGCCTCCACATGACTTACAACCCAAAGATGGCTGCCTTCGCACGACTTACGACGCAAAGATGGCTGCCTCCGCACGACTTATGACCCAAAGATGGCTGCCTCCGCACAACTTACAACCCAAGGATGGCTGCCTCCGCACGACTTACGACCCAAAGATGGCTGCCTTCCCGCGACTTGCGACTCAAAGATGGCTGCCTCCGCACGACTTACAATCCAAAGATGGATGCCTCCGCACAAGTTATTACCCAAAGATGGCTGCCTCCACACGACTTATGACCCAAAGATGGCTGCCTCCGCATGACTTACGACCCAAAGATGGCTGCCTCCACATGACTTACGACCCAAAGATGGCTGCCTTCGCACGACTTACGACGCAAAGATGGCTGCCTCCGCACGACTTACGACCCAAAGATGGCTGCCTCCGCACAACTTACAACCCAAGGATGGCTGCCTCCGCACGACTTACGACCCAAAGATGGCTGCCTCCGCACGAACCAAATATGGCTGCCTTCCCGCGACTTGCGACCCAAAGATGGCGGCCTCCGCACGACTTACGTCCCAAAGATAGCTGCCTACGCAAGACTTATGACCCAAACATGGCTGCCTCCGCACGAACCAAAGATGGCTTCCTATGCATGACTTGCGACCCAAAGATGGCTGCCTCCGCACGACTTACGACCCAAAGATGGCTGCCTCAGCACGACTTACGACCAAAAGATGGCTGCCTCCGCACGACTTATGACCCAAAGATGGCTGCCTCCGCACGACTTACGACCCAAAGATGGCTGCCTCTGCACGAATTATGACCCAAAGATGGCTGCCTCCGCATGACTTACGACCCAAAGATGGCTGCCTCCGCACGACTTACGACGCAAAGATGGCTGCCTCCGCAAGACTTACGACCCAAAGATGGCTGCCTCCGCACGACTTACAACCCAAAGATGGCTGCCTCCGCACGACTTACGACCCAAAGATGGCTGCCCGCACGACTTACGACCCAAAGATGGCTGCCTCCGCATGACTTACGATGCAAAGATGGCTGCCTCCGCACAACTTACGACCCAAAGATGGCTGCCTCCGCATGATTACGACCCAAAGATGGCTGCCTACGCACGACTTATGACCCAAAGATGTCTGCCTCCGCATGACTTACGACCCAAAGATGGCTGCCTCCGCACGACTTACGATCCAAAGATGGCTGCCTTCGCACGACTTATGACGCAAAGATGGCTGCCTCCGCACGACTTACAACCCAAAGATGGCTGCCTCCACAGAACTTACGACCCAAAGATGGCTGCCTCCGCACGAACCAAAGATGGCTGCCTTCCCGCGACTTGCGACTCAAAGATGGCTGCCTCCGCACGACTTACAATCCAAAGATGGATGCCTCCGCACAAGTTATTACCCAAAGATGGCTGCCTCCACACGACTTATGACCCAAAGATGGCTGCCTCCGCATGACTTACGACCCAAAGATGGCTGCCTCCACATGACTTACGACCCAAAGATGGCTGCCTTCGCACGACTTACGACGCAAAGATGGCTGCCTCCGCACGACTTACGACCCAAAGATGGCTGCCTCCGCACAACTTACAACCCAAGGATGGCTGCCTCCGCACGACTTACGACCCAAAGATGGCTGCCTCCGCACGAACCAAATATGGCTGCCTTCCCGCGACTTGCGACCCAAAGATGGCGGCCTCCGCACGACTTACGTCCCAAAGATAGCTGCCTACGCAAGACTTATGACCCAAACATGGCTGCCTCCGCACGAACCAAAGATGGCTTCCTATGCATGACTTGCGACCCAAAGATGGCTGCCTCCGCACGACTTACGACCCAAAGATGGCTGCCTCAGCACGACTTACGACCAAAAGATGGCTGCCTCCGCACGACTTATGACCCAAAGATGGCTGCCTCCGCACGACTTACGACCCAAAGATGGCTGCCTCTGCACAAATTATGACCCAAAGATGGCTGCCTCCGCATGACTTACGACCCAAAGATGGCTGCCTCCGCACGACTTACGACGCAAAGATGGCTGCCTCCGCAAGACTTACGACCCAAAGATGGCTGCCTCCGCACGACTTACAACCCAAAGATGGCTGCCTCCGCACGACTTACGACCCAAAGATGGCTGCCCGCACGACTTACGACCCAAAGATGGCTGCCTCCGCATGACTTACGATGCAAAGATGGCTGCCTCCGCACAACTTACGACCCAAAGATGGCTGCCTCCGCATGATTACGACCCAAAGATGGCTGCCTACGCACGACTTATGACCCAAAGATGTCTGCCTCCGCATGACTTACGACCCAAAGATGGCTGCCTCCGCACGACTTACGATCCAAAGATGGCTGCCTTCGCACGACTTATGACGCAAAGATGGCTGCCTCCGCACGACTTACAACCCAAAGATGGCTGCCTCCACAGAACTTACGACCCAAAGATGGCTGCCTCCGCACGAACCAAAGATGGCTGCCTTCCCGCGACTTGCGACTCAAAGATGGCTGCCTCCGCACGACTTACAATCCAAAGATGGATGCCTCCGCACAAGTTATTACCCAAAGATGGCTGCCTCCACACGACTTATGACCCAAAGATGGCTGACTCCGCATGACTTACGACCCAAAGATGGCTGCCTCCACATGACTTACGACCCAAAGATGGCTGCCTTCGCACGACTTACGACGCAAAGATGGCTGCCTCTGCACGACTTACAACCCAAAGATGGCTGCCTCCGCACAACTTACAACCCAAGGATGGCTGCCTCCGCATGACTTACGACCCAAAGATGGCTGCCTTCCCGCGACTTGCGACTCAAAGATGGCTGCCTCCGCACGACTTACAATCCAAAGATGGATGCCTCCGCAGAAGTTATTACCCAAAGATGGCTGCCTCCACACGACTTATGACGCAAAGATGGCTGCCTCCGCATGAATTACGACCCAAAGATGGCTGCCTTCACATGACTTACGACCCAAAGATGGCTGCCTTCGCACGACTTACGACGCAAAGATGGCTGCCTCCGCACGACTTACGACCCAAAGATGGCTGCCTCCGCACAACTTACAACCCAAGGATGGCTGCCTCCGCACGACTTACGACCCAAATATGGCTGCCTTCCCGTGACTTGCGACCCAAAGATGGCTGCCTCCGCACGACTTACGTCCCAAAGATAGCTGCCTACGCAAGACTTATGACCCAAACATGGCTGCCTCCGCACGAACCAAAGATGGCTTCCTATGCATGACTTGCGACCCAAAGATGGCTGCCTCCGCACGACTTACGACCCAAAGATGGCTGCCTCAGCACGACTTACGACCAAAAGATGGCTGCCTCCGCACGACTTATGACCCAAAGATGGCTGCCTCCGCATGACTTACGACCCAAAGATGGCTGCCTCTGCACGAATTATGACCCAAAGATGGCTGCCTCCGCATGACTTACGACCCAAAGATGGCTGCCTCCGCATGACTTACGACCCAAAGATGGCTGCCTCCGCACGACTTACGACGCAAAGATGGCTGCCTCCGCAAGACTTACGACCCAAAGATGGCTGCCTCCGCACGACTTACGACCCAAAGATGGCTGCCTCCGCACGACTTACGACCCAAAGATGGCTGCCTCCGCACGACTTATGACCCAAAGATGGCTGCCTCCGCATGACTTACGACCCAAAGATGGCTGCCTCCACACGACATAAAGATGGCTGCCTCCGCACAACTTACGACCCAAAGATTGCTGACTCCTCATGACTTACAACCCAAAGATGGCTGCCTCCGCACGACTTATGACTCAAAGACGGCTGCCTCCGCTTGACCTATGACCCAAAGATGGCTGCCTCCGCATGACCCAAAGATGGCTGCCTCCACATGACTTACGACCCAAAGATGGCTGCCTCCGCACGACTTACGACCCAAAGATGGCTGCCTCCGCATGATTAAGACCCAAAGATGGCATCCTACGAATGACTTATGACCCAAAGATGTCTGCCTTCGCATGACTTACGACCCAAAGATGGCTGCCTCCGCACGACTTACGACCCAAAGATGGCTGCCTTCGCACGACTTACGACGCAAAGATGGCTGCCTCCGCACGACTTACGACCCAAAGATGGCTGCCTCCGCAGAACTTACGACCTAAAGATGGCTGACTCCGCACGAACCAAAGATGGCTGCCTTCCCGCGACTTGCGACTCAAAGATGGCTGCCTCCGCACGACTTACAACCGAAAGATGGCTGCCTACGCACGACTTATGACCCAAAGATGGCTGCCTCCGCACGACTTATGACCCAAAGATGGCTGCCTCCTCACGACTTATGACCCAAAGATGGCTGCCTCCGCATGACTTACGATGCAAAGATGGCTGCCTCCGCACGTCTTAAGACCCAAAGATGGCTGCCTCCGCATGATTACGACCCAAAGATGTCTGCCTCCGCATGACTTACGACCCAAAGATGTCTGCCTCCGCATGACTTACGACCCAAAGATGGCCGCCTCCGCACGACTTACGACCCAAAGATGGCTGCCTTCGCACGACTTACGACCCAAAGATGGCTGCCTCCACATGATTATGACCCAAAGATGGCTGCCTACGCACAACTTACGACCCAAAGATGGCTGCCTCCGCACGACTTATGACCCAAAGATGGCTGCCTCCGCACGACTTACGACCCAAAGATGGCTGCCTCCGCATGACTTACGATGCAAAGATGGCTGCCTCCGCACGACTTACGACCCAAAGATGGCTGCCTCCGCATGATTACGACCCAAAGATGGCTGCCTACGCACGACTTATGACCCAAAGATGTCTGCCTCTGCATGACTTACGACCCAAAGATGGCTGCCTCCGCACGACTTACGACCCAAAGATGGCTGCCTTCGCACGACTTACGACGCAAAGATGGCTGCCTCCGCACGACTTACGACCCAAAGATGGCTGCCTCCGCAGAACTTACAACCCAAAAATGGCTGCCTCTGCACGACTTACGACCCAAAGATGGCTGCCTCCGCACGAACCAAAGATGGCTGCCTTCCCGCGACTTGCGAATCAAAGATGGCTGCCTCCGCACGACTTACAACCCAAAGATGGCTGCCTATGCACGAATTATGACCCAAAGATGGCTGCCTCCGCACGACATACAACCCAAAGATGGCTGCCTCCGCACGACTTACGACCCAAAGATGGCTGCCTCCGCATGACTTATGATACAAAGATGGATGCCTCCGCACAAGTTATTACCCAAAGATGGCTGCCTCCACACGACTTATGACCCAAAGATGGCTGCCTCCGCACAACTTACGACCCAAAGATGGCTGCCTCCACATGACTTACGACCCAAAGATGGCTGCCTTCGCACGACTTACGACGCAAAGATGGCTGCCTTTGCACGACTTACGACCCAAAGATGGCTGCCTCCGCACGAACCAAAGATGGCTGCCTTCCCGCGACTTGCGACCCAAAGATGGCTGCCTCCGCACGACTTACGACCCAAAGATGGCTGCCTACGCAGGACTTATGACCCAAAGATGGCTGCCTCCGCACGACTTACGACGCAAAGATGGCTGCCTCCTCATGACTTACGACCCATAGATGGCTGCCTCCGCATGACTTTTGACCCAAAGATGGCTGCCTCCGCACGAATTATGACCCAAAGATGGCTGCCTCCGCATGACTTACGACCCAAAGATGGCTGCCTCCGCATGAATTTTGACCCAAAGATGGCTGCCTCCGCACGACTTGCGACCCAAAGATGGCTGCCTCCGCACTACTTACGACCCAAAGATGGCTGCCTCAGCACAACTTATGACCCAAAGATGGCTCCCTCCGCACGACTTACGATGCAAAGATGGCTGGCTCCGCACGACTTACGACCCAAAGATGGATGCCTCCGCACGACATACGACCCAAAGATGGCTGCCTTCGCACGACTTACGACGCAAAGATGGCTGCCTCCGCACGACTTACAACCCAAAGATGGCTGCCTCCACAGAACTAACGACCCAAGGATGGCTGCCTCCGCACGACTTACGACCCAAAGATGGCTGCCTCCGCACGACTTACGACGCAAAGATGGCTGCCTCCGCACGACTTACAACCCAAAGATGGCTGCCTCCACAGAACTTACGACCCAAAGACGGCTGCCTCCGCACAACTTACAACCCAAGGATGGCTGCCTCCGCATGACTTACGACCCAAAGATAGCTGCCTACGCAAGACTTATGACCCAAACATGGCTGCCTCCGCACGAACCAAAGATGGCTTCCTATGCATGACTTGCGACCCAAAGATGGCTGCCACCGCACGACTTACGACCCAAAGATGGCTGCCTCAGCACGACTTACGACCAAAAGATGGCTGCCTCCGCACGACTTATGACCCAAAGATGGCTGCCTCCGCACGACTTACGACCCAAAGATGGCTGCCTCTGCACGAATTATGACCCAAAGATGGCTGCCTCCGCATGACTTATGACCCAAAGATGACTGCCTCCGCATGACTTACGACCCAAAGATGGCTGCCTCCGCACGACTTACGACGCAAAGATGGCTGCCTCCGCAAGACTTACGACCCAAAGATGCCTGCCTCCGCACGACTTACGACCCAAAGATGGCTGCCTCCGCACGACTTACGACCCAAAGATGGCTGCCTCCGCACGACTTACGACCCAAAGATGACTGCCTCCGCATGACTTACGACCCAAAGATGGCTGCCTCCACACGACATAAAGATGGCTGCCTCCGCACAACTTACGACCCAAAGATTGCTGACTCCTCATGACTTACAACCCAAAGATGGCTGCCTCCGCACGACTTATGACCCAAAGACGGCTGCCTCCGCTTGACCTATGACCCAAAGATGGCTGCCTCCGCATGACCCAAAGATGGCTGCCTCCACATGACTTACGACCCAAAGATGGCTGCCTCCGCACGACTTACGACCCAAAGATGGCTGCCTCCGCATGATTAAGACCCAAAGATGGCTGCCTACGAACGACTTATGACCCAAAGATGTCTGCCTCCGCATGACTTACGACCCAAAGATGGCTGCCTCCGCACGACTTACGACCCAAAGATGGCTGCCTTCGCACGACTTACGACGCAAAGATGGCTGCCTCCGCACGATTTACGACCCAAAGATGGCTGCCTCCGCAGAACTTACGACCTAAAGATGGCTGCCTCCGCACGACTTACGACCCAAAGATGGCTGCCTCCGCACGAACCAAAGATGGCTGCCTTCCCGCGACTTGCGACTCAAAGATGGCTGCCTCCGCACGACTTACAACCGAAAGATGGCTGCCTACGCACGACTTATGACCCAAAGATGGCTGCCTCCGCACGACTTATGACCCAAAGATGGCTGCCTCCTCACGACTTACGACCCAAAGATGGCTGCCTCCGCATGACTTACGATGCAAAGATGGCTGCCTCCGCACGACTTACGACCCAAAGATGGCTGCCTCCGCATGATTACGACCCAAAGATGGCTGCCTACGAATGACTTATGACCCAAAGATGTCTGCCTCCGCATGACTTACGACCCAAAGATGGCTGCCTCCGCACGACTTACGACCCAAAGATGGCTGCCTTCGCACGACTTACGACCCAAAGATGGCTGCCTCCACATGATTATGACCCAAAGATGGCTGCCTACGCACAACTTACGACCCAAAGATGGCTGCCTCCGCACGACTTATGACCCAAAGATGGCTGCCTCCGCACGACTTACGACCCAAAGATGGCTGCCTCCGCATGACTTACGATGCAAAGATGACTGCCTCCGCACGACTTACGACCCAAAGATGGCTGCCTCCGCATGATTACGACCCAAAGATGGCTGCCTTCCCGCGACTTGCGACTCAAAGATGGCTGCCTCCGCACGACTTACAACCCAAAGATGGCTGCCTATGCACGACTTGTGACCCAAAGATGGCTGCCTCCGCACGACATACAACCCAAAGATGGCTGCCTCCGCACGACATACAACCCAAAGATGGCTGCCTCCGCACGACTTACGACCCAAAGATGGCTGCCTCCGCATGACTTATGATCCAAAGATGGATGCCTCCGCACAAGTTATTACCCAAAGATGGCTGCCTCCACACGACTTATGACCCAAAGATGGCTGCCTCCGCACGACTTACGATGCAAAGATGGCTGCCTCCTCATGACTTACGACCCATAGATGGCTGCCTCCGCATGACTTTTGACCCAAAGATGGCTGCCTCCGCACGAATTATGACCCAAAGATGGCTGCCTCCGCATGACTTACGACCCAAAGATGGCTGCCTCCGCATGAATTATGACCCAAAGATGGCTGCCTCCGCACGACTTGCGACCCAAAGATGGCTGCCTCCGCACTACTTACGACCCAAAGATGGCTGCCTCAGCACAACTTATGACCCAAAGATGGCTCCCTCCGCACGACTTACGATGCAAAGATGGCTGGCTCCGCACGACTAACGACCCAAAGATGGCTGCCTTCGCACGACTTACGACGCAAAGATGGCTGCCTCCGCACGACTTACAACCCAAAGATGGCTGCCTCCACAGAACTTACGACCCAAAGATGGCTGCCTCCGCACGACTTACGACCCAAAGATGGCTGCCTCCGCACGAACCAACGATGGCTGCCTTCCCGCGACTTGCGACTCAAAGATGGCTGCCTCCGCACGACTTACAATCCAAAGATGGATGCCTCCGCACAAGTTATTACCCAAAGATGGCTGCCTCCACACGACTTATGACCCAAAGATGGCTGCCTCCGCACGACTTACGACCCAAAGATGGCTGCCTACGCAAGACTTATGACCCAAAGATGGCTGCCTTCGCACGACTTACGATGCAAAGATGGCTGCCTCCTCATGACTTACGACCCATAGATGGCTGCCTCGGCATGACTTTTGACCCAAAGATGGCTGCCTCCGCACGAATTATGACCCAAAGATGGCTGCCTCCGCATGACTTATGACCCAAAGATGGCTGCCTCCGCATGAATTATGACCCAAAGATGGCTGCCTCTGCACGACTTGCGACCCAAAGATGGCTGCCTCCGCACTACTTACGACCCAAAGATGGCTGCCTCAGCACAACTTATGACCCAAAGATGGCTCCCTCCGCACGACTTACGATGCAAAGATGGCTGGCTCAGCACGACTTACGACCCAAAGATGGCTGCCTTCGCACGACTTACGACGCAAAGATGGCTGCCTCCGCACGACTTACAACCCAAAGATGGCTGCCTCCACAGAACTTACGACCCAAAGATGGCTGCCTCCGCACGACTTACGACCCAAAGATGGCTGCCTCCGCACGAACCAACGATGGCTGCCTTCCCGCGACTTGCGACTCAAAGATGGCTGCCTCCGCACGACTTACAATCCAAAGATGGATGCCTCCGCACAAGTTATTACCCAAAGATGGCTGCCTCCACACGACTTATGACCCAAAGATGGCTGCCTCCGCATGAATTACGACCCAAAGATGGCTGCCTCCACATGACTTACGACCCAAAGATGTCTGCCTTCGCACGACTTACGACGCAAAGATGGCTGCCTCCGCACGACTTACGACCCAAAGATGGCTGCCTCCGCACAACTTACAACCCAAGGATGGCTGCCTCCACACGACTTACGACCCAAAGATGGCTGCCTCCGCACGAACCAAATATGGCTGCCTTCCCGCGACTTTCGACCCAAAGATGGCTGCCTCCGCACGACTTACGTCCCAAAGATAGCTGCCTACGCAAGACTTATGACCCAAAGATGGCTGCCTCCGCACGAACCAAAGATGGCTTCCTATGCATGACTTGCGACCCAAAGATGGCTGCCTCCGCACGACTTACGACCCAAAGATGGCTGCCTCAACACAACTTACGACCAAAAGATGGCTGCCTCCGCACGACTTATGACCCAAAGATGGCTGCCTCCGCACGACTTACGACCCAAAGATGGCTGCCTCTACACGAATTATGACCCAAAGATGGCTGCCTCCGCGTGACTTACGACCCAAAGATGGCTGCCTCCGCATGACTTACGACGCAAAGATGGCAACCTCCGCACGACTTACGACGCAAAGATGGCTGCCTCCGCAAGACTTACGACCCAAAGATGGCTGCCTCCGCACGACTTACGACCCAAAGATGGCTGCCTCCGCACGACTTACGACCCAAAGATGGCTGCCTCCGCACGACTTGCGACCCAAAGATGGCTGCCTCCGCATGACTTACGACCCAAAGATGGCTGCCTCCACACGACATAAAGATGGCTGCCTCCGCACAACTTACGACTAGTGTTGAGCATTCCGATGCTGCAAGTATCGGGTATCGGCCGATACTTGCTGTATCGGAATTCCGATACCGGGATTCCGATACTCTTGTGGTATCGGGTATCGGGTATCGGAACAACATTAATGTTAAAATGTGTAAAATAGAGAATTAAAATAAAAAATATCGCTATACTCACCTGTCCGACGCAGCCGGGACCTCAGCGCAGGAACCGGCAGCGTTGTTTGTTTAAAATTCCCGCTTTTACATGGTTACGCGAAGTCCCGGCTTGTGATTGGTCAGGGCGGCCATGTTGCCGGGCCGCGGACCAATCACAGCAAGCCGTGACGAAAATACGTCACGGCTTGCTGTGATTGGTCCGCGTCCCGGCAACATGGCCGCCATTAACCAATCACAAGCCGTGACGTCACGGGAGGCTGGAAACGCGCTCATTTTAAAAAGGGCGCGTGTCCAGCCTCCCGTGACGTCACGGCTTGTGATTGGTTGCGTCGCGGTCAACCAATCACAAGCCGGGAGGCTGGACACGCGCCCATTTCAAAATGAGCGCGTCCAGCCTCCCGGCTTGTGATTGGTTGATCGCGGCGCAACCAATCACAAGCCGTGACGTCACGGGAGGCTGGACACGCGCCCATTTTAAAATGAGCGCGTGTCCAGCCTCCCGTGACGTCCCGGCTTGTGATTGGTCAGGGCGGCCATATTGCCGGGACGCGGACCAATCACAGCAAGCCGTGACGTAATTTCGTCACGGCTTGCTGTGATTGGTCCGCGTCCCGGCAACATGGCCGACCTGACCAATCACAAGCCGGGAATTCACGTAACCAAGTAATAGCGCGATTTTTAAACAAACAACGCTGCCGGTTCCCTCGCTGAAGTCCCGGCTGCGTCGGACAGGTGAGTATAGCGATATTTTTTATTTTAATTCTTTCTTTTACACATTTATATGGTTCCCAGGGCCTGAAGGAGAGTTTCCTCTCCTTCAGACCCTGGGAACCATCAGGGATAGCGTCCGATACATGAGTCCCATTGACTTGTATTGGTATCGGGTATCGGTATCGGATTGGATTCCGATACTGTGACGGTATCGGCCGATACTTTCCGATACCGATACTTTCAAGTATCGGACGGTATCGCTCAACACTACTTACGACCCAAAGATTGCTGACTCCTCATGACTTACAACCCAAAGATCGCTGCCTCCGCACGACTTATGACCCAAAGACGGCTGCCTCCGCTTGACCTATGACCCAAAGATGGCTGCCTCCGCATGACCCAAAGATGGCTGCCTCCACATGACTTACGACCCAAAGATGGCTGCCTCCGCACGACTTACGACCCAAAGATGGCTGCCTCCGCATGATTACGACCCAAAGATGGCTGCCTACGAACGACTTATGACCCAAAGATGTCTGCCTCCGCATGACTTACGACCCAAAGATGGCTGCCTCCGCACGACTTACGACCCAAAGATGGCTGCCTTCGCACGACTTACGACGCAAAGATGGCTGCCTCCGCACGACTTACGACCCAAAGATGGCTGCCTCCGCAGAACTTACGACCCAAAGATGGCTGCCTCCGCACGACTTATGACCCAAAGATGGCTGCCTCCGCACGACTTACGACCCAAAGATGGCTGCCTCCGCACGACTTACAACCGAAAGATGGCTGCCTACGCACGACTTATGACCCAAAGATGGCTGCCTCCGCACGACTTATGACCCAAAGATGGCTGCCTCCGCACGACTTACGACCCAAAGATGGCTGCCTCCGCACGACTTACGACCCAAAGATGGCTGCCTTCGCACGACTTTCGACCCAAAGATGGCTGCCTCCACATGATTATGACCCAAAGATGGCTGCCTACGCACAACTTACGACCCAAAGATGGCTGCCTCCGCACGACTTATGACCCAAAGATGGCTGCCTCCGCACGACTTACGACCCAAAGATGGCTGCCTCCGCATGACTTACGATGCAAAGATGGCTGCCTCCGCACGACTTACAACCCAAAGATGGCTGCCTCCACAGAACTTACGACCCAAAGATGGCTGCCTCCGCACGACTTACGACCCAAAGATGGCTGCCTCCGCACGAACCAAAGATGGCTGCCTTCCCGCGACTTGCGACTCAAAGATGGCTGCCTCCGCACGACTTACAATGCAAAGATGGATGCCTCCGCACAAGTTATTACCCAAAGATGGCTGCCTCCACACGACTTATGACCCAAAGATGGCTGCCTCCGCATGACTTACGACCCAAAATGGCTGCCTCCACATGACTTACGACCCAAAGATGGCTGCCTTCGCACGACTTACGACGCAAAGATGGCTGCCTCCGCACGACTTACGACCCAAAGATGGCTGCCTCCGCACAACTTACAACCCAAGGATGGCTGCCTCCGCACGACTTACGACCCAAAGATGGCTGCCTCCGCACGAACCAAATATGGCTGCCTTCCCGCGACTTGCGACCCAAAGATGGCTGCCTCCGCACGACTTACGTCCCAAAGATAGCTGCCTACGCAAGACTTATGACCCAAACATGGCTGCCTCCGCACGAACCAAAGATGGCTTCCTATGCATGACTTGCGACCCAAAGATGGCTGCCTCCGCACGACTTACGACCCAAAGATGGCTGCCTCAGCACGACTTACGACCAAAAGATGGCTGCCTCCGCACGACTTATGACCCAAAGATGGTTGCCTCCGTACGACTTACGACCCAAAGATGGCTGCCTCTGCACGAATTATGACCCAAAGATGGCTGCCTCCGCATGACTTACGACCCAAAGATGGCTGCCTCCGCATGACTTACGACCCAAAGATGGCTGCCTCCGCACGACTTACGACGCAAAGATGGCTGCCTCCGCAAGACTTACGACCCAAAGATGGCTGCCTCCGCACGACTAACGACCCAAAGATGGCTGCCTCCGCATGACTTACGACCCAAAGATGGCTGCCTCCGCACGACTTACGACGCAAAGATGGCTGCCTCCGCAAGACTTACGACCCAAAGATGGCTGCCTCCGCACGACTAACGACCCAAAGATGGCTGCCTCCGCATGACTTACGACCCAAAGATGGCTGCCTCCGCACGACTTACGACGCAAAGATGGCTGCCTCCGCAAGACTTACGACCCAAAGATGGCTGCCTCCGCACGACTAACGACCCAAAGATGGCTGCCTCCGCACGACTTATGACCCAAAGATGGCTGCCTCCGCATGACTTACGACCCAAAGATGGCTGCCTCCACACGACATAAAGATGGCTGCCTCCGCACAACTAACGACCCAAAGATTGCTGACTCCTCATGACTTACAACCCAAAGATGGCTGCCTCCGCACGACTTATGACCCAAAGACGGCTGCCTCCGCACGACTTATGACCCAAAGATGGCTGCCTCCGCACGACTTACGACCCAAAGATGGCTGCCTCCGCACGACTTACGACCCAAAGATGGCTGCCTCCGCACGACTTACGACCCAAAGATGGCTGCCTCCGCATGACTTACGACCCAAAGATGGCTGCCTCCACACGACATAACGATGGCTGCCTCCGCACAACTTACGACCCAAAGATTGCTGACTCCTCATGACTTACAACCCAAAGATGGCTGCCTACGCACAACTTACGACCCAAAGATGGCTGCCTCCGCACGACTTATGACCCAAAGATGGCTGCCTCCGCACGACTTACGACCCAAAGATGGCTGCCTCCGCATGACTTACGATGCAAAGATGGCTGCCTCCGCACGACTTACGACCCAAAGATGGCTGCCTCCGCATGATTACGACCCAAAGATGGCTGCCTACGCACGACTTGTGACCCAAAGATGTCTGCCTCCGCATGACTTACGACCCAAAGATGGCTGCCTCCGCACGACTTACGACCCAAAGATGGCTGCCTTCGCACGACTTACGACGCAAAGATGGCTGCCTCCGCACGACTTACGACCCAAAGATGGCTGCCTCCGCAGAACTTACGCCCCAGAAATGGCTGCCTCTGCACGACTTACGTCCCAAAGATGGCTGCCTCCGCACGAACCAAAGATGGCTGCCTTCCCGCGACTTGCGACTCAAAGATGGCTGCCTCCGCACGACTTACAACCCAAAGATGGCTGCCTATGCACGACTTATGACCCAAAGATGGCTGCCTCCGCACGACATACAACCCAAAGATGGCTGCCTCCGCACGACTTACGACCCAAAGATGGCTGCCTCCGCATGACTTATGATCCAAAGATGGATGCCTCCGCACAAGTTATTACCCAAAGATGGCTGCCTCCACACGACTTATGACCCAAAGATGGCTGCCTCCGCACGACTTACGACCCAAAGATGGCTGCCTCCACATTACTTACGACCCAAAGATGGCTGCCTTCGCACGACTTACGACGCAAAGATGGCTGCCTCCGCACGACTTACGACCCAAAGATGGCTGCCTCCGCACGAACCAAAGATGGCTGCCTTCCCGCGACTTGCGACCCAAAGATGGCTGCCTCCGCACGACTTACGACCCAAAGATGGCTGCCTCCGCATGACTTACGATGCAAAGATGACTGCCTCCGCACGACTTACGACCCAAAGATGGCTGCCTCCGCATGATTACGACCCAAAGATGGCTGCCTACGCACGACTTATGACCCAAAGATGTCTGCCTCCGCATGACTTACGACCCAAAGATGGCTGCCTTCGCACGACTTACGACGCAAAGATGGCTGCCTCCGCACGACTTACGACCCAAAGATGGCTGCCTCCGCAAAACTTACTACCCAAAAATGGCTGCCTCTGCACGACTTACGACCCAAAGATGGCTGCCTCCGCACGAACCAAAGATGGCTGCCTTCCCGCGACTTGCGACTCAAAGATGGCTGCCTCCGCACGACTTACAACCCAAAGATGGCTGCCTATGCACGACTTATGACCCAAAGATGGCTGCCTCCGCACGACATACAACCCAAAGATGGCTGCCTCCGTACGACTTACGACCCAAAGATGGCTGCCTCCGCATGACTTATGATCCAAAGATGGATGCCTCCGCACAAGTTATTACCCAAAGATGGCTGCCTCCACACGACTTATGACCCAAAGATGGCTGCCTCCGCATGACTTACGACCCAAAGATGGCTGCCTCCACATGACTTACGACCCAAAGATGGCTGCCTTCGCACGACTTACGACGCAAAGATGGCTGCCTCCGCACGACTTACGACCCAAAGATGGCTGCCTCCGCACGAACCAAAGATGGCTGCCTTCCCGCGACTTGCGACCCAAAGATGGCTGCCTCCGCATGACTTACGACCCAAAGATGGCTGCCTACGCAAGACTTATGACCCAAAGATGGCTGCCTCCGCACGACTTACGACGCAAAGATGGCTGCCTCCTCATGACTTACGATGCAAAGATGGCTGCCTCCGCATGACTTTTGACCCAAAGATGGCTGCCTCCGCACGAATTATGACCCAAAGATGGCTGCCTCCGCATGACTTACGACCCAAAGATGGCTGCCTCCGCATGAATTATGACCCAAAGATGGCTGCCTCCGCACGACTTGCGACCCAAAGATGGCTGCCTCCGCACTACTTACGACCCAAAGATGGCTGCCTCAGCACAACTTATGACCCAAAGATGGCTCCCTCCGCACGACTTACGATGCAAAGATGGCTGGCTCCGCACGACTTACGACCCAAAGATGGCTGCCTCCGCACGTCATACGACCCAAAGATGGCTGCCTTCGCACGACTTACGACGCAAAGATGGCTGCCTCCGCACGACTTACAACCCAAAGATGGCTGACTCCACAGAACTTACGACCCAAAGATGGCTGCCTCCGCACGACTTACGACCCAAAGATGGCTGCCTCCGCACGAACCAAAGATGGCTGCCTTCCCGCGACTTGCGACTCAAAGATGGCTGCCTCCGCACGACTTACAATCCAAAGATGGATGCCTCCGCACAAGTTATTACCCAAAGATGGCTGCCTCCACACGACTTATGACCCAAAGATGGCTGCCTCCGCATGACTTACGACCCAAAGATGGCTGCCTCCAGATGACTTACGACCCAAAGATGGCTGCCTTCGCACGACTTACGACGCAAAGATGGCTGCCTCCGCACAACTTACGACCCAAAGATGGCTGCCTCCGCACAACTTACAACCCAAGGATGGCTGCCTCCGCACGACTTACGACCCAAAGATGGCTGCCTCCGCACGAACCAAATATGGCTGCCTTCCCGCGACTTGCGACCCAAAGATGGCTGCCTCCGCACGACTTACGTCCCAAAGATAGCTGCCTACGCAAGACTTATGACCCAAAGATGGCTGCCTCCGCACGAACCAAAGATGGCTTCCTATGCATGACTTGCGACTCAAAGATGGCTGCCTCCGCACGACTTACGACCCAAAGATGGCTGCCTCAACACGACTTACGACCAAAAGATGGCTGCCTCCGCACGACTTATGACCCAAAGATGGCTGCCTCCGCACGACTTACGACCCAAAGATGGCTGCCTCTGCACGAATTATGACCCAAAGATGGCTGCCTCTGCATGACTTACGACCCAAAGATGGCTGCCTCCGCATGACTTACGACCCAAAGATGGCTGCCTCCGCACGACTTACGACGCAAAGATGGCTGCCTCCGCAAGACTTACGACCCAAAGATGGCTGCCTCCGCACGACTTACGACCCAAAGATGGCTGCCTCCGCACGACTTACGACCCAAAGATGGCTGCCTCCGCACGACTTACGACCCAAAGATGGCTGCCTCCGCATGACTTACGACCCAAAGATGGCTGCCTCCACACGACATAAAGATGGCTGCCTCCGCACAACTTACGACCCAAAGACTGCTGACTCCTCATGACTTACAACCCAAAGATGGCTGCCTCCGCACGACTTATGACCCAAAGACGGCTGCCTCCGCTTGACCTATGACCCAAAGATGGCTGCCTCCGCATGACCCAAAGATGGCTGCCTCCACATGACTTACGACCCAAAGATGGCTGCCTCCGCACGACTTACGACCCAAAGATGGCTGCCTCCGCATGATTACGACCCAAAGATGGCTGCCTACGAACGACTTATGACCCAAAGATGTCTGCCTCCGCATGACTTACGACCCAAAGATGGCTGCCTCCGCACGACTTACGACCCAAAGATGGCTGCCTTCGCACGACTTACGACGCAAAGATGGCTGCCTCCGCACGACTTACGACCCAAAGATGGCTGCCTCCGCAGAACTTACGACCGAAAGATGGCTGCCTCCGCACGACTTACGACCCAAAGATGGCTGCCTCCGCACGAACCAAAGATGGCTGCCTTCCCGCGACTTGCGACTCAAAGATGGCTGCCTCTGCACGACTTACAACCGAAAGATGGCTGCCTACGCATGACTTATGACCCAAAGATGGCTGCCTCCGCACGACTTATGACCCAAAGATGGCTGCCTCCGCACGACTTACGACCCAAAGATGGCTGCCTCCGCACGACTTACGACTAGTGTTGAGCATTCCGATACCGCAAGTATCGGGTATCGGCCGATACTAGCGGTATCGGAATTCCGATACCGGGATTCCGATACTTGGCGCGTATCGGATACCGGAATCGGAAGTTCAATGATTCAAAATTCAGAAATTCAGCCAATGAGAAAGATTCCAAGTGTGGGCACATCCTGTTTAGCATGGAGGGCATGAAACTACTGGCAAGGCTGTGATTGGCTGCTGAAATGATGTCATGATGCAGTTTAAAAGTCGCTGGCGCCATTTTGCGATCACTCTGCTGTGAATTCAGTTAGTGACAGGACGCTGTTTGCTGACTGAGGGACAGTTTAGAGATAGCGATTTGCTTCTTTGTGCTTTCCAAAGGCTAATTTAGCAACCGCTGTGTTCACCTACTATTCACCTTCCTTTTGCCTTGTAGCGCTGTTTTCACAGCGATCTGCAAGGTCTCTCTGTGTGTGTGTGTGAGTGCAGCCCACTCTCTAGTCTGAGTGCAGCCACATAGGCCATCCATAGCTGGTTGTATTCAGTTCAGGGAGGGTGGTTCATTGCCTCATACTGTCCTTTTTTTTTTTTTTTTTTGAAGTAGTGCAGGCTGCTGCACATTTTTTCCAAAAATTCCTATTAGTGTCTTTCCACCCGTCTCCAGCTAATTTGTGGAAAAACACTACATAGGATAAAGTAGAGGAGGGTTTTTGGGCCTTGCAGCGCCGTTTACGGCTGTCTGCACGGTCTCCGTGTGACTGCAGCTCGCCCTGTAGTCTGTGAGCAGCCGTAGCCTGGTTGTCTGCAGCTCAGGGTTTTTCACTGCGTCATACCGCCAAATCAATTTTCTTTTTTTTCAAAGTAGTGTAGTCTGCTGCTAATTTATTTTAAAAAATCCTATTAGTGTCTTTCCACCCGTCTCCAGCTAATTTGTGGAAAAACACTACATAGGATAAAGTAGAGGAGGGTTTTTGGGCCTTGCAGCGCCGTTTACGGCTGTCTGCACGGTCTCCGTGTGATTGCAGCTCTATCCGTTGTCAGTTCAGCCCCAAAAAAATAAATAAATAATAAAGTTCACCAAACACACCAGTTACACCACTTTACATTTGTGTAGGCCACATTAGCTCATATTCAAGTCTAGTCCACACTTTAGAAAATTAGTGTGTCTTATACCTGTTAGGAGGAGTTGCTCAGGAATAAGCACACAAAGCCGTTAGTACTTTTCTGCTTATCTTTATCAGTCAACCAAGATGAAGAAGGCAGTGAGTAAGGCACGTGGGCGTGGGCGCGGAGCAGGGAGGGGACGTGGGGATTCTGTGCCTGCTGCGGGCACCGGTGAGTCATCAGCACCCACTTTCACAAGGGAACAGTCGTTCATGCGCAGCTTTGTCGCCGAGCGCCGTACACCGCTGCTGCGTGAAGACCAAATTGAAGCCGTTGTGGGATGGATGGCAGCTAATGCATCAACTTCCATTAGTGCCACATCCTCTCAGACACAGAGCACTGGAGAGCAGCCATCTGTCTCTTCACCACCTGCAAAATTGCCCAGGCAGACAGAGATCCCAGGACAGGAGCAGTCTCTACTTCTGTTCTTTGAATCATCTCTTGGCTTGGAAACAGGGGGCCAGCCAAGCAGCATTGGAGAAATGGAAGAAGAGGCAGGGTGCAGTGATGCCCAACAGCTTTTTCTGTCTTCCTCTGAAGAGGCGGGTGGGCCAGTGGCTCCGGTCACCACCTCGCAGGCCGCATCAGCTGATGATGACACTCAGGTGCCACTTACTGGTGCGTGCTCTGCTGCTGAGACTACCCAGGAGGAGCAGTTGGGGGCAGAGGGTAGTGTAGATGATGAGGTCCTTGACCCATCTTGGCGTCAGGGACAGGAAGGTGGTGGGAGCAGCTCTGAGGAAGAGATTCCCCGTACGGCCCAAAGAGGGAGAGGGAGGGGGAAGACTGCGGATCCTGCAGCCTCCGCTTTGGCACCCGTAAGGAGCATGTCTCTTCCAAAAGTCAAAAGGGGGGCTCCCAAGACTTGCAGTGCCTGGTCCTTTTTTGACACAGTTGCAGATGACATTTGCTATGTCAGATGCAAGGTGTGTCATCAAAAAATCAAAAGAGGTCAAAAAGTCGCCAACCTCAATACCTCCAACATGTGGAAACATGTGCGCAACAGGCACCCGGCGGAGTTAGACAAACACACTGAAGAGCTAGGCCAACCAACAGCGGCAGCTACCACCTCTTCAGCTTGTGTTGCCTCTTCCTCTAGCTCACACGCAGCTGGTTCGGCTTCCTCCCAGGATCGCCGTGGAAGAACCTCTGGCCCTGTTGTCCAGAGACCCGCTGTCATTCCACCCGCAGCACCACTTTCCCAGTCAACCACACACTCCCAGCCCAGTCTACAGCCATCGGTAGTACAGGCATGGGAGAAAAGGCGGCCTTTCTCGTCAAACCACCCACGAGCACAGGCTCTGACTGCAGGCATTGCCAAACTTCTGTCACTGGAAATGCTGTCATTCAGGCTGGTGGAGACTGACAGCTTCCGTGACTTGATGTCATTGGCAGTCCCACAGTACAGTGTGCCCAGCCGCTTTTACTTCAGCAGGCAAGCCGTCCCTGCCCTGCACAAGCATGTGGAGGGACACATAAAACACGCGCTACTGAACGCCGTCAGTAGCAAGGTCCACCTCACCACCGATGCGTGGACCAGTCAACATGGACAGGGGTGATACCTTTCCCTCACTGCCCATTGGGTTAATGTAGTTGAGCCGGGTACAGACCGTGCGAGTGGCGCAGGACGTGTCCTGCCCACTCCAAGGATTGCAGGAATCCATTCTGTACGCATTGACTCCTCCTCTTACACCAGTTCCTCAGAATCATCGCTGCAGGAGCCGTCACAGTCCACCTCCACATGGACCCGTGATGAACGTGTACCTGTTACGACCGACATGAGCACAGCCGTGGCCAAACGTCAACAGGCCGTCTTGAAATTAATTTTTTTGGGGAATCGTAGCCACACAGCGCAGGAGCTCTGGAATGCCATCAAGCAGGAGAGCGATGTGTGGTTTGAGCCAGCGAATCTCCAGCCAGGCATGGTAGTGTGTGATAATGGCCGAAATCTGGTGGCAGCCCTGGGCCTCGGCAACCTCACTCACATCCCATGTCTGGCACATGTGCTCAATTTGGTCGTGCAGAGTTTTTTGAGGGACTATCCGGATCTTGATGCACTGCTGCACAAGGTCCGCCTAGAGTGTGCTCACTTGCGGCGTTCCAGCACGGCAAAAGCGCGCATTGCGGCTCTGCAGCGCCGACACCGCCTGCCGGAACATCGCATCATATGTGACCTACCTACCAGGTGGAATTCCACGTTACATATGTTGGAGCGGTTGTGTGAGCAGCAGCAAGCTGTAATGGAGTACCAGCTGTATCAGGCGCAAAAAAGTCGCAGTCAGCGCCGTACAGACTTCACAACCACAGAGTGGGCCACTATGAAGGATGTCTGCCAGGTTTTGCGTCCCTTTGATTATTCCACGCGGATGGCGAGTGCAGATGATGCACTAGTCAGCATGACTGTCCCCCTTATCTGCCTGCTTGAAAAATCACTGCAAGCGCTAAGGGATGATGTTGTGGAAGAGGTGGAGGATGAGGATTCACCACTTCCATCATCTTCTGGACAGTCAGCGCCACGTGGTTCCTCACAAACGCGTAGGCAGGGGACAGTTTGTGAGGAGGATGAGGAGGAGTCAATGGAGGAGGAAGACATCCGTCCAGAGGAGGGAGTTCCCGAATTGTCCAGTACTCAGTGTGTACAGCGAGGGTGGGGTGATGACGAGCGGGCAGAGATCACGCCTCCAGCTGGGGACAGCGTTTCTTGGGCAGTTGGCAGTCTGCAGCACATGGTGGATTACATGCTGCAGTGCCTGAGAAACGACCGCCGCATCGACCACATTCTCAACATGTCTGATTATTGGGTGTTCACCCTCCTCGATCCTCGCTACCGGGACAACGTAGAAAGCCTCATCACACCGTTGAACCGGGAGCGAAAAATGCGGGAGTACCAAGACACACTGGTCAGTTCCATCATCTTCTCCATTCCAACTGAGAGAAGTGCTGCTAGTGCATTCCAAAGCAGCTCAGTGCGTCCAGGCAGTGGTGGAGGCTCTGCACAAAGAGGGAGCAGAAGCAGTGCCTCTGCCCAAGGCAAGACCAGTATGGCCGAACTGTGGCACAGTTTTCTGTGCCCGCCACAAAAGTCTACACCATCACAGACGGCTCCAGTCAGCAGGAGGCAACGGTTCCGTCAGATGGTGACAGACTACATGTCTTGCCCTCTTGCTGTACTCCCAGACGGCTCTTCCCCTTTCAAGTTTTGGGTCTCAAAGCTGGATACATGGCCAGAGCTAAGCCAGTATGCATTGGAGGTGCTGTCTTGCCCTGCGGCCAGTGTATTATCGGAACGTGTCTTTAGTGCTGCAGGTGGTGTACTAACTGACCGTCGCATGCGACTATCCTCCGATAACGTTGACCGGCTTACTTTCCTGAAAATGAACAAGGCCTGGATCTCGCAGGAATTTGCCACTCCTCCTCCTGATTAAATAATTAGGTCACTGTATACGTTATCCAGGTCTCCTGTTGTGTTCATCTTTCTACCACCTGAACTTAAATTCCTGGGCTCCAACACCGCCAGTTGAGGCTCAGATGTGCCGTCTGCACAGTCAAAACATACGACCCAGTGTTATTGGGTTTCAGTAACGTCAGCTGATCCCCAGCTGTGTAGCCGGCAATGTGTCATGCGACCGCCACGCTGACACAACAACTGAAATGTAAGGGAATCTGTCCCCCCCCCCCAAGGCGTTTGTTACTGAAAGAGCCACCTTGTGCAGCAGTAATGCTGCACAAGGAAAAAGGTAGCTATTTTGGTTTTGCTCCTTGCACACGCAAAACTTAACACTTATAAAATGTGTCCACTGATACCGTAAAACCGTCCCGGAGGTGGGACTTTCCTTCGTAATATGACGCAGCACAGCCGTCATTCCTACCCCCCCGGCGCCGCGCCCCGGCTCCTCAGCGTTGTTTGATTCCGTCCCGGAGCCTGCGCTGTTATGTTATCCCGTGGCCAGGCACACTTAGCGCTGCCCGTCTTCTGGCATCATTTGGTGTCAGGCTGGCTGCGCCTGTGCGGCCACGCTGGCCGAGAGCCCGCCTCGCAGTGTCTTCTGATTTAATCCCACTGGGGGCCTGGGATCTATGGACATGCGCAGTGCATATCTGAACCTCCACCTCTCACTCATCTCCCTATGGCTTCTTCAGACTGTTCGGTGTCAGCTGGTCCCTAATAGCATGCCACGGCCGTGACACCGCACAGTCTGAAAAAGAAGCCGTAGGGAGGGGAGTGAGAGGCGAGGATATGCACTGCGCATGGCCATGGATCCCAGGCCCCCAGTGGGATTACATCAGAAGACACTGCGAGGCGGGCTCTCGGCCAGCGCGGCCGCACAGGCGCAGCCAGCCTGACACCAAATGATGTCAGAAGATGGGCAGCGCTAAGTGTGCCTGGCCACGGGATAACATAACAGCGCAGGCTCCGGGACGGAATCAAACAACGCTGAGGAGCCGGGGCAC
This sequence comes from Ranitomeya variabilis, assembly GCF_051348905.1. Lineage (NCBI taxonomy): Eukaryota > Metazoa > Chordata > Amphibia > Anura > Dendrobatidae > Ranitomeya > Ranitomeya variabilis. Next base: position 374,088,119 of record NC_135234.1, read on the forward strand.
GGCGGCGGGGGGGTAGTAATGATGGCTGTGCTGCGTCATATTACGAAGGAAAGTCCCACCTCCGGGACGGTTTCACGGCTTCAGGGGACACATTTTAAAAGTGTTTAGTTCTGTGTTTGCAAGGAGCATGATGAAAAGAGCCACCTTTTCCTTTTGCATCTTTTGTGCTGCACAAGCTGGCTCTTTCAGCTACAAACGCCTTGGGGGGGGGGGTTAAAGGTTCCCTTTCGACTTTCTCAGGCTTCGGCCTACATTGTGTTCCTCTGCTTTTCCACCTGTCCCTGGGCTCCAACACCGCCAGTTGCCGTCCAGAAGTGCTGTACGCACAGTCAACAGTCCCTCCTCTGTTATTGGGGTTCAGTAACGTCAGCTGTTCCCCTGCTGTGTGTGTGGCAATCCCTCCTACCTCCTCCAACCTCCTCCTCCTCCACCTGTCCCTGGGCTCCAACACCGCCAGTTGCCGTCCAGAAGTGCTGTACGCACAGTCAACAGTCCCTCCTCTGTTATTGGGGTTCAGTAACGTCAGCTGTTCCCCTGCTGTGTGTGTGGCAATCCCTCCTACCTCCTCCAACCTCCTCCAACCTCCTCCTCCTCCACCTGTCCCTGGGCTCCAACACCGCCAGTTGCCGTCCAGAAGTGCTGTACGCACAGTCAACAGTCCCTCCTCTGTTATTGGGGTTCAGTAACGTCAGCTGTTCCCCTGCTGTGTGTGTGGCAATCCCTCCTACCTCCTCCAACCTCCTCCAACCTCCTCCTCCTCCACCTGTCCCTGGGCTCCAACACCGCCAGTTGCCGTCCAGAAGTGCTGTACGCACAGTCAACAGTCCCTCCTCTGTTATTGGGGTTCAGTAACGTCAGCTGTTCCCCTGCTGTGTGTGTGGCAATCCCTCCTACCTCCTCCAACCTCCTCCTCCTCCACCTGCCCCTGGGCTCCAACACCGCCAGTTGCCGTCCAGAAGTGCTGTACGCACAGTCAACAGTCCCTCCTCTGTTATTGGGGTTCAGTAACGTCAGCTGTTCCCCTGCTGTGTGTGTGGCAATCCCTCCTACCTCCTCCAACCTCCTCCTCCTCCACCTGTCCCTGGGCTCCAACACCGCCAGTTGCCGTCCAGAAGTGCTGTACGCACAGTCAACAGTCCCTCCTCTGTTATTGGGGTTCAGTAACGTCAGCTGTTCCCCTGCTGTGTGTGTGGCAATCCCTCCTACCTCCTCCAACCTCCTCCTCCTCCACCTGTCCCTGGGCTCCAACACCGCCAGTTGCCGTCCAGAAGTGCTGTACGCACAGTCAACAGTCCCTCCTCTGTTATTGGGGTTCAGTAACGTCAGCTGTTCCCCTGCTGTGTGTGTGGCAATCCCTCCTACCTCCTCCTACCTCCTCCTCCTCCACCTGTCCCTGGGCTCCAACACCGCCAGTTGCCGTCCAGAAGTGCTGTACGCACAGTCAACAGTCCCTCCTCTGTTATTGGGGTTCAGTAACGTCAGCTGTTCCCCTGCTGTGTGTGTGGCAATCCCTCCTACCTCCTCCAACCTCCTCCAACCTCCTCCTCCTCCACCTGTCCCTGGGCTCCAACACCGCCAGTTGCCGTCCAGAAGTGCTGTACGCACAGTCAACAGTCCCTCCTCTGTTATTGGGGTTCAGTAACGTCAGCTGTTCCCCTGCTGTGTGTGTGGCAATCCCTCCTACCTCCTCCAACCTCCTCCTCCTCCACCTGCCCCTGGGCTCCAACACCGCCAGTTGCCGTCCAGAAGTGCTGTACGCACAGTCAACAGTCCCTCCTCTGTTATTGGGGTTCAGTAACGTCAGCTGTTCCCCTGCTGTGTGTGTGGCAATCCCTCCTACCTCCTCCAACCTCCTCCTCCTCCACCTGTCCCTGGGCTCCAACACCGCCAGTTGCCGTCCAGAAGTGCTGTACGCACAGTCAACAGTCCCTCCTCTGTTATTGGGGTTCAGTAACGTCAGCTGTTCCCCTGCTGTGTGTGTGGCAATCCCTCCTACCTCCTCCAACCTCCTCCAACCTCCTCCTCCTCCACCTGTCCCTGGGCTCCAACACCGCCAGTTGCCGTCCAGAAGTGCTGTACGCACAGTCAACAGTCCCTCCTCTGTTATTGGGGTTCAGTAACGTCAGCTGTTCCCCTGCTGTGTGTGTGGCAATCCCTCCTACCTCCTCCAACCTCCTCCTCCTCCACCTGTCCCTGGGCTCCAACACCGCCAGTTGCCGTCCAGAAGTGCTGTACGCACAGTCAACAGTCCCTCCTCTGTTATTGGGGTTCAGTAACGTCAGCTGTTCCCCTGCTGTGTGTGTGGCAATCCCTCCTACCTCCTCCAACCTCCTCCTCCTCCACCTGTCCCTGGGCTCCAACACCGCCAGTTGCCGTCCAGAAGTGCTGTACGCACAGTTAACAGTCCCTCCTCTGTTATTGGGGTTCAGTAACGTCAGCTGTTCCCCTGCTGTGTGTGTGGCAATCCCTCCTACCTCCTCCTACCTCCTCCTCCTCCACCTGTCCCTGGGCTCCAACACCGCCAGTTGCCGTCCAGAAGTGCTGTACGCACAGTCAACAGTCCCTCCTCTGTTATTGGGGTTCAGTAACGTCAGCTGTTCCCCTGCTGTGTGTGTGGCAATCCCTCCTACCTCCTCCAACCTCCTCCTCCTCCACCTGTCCCTGGGCTCCAACACCGCCAGTTGCCGTCCAGAAGTGCTGTACGCACAGTCAACAGTCCCTCCTCTGTTATTGGGGTTCAGTAACGTCAGCTGTTCCCCTGCTGTGTGTGTGGCAATCCCTCCTACCTCCTCCTACCTCCTCCTCCTCCACCTGTCCCTGGGCTCCAACACCGCCAGTTGCCGTCCAGAAGTGCTGTACGCACAGTCAACAGTCCCTCCTCTGTTATTGGGGTTCAGTAACGTCAGCTGTTCCCCTGCTGTGTGTGTGGCAATCCCTCCTACCTCCTCCAACCTCCTCCAACCTCCTCCTCCTCCACCTGTCCCTGGGCTCCAACACCGCCAGTTGCCGTCCAGAAGTGCTGTACGCACAGTCAACAGTCCCTCCTCTGTTATTGGGGTTCAGTAACGTCAGCTGTTCCCCTGCTGTGTGTGTGGTAATCCCTCCTACCTCCTCCAACCTCCTCCTCCTCCACCTGCCCCTGGGCTCCAACACCGCCAGTTGCCGTCCAGAAGTGCTGTACGCACAGTCAACAGTCCATCCTCTGTTATTGGGGTTCAGTAACGTCAGCTGTTCCCCTGCTGTGTGTGTGGCAATCCCTCCTACCTCCTCCAACCTCCTCCTCCTCCACCTGTCCCTGGGCTCCAACACCGCCAGTTGCCGTCCAGAAGTGCTGTACGCACAGTCAACAGTCCCTCCTCTGTTATTGGGGTTCAGTAACGTCAGCTGTTCCCCTGCTGTGTGTGTGGCAATCCCTCCTACCTCCTCCTACCTCCTCCTCCTCCACCTGTCCCTGGGCTCCAACACCGCCAGTTGCCGTCCAGAAGTGCTGTACGCACAGTCAACAGTCCCTCCTCTGTTATTGGGGTTCAGTAACGTCAGCTGTTCCCCTGCTGTGTGTGTGGCAATCCCTCCAACCTCCTCCAACCTCCTCCTCCTCCACCTGTCCCTGGGCTCCAACACCGCTAGTTGCCGTCCAGAAGTGCTGTACGCACAGAGCCAAACACCTCGCCAATGTGTTAGTGGGGTTCAGCACCGCCAGCTGTTCCCCTGCTGTGTATACGGCAACGTGTACTGCGACCGCCACGCAGGCACAACAAGTTAAATGTAAGGGAACCTGACCCCCCCCCCCAGGCGTTTGTTACTGAAGGAGCCACCTTGTGCAGCAGTAATGATGCAAAGGGAAAAAGTGCCTCTTTTCGTGATGCTCCTTGCACATGCTGAACCAAACACTTATGAAATGTGTCCCCACACAGCGTTAAACCGTCCGGTAGGTGGAACTTTCCTTTGTCGTGTGACGCAGCACAGCCATCATTTTTACCCCCTTGGCGCCGTGCGCCCCCTCCTCAGCGTTGTTTGAATCTGTCCCGGAGCCTGCGCTGTTAGGTTAGCCCTTGGCCATGCACACATGTTGCGCTGCCCGTCTTCTGACCTCATTTGGTGTCAGGCTGGCTGCGCCTGTGCGGGTGCGCTGGCCGAGATCCCGCCTCGCAGTGTCGTCTAATGTAATCCCACCGCGGGCCTGTGATCCGTGCCCGTGCGCAGTGCATATCCTCTCCTCTCACTCCCCTCCCTACGGCTTCTTCAGACTGTGCGATGTCAGCTGGTCCCTAATAGCATGCCACGGCCGTGACACCGCACAGTCTGAAAAAGCCGTAGGGAGGGGAGTGAGAGGAGAGGATATGCACTGCGCACGGGCACGGATCACAGGCCCGCGGTGGGATTACATTAGACGACACTGCGAGGCGGGATCTCGGCCAGCGCACCCGCACAGGCGCAGCCAGCCTGACACCAAATGAGGTCAGAAGACGGGCAGCGCAACATGTGTGCATGGCCAAGGGCTAACCTAACAGCGCAGGCTCCGGGACAGATTCAAACAACGCTGAGGAGGCGGCGCACGGCGCCAAGGGGGTAAAAATGATGGCTGTGCTGCGTCACACGACAAAGGAAAGTTCCACCTACCGGACGGTTTAACGCTGTGAGGAGACACATTTCATAAATGTTAGGTTCCGCATGTACAAGGACCATAATTAAAAGAGCTAAGTTTACCTTTTCCAGCATTAGTGCTGTACACAATGGCTCTTTCAGCTACAAACGCCTGGGGGGGGGGGGGGGTTAAAGGTTTCCTTTCAACTTGCTCGAGTGCAGGCTTCGGCCTACACTCCGCTCCCCCTGCTCCTCCTGCTGACCCTGGGCTCTAACACCGCCAGTTTTTGCCCAGATGTGCTAGCTGCACAGAGAAAAACACCAGCCAATGTGTCAGTGGGGTTCAGCACCGCCAGCTGTTCCCCTGCTGTGTAGCCGGCAACGTGTCCTGCGACCGCCACGCAGACACAAGAACTGAAATTGAAGGGAACCTGTCCCCCCTCCCCCAGGTGTTTCTATGTTTTACAGCTACCTTGAACAGCAGTAATGCTGCATGTGTTCAAGGTGGCTCAGAAACTTATTCTCCTTGCCCATGTTGAAGTGAACACGTCTAAAATGTGTCCTCTGTGACCATTAAAACGTCCCTCAGGTGTGATTTGACTTTGTATTGACACACGCAACAAGCTCCTTGGTAACGCTGCCCGTCTTCTGGCATCATTGTTTGGCTGGCTGCGCCTCTGCGGCCGCCCTGACCCACACAACAGCCCTCGTTGTCTTATTTAATGGGACTGCGAGGGTGTGATTGATGGGCAGGATCAGTGCATCAGTTCGCCTGTCCCTCCTCTCCTTCCGCCTTCTTCGGACTGTGCGGCTTCATGGCCGTGGCATGCGATAAGGGATCAGATGACGCCGCACAGTCTGAAGCGGGTGTAAGGACCCGAGTGTGAGAGGCGAACATATGTGCTGCGCCAGGCCCTGAATCCCAGCCCCGCAGTGTTTTAACAATGTTAAGACACTGCGGGGCTGGGATTCATGGTCATCGCGAACCGCACCGGCCGACATTACATGATGCCAGAAGATGGGCAGCGCTAACGGCGCTAGGCCAGGGGATAACACGACAGCGCAGACTCCTGTACAGCAAATAACAACGCTCGGGAGGCTGCACCCAGCACCAAGGTGGGATTCTTGACACCTGTGCTGCGTCTCATTACAAAGGGAACTCTCGCCTCCATTACACAGTTTGACTGTATAAAGGGCTAAATGTTATACGTGTTCCATTGTGCAAGGAGAAAAATTACAAGAGCAACCTTTGACTTGCGCAGCACTGCTGCTGCATAAGCTGTGGCTCTTCTACTTTGTAACCCCTGAGGGGGGGTTAAAGGTGACTTTTGAAATCAGTTCAATTAGGCTTCGGCCTACACTCTGCTCCACCTGCAGAGCCCGGGCTCCAACAACGCTAGTTGCTGTCCGGAAGTGCTGGCTGCACAGAGCCAAACACCTCGCCAATGTGTCAGTGGGGTCCAGCACCGCCAGCTGTTCCCCTGCTGTGTAGCCGGCAACGTGTCCTGCAAAAGCCACGCAGACACAACACACCCAAAGCTGCCGCCAGTGCAGGCTTCGGCCTACACTCCCCTCCCCCTGCTCCTCCTCCTCCTGCTCCTCCTCCTGCTGTCCCTGGGCTCTAACACACCGCCAGTTGGGGCCCAGATGTGCTAGCTGCACAGAGAAAAACACCAGCCAATGTGTCAGTGGGGTCCAGCACCGCCAGCTGTTCCCCTGCTGTGCAGCCGGCAACGTGTCCTGCAAAAGCCACGCAGACACAAGAACTGAAATTGAAGGGAACCTGTCCCCCCTCCCCCAGGCGTTTTTACGTTATCCAGCCACCTTGTACAGCGGTAATGCTGCATGTCTGCAAGGTGGCTCAGAAACGTATTCTCCTCGCACATGTGGAACTGAAAACACGTCTGAAATGTGTCCTCTGTGTGACCATTTAACCGTCCCGGTGGTGTGACTTTCCTTTGTAATGACACGCTGCAACCCCCTTGGTAGCGCTGCCCGTCTTCTGGCATCATTGTTTGGCTGGCTGCGCCTCTGCGGCCGCCCTGACCCACACAACGCCCCTCGGTGTCTTATTTATTGGGACTGCGAGGGTGTGATTGATGGGCAGGATCAGTGCATCAGTTCGCCTGTCCCTCCTCTCCTTCCGCCTTCTTCGGACTGTGCGGCTTCATGGCCGTGGCATGCGATAAGGGATCAGATGACGCCGCACAGTCTGAAGCGGGTGTAAGGACCCGAGTGTGAGAGGCGAACATATGTGCTGCGCCAGGCCCTGAATCCCAGCCCCGCAGTGTTTTAACAATGTTAAGACACTGCGGGGCTGGGATTCATGGTCATCGCGAACCGCACCGGCCGACATTACATGATGCCAGAAGATGGGCAGCGCTAACGGCGCTAGGCCAGGGGATAACACGACAGCGCAGACTCCTGTACAGCAAATAACAACGCTCGGGAGGCTGCACCCAGCACCAAGGTGGGATTCTTGACACCTGTGCTGCGTCTCATTACAAAGGGAACTCTCGCCTCCATTACACAGTTTGACTGTATAAAGGGCTAAATGTTATACGTGTTCCATTGTGCAAGGAGAAAAATTACAAGAGCAACCTTTGACTTGCGCAGCACTGCTGCTGCATAAGCTGTGGCTCTTCTACTTTGTAACCCCTGAGGGGGGGTTAAAGGTGACTTTTGAAATCAGTTCAATTAGGCTTCGGCCTACACTCTGCTCCACCTGCAGAGCCCGGGCTCCAACAACGCTAGTTGCTGTCCGGAAGTGCTGGCTGCACAGAGCCAAACACCTCGCCAATGTGTCAGTGGGGTCCAGCACCGCCAGCTGTTCCCCTGCTGTGTAGCCGGCAACGTGTCCTGCAAAAGCCACGCAGACACAACACACCCAAAGCTGCCGCCAGTGCAGGCTTCGGCCTACACTCCCCTCCCCCTGCTCCTCCTCCTCCTGCTCCTCCTCCTGCTGTCCCTGGGCTCTAACACACCGCCAGTTGGGGCCCAGATGTGCTAGCTGCACAGAGAAAAACACCAGCCAATGTGTCAGTGGGGTCCAGCACCGCCAGCTGTTCCCCTGCTGTGCAGCCGGCAACGTGTCCTGCAAAAGCCACGCAGACACAAGAACTGAAATTGAAGGGAACCTGTCCCCCCTCCCCCAGGCGTTTTTACGTTATCCAGCCACCTTGTACAGCGGTAATGCTGCATGTGTGCAAGGTGGCTCAGAAACGTATTCTCCTCGCACATGTGGAACTGAAAACACGTCTGAAATGTGTCCTCTGTGTGACCATTTAACCGTCCCGGTGGTGTGACTTTCCTTTGTAATGACACGCTGCAACCCCCTTGGTAGCGCTGCCCGTCTTCTGGCATCATTGTTTGGCTGGCTGCGCCTCTGCGGCCGCCCTGACCCACACAACGCCCCTCGGTGTCTTATTTATTGGGACTGCGAGGGTGTGATTGATGGGCAGGATCAGTGCATCAGTTCGCCTGTCCCTCCTCTCCTTCCGCCTTCTTCGGACTGTGTGGCTTCATGGCCGTGGCATGCGATAAGGGATCAGATGACGCCGCACAGTCTGAAGCGGGTGTAAGGACCCGAGTGTGAGAGGCGAACATATGTGCTGCGCCAGGCCCTGAATCCCAGCCCCGCAGTGTTTTAACAATGTTAAGACACTGCGGGGCTGGGATTCATGGTCATCGCGAACCGCACCGGCCGACATTACATGATGCCAGAAGATGGGCAGCGCTAACGGCGCTAGGCCAGGGGATAACACGACAGCGCAGACTCCTGTACAGCAAATAACAACGCTCGGGAGGCTGCACCCAGCACCAAGGTGGGATTCTTGACACCTGTGCTGCGTCTCATTACAAAGGGAACTCTCGCCTCCATTACACAGTTTGACTGTATAAAGGGCTAAATGTTATACGTGTTCCATTCAGCGTGTGCAAGGAGAAAAATTACAAGAGCAACCTTTGACTTGCGCAGCACTGCTGCTGCATAAGCTGTGGCTCTTCTACTTTGTAACCCCTGAGGGGGGGTTAAAGGTGACTTTTGAAATCGGTTCAATTAGGCTTCGGCCTACACTCTGCTCCACCTGCAGAGCCCGGGCTCCAACAACGCTAGTTGCTGTCCGGAAGTGCTGGCTGCACAGAGCCAAACACCTCGCCAATGTGTCAGTGGGGTCCAGCACCGCCAGCTGTTCCCCTGCTGTGTAGCCGGCAACGTGTCCTGCAAAAGCCACGCAGACACAACACACCCAAAGCTGCCGCCAGTGCAGGCTTCGGCCTACACTCCCCTCCCCCTGCTCCTCCTCCTGCTGTCCCTGGGCTCTAACACACCGCCAGTTGGGGCCCTAGGAAGACAAGCTTGAATAGGTCCCCATCCGGGTTCCAGTACCGTCAGCTGGTTCTCGGCAGTGTCTTTTGCTCTTGTACCTTCTGCTCCCCATCCTGGTTCCAGTACCGTCAGCTGGTTCCGGGCAGAGCCTTTGGCTTAGGTGCCTCCCTCTGGGTATCCGAGTTCCACCAACGTCAGGTGGTCCTTGGTAGTGCTTTCAGGCACGGGTACCTCCTGCTTAGTAACCGGGTTCCAGTAACGTCAGCTGGTCCTCGGTAGTTCCATTGGCTCTTGGACCTTCGGCTACCCATCCGGGTTCCAGTACCGTCAGCTGGTTCTCGGCAGTGTCTTTTGCTCTTGTACCTTCTGCTCCCCATCCTGGTTCCAGTACCGTCAGCTGGTTCCGGGCAGAGCCTTTGGCTTAGGTGCCTCCCTCTGGGTATCCGAGTTCCACCAACGTCAGGTGGTCCTTGGTAGTGCTTTCAGGCACGGGTACCTCCTGCTTAGTAACCGGGTTCCAGTAACGTCAGCTGGTCCTCGGTAGTTCCATTGGCTCTTGGACCTTCGGGTAGCCATCCGAGTTCCAGTTCCATCAGCTGTTTCTCGGCATTTTCTCAGCCTTCTTGTACCTTCTGCTACATTTCCAAGTTCAAGACCCGAAAGACGATGACCCGGAAGACCACCCCTAAGATGATGACGACACCAGAGACGACAACCACCGAGATGACGACGACCCTGGAGACGATGACCCTGAAGACGACCCCGATGACGACGACCCCGATGACGACGACCCCGATGACGACGACCCTGGAGATGACGACCCTGGAGATGACGACGACAACCTGGAAGACCGAGAAGCAGAAGAACAAGAGGCTGCAGAACAAAGAGCAGAAGAACATTAAGCATAAGACTAAATATCAGAGCAAAAGATATTATCTAAATTATAAGCAGAAGAAGACTAAGCAGTGTATGGGGGTGAGTCCGTTCCTCCTCGTGGTGCCCCTGGATAAAGCCTGATGCTGCAGGCCAAACTGAACGCGGACAAATGTAACTGTTTTGTGACAGGCAGAACGGAAGGTGTAATCTTCAAACTTTTATAGATAACAACTACGGGAATGCCTGTCACAAATAAGAATATGATGAAGAAGTTGAATATAAAAAAGATAATAGTTAAATAAAAAGAATATGAACAATGTAAAAAAAAAAAAATATATATACGTAGAAAAGAAGAAGATGAATAAGGTGAAGAAGTTGATGTCACAGAAGCTGATGATGAGGATAATGAAGAAGAAAGTGTGGGAGAAGTAAAAAATAGGGTGAAGGGCGTGGAAGTAGTGAAACATCAATATCTGACAAAATAAATAAAAAATTAACATAGTCAAATTCTTTCTAACGCCGAACGTCATAAAAAAATTAAAAATACTGCTATTCTATTTGATTGGGATAAACCCCTGTGCCTTTAATGTCTCCGCCACCTCCCCCAATACATCCTACATTATTCTTAGTTGTTTTCCTTCATGTAGAATTAACCTACAAGGAAAGAAAGGGTTTATTTTAATTCCGATATTTTCGTCCCATTGACTTGCATTGGGATCGGGTATCGGTATCGGATTGGATTCCGATACTGTGACGGTATCGGCCGATACTTTCCGATACCGATACTTTCCGATATCGGAAAGTATCGCTCAACACTACTTACGACCCAAAGATGGCTGCCTTCGCACGACTTACGACCCAAAGATGGCTGCCTCCACATGATTATGACCCAAAGATGGCTGCCTACGCACAACTTACGACCCAAAGATGGCTGCCTCCGCACGACTTATGACCCAAAGATGGCTGCCTCCGCACGACTTACGACCCAAAGATGGCTGCCTCCGCATGACTTACGATGCAAAGATGGCTGCCTCCGCACGACTTACAACCCAAAGATGGCTGCCTCCACAGAACTTACGACCCAAAGATGGCTGCCTCCGCACGACTTACGACCCAAAGATGGCTGCCTCCGCACGAACCAAAGATGGCTGCCTTCCCGCGACTTGCGACTCAAAGATGGCTGCCTCCGCACGACTTACAATCCAAAGATGGATGCCTCCGCACAAGTTATTACCCAAAGATGGCTGCCTCCACACGACTTATGACCCAAAGATGGCTGCCTCCGCATGACTTACGACCCAAAGATGGCTGCCTCCACATGACTTACGACCCAAAGATGGCTGCCTTCGCACGACTTACGACGCAAAGATGGCTGCCTCCGCACGACTTACGACCCAAAGATGGCTGCCTCCACACAACTTACAACCCAAGGATGGCTGCCTCCGCACGACTTACGACCCAAAGATGGCTGCCTCCGCACGAACCAAATATGGCTGCCTTCCCGCGACTTGCGACCCAAAGATGGCTGCCTCCACACGACTTACGTCCCAAAGATAGCTGCCTATGCAAGACTTATGACCCAAACATGGCTGCCTCCGCACGAACCAAAGATGGCTTCCTATGCATGACTTGCGACCCAAAGATGGCTGCCTCCGCACGACTTACGACCCAAAGATGGCTGCCTCAGCACGACTTACGACCAAAAGATGGCTGCCTCCGCACGACTTATGACCCAAAGATGGTTGCCTCCGCACGACTTACGACCCAAAGATGGCTGCCTCTGCACGAATTATGACCCAAAGATGGCTGCCTCCGCATGACTTACGACCCAAAGATGGCTGCCTCCGCATGACTTACGACCCAAAGATGGCTGCCTCCGCACGACTTACGACGCAAAGATGGCTGCCTCCGCAAGACTTACGACCCAAAGATGGCTGCCTCCGCACGACTTACGACCCAAAGATGGCTGCCTCCGCACGACTTACGACCCAAAGATGGCTGCCTCCGCATGACTTACGACCCAAAGATGGCTGCCTCCGCATGACTTACGACCCAAAGATGGCTGCCTCCACACGACATAAAGATGGCTGCCTCCGCACAACTTACGACCCAAAGATTGCTGACTCCTCATGACTTACAACCCAAAGATGGCTGCCTCCGCATGACTTATGACCCAAAGACGGCTGCCTCCGCACGACTTATGAACCAAAGATGGCTGCCTCCGCACAACTTATGACCCAAAGATGGCTGCCTCCGCACGACTTACGACCCAAAGATGGCTGCCTCCGCACGACTTACGACCCAAAGATGGCTGCCTCCGCATGACTTACGACCCAAAGATGGCTGCCTCCACACGACATAAAGATGGCTGCCTCCGCACAACTTACGACCCAAAGATTGCTGACTCCTCATGACTTACAACCCAAAGATGGCTGCCTACGCACAACTTACGACCCAAAGATGGCTGCCTCCGCATGACTTATGACCCAAAGATGGCTGCCTCCGCACGACTTACGACCCAAAGATGGCTGCCTCCGCATGACTTACGATGCAAAGATGGCTGCCTCCGCACGACTTACGACCCAAAGATGGCTGCCTCCGCATGATTACGACCCAAAGATGGCTGCCTACGCACGACTTGTGACCCAAAGATGTCTGCCTCCGCATGACTTACGACCCAAAGATGGCTGCCTCCGCACGACTTACGACCCAAAGATGGCTGCCTTCGCACGACTTACGACGCAAAGATGGCTGCCTCCGCACGACTTACGACCCAAAGATGGCTGCCTCCGCAGAACTTACAACCCAAAAATGGCTGCCTCTGCACGACTTACGTCCCAAAGATGGCTGCCTCCGCACGAACCAAAGATGGCTGCCTTCCCGCGACTTGCGACTCAAAGATGGCTGCCTCCGCACGACTTACAACCCAAAGATGGCTGCCTATGCACGACTTATGACCCAAAGATGGCTGCCTCCGCACGACATACAACCCAAAGATGGCTGCCTCCGCACGACTTACGACCCAAAGATGGCTGCCTCCGCATGACTTATGATCCAAAGATGGATGCCTCCGCACAAGTTATTACCCAAAGATGGCTGCCTCCACACGACTTATGACCCAAAGATGGCTGCCTCCGCACGACTTACGACCCAAAGATGGCTGCCTCCACATGACTTACGACCCAAAGATGGCTGCCTTCGCACGACTTACGACGCAAAGATGGCTGCCTCCGCACGACTTACGACCCAAAGATGGCTGCCTCCGCACGAACCAAAGATGGCTGCCTTCCCGCGACTTGCGACCCAAAGATGGCTGCCTCCGCACGACTTACGACCCAAAGATGGCTGCCTACGCAAGACTTATGACCCAAAGATGGCTGCCTCCGCACGACTTACGACGCAAAGATGGCTGCCTCCTCATGACTTACGACCCATAGATGGCTACCTCCACATGACTTACGACCCAAAGATGGCTGCCTCCGCATGAATTATGACCCAAAGATGGCTGCCTCCGCACGACTTGCGACCGAAAGATGGCTGCCTCCGCACTACTTACGACCCAAAGATGGCTGCCTCAGCACAACTTATGACCCAAAGATGGCTGCCTCAGCACAACTTATGACCCAAAGATGGCTCCCTCCGCACGACTTACGATGCAAAGATGGCTGGCTCCGCACGACTTACGACCCAAAGATGGCTGCCTCCGCACGACTTACGACCCAAAGATGGCTGCCTTCGCACGACTTACGACGCAAAGATGGCTGCCTCCGCATGACTTACAACCCAAAGATGGCTGCCTCCACAGAACTTACGACCCAAAGATGGCTGCCTCCACACAACTTACGACCCAAAGATGGCTGCCTCCGCACGAACCAAAGATGGCTGCCTTCCCGCGACTTGCGACTCAAAGATGGCTGCCTCCACACGACTTACAATCCAAAGATGGATGCCTCCGCACAAGTTATTACCCAAAGATGGCTGCCTTCACACGACTTATGACCCAAAGATGGCTGCCTCCGCATGACTTACGACCCAAAGATGGCTGCCTCCACATGACTTACGACCCAAAGATGGCTGCCTCCGCACGACTTACGACCCAAAGATGGCTGCCTCCGCACGAACTAAATATGGCTGCCTTCCCGCGACTTGCGACCCAAAGATGGCTGCCTCCGCACGACTTACGACCCAAAGATGGCTGCCTCAGCACGACTTACGACCAAAAGATGGCTGCCTCCGCACGACTTATGACCCAAAGATGGCTGCCTCCGCACGACTTACGACCCAAAGATGGCTGCCTCTGCACGAATTATGACCCAAAGATGGCTGCCTCCGCATGACTTACGACCCAAAGATGGCTGCCTCCGCATGACTTACGACCCAAAGATGGCTGCCTCCGCACGACTTACGACGCAAAGATGGCTGCCTCCGCAAGACTTACGACCCAAAGATGGCTGCCTCCGCACGACTTACGACCCAAAGATGGCTGCCTCCGCACGACTTACGACACAAAGATGGCTGCCTCCGCATGACTTACGACCCAAAGATGGCTGCCTCCGCATGACTTACGACCCAAAGATGGCTGCCTCCACACGACATAAAGATGGCTGCCTCCGCACAACTTACGACCCAAAGATTGCTGACTCCTCATGACTTACAACCCAAAGATGGCTGCCTCCGCATGACTTATGACCCAAAGACGGCTGCCTCCGCTTGACCTATGACCCAAAGATGGCTGCCTCCGCATGACCCAAAGATGGCTGCCTCCACATGACTTACGACCCAAAGATGGCTGCCTCCGCACGACTTACGACCCAAAGATGGCTGCCTCCGCACGAACCAAAGATGGCTGCCTTCCCGCGACTTGCGACTCAAAGATGGCTGCCTCCGCACGACTTACAATCCAAAGATGGATGCCTCCGCACAAGTTATTACCCAAAGATGGCTGCCTCCACACGACTTATGACCCAAAGATGGCTGCCTCCGCATGACTTACGACCCAAAGATGGCTGCCTCCACATGACTTACGACCCAAAGATGGCTGCCTCCGCACGACTTACGACCCAAAGATGGCTGCCTCCGCACAACTTACAACGCAAGGATGGCTGCCTCCGCACGACTTACGACCCAAAGATGGCTGCCTCCGCACGAACCAAATATGGCTGCCTTCCCGCGACTTGCGACCCAAAGATGGCTGCCTCCGCACGACTTACGTCCCAAAGATAGCTGCCTACGCAAGACTTATGACCCAAACATGGCTGCCTCCGCACGAACCAAAGATGGCTTCCTATGCATGACTTGCGACCCAAAGATGGCTGCCTCCGCACAACTTACGACCCAAAGATGGCTGCCTCAGCACGACTTACGACCAAAAGATGGCTGCCTCCGCACGACTTATGACCCAAAGATGGCTGCCTCCGCACGACTTACGACCCAAAGATGGCTGCCTCTGCACGAATTATGACCCAAAGATGGCTGCCTCCGCATGACTTACGACCCAAAGATGGCTGCCTCCGCATGACTTACGACCCAAAGATGGCTGCCTCCGCACGACTTACGACGCAAAGATGGCTGCCTCCACAAGACTTACGACCCAAAGATGGCTGCCTCCGCACGACTTACGACCCAAAGATGGCTGCCTCCGCATGACTTACGACCCAAAGATGGCTGCCTCCGCACGACTTACGACCCAAAGATGGCTGCCTCCGCATGACTTACGACCCAAAGATGGCTGCCTCCACACGACATAAAGATGGCTGCCTCCGCACAACTTACGACACAAAGATTGCTGACTCCTCATGACTTACAACCCAAAGATGGCTGCCTCCGCACGACTTATGACCCAAAGACGGCTGCCTCCGCTTGACCTATGACCCAAAGATGGCTGCCTCCGCATGACCCAAAGATGGCTGCCTCCACATGACTTACGACCCAAAGATGGCTGCCTCCGCACGACTTACGACCCAAAGATGGCTGCCTCCGCATGATTACGACCCAAAGATGTCTGCCTACGAACTACTTATGACCTAAAGATGTCTGCCTCCGCATGACTTACGACCCAAAGATGGCTGCCTTCGCACGACTTACGACGCAAAGATGACTGCCTCCGCACGACTTACGACCCAAAGATGGCTGCCTCCGCAGAACTTACGACCTAAAGATGGCTGCCTCCGCACGACTTACGACCCAAAGATGGCTGCCTCCGCACGAACCAAAGATGGCTGCCTTCCCGCGACTTGCGACTCAAAGATGGCTGCCTCCGCACGACTTACAACCGAAAGATGGCTGCCTACGCACGACTTATGACCCAAAGATGGCTGCCTCCGCACGACTTATGACCCAAAGATGGCTGCCTCCTCACGACTTACGACCCAAAGATGGCTGCCTCCGCATGACTTACGATGCAAAGATGGCTGCCTCCGCACGACTTACGACCCAAAGATGGCTGCCTCCGCATGATTACGATCCAAAGATGGCTGCCTACGAATGACTTATGACCCAAAGATGTCTGCCTCCGCATGACTTACGACCCAAAGATGGCTGCCTCCGCACGACTTACGACCCAAAGATGGCTGCCTTCGCACGACTTACGACCCAAAGATGGCTGCCTCCACATGATTATGACCCAAAGATGGCTGCCTACGCACAACTTACGACCCAAAGATGGCTGCCTCCGCATGACTTATGACCCAAAGATGGCTGCCTCCGCACGACTTACGACTTAAAGATGGCTGCCTCCGCATGACTTACGATGCAAAGATGGCTGCCTCCGCACAACTTACGACCCAAAGATGGCTGCCTCCGCATGATTACGACCCAAAGATGGCTGCCTACGCACGACTTAAGACCCAAAGATGTCTGCCTCCGCATGACTTACGACCCAAAGATGGCTGCCTCCGCACGACTTACGACCCAAAGATGGCTGCCTTCGCACGACTTACGACGCAAAGATGGCTGCCTCCGCACGACTTACGACCCAAAGATGGCTGCCTCCGCTGAACTTACGACCCAAAAATGGCTGCCTCTGCACGACTTACGACCCAAAGATGGCTGCCTCCGCACGAACCAAAGATGGCTGCCTTCCCGCGACTTGCGACTCAAAGATGGCTGCCTCCGCACGACTTACAACCCAAAGATGGCTGCCTATGCACGACTTACAACCCAAAGATGGCTGCCTCCGCACGACATACAACCCAAAGATGGCTGCCTCCGCACGACTTACGACCCAAAGATGGCTGCCTCCGCATGACTTATGATCCAAAGATGGATGCCTCAGCACAAGTTATTACCCAAAGATGGCTGCCTCCACACGACTTATGACCCAAAGATGGCTGCCTCCGCACGACTTACGACCCAAAGATGGCTGCCTCCACATGACTTACGACCCAAAGATGGCTGCCTTCGCACGACTTACAACGCAAAGATGGCTGCCTCCGCACGACTTACGACCCAAAGATGGCTGCCTCCGCACGAACCAAAGATGTCTGCCTTCCCGCGACTTGCGACCCAAAGATGGCTGCCTCCGCACGACTTACGACCCAAAGATGGCTGCCTACGCAAGACTTATGACCCAAAGATGGCTGCCTCCGCATGACTTACGACGCAAAGATGGCTGCCTCCTCATGACTTACGACCCATAGATGGCTGCCACCGCAGGACTTTTGACCCAAAGATGGCTGCCTCCGCACGAATTATGACCCAAAGATGGCTGCCTCCGCATGACTTACGACCCAAAGATGGCTGCCTCCGCACGACTTACGACGCAAAGATGGCTGCCTCCGCAAGACTTACGACCCAAAGATGGCTGCCTCCGCACGACTTACGACCCAAAGATGGCTGCCTCCGCACGACTTACGACACAAAGATGGCTGCCTCCGCATGACTTACGACCCAAAGATGGCTGCCTCTGCATGACTTACGACCCAAAGATGGCTGCCTCCACACGACATAAAGATGGCTGCCTCCGCACAACTTACGACCCAAAGATTGCTGACTCCTCATGACTTACAACCCAAAGATGGCTGCCTCCGCATGACTTATGACCCAAAGACGGCTGCCTCCGCTTGACCTATGACCCAAAGATGGCTGCCTCCGCATGACCCAAAGATGGCTGCCTCCACATAACTTACGACCCAAAGATGGCTGCCTCCGCACGACTTACGACCCAAAGATGGCTGCCTCCGCATGATTACGACCCAAAGATGGCTGCCTACGAACGACTTATGACCCAAAGATGTCTGCCTCCGCATGACTTACGACCCAAAGATGGCTGCCTCCGCACGACTTACGACCCAAAGATGGCTGCCTTCGCACGACTGACGACGCAAAGATGGCTGCCTCCGCACGACTTACGACCCAAAGATGGCTGCCTCCGCAGAACTTACGACCCAAAGATGGCTGCCTCCGCACGACTTACGACCCAAAGATGGCTGCCTCCGCACGAACCAAAGATGGCTGCCTTTCCGCGACTTGCGACTCAAAGATGGCTGCCTCCGCACGACTTACAACCGAAAGATGGCTGCCTACGCACGACTTATGACCCAAAGATGGCTGCCTCCGCACGACTTATGACCCAAAGATGGCTGCCTCCGCACGACTTACGACCCAAAGATGGCTGCCTCCGCACGACTTACGACCCAAAGATGGCTGCCTCCACATGATTATGACCCAAAGATGGCTGCCTACGCACAACTTACGACCCAAAGATGGCTGCCTCCACACGACTTATGACCCAAAGATGGCTGCCTCCGCACGACTTACGACCCAAAGATGGCTGCCTCCGCATGACTTACGATGCAAAGATGGCTGCCTCCGCACGACTTACAACCCAAAGATGGCTGCCTCCGCACGACTTATGACCCAAAGATGGCTGCCTCCGCACGACTTACAACCCAAAGATGGCTGCCTCCGCACGACTTATGACCCAAAGATGGCTGCCTCCGCACGACTTACGACCCAAAGATGGCTGCCTCCGCACGACTTACGACCCAAAGATGGCTGCCTCCGCACGAACCAAAGATGGCTGCCTTCCCGCGACTTGCGACTCAAAGATGGCTGCCTCCGCACGACTTAGAATCCAAAGATGGATGCCTCCGCACAAGTTATTACCCAAAGATGGCTGCCTCCACACGACTTATGACCCAAAGATGGCTGCCTCCGCATGACTTACGACCCAAAGATGGCTGCCTCCACATGACTTACGACCCAAAGATGGCTGCCTTCGCACGACTTACGACGCAAAGATGGCTGCCTCCGCACGACTTACGACCCAAAGATGGCTGCCTCCGCACAACTTACAACCCAAGGATGGCTGCCTCCGCAAGACTTACGACCCAAAGATGGCTGCCTCCGCACGAACCAAATATGGCTGCCTTCCCGCGAGTTGCGACCCAAAGATGGCTGCCTCCGCACGACTTACGTCCCAAAGATAGCTGCCTACGCAAGACTTATGACCCAAACATGGCTGCCTCCGCACGAACCAAAGATGGCTTCCTATGCATGACTTGCGACCCAAAGATGGCTGCCTCCGCACAACTTACGACCCAAAGATGGCTGCCTCAGCACGACTTACGACCAAAAGATGGCTGCCTCCGCACGACTTATGACCCAAAGATGGCTGCCTCCGCACGACTTACGACCCAAAGATGGCTGCCTCTGCACGAATTATGACCCAAAGATGGCTGCCTCCGCATGACTTACGACCCAAAGATGGCTGCCTCCGCATGACTTACGACCCAAAGATGGCTGCCTCCGCACGACTTACGACGCAAAGATGGCTGCCTCCACAAGACTTACGACCCAAAGATGGCTGCCTCCGCACGACTTACGACCCAAAGATGGCTGCCTCCGCATGACTTACGACCCAAAGATGGCTGCCTCCGCACGACTTACGACACAAAGATGGCTGCCTCCGCATGACTTACGACCCAAAGATGGCTGCCTCCACACGACATAAAGATGGCTGCCTCCGCACAACTTACGACACAAAGATTGCTGACTCCTCATGACTTACAACCCAAAGATGGCTGCCTCCGCACGACTTATGACCCAAAGACGGCTGCCTCCGCTTGACCTATGACCCAAAGATGGCTGCCTCCGCATGACCCAAAGATGGCTGCCTCCACATGACTTACGACCCAAAGATGGCTGCCTCCGCACGACTTACGACCCAAAGATGGCTGCCTCCGCATGATTACGACCCAAAGATGTCTGCCTACGAACTACTTATGACCTAAAGATGTCTGCCTCCGCATGACTTACGACCCAAAGATGGCTGCCTTCGCACGACTTACGACGCAAAGATGACTGCCTCCGCACGACTTACGACCCAAAGATGGCTGCCTCCGCAGAACTTACGACCTAAAGATGGCTGCCTCCGCACGACTTACGACCCAAAGATGGCTGCCTCTGCACGAACCAAAGATGGCTGCCTTCCCGCGACTTGCGACTCAAAGATGGCTGCCTCCGCACGACTTACAACCGAAAGATGGCTGCCTACGCACGACTTATGACCCAAAGATGGCTGCCTCCGCACGACTTATGACCCAAAGATGGCTGCCTCCTCACGACTTACGACCCAAAGATGGCTGCCTCCGCATGACTTACGATGCAAAGATGGCTGCCTCCGCACGACTTACGACCCAAAGATGGCTGCCTCCGCATGATTACGACCCAAAGATGGCTGCCTACGAATGACTTATGACCCAAAGATGTCTGCCTCCGCATGACTTACGACCCAAAGATGGCTGCCTCCGCACGACTTACGACCCAAAGATGGCTGCCTTCGCACGACTTACGACCCAAAGATGGCTGCCTCCACATGATTATGACCCAAAGATGGCTGCCTACGCACAACTTACGACCCAAAGATGGCTGCCTCCGCATGACTTATGACCCAAAGATGGCTGCCTCCGCACGACTTACGACTTAAAGATGGCTGCCTCCGCATGACTTACGATGGAAAGATGGCTGCCTCCGCACGACTTACGACCCAAAGATGGCTGCCTCCGCATGATTACGACCCAAAGATGGCTGCCTACGCACGACTTAAGACCCAAAGATGTCTGCCTCCGCATGACTTACGACCCAAAGATGGCTGCCTCCGCATGATTACGACCCAAAGATGGCTGCCTACGCACGACTTAAGACCCAAAGATGTCTGCCTCCGCATGACTTATGACCCAAAGATGGCTGCCTCCGCACGACTTACGACCCAAAGATGGCTGCCTTCGCACGACTTACGACGCAAAGATGGCTGCCTCTGCACGACTTACGACCCAAAGATGGCTGCCTCCGCACGAACCAAAGATGGCTGCCTTCCCGCGACTTGCGACTCAAAGATGGCTGCCTCCGCACGACTTACAACCCAAAGATGGCTGCCTATGCACGACTTACAACCCAAAGATGGCTGCCTCCGCACGACATACAACCCAAAGATGGCTGCCTCCGCACGACTTACGACCCAAAGATGGCTGCCTCCGCATGACTTATGATCCAAAGATGGATGCCTCAGCACAAGTTATTACCCAAAGATGGCTGCCTCCACACGACTTATGACCCAAAGATGGCTGCCTCCGCACGACTTACGACCCAAAGATGGCTGCCTCCACATGACTTACGACCCAAAGATGGCTGCCTTCGCACGACTTACAACGCAAAGATGGCTTCCTCCGCACGACTTACGACCCAAAGATGGCTGCCTCCGCACGAACCAAAGATGTCTGCCTTCCCGCGACTTGCGACCCAAAGATGGCTGCCTCCGCACGACTTACGACCCAAAGATGGCTGCCTACGCAAGACTTATGACCCAAAGATGGCTGCCTCCGCATGACTTACGACGCAAAGATGGCTGCCTCCTCATGACTTACGACCCATAGATGGCTGCCACCGCAGGACTTTTGACCCAAAGATGGCTGCCTCCGCACGAATTATGACCCAAAGATGGCTGCCTCCGCATGACTTACGACCCAAAGATGGCTGCCTCCGCATGAATTATGACCCAAAGATGGCTGCCTCCGCACGACTTGCGACCCAAAGATGGCTGCCTCCGCACTACTTACGACCCAAAGATGGCTGCCTCAGCACAACTTACGACCCAAAGATGGCTGCCTCCGCATGACTTACGATGCAAAGATGGCTGCCTCCGCACGACTTACAACCCAAAGATGGCTGCCTCCACAGAACTTACGACCCAAAGATGGCTGCCTCCGCACGACTTACGACCCAAAGATGGCTGCCTCCGCACGAACCAAAGATGGCTGCCTTCCCGCGACTTGCGACTCAAAGATGGCTGCCTCCGCACGACTTACAATCCAAAGATGGATGCCTCCGCACAAGTTATTACCCAAAGATGGCTGCCTCCACACGACTTACGACCCAAAGATGGCTGCCTCCGCATGACTTACGACCCAAAGATGGCTGCCTCCACATGACTTACGACCCAAAGATGGCTGCCTTCGCACGACTTACGACGCAAAGATGGCTGCCTCCGCACGACTTACGACCCAAAGATGGCTGCCTCCGCACAACTTACAACCCAAGGATGGCTGCCTCCGCACGACTTACGACCCAAAGATGGCTGCCTTCCCGCGACTTGCGACTCAAAGATGGCTGCCTCCGCACGACTTACAATCCAAAGATGGATGCCTCCGCACAAGTTATTACCCAAAGATGGCTGCCTCCACACGACTTATGACCCAAAGATGGCTGCCTCCGCATGACTTACGACCCAAAGATGGCTGCCTACACATGACTTACGACCCAAAGATGGCTGCCTTCGCACGACTTACGACGCAAAGATGGCTGCCTCCGCACGACTTACGACCCAAAGATGGCTGCCTCCGCACAACTTACAACCCAAGGATGGCTGCCTCCGCACGACTTACGACCCAAAGATGGCTGCCTCCGCACGAACCAAATATGGCTGCCTTCCCGCGACTTGCGACCCAAAGATGGCTGCCTCCGCACGACTTACGTCCCAAAGATAGCTGCCTACGCAAGACTTATGACCCAAACATGGCTGCCTCCGCACGAACCAAAGATGGCTTCCTATGCATGACTTGCGACCCAAAGATGGCTGCCTCCGCACGACTTACGACCCAAAGATGGCTGCCTCAGCACGACTTACGACCAAAAGATGGCTGCCTCCGCACGACTTATGACCCAAAGATGGCTGCCTCCGCACGACTTACGACCCAAAGATGGCTGCCTCTGCACGAATTATGACCCAAAGATGGCTGCCTCCGCATGACTTACGACCCAAAGATGGCTGCCTCCGCACGACTTACGACCCAAAGATGGCTGCCTTCGCACGACTTACGACGCAAAGATGGCTGCCTCCGCACAACTTACAACCCACAGATGGCTGCCTCCACAGAACTTACGACCCAAAGATGGCTGCCTCCGCACAACTTACGACCCAAAGATGGCTGCCTCCGCACGAACCAAAGATGGCTGCCTTCCTGCGACTTGCGACTCAAAGATGGCTGCCTCCGCACGACTTACAATCCAAAGATGGATGCCTCCGCACAAGTTATTACCCAAAGATGGCTGCCTCCACACGACTTACGACTTAAAGATGGCTGCCTCCACATGACTTACGACCCAAAGATGGCTGCCTTCGCACGACTTACGACGCAAAGATGGCTGCCTCCGCACGACTTACGACCCAAAGATGGCTGCCTCCGCACAACTTACAACCCAAGGATGGCTGCCTCCGCACGACTTACGACCCAAAGATGGCTGCCTCCGCATGAACCAAATATGGCTGCCTTCCCGCGACTTGCGACCCAAAGATAGCTGCCTCCGCACGACTTACGTCCCAAAGATAGCTGCCTACGCAAGACTTATGACCCAAAGATGGCTGCCTCCGCACGACCCAAAGATGGCTTCCTATGCATGACTTGCGACCCAAAGATGGCTGCCTCCGCACGACTTACAACCCAAAGATGGCTGCCTCAGCACGACTTACGACCAAAAGATGGCTGCCTCCGCACGACTTATGACCCAAAGATGGCTGCCTCCGCACGACTTACGACCCAAAGATGGCTGCCTCTGCACGAATTATGACCCAAAGATGGCTGCCTCCGCATGACTTACGACCCAAAGATGGCTGCCTCCGCATGACTTACGACCCAAATATGGCTGCCTCCGCACGACTTATGACGCAAAGATGGCTGCCTCCGCAAGACTTACGACCCAAAGATGGCTGCCTCCGCACGACTTACGACCCAAAGATGGCTGCCTCCGCACGACTTACGACCCAAAGATGGCTGCCTCCGCACGACTTACGACCCAAAGATGGCTGCCTCCACACGACATAAAGATGGCTGCCTCCACACAACTTACGACCCAAAGATTGCTGACTCCTCATGACTTACAACCCAAAGATGGCTGCCTCCGCTTGACCTATGACCCAAAGATGGCTGCCTCCACATGACTTATGACCAAAAGATGGCTGCCTCCGCACAACTTACGACCCAAAGATGGCTG
Source organism: Ranitomeya variabilis (assembly GCF_051348905.1). NCBI lineage: Eukaryota > Metazoa > Chordata > Amphibia > Anura > Dendrobatidae > Ranitomeya > Ranitomeya variabilis. The sequence goes on from NC_135234.1 coordinate 374,112,393, forward strand.
CCTTCGCACGACTTACGACGCAAAGATGGCTGCCTCCGCACGACTTACGATCCAAAGATGGCTGCCTCCGCAGAACTTACGACCCAAAGATGGCTGCCTCCGCACGACTTACGACCCAAAGATGGCTGCCTTCGCACAACTTACGACCCAAAGATGGCTGCCTCCACATGATTATGACCCAAAGATGGCTGCCTACGCACAACTTACGACCCAAAGATGGCTGCCTCCGCACGACTTATGACCCAAAGATGGCTGCCTCCGCACGACTTACGACCCAAAGATGGCTGCCTCCGCATGACTTACGATGCAAAGATGGCTGCCTCCGCACGACTTACAACCCAAAGATGGCTGCCTCCACAGAACTTACGACCCAAAGATGGCTGCCTCCGCACGACTTACAACCCAAAGATGGCTGCCTCCGCACGAACCAAAGATGGCTGCCTTCCCGCGACTTGCGACTCAAAGATGGCTGCCTCCGCACGACTTACAATCCAAAGATGGATGCCTCCGCACAAGTTATTACCCAAAGATGGCTGCCTCCACACGACTTATGACCCAAAGATGGCTGCCTCCGCATGACTTACGACCCAAAGATGGCTGCCTCCACATGACTTATGACCCAAAGATGGCTGCCTTCGCACGACTTACGACGCAAAGATGGCTGCCTCCGCACGACTTACGACCCAAAGATGGCTGCCTCCGCACAACTTACAACCCAAGGATGTCTGCCTCCGCATGACTTACGACCCAAAGATGGCTGCCTTCCCGCGACTTGCGACTCAAAGATGGCTGCCTCCACACGACTTACGACCCAAAGATGGCTGCCTCCACATGACTTACGACCCAAAGATGGCTGCCTTCGCACGACTTACGACGCAAAGATGGCTGCCTCCGCACGACTTACGACCCAAAGATGGCTGCCTCCGCACAACTTACAACCCAAGGATGGCTGCCTCCGCACGACTTACGACCCAAAGATGGCTGCCTCCGCATGAACCAAATATGGCTGCCTTCCCGCGACTTGCGACCCAAAGATGGCTGCCTCCGCACGACTTACGACCCAAAGATGGCTGCCTACGCAAGACTTATGACCCAAAGATGGCTGCCTCCGCATGACTTACGACGCAAAGATGGCTGCCTCCTCATGACTTACGACCCATAGATGGCTGCCACCGCAGGACTTTTGACCCAAAGATGGCTGCCTCCGCACGAATTATGACCCAAAGATGGCTGCCTCCGCATGACTTACGACCCAAAGATGGCTGCCTCCGCATGAATTATGACCCAAAGATGGCTGCCTCCGCACGACTTGCGACCCAAAGATGGCTGCCTCCGCACTACTTACGACCCAAAGATGGCTGCCTCAGCACAACTTACGACCCAAAGATGGCTGCCTCCGCATGACTTACGATGCAAAGATGGCTGCCTCCGCACGACTTACAACCCAAAGATGGCTGCCTCCACAGAACTTACGACCCAAAGATGGCTGCCTCCGCACGACTTACGACCCAAAGATGGCTGCCTCCGCACGAACCAAAGATGGCTGCCTTCCCGCGACTTGCGACTCAAAGGTGGCTGCCTCCGCACGACTTACAATCCAAAGATGGATGCCTCCGCACAAGTTATTACCCAAAGATGGCTGCCTCCACACGACTTACGACCCAAAGATGGCTGCCTCCGCATGACTTACGACCCAAAGATGGCTGCCTCCACATGACTTACGACCCAAAGATGGCTGCCTTCGCACGACTTACGACGCAAAGATGGCTGCCTCCGCACGACTTACGACCCAAAGATGGCTGCCTCCGCACAACTTACAACCCAAGGATGGCTGCCTCCGCACGACTTACGACCCAAAGATGGCTGCCTTCCCGCGACTTGCGACTCAAAGATGGCTGCCTCCGCACGACTTACAATCCAAAGATGGATGCCTCCGCACAAGTTATTACCCAAAGATGGCTGCCTCCACACGACTTATGACCCAAAGATGGCTGCCTCCGCATGACTTACGATCCAAAGATGGCTGCCTACACATGACTTACGACCCAAAGATGGCTGCCTTCGCACGACTTACGACGCAAAGATGGCTGCCTCCGCACGACTTACGACCCAAAGATGGCTGCCTCCGCACAACTTACAACCCAAGGATGGCTGCCTCCGCACGACTTACGACCCAAAGATGGCTGCCTCCGCACGAACCAAATATGGCTGCCTTCCCGCGACTTGCGACCCAAAGATGGCTGCCTCCGCACGACTTACGTCCCAAAGATAGCTGCCTACGCAAGACTTATGACCCAAACATGGCTGCCTCCGCACGAACCAAAGATGGCTTCCTATGCATGACTTGCGACCCAAAGATGGCTGCCTCCGCACGACTTACGACCCAAAGATGGCTGCCTCAGCACGACTTACGACCAAAAGATGGCTGCCTCCGCACGACTTATGACCCAAAGATGGCTGCCTCCGCACGACTTACGACCCAAAGATGGCTGCCTCTGCACGAATTATGACCCAAAGATGGCTGCCTCAGCATGACTTACGACCCAAAGATGGCTGCCTCCGCACGACTTACGACCCAAAGATGGCTGCCTTCGCACGACTTACGACGCAAAGATGGCTGCCTCCGCACGACTTACAACCCACAGATGGCTGCCTCCACAGAACTTACGACCCAAAGATGGCTGCCTCCGCACAACTTACGACCCAAAGATGGCTGCCTCCGCACGAACCAAAGATGGCTGCCTTCCTGCGACTTGCGACTCAAAGATGGCTGCCTCCGCACGACTTACAATCCAAAGATGGATGCCTCCGCACAAGTTATTACCCAAAGATGGCTGCCTCCACACGACTTACGACTTAAAGATGGCTGCCTCCACATGACTTACGACCCAAAGATGGCTGCCTTCGCACGACTTACGACGCAAAGATGGCTGCCTCCGCACGACTTACGACCCAAAGATGGCTGCCTCCGCACAACTTACAACCCAAGGATGGCTGCCTCCGCACGACTTACGACCCAAAGATGGCTGCCTCCGCATGAACCAAATATGGCTGCCTTCCCGCGACTTGCGACCCAAAGATAGCTGCCTCCGCACGACTTACGTCCCAAAGATAGCTGCCTACGCAAGACTTATGACCCAAAGATGGCTGCCTCCGCACGACCCAAAGATGGCTTCCTATGCATGACTTGCGACCCAAAGATGGCTGCCTCCGCACGACTTACAACCCAAAGATGGCTGCCTCAGCACGACTTACGACCAAAAGATGGCTGCCTCCGCACGACTTATGACCCAAAGATGGCTGCCTCCGCACGACTTACGACCCAAAGATGGCTGCCTCTGCACGAATTATGACCCAAAGATGGCTGCCTCCGCATGACTTACGACCCAAAGATGGCTGCCTCCGCATGACTTACGACCCAAATATGGCTGCCTCCGCATGACTTATGACGCAAAGATGGCTGCCTCCGCAAGACTTACGACCCAAAGATGGCTGCCTCCGCACGACTTACGACCCAAAGATGGCTGCCTCCGCACGACTTACGACCCAAAGATGGCTGCCTCCGCACGACTTACGACCCAAAGATGGCTGCCTCCGCATGACTTACGACCCAAAGATGGCTGCCTCCACACGACATAAAGATGGCTGCCTCCACACAACTTACGACCCAAAGATTGCTGACTCCTCATGACTTACAACCCAAAGATGGCTGCCTCCGCACGACTTATGACCCAAAGACGGCTGCCTCCGCTTGACCTATGACCCAAAGATGGCTGCTTCCGCATGACCCAAAGATGGCTGCCTCCACATGACTTATGACCAAAAGATGGCTGCCTCCGCACAACTTACGACCCAAAGATGGCTGCCTCCGCATGATTACGACCCAAAGATGGCTGCCTACGAACAACTTATGACGCAAAGATGTCTGCCTCCGCATGACTTACGACCCAAAGATGGCTGCCTCCGCACGACTTACGACCCAAAGATGGCTGCCTTCGCACGACTTACGATCCAAAGATGGCTGCCTCCGCAGAACTTACGACCCAAAGATGGCTGCCTCCGCACGACTTACGACCCAAAGATGGCTGCCTTCGCACAACTTACGACCCAAAGATGGCTGCCTCCACATGATTATGACCCAAAGATGGCTGCCTACGCACAACTTACGACCCAAAGATGGCTGCCTCCGCACGACTTATGACCCAAAGATGGCTGCCTCCGCACGACTTACGACCCAAAGATGGCTGCCTCCGCATGACTTACGATGCAAAGATGGCTGCCTCCGCACGACTTACAACCCAAAGATGGCTGCCTCCACAGAACTTACGACCCAAAGATGGCTGCCTCCGCACGACTTACGACCCAAAGATGGCTGCCTCCGCACGAACCAAAGATGGCTGCCTTCCCGCGACTTGCGACTCAAAGATGGCTGCCTCCGCACGACTTACAATCCAAAGATGGATGCCTCCGCACAAGTTATTACCCAAAGATGGCTGCCTCCACACGACTTATGACCCAAAGATGGCTGCCTCCGCATGACTTACGACCCAAAGATGGCTGCCTCCACATGACTTATGACCCAAAGATGGCTGCCTTCGCACGACTTACGACGCAAAGATGGCTGCCTCCGCACGACTTACGACCCAAAGATGGCTGCCTCCGCACAACTTACAACCCAAGGATGTCTGCCTCCGCACGACTTACGACCCAAAGATGGCTGCCTTCCCGCGACTTGCGACTCAAAGATGGCTGCCTCCACACGACTTACGACCCAAAGATGGCTGCCTCCACATGACTTACGACCCAAAGATGGCTGCCTTCGCACGACTTACGACGCAAAGATGGCTGCCCCTGCACGACTTACGACCCAAAGATGGCTGCCTCCGCACAACTTACAACCCAAGGATGGCTGCCTCCGCACGACTTACGACCCAAAGATGGCTGCCTCCGCATGAACCAAATATGGCTGCCTTCCCGCGACTTGCGACCCAAAGATAGCTGCCTCCGCACGACTTACGTCCCAAAGATAGCTGCCTACGCAAGACTTATGACCCAAAGATGGCTGCCTCCGCACGAACCAAAGATGGCTTCCTATGCATGACTTGCGACCCAAAGATGGCTGCCTCCGCACGACTTACAACCCAAAGATGGCTGCCTCAGCACGACTTACGACCAAAAGATGGCTGCCTCCGCACGACTTATGACCCAAAGATGGCTGCCTCCGCACGACTTATGACCCAAAGATGGCTGCCTCTGCACGAATTATGACCCAAAGATGGCTGCCTCCGCATGACTTACGACCCAAAGATGGCTGCCTCCGCATGACTTACGACCCAAAGATGGCTGCCTCCGCACGACTTACGACGCAAAGATGGCTGCCTCCGCAAGACTTACGACCCAAAGATGGCTGCCTCCACACGACTTACGACCCAAAGATGGCTGCCTCCGCACGACTTACGACCCAAAGATGGCTGCCTCCGCACGACTTACGACCCAAAGATGGCTGCCTCCGCATGACTTACGACCCAAAGATGGCTGCCTCCACACGACATAAAGATGGCTGCCTCCACACAACTTACGACCCAAAGATTGCTGACTCCTCATGACTTACAACCCAAAGATGGCTGCCTCCGCACGACTTATGACCCAAAGACGGCTGCCTCCGCTTGACCTATGACCCAAAGATGGCTGCTTCCGCATGACCCAAAGATGGCTGCCTCCACATGACTTATGACCAAAAGATGGCTGCCTCCGCACAACTTACGACCCAAAGATGGCTGCCTCCGCATGATTACGACCCAAAGATGGCTGCCTACGAACAACTTATGACCCAAAGATGTCTGCCTCCGCATGACTTACGACCCAAAGATGGCTGCCTCCGCACGACTTACGACCCAAAGATGGCTGCCTTTGCACGACTTACGACGCAAAGATGGCTGCCTCCGCACGACTTACGACCCAAAGATGGCTGCCTCCGCAGAACTTACGACCCAAAGATGGCTGCCTCCGCACGACTTACGATCCAAAGATGGCTGCCTTCGCACAACTTACGACCCAAAGATGGCTGCCTCCACATGATTATGACCCAAAGATGGCTGCCTACGCACAACTTACGACCCAAACATGGCTGCCTCCGCACGACTTATGACCCAAAGATGGCTGCCTCCGCACGACTTACGACCCAAAGATGGCTGCCTCCGCATGACTTACGATGCAAAGATGGCTGCCACCGCACGACTTACGACCCAAAGATGGCTGCCTTTGCACGACTTACGACGCAAAGATGGCTGCCTCCGCACGACTTACGACCCAAAGATGGCTGCCTCCGCAGAACTTACGACCCAAAGATGGCTGCCTCCGCACGACTTACGACCCAAAGATGGCTGCCTTCGCACAACTTACGACCCAAAGATGGCTGCCTCCACATGATTATGACCCAAAGATGGCTGCCTACGCACAACTTACGACCCAAACATGGCTGCCTCCGCACGACTTATGACCCAAAGATGGCTGCCTCCGCACGACTTACGACCCAAAGATGGCTGCCTCCGCATGACTTACGATGCAAAGATGGCTGCCTCCGCACGACTTACAACCCAAAGATGGCTGCCTCCACAGAACTTACGACCCAAAGATGGCTGCCTCCGCACGACTTACGACCCAAAGATGGCTGCCTCCGCACGAACCAAAGATGGCTGCCTTCCCGCGACTTGCGACTCAAAGATGGCTGCCTCCGCACGACTTACAATCCAAAGATGGATGCCTCCGCACAAGTTATTACCCAAAGATGGCTGCCTCCACACGACTTATGACCCAAAGATGGCTGCCTCCGCATGACTTACGACCCAAAGATGGCTGCCTCCACATGACTTATGACCCAAAGATGGCTGCCTTCGCACGACTTACGACGCAAAGATGGCTGCCTCCGCACGACTTACGACCCAAAGATGGCTGCCTCCGCACAACTTACAACCCAAGGATGGCTGCCTCCGCACGACTTACGACCCAAAGATGGCTGCCTTCCCGCGACTTGCGACTCAAAGATGGCTGCCTCCGCACGACTTACAATCCAAAGATGGATGCCTCCGCACAAGTTATTACCCAAAGATGGCTGCCTCCACATGACTTACGACCCAAAGATGGCTGCCTTCGCACGACTTACAACGCAAAGATGGCTGCCTCCGCACGACTTACGACCCAAAGATGGCTGCCTCCGCACGAACCAAAGATGTCTGCCTTCCCGTGACTTGCGACCCAAAGATGGCTGCCTCCGCACGACTTACGACCCAAAGATGGCTGCCTACGCAAGACTTATGACCCAAAGATGGCTGCCTCCGCATGACTTACGACGCAAAGATGGCTGCCTCCTCATGACTTACGACTCATAGATGGCTGCCACCGCAGGAGTTTTGACCCAAAGATGGCTGCCTCCGCACGACTTACAACCCAAAGATGGCTGCCTCAGCACGACTTACGACCAAAAGATGGCTGCCTCCGCACGACTTATGACCCAAAGATGGCTGCCTCCGCACGACTTACGACCCAAAGATGGCTGCCTCTGCACGAATTATGACCCAAAGATGGCTGCCTCCGCATGACTTACGACCCAAAGATGGCTGCCTCCGCATGACTTACGACCCAAACATGGCTGCCTCCGCACGACTTACGACGCAAAGATGGCTGCCTCCGCAAGACTTACGACCCAAAGATGGCTGCCTCCGCACGACTTACGACCCAAAGATGGCTGCCTCCGCACGACTTACGACCCAAAGATGGCTGCCTCCGCACGACTTACGACCCAAAGATGGCTGCCTCCGCATGACTTACGACCCAAAGATGGCTGCCTCCACACGACATAAAGATGGCTGCCTCCACACAACTTACGACCCAAAGATTGCTGACTCCTCATGACTTACAACCCAAAGATGGCTGCCTCCGCACGACTTATGACCCAAAGACGGCTGCCTCCGCTTGACCTATGACCCAAAGATGGCTGCTTCCGCATGACCCAAAGATGGCTGCCTCCACATGACTGATGACCAAAAGATGGCTGCCTCCGCACGACTTACGACCCAAAGATGGCTGCCTTCGCACGACTTACGACCCAAAGATGGCTGCCTCCACATGATTATGACCCAAAGATGGCTGCCTACGCACAACTTACGACCCAAACATGGCTGCCTCCGCACGACTTATGACCCAAAGATGGCTGCCTCCGCACGACTTACGACCCAAAGATGGCTGCCTCCGCATGACTTACGATGCAAAGATGGCTGCCTCCGCACGACTTACAACCCAAAGATGGCTGCCTCCACAGAACTTACGACCCAAAGATGGCTGCCTCCGCACGACTTACGACCCAAAGATGGCTGCCTCCGCACGAACCAAAGATGGCTGCCTTCCCGCGACTTGCGACTCAAAGATGGCTGCCTCCGCACGACTTACAATCCAAAGATGGATGCCTCCGCACAAGTTATTACCCAAAGATGGCTGCCTCCACACGACTTATGACCCAAAGATGGCTGCCTCCGCATGACTTACGACCCAAAGATGGCTGCCTCCACATGATTTATGACCCAAAGATGGCTGCCTTCGCACGACTTACGACGCAAAGATGGCTGCCTCCGCACGACTTACGACCCAAAGATGGCTGCCTCCGCACAACTTACAACCCAAGGATGGCTGCCTCCGCACGACTTACGACCCAAAGATGGCTGCCTTCCCGCGACTTGCGACTCAAAGATGGCTGCCTCCGCACGACTTACAATCCAAAGATGGATGCCTCCGCACAAGTTATTACCCAAAGATGGCTGCCTCCACATGACTTACGACCCAAAGATGGCTGCCTTCGCACGACTTACAACGCAAAGATGGCTGCCTCCGCACGACTTACGACCCAAAGATGGCTGCCTCCGCACGAACCAAAGATGTCTGCCTTCCCGCGACTTGCGACCCAAAGATGGCTGCCTCCGCACGACTTACGACCCAAAGATGGCTGCCTACGCAAGACTTATGACCCAAAGATGGCTGCCTCCGCATGACTTACGACGCAAAGATGGCTGCCTCCTCATGACTTACGACTCATAGATGGCTGCCACCGCAGGACTTTTGACCCAAAGATGGCTGCCTCCGCACGAATTATGACCCAAAGATGGCTGCCTCCGCATGACTTACGACCCAAAGATGGCTGCCTCCGCACGACTTACGACGCAAAGATGGCTGCCTCCGCAAGACTTACGACCCAAAGATGGCTGCCTCCGCACGACTTACGACCCAAAGATGGCTTCCTCCGCACGACTTACGACACAAAGATGGCTGCCTCCGCATGACTTACGACCCAAAGATGGCTGCCTCCGCATGACTTACGACCCAAAGATGGCTGCCTCCACACGACATAAAGATGGCTGCCTCCGCACAACTTACGACCCAAAGATTGCTGACTCCTCATGACTTACAACCCAAAGATGGCTGCCTCCGCATGACTTATGACCCAAAGACGGCTGCCTCCGCTTGACCTATGACCCAAAGATGGCTGCCTCCGCATGACCCAAAGATGGCTGCCTCCACATGACTTACGACCCAAAGATGGCTGCCTCCGCACGACTTACGACCCAAAGATGGCTGCCTCCGCATGATTACGACCCAAAGATGGCTGCCTACGAACGACTTATGACCCAAAGATGTCTGCCTCCGCATGACTTACGACCCAAAGATGGCTGCCTCCGCACGACTTACGACCCAAAGATGGCTGCCTTCGCACGACTTACGACGCAAAGATGGCTGCCTCCGCACGACTTACGACCCAAAGATGGCTGCCTCCGCAGAACTTACGACCCAAAGATGGCTGCCTCCGCACGACTTACGACCCAAAGATGGCTGCCTCCGCACGAACCAAAGATGGCTGCCTTTCCGCGACTTGCGACTCAAAGATGGCTGCCTCCGCACGACTTACAACCGAAAGATGGCTGCCTACGCACGACTTATAACCCAAAGATGGCTGCCTCCGCACGACTTATGACCCAAAGATGGCTGCCTCCGCACGACTTACGACCCAAAGATGGCTGCCTCCGCACGACTTACGACCCAAAGATGGCTGCCTCCACATGATTATGACCCAAAGATGGCTGCCTACGCACAACTTACGACCCAAAGATGGCTGCCTCCGCACAACTTATGACCCAAAGATGGCTGCCTCCGCACGACTTACGACCCAAAGATGGCTGCCTCCGCATGACTTACGATGCAAAGATGGCTGCCTCCGCACGACTTACAACCCAAAGATGGCTGCCTCCGCACGACTTATGACCCAAAGATGGCTGCCTCCGCACGACTTACAACCCAAAGATGGCTGCCTCCGCACGACTTATGACCCAAAGATGGCTGCCTCCGCACGACTTACGACCCAAAGATGGCTGCCTCCGCACGACTTACGACCCAAAGATGGCTGCCTCCGCACGAACCAAAGATGGCTGCCTTCCCGCGACTTGCGACTCAAAGATGGCTGCCTCCGCACGACTTACAATCCAAAGATGGATGCCTCCGCACAAGTTATTACCCAAAGATGGCTGCCTCCACACGACTTATGACCCAAAGATGGCTGCCTCCGCATGACTTACGACCCAAAGATGGCTGCCTCCACATGACTTACGACCCAAAGATGGCTGCCTTCGCACGACTTACGACGCAAAGATGGCTGCCTCCGCACGACTTACGACCCAAAGATGGCTGCCTCCGCACAACTTACAACCCAAGGATGGCTGCCTCCGCACGACTTACGACCCAAAGATGGCTGCCTCCGCACGAACCAAATATGGCTGCCTTCCCGCGACTTGCGACCCAAAGATGGCTGCCTCCGCACGACTTACGTCCCAAAGATAGCTGCCTACGCAAGACTTATGACCCAAACATGGCTGCCTCCGCACGAACCAAAGATGGCTTCCTATGCATGACTTGCGACCCAAAGATGGCTGCCTCCGCACAACTTACGACCCAAAGATGGCTGCCTCAGCACGACTTACGACCAAAAGATGGCTGCCTCCGCACGACTTATGACCCAAAGATGGCTGCCTCCGCACGACTTACGACCCAAAGATGGCTGCCTCTGCACGAATTATGACCCAAAGATGGCTGCCTCCGCATGACTTACGACCCAAAGATGGCTGCCTCCGCATGCCTTACGACCCAAAGATGGCTGCCTCCGCACGACTTACGACGCAAAGATGGCTGCCTCCACAAGACTTACGACCCAAAGATGGCTGCCTCCGCACGACTTACGACCCAAAGATGGCTGCCTCCGCATGACTTACGACCCAAAGATGGCTGCCTCCGCACGACTTACGACCCAAAGATGGCTGCCTCCGCATGACTTACGACCCAAAGATGGCTGCCTCCACACGACATAAAGATGGCTGCCTCCGCACAACTTACGACACAAAGATTGCTGACTCCTCATGACTTACAACCCAAAGATGGCTGCCTCCGCACGACTTATGACCCAAAGACGGCTGCCTCCGCTTGACCTATGACCCAAAGATGGCTGCCTCCGCATGACCCAAAGATGGCTGCCTCCACATGACTTACGACCCAAAGATGGCTGCCTCCGCATGACTTACGACCCAAAGATGGCTGCCTCCGCATGATTACGACCCAAAGATGTCTGCCTACGAACTACTTATGACCTAAAGATGTCTGCCTCCGCATGACTTACGACCCAAAGATGGCTGCCTTCGCACGACTTACGACGCAAAGATGACTGCCTCCGCACGACTTACGACCCAAAGATGGCTGCCTCCGCACGAACCAAAGATGGCTGCCTTCCCGCGACTTGCGACTCAAAGATGGCTGCCTCCGCACGACTTACAACCGAAAGATGGCTGCCTACGCACGACTTATGACCCAAAGATGGCTGCCTCCGCACGACTTATGACCCAAAGATGGCTGCCTCTACATGACTTACGACCCAAAGATGGCTGCCTCCGCACGACTTACAACCCAATGATGGCTGCCTCCGCATGACTAATGACCCAAAGATGGCTGCCTCTGCATGACTTATGACCCAAAGATGGCTGCCTCAGCACGACTTATGACCCCAAGATGGCTGCCTCCGCACGACTTACGACCCAAAGATGGCTGCCTCTACATGACTTACGACCCAAAGATGGCTGCCTCCGCACGACTTACAACCCAATGATGGCTGCCTCCGCATGACTAATGACCCAAAGATGGCTGCCTCTGCATGACTTATGACCCAAAGATGGCTGCCTCAGCACGACTTATGACCCCAAGATGGCTGCCTCCGCACGACTTACGACCCAAAGATGGCTGCCTCCGCACGACTTAAGACCCAAAGATGGCTGCCTCCGCACGACTTACAACCCAAAGATGGCTGCCTCCACTCGACTCAAAGATGGCTACTTCTGTATGACTTACGACTCAAAGATGGCTGCCTCCGCAAGACTTATGACCCAAAGATGGCTGCCTCTGCACAACTTATTACCCAAAGATGGTTGCCTCAGCACGACTTATGAACCAAAGATGGCTGCCTCCGCATGACTTACGACCCAAAGATTGCTGCCTCCACATGACTTACGACCCAAAGATGGCTGCCTCCGCACGACTTACGACCCAAAGATGGCTGCCTCCGCATGACTTACAACCCAAAGACGGCTGCCTCCGCATGACTTAAAACGCAAAGATGGCTGCCTTCACACAACTTATGACCCAAAGATGGCTGCCTCTGCACGACCCAAAGATGGCTACCTCCGCGTGACTTACGACCCAAAGATGGCTGCCTCCGCATGACATATGACCCAAAGATGGCTGCCTCCGCATGACTTACGACCCAAAGATGGCTGCCTCCGCATGATTACGACCCAAAGATGTCTGCCTACGAACTACTTATGACCTAAAGATGTCTGCCTCTGCACGACTTACGACCCAAAGATGGCTGGCTCCGCATGACTTAGAACTCAAAGATGGCTGCCTCTGCACAACTTACGATGCAAAGATGGCTGCCTCCACACAACTTACGACCCAAAGATGGCTGACTTCGCATGACTTAAGACCCAAAGATGGCTGCTTCCGCACGACTTACGACCCAAAGATGGCTGCCTTCGCATGACTTACGACCCAAAGATGGCTGCCTCCGCACGACTTACGACCCAAAGATGGCTGCCTCCGCACGACTTACGACCCAAAGATGGCTGCATCTGCATGACTTACGACCCAAAGATGGCTGCCTCCAGACGACTTACAACCCAATGATGGCTGCCTCCGCATGACTAATGACCCAAAGATGGCTGCCTCTGCATGACTTATGACCCAAAGATGGCTGATTTTGCATGGCTTAAGACCAAAAGATGGCTGCCTCCGCACGACTTACGACCCAAAGATGGCTGCCTGCGCATGACTTACGACCCAAAGATGGCTGCCTCCGCACGACTTACGACCCAATGATGGCTGCCTCCGCATGACTAATGACCCAAAGATGGCTGCCTCTGCATGATTATGACCCAAAGATGGCTGCCTCAGCACGACTTATGACCCCAAGATGGCTGCCTCCGCACGACTTACGACCCAAAGATGGCTGCCTCCGCACGACTTACGACCCAAAGATGGCTGCCTCTGCATGACTTATGACCCAATGATGGCTGCCTCCGCACGACTTACAACCCAATGATGGCTGCCTCCGCATGACTAATGACCCAAAGATGGCTGCCTCTGCATGACTTATGACCCAAAGATGGCTGACTTTGCATGACTTAAGACCAAAAGATGGCTGCCTCCGCATGACTTACGACCCAAAGATGGCTGCCTGTGCATGACTTATGACCCAAAGATGGCTGCCTCCGCACGACTTACGACCCAAAGATGGCTGCCTCCGCACGACTTACGACCCAAAGATGGCTGCCTCCGCTCGACCCAAGGATGGCTACCTCTGCACGACTTACGACCCAAAGATGGCTGCCTCCGCACGACTTACAACCCAAAAATGGCTGCCTCCGCACAACTTATTACCCAAAGATGGGTGCCTCCGCACGACTTACGACCCAAAGATGGCCTCCTCCGCATGACTTACGACCCAAAGATGGCTGCCTGCGCATGACTTACGACCCAAAGATGGCTGCCTCCGCACGACTTACAACCCAAAGATGGCTGACTTCGCATGACTTAAGACCCAAAGATGGCTGCCTCCGCACGACTTACGACCCAAAGATGGCTGCCTTCGCATGACTTACGACCCAAAGATGGCTGCCTCCGCACGACTTACGACCCAAAGATGGCTGCCTCTGCATGACTTACGACCCAAAGATGGCTGCATCCGCACGACTTACAACCCAATGATGGCTGCCTCCGCATGACTAATGACCCAAAGATGGCTGCCTCTGCATGACTTATGACCCAAAGATGTCTGACTTTGCATGACTTAAGACCAAAAGATGGCTGCCTCCGCACGACTTACGACCCAAAGATGGCTGCCTTCGCATGACTTACGACCCAAAGATGGCTGCCTCCGCACGACTTACGACCCAAAGATGGCTGCCTCCGCACGACTTACAACCCAAAGATGACTGCCTCTGCATGACTTACGACCCAAAGATGGCTGCCTCCGCATGACTTAGAAACCAAAGATGGCTGCCTCCGCACAACTTACGACCCAAAGATGGCTGCCTTCGCATGACCCAAAGATAGCTACCTCCGCGCGACTTACGACCCAAAGATGGCTGCCTCCGCATGACTTACGACCCAAAGATGGCTGGCTCCGCATGACTTAGAACTCAAAGATGGCTGCCTCTGCACAACTTACGATGCAAAGATGGCTGCCTCCGCATGACTTACGACCCAAAGATGGCTGACTTCGCATGACTTAAGACCCAAAGATGGCTGCCTCCGCACGACTTACGACCCAAAGATGGCTGCCTTCGCATGACTTACGACCCAAAGATGGCTGCCTCCGCACGACTTACGACCCAAAGATGGCTGTCTTCGCATGACCCAAAGATAGCTACCTCCGCGCGACTTACGACCCAAAGATGGCTGCCTCCGCATGACTTACGACCCAAAGATTGCTGCCTCCGCATGACTTAGAACTCAAAGATGGCTGCCTCTGCACAATTTACGATGCAAAGATGGCTGCCTCCGCACGACTTACGACCCAAAGATGGCTGACTTCGCATGACTTAAGACCCAAAGATGGCTGCCTACGCACGACTTACGACCCAAAGATGGCTGCCTTCGCATGACTTACGACCCAAAGATGGCTGCCTCCGCACGACTTACGACCCAAAGATGGCTGCCTCCACACGACTTACGACCCAAAGATGGCTGCCTCTGCATGACTTACGACCCAAAGATGGCTGCCTCCGCACGACTTACAACCCAATGATGGCTGCCTCCGCATGAATAATGACCCAAAGATGGCTGCCTCTGCATGACTTATGACCCAAAGATGTCTGACTTTGCATGACTTAAGACCAAAAGATGGCTGCCTCCGCACGACTTACGACCCAAAGATGACTGCCTTCGCATGACTTACGACCCAAAGATGGCTGCCTCCGCACGACTTACGACCCAAAGATGGCTGCCTCCGCACGACTTACAACCCAAAGATGGCTGCCTCTGCATGACTTACGACCCAAAGATGGCTGCCTCCGCATGACTTAGAAACCAAAGATGGCTGCCTCCGCACAACTTACGACCCAAAGATGGCTGCCTTCGCATGACCCAAAGATAGCTACCTCCGCGCGACTTACGATCCAAAGATGGCTGCCTCCGCATGACTTACGACCCAAAGATGGCTGCCTCCGCATGACTTAGAACTCAAAGATGGCTGCCTCTGCACAACTTACGATGCAAAGATGGCTGCCTCCGCACGACTTACGACCCAAAGATGGCTGACTTCGCATGACTTAAGACCCAAAGATGGCTGCCTCCGCACGACTTACGACCCAAAGATGGCTGCCTCTGCATGACTTATGACCCAAAGATGGCTGACTTTGCATGACTTAAGACCAAAAGATGGCTGCCTCCGCACGACTTACGACCCAAAGATGGCTGCCTTCGCATGACTTACGACCCAAAGATGGCTGCCTCCGCACGACTTACGACCCAAAGATGGCTGCCTCCGCACGACTTACGACCCAAAGATGGCTGCCTCTGCATGACTTACGACCCAAAGATGGCTGCCTCCGCATGACTTAGAAACCAAAGATGGCTGCCTCCGCGCAACTTACAACCCAAAGATGGCTGCCTTCGCATGACCCAAAGATAGCTACCTCCGCGCGACTTACGACCCAAAGATGGCTGCCTCCGCATGACTTACGACCCAAAGATGGCTGCCTCCGCATGACTTAGAACTCAAAGATGGCTGCCTCTGCACAACTTACGATGCAAAGATGGCTGCCTCCGCACGACTTACGACCCAAAGATGGCTGACTTCGCATGACTTAAGACCCAAAGATGGCTGCCTCCGCACGACTTACGACCCAAAGATGGCTGCCTTCGCATGACTTACGACCCAAAGATGGCTGCCTCCGCACGACTTACGACCCAAAGATGGCTGCCTCCGCACGACTTACGACCCAAAGATGGCTGCCTCTGCATGACTTACGACCCAAAGATGGCTGCCTCAGCAAGACTTACAACCCAATGATGGCTGCCTCCGCATGACTAATGACCCAAAGATGGCTGCCTCTGCATGACTTATGACCCAAAGATGGCTGACTTTGCATGACTTAAGGCCAAAAGATGGCTGCCTCCGCACGACTTACGACCCAAAGATGGCTGCCTTCGCATGACTTACGACCCAAAGATGGCTGCCTCCGCACGACTTACGACCCAAAGATGGCTGCCTCTGCATGACTTACGACCCAAAGATGGCTGCCTCCGCACGACTTACAACCCAATGATGGCTGCCTCCGCATGACTAATGACCCAAAGATGGCTGCCTCTGCATGACTTATGACCCAAAGATGGCTGCCTCAGCACGACTTATGACCCCAAGATGGCTGCCTCCGCACGACTTACGACCCCAAGATGGCTGCCTCCGCACGACTTAAGACCCAAAGATGGCTGCCTCCGCACGACTTACAACCCAAAGATGGCTGCCTCCGCTCGACTCAAAGATGGCTACTTCTGTATGACTTACGACTCAAAGATGGCTGCCTCCGCACGACTTACGACCCAAAGATGGCTGACTCCGCATGATTACGACCCAAAGATGGCTGCCTACGAATGACTTATGACCCAAAGATGTCTGCCTCCGCATGACTTACGACCCAAAGATGGCTGCCTCCGCACGACTTACGACCCAAAGATGGCTGCCTTCGCACGACTTACGACCCAAAGATGGCTGCCTCCACATGATTATGACCCAAAGATGGCTGCTTACGCACAACTTACGACCCAAAGATGGCTGCCTCCGCATGACTTATGACCCAAAGATGGCTGCCTCCGCACGACTTACGACTTAAAGATGGCTGCCTCCGCATGACTTACGATGCAAAGATGGCTGCCTCCGCACGACTTACGACCCAAAGATGGCTGCCTCCGCATGATTACGACCCAAAGATGGCTGCCTACGCACGACTTAAGACCCAAAGATGTCTGCCTCCGCATGACTTACGACCCAAAGATGGCTGCCTCCGCACGACTTACGACCCAAAGATGGCTGCCTTCGCACGACTTACGACGCAAAGATGGCTGCCTCCGCACGACTTACGACCCAAAGATGGCTGCCTCCGCTGAACTTACGACCCAAAAATGGCTGCCTCTGCACGACTTACGACCCAAAGATGGCTGCCTCTGCACGAACCAAAGATGGCTGCCTTCCCGCGACTTGCGACTCAAAGATGGCTGCCTCCGCACGACTTACAACCCAAAGATGGCTGCCTATGCACGACTTACAACCCAAAGATGGCTGCCTCCGCACGACATACAACCCAAAGATGGCTGCCTCCGCACGACTTACGACCCAAAGATGGCTGCCTCCGCATGACTTATGATCCAAAGATGGATGCCTCAGCACAAGTTATTACCCAAAGATGGCTGCCTCCACACGACTTATGACCCAAAGATGGCTGCCTCCGCACGACTTACGACCCAAAGATGGCTGCCTCCACATGACTTACGACCCAAAGATGGCTGCCTTCGCACGACTTACAACGCAAAGATGGCTGCCTCCGCACGACTTACGACCCAAAGATGGCTGCCTCCGCACGAACCAAAGATGTCTGCCTTCCCGCGACTTGCGACCCAAAGATGGCTGCCTCCGCACGACTTACGACCCAAAGATGGCTGCCTACGCAAGACTTATGACCCAAAGATGGCTGCCTCCGCATGACTTACGACGCAAAGATGGCTGCCTCCTCATGACTTACGACCCATAGATGGCTGCCACCGCAGGACTTTTGACCCAAAGATGGCTGCCTCCGCACGAATTATGACCCAAAGATGGCTGCCTCCGCATGACTTACGACCCAAAGATGGCTGCCTCCGCATGAATTATGACCCAAAGATGGCTGCCTCCGCACGACTTGCGACCCAAAGATGGCTGCCTCCGCACTACTTACGACCCAAAGATGGCTGCCTCAGCACAACTTACGACCCAAAGATGGCTGCCTCCGCATGACTTACGATGCAAAGATGGCTGCCTCCGCACGACTTACAACCCAAAGATGGCTGCCTCCACAGAACTTACGACCCAAAGATGTCTGCCTCCGCACGACTTACGACCCAAAGATGGCTGCCTCCGCACGAACCAAAGATGGCTGCCTTCCCGCGACTTGCGACTCAAAGATGGCTGCCTCCGCAC